>NC_056736.1:331082203-331787203 GCF_019279795.1 Protopterus annectens
TTTAATGCCTTGAATACTGGTTTTCAATCAAATGAAATTTCGACCAAATGAGTTTCGATCAAATGGTCTGTCGATCAAATGAAGTAGATCCATATATCTGGTTTAAGCACTTGGGCTTCAGGCCAGTTATTTTACATTAAGAAGGTTCGTGGTCTGCACTCTTGAGGGAGGAGAGGCTGGACTCTGCCCTTCTGAGCTGGGAATTTCTGGTTAAAGGCTTATAGTGCCTACATATCTGAACTGCTTCTTACAGAAATTGGTGCGCCTTGTTTGCTGTAGCATAGACTAGATCCAGGGCTGCTGAATCTAGCTTTGTTTGTATAACTTGAGCACTAATCCAGGCCTTCTTTTTGGGAGAAGGTTCCCTTGCACCCCAGTGACAGGAGTGTGCAGTTAGAACTTGTGTGATTGAAGACTACAGGAACGGGGCTCAGTTTTGAGATTTTTTTACTGGTTAATTGGGTAATTTGTTTAAAAGCCTTTTCTGATTGCTTGTAGTCATCTAAACCTGTTTTAAGTGTATTTTTTACTGTTTGTAGTCATGTAAAGCTGTTTTAAGTGTATTCTTACTGTTTTTGCCTTATCTTTTCAAAAAAAAAAAATCCTTGTTTCCCACCTTTCTAAGCTAGTATTGTCCAGTTTTCAGGCTAGTGCTGAATTCAGGGCTGTTGCAGTTTTCTGAGTTGCCCATACCTTACTTGAATAGAGGGAAGTTTCTCTGTCCACCTGTGAGAGAGGGTGCTTTGAGCAGCCATCTGTCCCTGGTGGAGTGGTTCCAGCCCAGAAGTTAGTAGTTTGTGGGCCATTTTGGGCTAATTTCTCTCTCTTTCATTTCCCTGCTGTAAAACCGCGTTTGCACAGTTTTGCGTCCGGCAGCCAGTTAGCTAGAGCTAAATTTATCCTGGCTCCACCATGTCTCCTCTTCAGTTTTCCCTTGAAAGTAGTCTAACGCTCAACCTAAGCACTTAAAAAGCATTCTACAGTCCAGCACTTGCTCAGACCTAATAGCTAGCACTAATATACCCCAACACTTGATTGCCCAGCAGAGCAAGGCTCATTATTCACCCTCACCAACCAAGCGACTAAGCAGCTCACCCTACTATTCAGACATGACTAAAGAGCAATTTCAGGTATACTCTCCAGTCCAGCTGATGAACCTAGGTATCCTGAGGCAATGTTACAACTGCCTCATGTGCACAGACAACCCTCTCCTCCTACCACAAAACATTAACATATGTAAGAGATGCAATTATATAGCTAAATTGGAGGCTAAGCTCTCTCCACCCAAGACTGGAACAAGCAGTTATGAGGCAAAGGTTAACACTTGCACCACACATCCAGCCTCACATAGACATATTAAACCAGCACTGGCAAAAAATACATATAAATACACAAAATCATACTCGGAGGCTCTAAATAAAAACCTGAAAAAGTGTCACAGACCTCCAAAGCAGACACCCAAAAAACCTGCACCTCCCGTCACAAAACAGACAACACATAAAACACAAAAATCAGTGTGCTGCACAATCACAGCCCTTAAGGCAAAATAACATACCTAACACACTAGTAATAGGTGACTCTATAGTCAGGCATACTGATGTCCTACTCACTAGGCTGGACAAGGAGAAGGTTACTGTTAGCTGCCTGTCAGGGGCCAGAATCCGCCACATAACACAAGCACTCAGGTCACTCCAGAACAAGCACAAATATGACTCTGCCATTTTTCATGTTGGTGTGAATGACTTGAGATATACCTCCCTGGACTACATGAAAAGAGACATGGAAGAGCTCTCTGATCATGTAGCCCAGGCGGGTATGACCCTGACCCTGAGTAGCATCCTGCCCTCACCAAGAATGATACCACAGTATAAAGAAAAAAATGATCAATTTCAACAATTGGCTAAGCTTCTGGTGTCATTCAAAGGGGATCCAGTGTCTGTCAGCCTGGGACGACATGCTCGACAGGCCTCATTGCTTCACAAGAGATGGCTTGCACCTGTCACCCCTACACTTTCGAATACTGGCCAAGGCTCTTGCTGCCCCCATAGTGCCTTTTTTAGGCAAGGCTCAAAAGTCAAACCCACCTCCGTAAACAGCACAAATAAAAAATGAGGGTTATGCTACTCAACGCCAGGAGTTTAAATCTCAAAATGCATACGAAGCACTCCTCAGTATGGAGAACGTCAACATCTGTGCAGTAACTGAATCCTGGTTCAAGACTCCACAGAGCACCCCAGCACTACCAGGCTACAACTCATACCACACATTTTGACCACAGAACATGGACTGAAACACTAAAGGAGGGGGTGTATCCATATTCATCAAGGATACCTACACCTCCAGGTTAGCGGCGCAGCATTATACCTCCGAGATCATCCATGTGCAACTAACATCAGGCAAATCTGCAATGCAAATTGTGGCCTGCTACAGATCACCCTCCATGACCCAGGACCACCACTCCACCTTTCTGGAGACAATGGAAAATATGAAGGTCCTACCAAACACCCTGATATTGGGTTATTTCAATTACCCTACCGTTAACTGGGAGAACTACTCAAGTACAAACTCCCAGGTCCAGCGCTTCCTGGAATTTATCAACTCAAATGCCCTGGATCAGCTGGTAAACTCCCCTACCAGAGGTGAAACATATTGGACCTGGTCATCACCAACATGGGCGACAGGTGTTCCACACCAGGGATCAACCCATCACTGGTTAGATCAGACCATAAACTAATCACTCTGGATGTCCACACCACACCACCACCCCCAACTAAGGAAACCACAGTAAAAAACTTTTCTAAAGCAAACTTCACCTTACTTAAGACAGAGGTGTTAAGTTTCACAGCCCCCACACTAAAGGATAATGCTGCCCAAGATGCCGAAACCTTTACAAATGCACTCTATGAGCACCTACAAGGATGCGTGGATCATGCCATCCCTAGCAAAACCAAGACTCACTCCTCTAAGAGAAGGAAACCAGTCTGGTGGACCCTTGCCATAAACAGGATATATGATAGAAGGAGGAAACTAGTTCAGAAAAAAAGCAAATCCCTAGAAGGAAAGACATCCCTGATCAGTATCAGTAAGAAACTAAGGTCCCTCATACAATCATCCAAGGCTAACTTTGAAAGAAAAATAGCCAAGGATTCAAAAGATAACCACAAAGCCTTCTTTAGCTATGTCAAGAATCTAAGTGGCAACTCACAGATATGCTCTGAGCTAGTGTAAAATAGCACAAAATATACTGAACCCACTGATATTGCCAACATCCTGGCAGATAGATTCAGTGCAAACTTCACCCCCCTCTCACCCCCAAAAGGGCCCACAGCAATACCGGAAAAGTGTATTGTCCTGGAAATCACAGAAGCACAAGTGAAAACAGCCCTTTCAAAAGCCAAAAGCACAGCATCAATGGGGCCAGATGGTGTCCCAGGCTGCGTCTTGCACAAACTATAGAACGAACTAACCCCCCACCGAAACACACTGTTCAACCTCAGCCTCTCCACAGGCTACATGCCCATAGAATGGCGCACAGCAATGGTTATTCCATTCCACAAAGGAGGGGCCACAACTGACCCTGGTAACTGTCGCCCCATAAGTCAGACAAGCCTAGTCTGCAAGGCTATGGAGCACATCATCATGGAACTCATTACCAAAGACATTGGGAACCTCCAAACACTTGACCTGACCTAGTTCGGCTTTGTTAAGGGCAGATCAGGCCTACTAAACCTGGTTGACTTCTTCGAGACAGTCACCAAGGCCATAGATGAGGGGAAGGTAGTTCACACAGCCTACCTTGATCTCGCCAAGGCTTTTGACACCATTCCCCACTCGGGAATTATAGAAAAACTCACCAGCCTGAACATAAACCCCTACATCATGAGATGGGTTGCCAACTAGCTTACAGACAGAACTCACATGGTAAGAATAGCGGGCTCCAGGTCCGACTCTAAACCAGTCACAAGTGGTGTCCCACAAGGCTCGGTCCTGGAACTCCTACTGTTTGTCATATACTTCTCAGAAGTACAAGCGAACAAAGGAGGACTATGGCTAACCAAGTTCACCGATGACTGCAAACTGGGAGCCATAATTGACTCTCTGGCTGACACAGACATTCTCCAAAAGGGCCTTACTCAGATGGACACCTGGTGTCAAAGTCATGGTTTCAAGCTAAATGACAAAAAATGCATAGCCATCCTGTTTGGGAAAAACAAAACATCCATGAATTACCACATAGGTGGCAGCCCCCTTAATACAGAAGAGGTAATAAAAGATCTGGGGACCCAGGTAGATAGTAATCTCTCCTTTGACAATCATATTGCCAAAGTAGTTAGGAAATCCTTCTATGTAGCCCATCTAATTACTAAAGGGTTCGCATCTAGAAATAAAGAGGTTATAGTGCCCCTCTACTCGTCACTTGTCAGACCCATCATAGAGTACAATGCCCCATTTGGGATGTATCTCACTAGACACTTCCAACAGCTGGAAAGACCACAAAAGTACCTCACCAAGAGGATTACTGGTCTCAAACATATGTCCTATGCAGCCCGACTGGAAAAACTCCAGCTGTACTCAGTGGCATATCGCTTACTCAGAGGTGATCTCTGCCTGACTTACAAAGCCATGTCCAACTCAGAATTGATGGACATGCGCCACCTAAAGAAATCCAAGTCACTGCAAGCCACTCACTCTAGTGAGCTAAACCTCGCCACAACAATAAATAGAACATGCTGGAGGGATAGATTCCTGTCACAGAGACTCCCCATGCTTTGGAACAAAATTCCTATCTACATTAGGCAGAGCCCCTCACTAACACTCTTCAAGAGAAACCTTGACGAGTGGATGGGTAACAGAACATACACCCCTGGCATCACTTCATTGGCTCTTCTTGACAGAGGCTCAGTTAATTAATTAATGGGGCGGCGAAAGCTGACACACTCTGGCTAGGCTTATAAATGCCCTCGGGCAGATATCCTAGTACCTACCTATGAACCTATGAACCTATAAATATATATATATATATATATATATGGTTCTACCTGACTTCGTCGACAGCTGAGAAGACCGACATCGAACCGGAGCTCCAGAAGATCGAAAACGAAGAAGACCGACGGGAATCGCGGGTTGCAGAACATCGACAATGCAGAAGCCCGACACGACGGATGACAACACCAACGCCGAGGATGCCGACATGGGGAAAGGCTGTGTGAGTATGCGGTAGTGACGGACGCTAGGGTGCGAGGCAGGTAAGTGTGGAGATTGACGGTCTGTGGGGATAGGGGTGGGTTAAGTGAGTTAGGGTTAGGGGCGATAGGGGTTAAGTGAGTTAGGGTTAGGCGATAGGGTGGGTTAAGTGAGTTAGGGTTAGGGGCGATAGGGCGGTTAAGTGAGTTAGGTTAGGGGCGGCGGCTAAGTGAGTTAGGGTTAGGGAGCCGGGTAGGTAAGTGTGCGATAGTGACGGACCTTAGGGTTAGGGTAAGGTTTAGTGTGGGCTTGTAATTTTGGTGTGCTTGTGTTGTGTGTGTGGTTTGTGGAATGGGGATGTGTTTTGTTTTGTATGGGGTTTCGTGTTTGTGTACCGTCGGTTATTTCGTTGTCGGTTATGTGTGGTTTCGTGTTTATGGACTGTCGAATATGTGGTGTCGGTGATGTGGTTGTCGGTGTTGTGTGGTTTCGATTATGTCAGGTAGAACCATATATATATATATATATATATATATATATATATAGATATAGATGTAAATATATATATATATACACACACACACACACACACACACACACACACACACAGACAAAAGCACACACACACTACATATATACATCTTTATATAATTTTCTTTAGATATAGCTGCTTAAATTACTGTTTATTGTTTGCTGTTTTTTTATAATTTATTTTGCTCATCTTGTGTGTGTGTGTGGGGGGGGGGGTTCATCTTAACATGTCAAATGGCAAGAGTTTTAAAAAAATTCCTGACGTTGTCATAAGATTTTGGCTTTGCCCCTAATTAATTTGCTTGGGAGTGGAGCACCTCCAAGTGGATTGTTCCATCTGCAGTACCCTTGGGCCCCACACTTTTTCTTCACACTTTTTTGGATAGAAAAAAATTATTATCAAAGAGCTACTGTTCCCAGATCTAGAGTCAGAGACGATGAAGAATGCAGCAGAAAAGGATAGGCATACTGAAAAGTAAAAATGTAAGAAAGGAAAGCCATGCAAAAGAAGCTCCAATGAAATGTAAGGAAGGAAAGCCATGCAAAAGAAGCTCCAATGAAATATAAGGAAGGAAAGTCATGCAAAAGAAGCTCCAATGATTCAAAGATGTCACTGGCTCCTAAGGTCCCAAAGATGGAGTCAGCATCAGCATTAACTTCAACACATTCTCTTTCTTCTGCTTTATCTCGGTTGGAGCAGATCATTAGTCCAGACAAATCCCCAAAGAGACTATTGAACTGGACCTCATTGGAGAGGGAGTTCTCTCATATTCCATCTCAACTCCCTTCAATTTCTTTCTTCCAGCCTTTCAGGTCTTACAGAATTACAGAAGTACTAAAATACATATGAAGCAGATTTGAATCATAGGATGTGGGGTTTTCTTAAGACTCAGACAGAGAATGAGGTCCTGCTATTCCCCTTCAGAGTTGAGGATAGATAGGGCTTTCCCAGCATCTCCTGTATTAGCTCTTTCTCTGGTTTGTGTCTCAGCACCAGTGGCTGCAGACATGATCCTGGACCTGAAGTCTGTTCCTTTGGTGATGACAGAGGCTCCTGGCTTGGCATCCAAGGAAACAAATTTGACATACTCATCTCCAAGGATCTCTGAAATGAGTTTGTCTCTAGGCCTTTAATTCAATGCCTTGTCTTTGTCTCCTTCTTTGGATCTGTTCCTACATCTTCTTTTGGAGTCAGACACTTTAACCTTTCAGTTATTGGTTACGATCCAGTCCTCAAAGCCTCTCATCTTTTCTGACCTGAGGATGGCCTCCATGGTGCCACCCATTTTTCCTTTGGGAGTACTGCATCCAGTTATTGAGGCAGGTTTCTTGGATCTGGCTAAGGTTGGTACAGCTTTACAGGTTATTGGAAGGATTATTTCATTTCCATCGAGGATAGAAACTGGGACTTCTGTGCAGAGAGCTCCACCCTGTGACTCCCTCTCTTCTATATATCAGACCCATCATGCATCCATGGGTCAGAGCTGAGGGCTAATCCTCAAAAGCACTACTCAACTGCAGGAGGAGTCCTCTGAGGAGTCAGCTCATACCCCTGGCACTCCAAGAAAGAAGATGTGTAAAAGGAATGTACATTGTTTCCTCCTCAGAGCCAGTCACTTAGAAGATTGAGAGGGTTGCCTCAGTCCCCTCTAGAATTTGGCACTTTCAGCAAGATCCTTGAGATAATGAGCAGATCATGGCCCACCAACCCACCTTTCAGCATGAAGAGGTTCTTTTTGAGGCTTACATCTCAGCTCCCTCTACATCTTACAAGGTCCCGCCTGTGGACCACTTAATTGATCTGGCTATTAGGAGGTAATAACAGGAGCCTGACATATGCAAATCAGTACCTCAGAAACCAGACAAAATTCCTAGCATTGGGCTAAGGGTCTTTTGGTTGATTCCATTAATTGTGGCAGTGGCTACTATGAAATAGCTGACTGACGATACAGCCTGTGTCCATTTGCCCAGTAAGGAATCATAACTGTGGATAGATTACAGAAGCAGGCATATGCTTTGGGACTTTTGCACTTAGGGCCTTGAGCCATGCCACTCATATGATTTGATTCCAGAGGGATTTAGTGTAGCAGACACTTGCCACTCTGAGAAGACCATCTACATCAGACTTCATGAAACAGAAACTTCACAGACTATGATGCAAAATATCACCAACCTCTTCAAAAGGCTCATGCACCATACAGCCCATGGCATGGTTCAGGTGGTAGGAGCAGCCATTACAATGGGACATCAGCTCTGGCTTTGCCTATCTGAATTTGCAAACAATTTTAAGGACTCCTTTGCTAATGCCTCTCATGATGGATCATCCTTGTTTGGTCCTTCCTTAAAAAAAGAAAATGTAGAAGTGTGAACAAGAAAATGCTATCTGCTGTGGGGTTAAATCTGGGACCCCACAAAAAAAAAAAAATAACAAGAACCAAAGGGGTTCGAAATCAGTCTGGTTTAGGAAAGCCAACCATCAGCAATTTCAGCTCACTTCTGAAAAGGGCAGCCCAGACAAAGGCAGCCCCTTCAGTGCATGTAGGCCCAGAGGACAAGGGGGTCCAAAGAACCAGAGAAACCATGGGGCCTTTGCTAACATGCAACTCTACCATTTCCTGAAGGGCTGCCAGACTGCTACCTTCTGGAGTCAGTAAGGGATCACTTATCCCTCTACACCCCTGTGTGGATGGCTATCACACAGGACAAATGAGTAAGAAGGGTGATACCCATAATTTATACAATTCCCTTTTTCCAAACAACCCACAAATTGAGAGGGCCACCTCCAGGTATTCCATCCCACCAGCTAAAGGTGGCCAAAAGTGGAATTCTGTCTTTGAAAAAAGAGCCATCCAGGAGGTCTCACCAGATTAAACAGGGCCAGGATTTCACTTGAGATTCTTTTTGTTACTGAAGCAAAACAAGGACTTCTGATAATTCTGGACCTCAGTCATCTAAACATTTATATGAAGAAGACCCAGTTCAAGATGGTCACAGTGCAGTCAGTTTTGCTATGCCTACAGACAAACAATTAGATGTGTTCCATTGATCTACAGGATACCTGTCCCAATATCAAAATAGCCAAAACATCCCAGAGAATGTTTATCATATACTGACCACTGCTGCAGTAGCCTTAGCTATAAGGCTTATATCATGCCAAGTATATAACAGCCAACCAGATTCCAAAGCTTCAGGGCACCTTCCACATGCCCAAACTATCAGGCAGCTTGAGCTTAGCTGACAAAAATACAAGTTTGGACACCAAGCCCTTCAGTGCTTTACTGTCGCCAAACAGTATGTTCCTCTGAGGCTTTTGAGGATCAGCAGTGGGCTTGTGCTGTACCTTTGCTGAGCAGTAAAGTTCCTTTTGGGAGAAAAAAAACTTCCATTTAATGTTTTTGTTTATAATTGATACTTTCCTTTTCAAGAAAATTATTTTAAAGCAAGGTGTTTGTGTTTTAATGGACTGTCATGAGGCTATACTGTACTTTTAAACTGAAGAGCTCTTTTTCCTTTCAGTTTACACTTTGTTTAAAGTAACTGAAAAACATTTTTTTCCTGTAGAGAAATTGTGTTTATTTTACTTTGTGGGGCTGGTAAAATGTTTTAAAGTCCTTTTGTGTTTGTCTGTAAACAACAGTGACTTTTAAAGACTTTGTTGCTTGTTTTCCCAGGGCAGTGGCGCCTTTTTCTGCTTGACCATGTAACAATCTTTTGGTCCAATGGTCATTCATTCTTCCAGCCTCAAAATTAAAAAAAATTAAGCAAACAGCCCTTGTATTCATAGCAGGCTATCAATTAGCCTCAGCCACAGGTGGAAGATTCTGTTGTGGTCATTAGTTGTACCTCAGACCATTCATTGTTTTCCTTGGATCCCTCTGATGTAGCACCTATGGTCATTGTGGTACAGGAGTTAGCCACGTCCTCTGTGGCTGTTGGGGTCCCCTTAGTGGGCAAGAGAGAGCCATTCCTGTCAGTCCTGGGAGAGGGAGCGAGGATGGCTTCCCTGTTTTGTCAGAATGTTGTGCCCATCTCTGGGGAACCTGCTGCTGCCATTAATAACACTGTTGGTCCCATTATTCATGTCAAAAAGAAACAGAAAATATGTGCTCCTCCTCAAATTTCCTTACACTACAGTATTTTACTTGGTCTGGCTCAGGGTTTAATTCAGACTATTTATCCTTCTTGTAAAGCAGTTTCTGATAAAATGAAGAGGGATACATCCTTTTCTGATGAGATTTAAGATTCTGAGTCTGAACAGGAAGATGAAGAGACAGATACAGGGTTTTCTCCTCAGATTTCTGATTTAGAATTCAAGGAGACCTTAGTTTCTGACTCTTCCTGTGGGGAGTTCTCTTTCTCTAACACTATTTCTAGAATGTGTATTTTTAGTGTAAGACCAATGAGGTTTATTAGTCCCTATGAAAATTAAAATGATTTGTTACAGAAGGAATTTTCAGAATCTGAGCCTGTTCCTCCAGTTCTGCCAGTGTTGGAGGATGTGTGTGTTTCTGCCTCCAGTTTTCCTGACAGTTAGCCAGATGCCCGTAAAAAGGGCAGATAGGATTTGTAAAGTTTCTCAGTCTTTTAAGTTGCTATGCACTCTTCCCAAACCTGATCCAGCAGCTATAGCTTTAGTTAATCCTGCTGCTGCTAAACAATTAGATAATTCCAATCCTGGCCTCTCTGATAAGGATGGAAAGATTATTAATAAGTATAGGAAACTCTTTTGTAACTTTGATTTTCAGAATTTTGAATGGTCAGGTTTATATGTTAAAATGTGTATTACTAAATGTGAATATGAGGAATGTTGTATTTGCAGTTTATTCTTGTAAGGACAAATCTGCTTTAACTTAATTTATTCTATTGCTCCAGACACTACTCTTGGTTTGCAGTGTGTGTATGACTCTTTCAAGCTAAGAACTTGGTTATATTCAACTGGACGTATAAGAGAATTTAAGTACCTTTATCTGCACTTTTTTTAAAAAAAATACAGTATTTAATTTGATTTAAACTGTGTTGAAGGAATATTGAACTCAAGTTGCAGTTATTCTGCTCTTTAGTAACTTGAACTGAAGCTAGTGTGTTATTTGCTAGTAATTACAGGTGTGGGGGTAGCCACATTCTTTGATTTCCTGTCCTTGCCTTTTTAAGTGGTGCATTGTGAAATTTTATTGCTTAAAAACCTCAGCTTTGGCCAGCTAAGAACTTGGTTATATTCAACTGGACGTATAAGAGAATTTAAGTACCTTTATCTGCACTTTTTTTAAAAAAATACAGTATTTAATTTGATTTAAACTGTGTTGAAGGAATATTGAACTCAAGTTGCAGTTATTCTGCTCTTTAGTAACTTGAACTGAAGCTAGTGTGTTATTTGCTAGTAATTACAGGTGTGGGGGTAGCCACATTCTTTGATTTCCTGTCCTTGCCTTTTTAAGTGGTGCATTGTGAAATTTTTATTGCTTAAAAACCTCAGCTTTGGCCAGCTAAGAACTTGGTTATATTCAACTGGACGTATAAGAGAATTTAAGTACCTTTATCTGCACTTTTTAAAAAAATACAGTATTTAATTTGATTTAAACTGTGTTGAAGGAATATTGAACTCAAGTTGCAGTTATTCTGCTCTTTAGTAACTTGAACTGAAGCTAGTGTGTTATTTGCTAGTAATTACAGGTGTGGGGTAGCCACATTCTTTGATTTCCTGTCCTTGCCTTTTAAATGGTGCATTGTGAAATTTTTATTGCTTAAAAACCTCAGCTTTGGCCAGCTAAGAACTTGGTTATATTCAACTGGACGTATAAGAGAATTTAAGTACCTTTATCTGCACTTTTTTTTTAAAAAATACAGTATTTAATTTGATTTAAACTGTGTTGAAGGAATATTGAACTCAAGTTGCAGTTATTCTGCTCTTTAGTAACTTGAACTGAAGCTAGTGTGTTATTTGCTAGTAATTACAGGTGTGGGGGTAGCCACATTCTTTGATTTCCTGTCCTTGCCTTTTTAAGTGGTGCATTGTGAAATTTTTATTGCTTAAAAACCTCAGCTTTGGCCAGCTAAGAACTTGGTTATATTCAACTGGACGTATAAGAGAATTTAAGTACCTTTATCTGCACTTTTTAAAAAATACAGTATTTAATTTGATTTAAACTGTGTTGAAGGAATATTGAACTCAAGTTGCAGTTATTCTGCTCTTTAGTAACTTGAACTGAAGCTAGTGTGTTATTTGCTAGTAATTACAGGTGTGGGGGTAGCCACATTCTTTGATTTCCTGTCCTTGCCTTTTAAGTGGTGCATTGTGAAATTTTTATTGCTTAAAACCTCAGCTTTGGCCAGCTAAGAACTTGGTTATATTCAACTGGACGTATAAGAGAATTTAAGTACCTTTATCTGCACTTTTTTAAAAAAAAATACAGTATTTAATTTGATTTAAACTGTGTTGAAGGAATATTGAACTCAAGTTGCAGTTATTCTGCTCTTTAGTAACTTGAACTGAAGCTAGTGTGTTATTTGCTAGTAATTACAGGTGTGGGGGTAGCCACATTCTTTGATTTCCTGTCCTTGCCTTTTAAGTGGTGCATTGTGAAATTTTTATTGCTTAAAAACCTCAGCTTTGGCCAGCTAAGAACTTGGTTATATTCAACTGGACGTATAAGAGAATTTAAGTACCTTTATCTGCACTTTTTAAAAAAAATACAGTATTTAATTTGATTTAAACTGTGTTGAAGGAATATTGAACTCAAGTTGCAGTTATTCTGCTCTTTAGTAACTTGAACTGAAGCTAGTGTGTTATTTGCTAGTAATTACAGGTGTGGGGGTAGCCACATTCTTTGATTTCCTGTCCTTGCCTTTTTAAGTGGTGCATTGTGAAATTTTATTGCTTAAAAACCTCAGCTTTGGCCAGCTAAGAACTTGGTTATATTCAACTGGACGTATAAGAGAATTTAAGTACCTTTATCTGCACTTTTTTAAAAAAAAATACAGTATTTAATTTGATTTAAACTGTGTTGAAGGAATATTGAACTCAAGTTGCAGTTATTCTGCTCTTTAGTAACTTGAACTGAAGCTAGTGTGTTATTTGCTAGTAATTACAGGTGTGGGGGTAGCCACATTCTTTGATTTCCTGTCCTTGCCTTTTAAGTGGTGCATTGTGAAATTTTTATTGCTTAAAAACCTCAGCTTTGGCCAGCTAAGAACTTGGTTATATTCAACTGGACGTATAAGAGAATTTAAGTACCTTTATCTGCACTTTTTTTTAAAAAAATACAGTATTTAATTTGATTTAAACTGTGTTGAAGGAATATTGAACTCAAGTTGCAGTTATTCTGCTCTTTAGTAACTTGAACTGAAGCTAGTGTGTTATTTGCTAGTAATTACAGGTGTGGGGTAGCCACATTCTTTGATTTCCTGTCCTTGCCTTTTAAGTGGTGCATTGTGAATTTTTTATTGCTTAAAACCCTCACCTTTGGCCAGCTAAGAACTTGGTTATATTCAACTGGACGTATAAGAGAATTTAAGTACCTTTATCTGCACTTTTTAAAAAATACAGTATTTAATTTGATTTAAACTGTGTTGAAGGAATATTGAACTCAAGTTGCAGTTATTCTGCTCTTTAGTAACTTGAACTGAAGCTAGTGTGTTATTTGCTAGTAATTACAGGTGTGGGGGTAGCCACATTCTTTGATTTCCTGTCCTTGCCTTTTCAAGTGGTGCATTGTGAAATTTTTATTGCTTATAAACCTCAGCTTTGGCCAGCTAAGAACTTGGTTATATTCAACTGGACGTATAAGAGAATTTAAGTACCTTTATCTGCACTTTTTTAAAAAAAATACAGTATTTAATTTGATTTAAACTGTGTTGAAGGAATATTGAACTCAAGTTGCAGTTATTCTGCTCTTTAGTAACTTGAACTGAAGCTAGTGTGTTATTTGCTAGTAATTACAGGTGTGGGGGTAGCCACATTCTTTGATTTCCTGTCCTTGCCTTTTTAAGTGGTGCATTGTGAAATTTTTATTGCTTAAAAACCTCAGCTTTGGCCAGCTAAGAACTTGGTTATATTCAACTGGACGTATAAGAGAATTTAAGTACCTTTATCTGCACTTTTTTTAAAAAATATATAGTATTTAATTTGATTTAAACTGTGTTGAAGGAATATTGAACTCAAGTTGCAGTTATTCTGCTCTTCAGTTATTCCCACCCACCCTCCCTGTTTTTGTTTTGGTGTTAATCTTAGTGGCCTTGAAACTGCCCGCCCCTCAGCCTGCCTCTGGGCCCATCTCATTTGCTCACTCAACTGAGTGCAGTGAGATCATATTCTGATTTCAGGCACTCCTACTGTGTACAAAGAGAGCATCTGGGAAACAGACAAAAAAAATTAAGCTTATTTCCTGCCTTTCCTGTTAAGTGGTATAGACTATTTGTAGGCTTCTGAGCCCCCAAGCCCTTCTGTGTTTGAGGGAAGCCTTCTAGCTTGTTTTTTTTCTTATAACTAGCCAGTTTTCTAGTTTCAGCACTCAAATCTGTTTCTTTGATCTCAGCACTTGTTCAGATAAAAAAAAAAAAAAAAAAAATGTATCTGCTTTTACTGTACTTGTGTTTCTACCTACTTCATTTTACTTTTGCATCATCTTAAAATACTCAATTGTATTTATTACTGCTTGGTGTAACTCATTCTAAGCCTTTTGGTTTAAACACTTGGGCTTCGGACCAGTTGTTTTGCACTGAGAGGGTTTGTGGTCTGCACTGTTGTGGCAGAACAGGTAGCTTACATCCTTCTAGGTTGGGAACTGCTGATTGAGGGCTCAGTGTCTGTTATTCTAAAAGTGTATTAATTCTGGTTTAAGCACTTGGGCTTTCAGGCCAGTTATTTTACATTAAGAGGGTTCATGGTCTGCACTCTTGTGGGAGGAGAGGCTGGACTCTGCCCTTCTGAGCTGGGAATTTCTGGTTAAAGGCTTATAGTGCATGCATATCTGAACTGCTTCTTACCGAAGTTGGTGCGCCTTGTTTGCTGTGGCATAGACTGGATTCGGGCCTGCTGGATCTAGCTTTGTTTGTGTAACTTGAGCACTAATCCAGACATTCTCTAAAGTATTCAATTGTATTTATTACTGCTTGGTTGTAACTTGATTAAAGTGTAGCTATCATTCTAAGTCTTTTGGATTAAGCACTTGGGCTTCAGACCAGTTGTTTTACATTAGGAAGGTATGAGGCAAGCACTGTGGTGGCAGGACAGGTAGCTTTCATCCTTCTAAGTTGGGAACTGCTGATTGAGATCCCAGTGTCCAAGGGTATTAGTTCTGGTTTAGGCACTTGGGCTTCAGGCCAGTTATTTTACATTAAGAAGGTTCGTGGTCTGCACTCTTGTGGGAGAAGAGGCTGGACTCTGCCCTTCTGAGCTGGGAATTTCTGGTTAAAGGTTTATAGTGCCTGAATATTTGAACTGTATCTTACTGAAATTGGTACACCTTGTTTGCTCTAGCATAGACTAGATCCAGGCCTGCTGAATCTAGCTTTGTTTATATGCTTGTTGTTTGTTTGCTTGTTATTTCCCTGGAAGCTAATTCCACCTAATACGTGGCTTCTCAGCGCTTCTGTGGATCACTAGTGATATCTGCATTGCTCACTGTACTAGTTCCTTGTTTCACGTGAAAGAAAGTTACTGTTTGTCGTTTTTGCATTTAGTTACTTGTAACACATTGCACTCAAGTTACCTGGCACTTGCTCACTATAGCAATTATATAAGTCAGCACTAAAAATTAAAAGCACTACACCCTCACTCCCCACTGGCCCTTGTTTTCAATTATTAAGGAATTCCCAATATTATTCTAGCATGTCCAAAGGTCAGTTGTCAATCTGCTCTCCGGTCCAGCTGGTGAATCTGGGAATCTTGAGGCAATGTTATAACTGCCTCATGTACACAGACAACCCTCTCCTCCTCCCACATAACACAAATACTTGCGAGAGATGCAGCTATTTAGCCAAACTGGAGGCTGAGCTCTCTCAACTCAGGACTGGCAAGACCAGACAGGAGGAGAAGGCAACTACACACACCACAAAACCAGCCTCACATAATGCTACCACACCACTGAATCAAACACATAAACACACAAAGACATACTCGGAGGCTCTGAGTAAAAATTTACCTAAACAGCAGAGGCCTCCAAAGCAGACACCCAAACAACTGCTACCTCTAGACACCCCACAAGCAACACATAAACCACAAAAGCAGTGTGCAAAGCAGTCACAGCCCTTAAGGCCAAATACAACACCAAACATACTTGTCATAGGTGACTCCATAGTCAGACACACTGACGTCCCACTCACCAGGCTGAACAAGGAGAGGGTCACAGTAAGCTGCCTATTGGGCGCTAGAATCCACCACATAACACAAGCACTCTGGTCACTCCACGGCAAGTACAAATATGACACAGTCATTGTCCATGCTGGTGTGAACGACCTGAGATGTACCTCCCTGGACTACATGAAAAGAGACATAGAGGAGCTCTCTGATTATGTAGCCCAGGCAGGTATGACCCTGACCCTGAGCAGTATCCTTCCTTCACCAAGAATGATGCCACAATATAGAGACAAGATGATCAGCTTTAACAATTGGCTTAATGTCTGGTGTCATTCAAAGGGGATCCAGTGTCTGTCTGCCTGGGATGACATGCTTGACAAGCCACGCTGCTTCAAGGGCGGCTTGCACCTGTCACCCTGGGATTCCGGATATTGGCTAAGGCTCTTGCCACCCCCATAGTGCCTTTTTAGGCAAGGCTCAAATTCTAAACCTACCACCCTAGAAAACAAAAATGGGAAGAAACTGAGGGTAATGCTGCTCAATGCCAGAAGTCTAAATCTCAAAATGCACGCACTCGAGGCCCTTCTCAGTATGGAGAACATCGATGTCTGTGCTGTAACTGAAACCTGGTTCAAGGCTCCTGAGAGCACCCGGCACTATTAGGTTTTACCTCATATCATGCGTTCCGGCCCCAAAACCCGGACCACACCACAAAAGGAGGGGTGTATGCATATTCATAAAGGATACCCACACCTCCAGGTTGGTGGCAACGCAAAGCTTCGAAACCATCCAGGTGCAACTAACCATAGGCAAAACTGCTCTACAAATTGTAGCATGCTACAGGCCACCCTCTCAAACTCAGGAACCCCACACAGCCTTCCTGAAGACACTGGAGGGTATAAATGTATCTCCAAACACCATCATATTGGGTGACTTCAACTACCCGAATATAGACTGGGAACATTACTCAAGCCCTAACTTTCTAGCCCAATGGTTCCTGGAGTTCATAAATTCAAATGCCATGGAACAGCTAGTCACTGTTCCCACGAGAGGAGAAAATATACTAGATCTCATTATCACAAACATGGGGACAAAATGCTCCACACCGAAGTATATCCCTCATTGGTGAGATCTGATCATAAACTAATCTCACTGGAAATCCACATCCCGCCCCACCCCAAACAAAAAGACCACAGTGAAGAACTTCTCTAAAGCAAACTTCACACTACTCAAGACTGGTGTGGTATCCTTCAAGGCCCCTGAGCCAGTGGAAACCACAACCCAAGCTGCGGAAGCCCTTACAAATGCCTTCTATGAACACCTCCAGGACTGTATGGATCAGGCAATCCCAAATAAAACCAAGACTCTTTCCACAAAGGGCAAACGTCCAGTCTGGTGGACCCCAGCCATTAACAAACTTTACAATAAGAGGAGAAAGCTATTACATGATAGAACAAAATCCATAAAAGGGAAGTCACCCCTGATCATTATTAGTAAAAAAATACAAGCACTCATAAAATCAACTAAGGCCAATTTTGAGAGAAAAATTGCCATGGATTATAAGGACAATAATAAGGCCTTTTTCAGCTATGTTAGGAACCTGGGTGGAAACTCCCAGATATGCTCAGAATTAGTCCAAAATGATACAAAAATCACTGAACCCACAGACATTGCCAACATACTGGCAGACAGGTTCAGTGCAAACTTCACCCCCCCCCTAAAGGAGAGATAACTATCCCAGCAGAGTGTAGCCTCCCAGACATCTCAAATGCGCAGGTGAAAGCTGCTCTCTCTAAAGCTAAAAACACAGCATCAATGGGACCGGATGGTGTCCCCAGCTGTGTGCTACATGAGCTAAATGAGGAATTAAACTTCACATAAGGCAGCTGTTTAATCTCAGCCTTACCACAGGATACATGCCCAAGGAGTGGTGTACGGCAACTGTGGTCCCACTCCACAAAGGCGGTGCCTCTATGGACCCTGGTAATTACCGCCCCATAAGCTTAACAAGTCTAGTCTGCAAAGCTATGGAGAGGATCATAATGGAGCTCATAAACAAAGATATAGGGGACTTGCAGACATTGGACCCGACCCAGTTTGGCTTCGTCAAGGGCAGATCATGCCTTTTGAACTTGGTCGACTTCTTTGAAACAGTCACCAAGGCCATTGATGAGGAAAGGCAGTCCATACAGCCTACCTTGACCTTGCAAAGGCCTTGACACAATACCCCACTCGGGTATTGTAGAAAAACTTACCAGCTTAAATGTAAACCCATATGTCACAAGATGGGTTGCAAACTGGCTAAAGGACAGAACCCACAGGGTTAGAGTTGCTGGCGCTATGTCAGACTCCAAGCCAGTCACAAGTGGTGTCCCACAGGGCTCGGTCCTTGGCCCCTATTGTTCGGCATCTACTTCTCAGAAGTACAGGCCAACATGGGAGGACTTTGGCTGACAAAGTTTGCAGGCGACTGCAAACTGGGCCATAGTGGAAAGTGCATCGGACATGGATATCCTTCAGAAGGGACTCACGGAAACAGATAGCTGGTGCCAGAGCCATGGCCTGAAGTTAAACGCCAAAAATGTATAGTCATACCCTTTGGGAAAAACAAGGTAACCCCAAGCTACCATATAGGTGGCAATCCACTAAGCACAGAAGAGGTTATCAGGGACCTGGGGACCCAGGTTGACAGTGGCCTTTCTTTTGACACTCACGTTGCTAAAGTGGTTAGAAAGACCTTCTACATTGCCCACCTGATCATGAAGGGATTCACATCCAGATCTAGTGAGGTCATTGTTCCCCTGTACTCTTCACTTATCAGACCAATGATCGAGTACAATGCCCCATTCGGGATGTATCTCACCCGACATCTGCAGCAATTGGAGAGAACCAAAAGTTCCTCACCAAAAGGATAAAGGGACTCCAAAATCTGTCATATGCTGCCAGATTGAAGAAACTCCAGCTCTATTCAGTTGCATACCGTCTGCTCAGAGGTGACATGTGCCTGACATACAAGGCCATGTCCAACCCGGAATTAATGGACATGCTCCACCTCAAAAAATCCAAATCCACCAAAACCACTAGAGCAAGCGACTTAAACCTTAGCACGGATATAAATAGGACGTGCTGGAGGGATAGATTTATCACTCAGAGACTCCCTATGCTGTGGAATAAAATCCTGATCCATGTGAGGCAGAGCACCTTGCTGGCTCTGTTCAAGAGAAATCTTGACCTGTGGATGGGAGATCATAGGTTTATCCTGGGAATCATCTCTGTGTCACTGCTGGATAGAGGCACAACAAACTAATGGGCACAGTATTTTTTCATATAAGGGGTGGCGTAAGCCACAAAAATTTGGGCTAGGCTTATAAATGCCTTAGGGCAGATAGCCTAGTATAAACCTATGAACCTATGAACCTATGTTGACACTTCTTCAATGGCTATGGCCACTGGTACTGTTTTGTGGAAGGTTGCATGGATGCATTCTCATATGATGCTAAAAATTAGATTTTAAATTCTCATTTGGATTGAGATTTACTCCCCCCCTGCTGCAGAAGTGATCAACAAGTGTTGTGAAATGAGTACACTGATGAAGGATATCTCTTAAGATTTTTTCATCTCTTTTTTTCAAATTTTCCAAGGGATTCTCTAACTCCTCAACCAGTTTTTGTAAGAAACAAAGTAAACAGTCTAAACAAAATGCAGGTAAACAGATGTTTCAGAAGAAATGGCAAAGGAGTTCCTAGAAGAATTCTGGAAACTCCCAAACCCAAGAACATTCCAATAAGTCAGAATCATTATTTAAGAGACTTTGTTCTCCCCTCCTACACTAGCAGACCATTCTGTATCTCCACTTTTCTGTTTGGCAACAGATAGTTTCAGACTAGTGGGTTCTGAAGATCATTCATAAAGATTACAGATGGCAATGGAAGAAAACTCCTCTGTTCTAGGGTTAATTCCTCATCCTCAAAACCAGCTTCTTTTGTTTCCAACTCTACATCATCACATGGTGTCCCAAGGCATGATAAATCCACTTGTCCCTAATCAAGTGGGGAAGAGGTTTTATTCAAAGATCTTTTTACTGAGAAAGAAAGAAAATGCTTGTAGCACAGTTCTAGATCTTTCTTTCCAAAACATCTCTGTGATAGTGCCCAGATTCAAAATGATGTCATTTCACAACCTGTAACCTTTTTTTCCTCATTCAATTTTTTTGGTAACATTAGACTTAAAAGATGCTTATCATCACATTCCAATTCATTAAGACTTCAGACGTTTATCAAGGTTTAATGTGTATGGATCACATTATCAGTTTTCTATGCCTTACTCTTTAGAATATCCACTACACCAATATTGTTCACAAAGTGTCTAGCTCCAGTTATAGCTCATTGCAGGCTACTGGATATCCCAATTTATTCATATGTAAACAACTTGCTAATCTTTGCTGAGTCTTTTTCAAAGTATCAGAGATCTCTCTTTCTTGGATGAGAGAGATCTCTTACACAAGCTGGGCTTCCAAAACAATATTCAAAAGTCTTTCTTGACTCCATCTCACAGAATTGTGTTTCTGAAATGTCAACTACACACTACAGTTAAAATAGCTTTTCTTTCACAGGAAAATGGATCTATATATAAATTTGTTTCAATTGTTTTCCATTCAAACTTTGGTCACTGTGAGGGAATACTTTAAGATTTTGGTTCTCATGACCTGTGATTCTCATGATACCCCTGGTAAAACTCCACCTGAGAAAGATATAGTAGTATATGAAGTCTGTTTAGTCCCACCACCAACACCCCTTGACTTTTCAGATCCCAGTGCTGGGGTTTGTCAGGAGAGAAATTACTTGGTGAAGACAACATATATCCTTAAATCCCAGTCTCTTCTCCCTCCGTATTCCAAAGCAGTCAGTCACCACAGATGCCTCAGACTTTGCTTGGGAAGCAACTTCAGGAGGGATAAAAGTGCAAGATGTGTGGGACACCAAAAGCAGACACAAGCACATAAATATAAAAGAGATGCTTTCCCTGATTAAGGCACTCTGCTCTTCAAGTTGTTACAGACAATACCACAGTCATGTGATACATAAATAAGCAAGGGAACAAGGTTGTACCCCCTTCTACAGACTAGCCATGTTAGCTTGGGATACAGCTTCACAGTACAGTCTTACTCTACAGGTATCCTGCATTCTGTCAGAGCAAACTTGTGTGGCAAACAGGCTAAAAAGGACAAGGGCAGACCCTCAGGAATAGAAAGTAGATTGAGGTCTTCCAGAATTTGATCCATCTGTAGGAAGTTCCTCAGGTAGACCTCTTTGCCTCCTCTCTGAATAATCAGATGACAAGATGCCTTTTCTTTTCTATGGACAGGAATGTTACTGTATGATTTTCCACTTATATCCAGGGTACTTCTGAAGATTCAGAAAGAATCCCCCAAGATCATTGTATGTTTCCCTTCTGGCCAAGTCAGCCTTTGTTCTCCATTATTTTTGGATATGGCCAGGGACAATTACCACGAACTTCCTCACAGATTGGATGTACTTACACAAGAATAGGGGTGTTTGATACACCCAAACACCAATCAATTTCAATTCACTGCCTGAACAATAGGGTTTTATTTCAATTCAGGCTCATGTTTACTGAGGACATGCAGCAGGTACTAATTGAGGCAAGACAGTCCACTATTAGAAAATGATGTATTAGCAAATGGAAACGGTTCTCTAACTGGTGTCAACAACATAACCAGCACCCATTCAGGGATAATTTTTCTCTGGTTTTACAATATTTATACAAGTTACTCTCCTTTGGCCTTTCCTACTCCTCTGCCAAGGTGCCGTTATCAGCCATTTCAGCATGTCTGTCCATGGATCCTCCTCTTTCAATGCATTCTCATGTCAAAATAGGAGGTTTTGCATAGGAGGCTTTCAAGACAACTGGTAGACCCTCCTTGGGATCTTAATTTTGCGTTAGAGAAGCTATCACTTGCTCCATTTGAATCAGCTAACATGTGGGACTTGAGGTTCCTAATACAGAAAACAGTTTTACTGATTACTCTGGCCTCTACAAGAGGTGTATCTGAGTTGCAAGCTCTTATGGTAGTCAACCCTATCTCATTTTCCACAGGGACAAGGTTTCTTTGAAAACAAATCCTTCATTTATGTCTAAAGTGCTATCTGAGTTTACTTTAATCCAAACTTTCCATCTCCCCATTTCCTTTCCGGAACTTGAACATGAGGAAGAAAGGACACTCCATCCCTTAAATGTCCTCAAACAACTCAGATACTATCTTGACAGAACTAAATCTGTCATATCTTTGGATAATCAAATAATATATAGAGAAACCCAAGCGTGAGCAGGCAATATTCCACGTTGTAAAAACCAAGCAGAATGGATGCCAAATAGATAAAATAAAAGAAATATTTAATCCACAGTCAGTTTAAAAGACAGTCAGATGAGCGCTTTCGTGGTAATGCTTCTTCAGATCTATAACAACTTCATCAAAAACTTGGGTAATATATACTGGTTGCAGTCAACATTTAGCGAATTGAATAATTAGTAACAGGGTTTACAGAATTTTAAAGAGATATATACCATTGCATTGAAAATATATGCTGTTATAGTAAAAGTATATATACAGCCAAAGTATAAACATATAAAAACATAAATGAAGTGCAAACATAATCAAATAGATAGAAAAAATACTTTTGGCTATTATTATACTATATGTATGCTGTTGCAATAAAGCTACACATACAGCCAAAGTGCAAACATGTAAGAACATATGTAAAGTGCAGACATAATCAAGTGCATAGATAAAAATACTATTGGCTGTGATTAAATAAAAACATTGGATGTATTCTGAATAAATTACAATAAAACTATTTAATATTCCTTCTCTGCCTCAATTTAGGTTTAATTGAGGCCCTCTCGTTTAAGCCACTACCTTTATCTGCTTTCAATAGTATAATCCAGAATACTATAAATCAATAAAGCAGATAAAGGTAGTGGCTTAAACGAGAGGGCCTCAATTAAACCTAAATTGAGGCAGAGAAGGAATATTAAATAGTTTTATTGTAATTTATTCAGAATACATCAATGTTATTTAATCACAGCCAATAGTATTTTTATCTATGCACTTGATTATGTCTGCACTTTACATATGTTCTTACATGTTTGCACTTTGGCTGTATGTGTAGCTTTATTGCAACAGCATACATATAGTATAATAATAGCCAAAAGTATTTTTTCTATCTATTTGATTATGTTTGCACTTCATTTATGTTTTTATATGTTTATACTTTGGCTGTATATATACTTTTACTATAACAGCATATATTTTCAATGCAATGGTATATATCTCTTTAAAATTCTGTAAACCCTGTTACTAATTATTCAATTCGCTAAATGTTGACTGCAACCATTATATATTACCCAAGTTTTTGATGAAGTTGTTATAGATCTGAAGAAGCATTACTGCGAAAGCGCTAATCTGACTGTCTTTTAAACTGACTGTGGATTAAATATTTCTTTTATTTTATCTATTTGGCATCCATTCTGCTTGGTTTTTACAACGAGGAATATTGCCTGCTCACACTTGGGTTTCTCTATATATTATTTGATTATATTGAAATTATTTAACTCAAGCGCTAACCTAACGCAAGATCAGACTATTTTTAATAATATCTTTGGATAAGTCCTTCATTTCTTGTGAAGGTAAGAAGGAACAACCTGTCCCAAAAAGACTATTTCCAAATTAATGTCTAAGGCTATTAAATTTTGTTATACTGAACACAACAAAACTATTCCAGGCAGGGTCAAGTCCCACTCAACCAGGGTCTTGTCTTGTTCTATGGCTGTTTGGAATGGGTTGGATTCTAGAAGTATTCTGGAAGCTGCAACTTGGTCTCCTGCACATACTTTTACAAAGCACTATAATCTTAATTCCTTCTCTAGTTTTAGATCAGGCTTTACATGGACCATTTTCCATGGGCTGCTGTACTTTTCTCCTTGTAGTAAGATAGTGAAATCTATCAATATAACTACAGCTACTGCAGTAGTATTCAATATGTTGAACATAGTATAACTGTGTAAGAAAACTTACCATAACAGTAGATGTTAGAATGATCACTGCTGCAGTAGCTGGTCCTACAGCTGCCCTAGTAATCATTATTCTGGGACTAATGGCTTAATCTGTTGTAAGGGTGCAGTTCATCAGCATCCAAATGAGGATTCTGCAGTGGCTTCTAAAAGCTTGGTGGTCTTGGCTTTCTCATCTTGTTTCAACTCCTATTACTCCTATTATCATGAACAACCTTTGCAAACAGCAATTAAGATGGTAGCTAAATGCCCCTGCATTCATTCCAGGAAACCCTTTGCTCTCCAATCACTGGCAGCAGCCATGATCACTGACTCCTCCTCTTTGGGGTAGGAAGCATTAAAGGGGGAGGATGGTCCAAGGATCATGGAGTCTAAAGGAATCAATCCTCGCATCAATGTCTTTGAGATGCAGGCAGTGCTTCTCGCACCTCCATCCTGGGGTGTTTTCTATCCAAATGGACAACATTACAGTTGTGTGATACATCAGCAAGAAAGGGGGCACCAGACCTTACCTCTTATGCTGGAAAGAGATAAGGGTGGGACAGTGGGAAATTGCTTTGCATCACTTTCTAATTGCAATGTACAGCATACATCTCAACCTCTTAGAACAAGAAATCTGGACAAAGGCATAAATAAAAGTGGGACAAAGGCCCAAAAATAGGGACAATTTTTTAAATATTGCTCTTAAAACTTAGAAAGTTGATAGAATAACAGGTTTTGCATTAGCATGTATTTTCTGAAGGATATGAAGTCTGAAACTCAAATGTCTGTCATTATTTTCTAACTGCAATCAGTAATGATCTACCACTAATTTGCCAGAAAATAACAAGTATATGAAAAATAGACCAAAATATGAGGCCAAAATCCTGACATTCTGTGAAAATTTGTACAGCTGAGAGGTATGATGTACATCCGAGGTATGATATACATCCCAGAGAAACCAGCCACCTTGCATACAGACTAAGCAGGTTAATTCTGAAGCCCCATGAGTGATCTCTCAATCCAACAGTGTCACAACAGATTTACAGCTGCTGCGACCAACCTTGTTGCAAACTATTTGCTTGCCTCTCCAACAAGAAATGCAATGAGTCCTTTGCCATGAACCCCTGGAGGAGCAATCCTGAGAAATACTCTGATCAAGAAGTGGCCTCCTGGGCTACTTTATGCTTACCCCCCTCTTTTTCCTTAATCCCTAGATTTCTGCAGAAAGTCATCAAACCAAAGCCACCATGGTCCTTATACCCCCATTGCCTCCTACTGGCCCAGGCAAATGTCGTTTCCCCTTCAAATGCCTTACATCAGAAAAGCTTCCTCCCATCTGGATTTTGATCCCATATAGGATCTACTTTCCCACCTATCCAGGAAACGTCACCCAGACCTTCATGGACTTCCAATGGTGGCTAGTAATCCAGATGTATCCAGTGAAGTAGTTAGGATTCGATTTGCTTCCCATAATGAATCCATTTGCAAGTGTTATTGTGGGAAGTGGAAATGTTTTATGATCTGGGCATCCTCAAAAGACATTGACCCTTTTTTTGCTCCTGTTCCATATATATATTGCACTTCCTGGCTAACATGATTGACTCAGGTTCCAGCATTTCTACAATTAAAGCACAGTTAAGTTGGAGCTTTTCTCCCCGGGCCTCCGCTGAAAAAGGACATGTATCCAGTCGGACCATCCCGGTTAACAAATGTAAAATAAAATAAAATAAATAATAAATTATCAACTATTTCAAATTTTTATGTGGATCATGAAGCCCATACACTGGCTTATCATAAGCTCTGCAAGGAACTTTCTCAAGAAAGTCCTCCTACTCCAACTGCAAATTCTGGAACAGGTGCCTCCATGGGATTTCAGTTTTATACTGGAAGCTTTAATTTAATCAACATTTGAGACAGCATACTCTGCTCCCTTGAAATTTCTCTCATGGAAAAGGTTGTTCTTCATTGCTATCACTTCTGTCAAGAGAGTATCGAGTTATAGGCCCTAGATTGTATAGTTCCTTATTTGGTGTTTCACAAGGATAGAGTGTCCCTCAATACTAACCTTTTTTTTTTCTTCCCAAGGTGACTTCTGAAGCATCCACTTCAATTACCAGATTTTTTCCAAATCATTCAAGTAAAGGTAAATATATCTTGCAAACTATGCCCATACATAGACAACTTAGATTCACATGCACAGAACCAAATCCTTCAGGAAAGACTCCCAGCACTTCATCTCCTTTGCAGTCAATAAGCTGAGATCAAGAGTGCCCAAAGGCTCCCTTTCTAGGTGACTTTTGAATTACATTTCTTAAGTTTAATCACTTTACAATCACCTTTAATCATGTGAACCAAAAGCTATTTCCACCAGATGTTGCTACTTCAACAGCCTTGCACACATTTGATAATTATTTCAAATTAGATGCCATATCAAAGTCTAAGGCTTCCTTTGGAGCTACTATCCTTGGAGGTCTCATGTCAAGATGCCACCCATGTATCCTATAGCTGGAGATTCTGACCCATCAGTCAAAGTGGATAGACAAAATGTATAGGTTATTGTAGTTATGTACTTACCATAAACATGGATCATTTCATTCAGTTCTGTCTGATATGGCAACTCATCCTCTGACCCCTTTGCAAATTCTTACCTTGTAAGACCTAAAGGACATTTACGTTTTTGTCATGGACAACCACCTTCACTAACTGGCACTAAACTCAGTCTGGGGTATCTCTGCATCCAAGCATATTATGGGAAAATAATTCTTAAAGGGATTCAAGGCTAGAACATTAGGTTCTCTAGTTCAGATCTGACAACCAGATCAAGGGCTCATTAGTCATATCAGATAGACTTAACTTAAAGGATACAGCATTTTGTTAGTACATAACTACTATTAATAACTGCTGGGTGGGGTTGAGAATTGCTCATAGATAAAAATAACTGAACCTCTTATTTATTCAGTTTAAATAGTCACTGATCTGACTTTATAAGACTAGTTTGCAGTTGTAAGATGGAATATTTTATTATTGTGACGTTTATTTATTTGTTTACTTTCACTAACAGTAAAATTAATGTTATTGATGGTTATGAGGCCATCTCTTGATACAAGTAAGTGACGCTGATGTTGTTTGATTCCTGATAAATAGTAGCTACTGATCTGGTATGGCAGGAGTAGTGTCAAACAGTGAACTTCATTTGCTAAAATCAGTGTATGATTAATATCACCATGGCTTATGCTTGTGTGGTGGGTGGGGTGGGGCTCCAGTATGTTTAAGAGAAACAAACTGGCCATAATTTTAATTGTCTTCCCATCACAAGCATCAATGAACAGAATGAGTGTAAAAGTAACTGATCACTGGGGCAGTGGTGCAGTAAGTTGCATTTTGCCATCTCATAGCTCATAGCTCAGGTTGACATATTGGCCGTAGCTTCTTGTTTGTGGAATGTACATACCCTACATGATTTGTTTATTTAACATTTGTTGACCAGGAAAGTCCAACTAGGACTTGTGTTAGTATGCAGTTTTCTAATGAATATGAAGTCTAAAACTCAAATGTCTCTCATTATTTAGCCCAGGGGAGGTGGAAGTGTTGTTCTTCTCTGTTGTCTTTTGCCAGGGCTATGGCAGAAATATGATGGCCGGTTAAAGAAGAGGCCAGTTAAAGAGAGGCCAGATAACAGGGAGTCTACTGCAACTGGATTTCCTCAAATTTAACAGTAAATAAGTCTGCAACATGTGTAGGTGTGTTTGTGCTTCTTGTGGTAGACAGGGCATGTTAGAAACAGTGTCAGTGTGTGTGTGGGTGTGTCTGAAAAATAGTACAACATAAATAGACCTATCTTGTCAGGGGCAATATTAGCATGTGCATGTTTCTATTAATCATCAATATAGCTTCTGATGGGTGTGTGTGTGTGTGTCTGTGAAAAAAATAATATCATCAAATTTAATTTATGGATACATACAGTACTGCTAGGCAGATACATAACTTTCCTGACAGTAATATTAAAAAAAAAAAACAGCAAGTCATTATATTTAAAAAACAAGGCATAAAATGTATCACAAAACAATCAGACCCTCAGAGCTTCACAGGCTATATGTGGATTTTGGCAAAGGCGTAGTAGTGGCCTCTACTCTGAACCTTGGATGGGGATGGTCTGATCATTACTACTTTAATTTTCCTTACAATTAAACATCCACATCTGATTAGTGCATGTACTTTTGCTATAGCTTATGTGGGAGTTGTGCATTTTTTGATCATTACTTCTTTCCTCACAAACCTTAGCACAGAAGATCACTATAGCTTGTCTGTAGACAGTGCACTGTTAGGAACAACAAGCTGGAAGACATTACTGTGTATATTATTTTTTTCACTTTCTTCATAATCAGACATCAGGCATATATACAGGTGATTATTTTTTGGAGACAGTAGTAATAAAACATGCTGTTTATGTATGTCTGACAACACCAGTTTGAAATATATTACTCTGCTCAGTTTCATTTCAAACTGTCATCAAAATGGTTCAAAGAAGGTGGCTGTCTACTAGGGATATGGAGTAAGGATACATGCTGTCTAGGGTTGCCAACCATCTGGAATTCTTCCATACTGCCTGGAATTAAGGGACATTGTCCAGAAAATGGAGACTGCCTTTTCCAGAAAGCATAGTTTCTGGAAAAAATAAAATCAATTACCTACAGGAGAGCTTCTGAGCAGCCAGATTGTGCAGAACGCTCCACATTTAACATCGACTTGGCCCACTGTTGAACAGTTTGCTTGAAATTCTAAATTGTAGCACTAAGAACCTGAGTGTGTGAGTGTGTATGCATGTCTCAGAATAACAGAGAGAGATCGATTGTATTGCTATTTTACATACGCTAAGCAGCTGTGTAGCGAGTGTCAAAAAATAAATAAAACAGAAAAAAAGTGTGTATGTGTGTATGTCTATGTTTCCGTTTGCATATGTGAGTGAATGCATGTATGAAAGCAGAAGAGACTGTGTGTGTGAGAGAGCGTGAGACAGAAGCAGAAGAGTCTGGGTGTGTAAGAGACAGAGTGAAGCATGAGAGCAAGTGAGCAATCCCCTGACAGGAGTTAAGAGGTTTGCACATACCGCTCAACCTCTTACAGCAAGAATCGACAAAGCTATACATAATGGGGGAACAAATTGCCAAAAATAGGGATTCATTTTAAATATTGCTCTTACAAACTTAGAAAGTAGATAGAACAGCAGGTTTTGCATTAGGATGATTTTTTCTGCTTTGTATTAAGTCTGAAACTCAATGACTGTCATTTCTGACTACAGCCCTCAATGATTTGCCAGAAAACCAAAATTTTATGAGAAACAGACCAAAAATATGAGGCAAAAATATGTACAATTGAGAGGTATGGGTTTGTGTACCTCTGCTCTTAGCTCAAGGTGTCTGGATAAGCCTAAACTTAAAAGGAGACAAAGGCTCAAAATAGGAGCATATTTTGAATGCTGTGTGTGTGTGTGTGTGTGTGTGTGTGTGTGTGTGTGTGTGTGTGTGTGTGTGTGTGTGTGTGTGTGTGTGTGTGTGTGTGTGTGTGTGTGTGTGTGTGTGTGTGTATCTGTGTGTGTGCGCCCACGTGTGTGTGCACGTATGTGTGTGTTTGTGTGCGTGTGAGAGTGAGTGACTGAGATCAACCACTGGCAGCAGCAGTGAAGAGGTTTGCATACCTCTGGATCTTTCAGCTGAAGAAACCTGAATATAGCCTAAAATAAAGGGGGAACAAAGGCTCAAAAATAGGAACAGATTGTAATTATTGTTCTTATAAAATTACAAACTTTCATAAATAAAAGGATTTGTGTTAGCATGAATTTTCTGAAGGAAATAAAAGTCTGAAACTCAAATGTATGTCATTATTTAGTAACATCAATCTACCCTGACTGGCAAAAAACAAACATTTTAGGACTAAAAGATCAAAAAATAAATATCTGGATATTTTTTTAAAGTGTTGTAAATTGGATGTAAAATGCTTCCTCCAACAGCATTTAGATATACTACAACAAGTTTGAAACATTAGGCGAAGGAAATATTTTACATCAAAAATATATATAAATAATATAGTAAAAAAAAATAAGTACGTAAACACAGCAATTTTACACAGACCATTCTCTAAGTGCAATAATGCCCTCCAGGGTATACATATACCCCCAGATTCTCTATAGCCTGCACTGCGTGCAAGATCGGTGCAGAAGCTCCAGGCAATATGTCTGCCATGCGATTCAGGAACAGCCTGCAGGGGCATGCATGAGTGCTCCTGCACTAATCCTGCATGGACTAAGCCCCTGTAAGCAAATCACCCCATTTGTAGGAGAAATTTATGCAAATGAGGTAATTTAGCAACCCAGGAAGCTTGCAACCAGCCGTGCAGGACTAATGCAATCTGCAGAAATGTACTCGGTTAGTAACTGAGTTCATTTCTGGAAAATCCAAAATGGAGCTATGACAGCTCCAGGTAAAGGCTGCATATCATGTAGAAAGCATGCCAATGGCCAACTATAAGGACATTGGCATTGCAAACAGTGAAAAAAATAAAATAATCAACTTTTTTATTTAAGCCGATCTCGGCTGTTCAAGCGTAGGGCAGCGGTGCGCAAACGAGATTGGGGTGAACATAACAAAATAAACCTAAATTAAGCATTCTTACTAAAATCAGTATTCTGCCATCCACCTCAATGGCAGGCAGAAGACAACATGGCCAGTGAGTAGTCGTTGCTTAGGGGGGAGGCTCAGTGTGAGACATGTAACTATGAATTAGCAGGCAATCCTATGCAAATTAGGGGAAGGATAGTGAATCCCAGTTTTCCCCATCATGTGAGTCAGGTCCCAACATTGTAAGAGTAGGAATAGCTTGGTGCAAGCCTAGGAGGTAGGCAACATCATGTGGGGGTATGTCAGGCATACTGTAAGTGGATTGGAGTCCTGTGGCTCGGGTCTGCTCCCAGCTTAGCACAGCTAAGCTAGGGGGTGTGTCTAAACCTGCCTAGCACTCTTTACAATGCCTAAGCGGGTGTGCGCACCGCCCACCGGGTTTTAAAGGCAGAAAAAAAAGTTAAACCAAGAAATAGCAGCAGTGTGCACATTTATGCACTCTGTTTGCACGGAGTGCCCCCGGGTTTAAACAGGAAAGCAATGGGAAGGGAAAACAGCAGTAGGAAAGTAACCAAGGAGAACTAGCAAAGCTGGCAGGTGAAATGTATCAGAATCAGCCAATTACACAGGCAGCAGACCAGCCCACCCCAGAACATTGCTATAAACTATGCAAACACCTTCCCACTGTTTTTTCCCACACTCTGCACCACCAGTGTAAACAAGTGGGGAACGTTTAACACTCACAACAGCAAAATGATAGGGGCTGCAATAGCTATCATACAACAACTTGTGGAAGATGCTGAGGGTGGTGAGGATGTGAATGCTGTCGACCAACCAACAGTGAGGAGACGGAGAAGAGTGTACAGACCCAGGGTAACCTACCAAGGGCTACATGAGCTGGAGATAGTGAGCACTGTAGGGTGGACAGGGACCTCCTACAGCAAATTGTTGAGCTGTGCCAGCCACGCCTCACACACAGAACTAACAGAGGGGAACCCATTACAGTGGATACCAAGGTATGTGTAGGCCTAAGAATACCTTCCAAAGGCCAACTGGGGATATGATGGGGATCTCACAGGCATCAGCATCCAGGGTACTCCACCAGTTCCTGAATGCCATATCAGCACATGTTGGTGAGCACGTATATTTCCCCAACACCTGTGAAGCATTGGCCAGCAATATGCAACTGTTCCACCAAATAGCAGAATACCCTGAGGTAGTGGGTGCTATAGACTGCACTCACATATGCATCAAAGCACCACCCAGTGAGCGGGGTAGGGTTTACATCAACCGCAAGAGCTTCCCCTCCATCAACTGCCAGGTCATGTGTGATGCTCAGGGCATAATAATGAATGTGTGTGCTGGCTGCCCTGGAAGCTATCACGATTCACATATCTGGCATCTGTCGCAGCTGTACCAGAGATTTGCCAATGGGGACATCCCTGACGTTCACCTAGTGGGGGATGCTGGATATGCACTGGAGCTGTGGCTGATGACACCCATCAGAAATGCACACACACCCGAACAAGAACTTCATAATGAGGCACACGCACAGACCAGAATTATAGTAAAGAGTCTTTTTGGGATGCTGAAGTCATGGTTCAGGTGCCTGGACACATCCAGTGGAGCCTTGCAGTACTCACCAGCTACATGTACCCAAATTGTCTTCGTATGTGCCATGCTACACAGTATGATCCTGCAGAAACAGCTGCAGCAGGAACAGCACGGGGCAGGGCCACACAACCCCCCACCATTGCCGAGGCCTGCACAGGCACAGAGTGACTTGGAGGAGGAACAACCTGTGCCTGCCCCAGTAGGCAGAAGAAGGCATGCCCAGTATGCCCTGGCCTTGGCAAAGAGGCAACGCATAGCACATACACTGACACAGGAGGGACCCAGGGAATGACAACTCTCTCTGACTCTCACATACAATAAAAGGGATGCCAAACATTACACTACCTGTGCTCAACTATGTGTAGGGCATGTACTATGTGCATCCGATATAGGCAGCCCTGCAGCACCACTCTCAATACTGGGACACCCACAAGGTAAGTGACTCACACATGCCAGTCAGGGGGGTTCACATACCAAACAACAGTCACAGCCAGCAGGACAGGTGTAGACAAACACAAACAAAGGCTGTGCTATGGCCTCTGAATGATGCCTATGGGTAACCTCCCCACTAGGCCTACACAGACAGATGACAGCAGGTCAGGCAGTGGGATGTCAGTTCTGAAGGGTAGGAAGTCTGAAACTAATAGGTAGGTAAATAAAAGCTAAGATCTGTAGTACACTGGTATGCCTCTAGGCAGCATGCTAGGTAACACTACAGAATGAAATGGAGTACCTGACATACCAGTACAGTCATAACAAATGTGTACAAGTGTCAGGTGTGCCCCCCCCCATCCTAAGTAGACATGTAGTAACAGGCAGGAGTGCCCCCCAATCCTGTGTAGACATGTCAAAATAGTTAGGTGTGCCCCCGCCATCCTACGTAGAAATGTAGTAACAGTCAGGTGTGCCCCCCCAAAGCCTGTGTAGAAATGTAGAAATAGTCAGGTGTGCCCCCCATCCTATGTAGAAATGTAGTAACAGTTAGGTGTGCTCCCCCCAATCCTGTGTAGAAATAGTCAGGTGTGCCCTCCCGTCCTACGCAGAAATGTAGTAACAGTCAGGTATGCCCCACCAATCCTGTGTAGAAATGTAGAAATAGTCATGTGTGCTCCCCCATCCCATGTAGAAATGTAGTAACAATCAATGCCATGTGATCGCTGGATACCCTGCAAAAACAGAATGCTACCTGTAGGTGTACAACATATAGGTCAGTACTGCATTACAGACTACCTGGACTTAATCCACACATTCAATACAGACGGGCATATTGGGCATGCTCACACACTTAAACACATGAAGGCCCTGTCTGCAAACACCAGTGGACCAGACATAACTGCCAGTCGCAGATGTTAATGCAGACACTCCTCAGTATGGACCATACATGCTTTGCACACACAGTGGACAGGAATACAGACATATATCTAAGGACAACACACTACAATAAGCTAAAGGTAGATGTGAATAGATGTGTGGAAGAGAGTGACTGTGACAAGAAGCCATCCAGGCCTGTCCCACCCAGCACACAGCCAAAGGGCAACAACCACATGAGGTTCAGATGTCACTCACTGTAGATACTAGCCATCGGTACCTGTCAGCAGTACAGACTATGTGGTGCATGTGCTAGCTGTGCAACATGGCTGTACAAGGAAAGTGTCATCTAGCATCTGTATACATGTACCTGTGAAATATGACCCTGCGTGTGCCCACATGTGGTGTGTCAACCTCTAGATGAATGGGTTATGGCCCTTGCACACACACTGCCCTCCCCATTGCCCTACTATGACAAGCCTGCTGAGGTCATCCACTGTGAAATACACCTTTGGGAGAATTGTAGGCCAGTAATCTGCATGGTGCATCCCATAACTGTGTACTGCTGTAGTGTGATAAGCTAGTTAGGTAGGAGTTCTAATACCAGACTTGGCAAGTGTGTGTGTTTGTCTGTCTCTGTCTGTGTAGAGAGCAATGCTTTTTAGAGTAGTCACACTCCCTACAATTCAAATGTTCAGCTTTGGCAAGGCTGCCTATGTGATCCACCTAGAAATACACCTCTGAAAAGAGTGTAGCCCAGTAATCTCCATAGCGCATGCCATAACTGTGTACTGCTGTAATGTGATATATTAGTTAGGTATGTGTTCTAATCCTGGACTTAGCAAGTGTGTGTCTATCTGTGTAGAGAGCAATGCTTTTTAGGGTAGTCACACTCCCTACAATTCAAATGCTCAACTTTGCCAAGGCTGCTGATGTCATCCACCTAGAACTACACCTCTGGGAAGGTTGCAGCTTAGTAATCTCTGTAGCACATGCCATAACTGCGTACTGCTATAGTGTGATGTGTTAGGTAGGTGTTCTAATCCCAGGCTTGGTAAGTGTGTGTGTGTCTGTCTGACTCTGTCTGTGTAGAGAGCAATGCTTTTTAGGGTAGTCACACTCCCTACAATTCAAATGCTCAACTTTGGCAAGGCTGCTGATGTCATCCACCTAGAAATACACCTCTGGGAAGGTTGTAGCCCAGTAAACTCCGTACTGTGCGCCATAACTCCGTACTGCTGTAGTGTGATATAGAACTCTGGTAGTGTTCTATTCCCACCCATGGCAGTTCTGGATGTTTTGTGTGTGTTTCAATGTCTGTAAAGGGAGCAATGCATGTTAGCCTAGCCACACTCACTACAATTCAAATGTAATACTTTGCCAATCCTGCTGTCATCCAGTGTGATATACACCCTTGGGAAAGCGTACTCCAGTAATCTCTGTGGTACTTATTATAACTGCGTAGTGCTGTAGTGTAATAAACTAGTTAGGTAGGGGTTATACTCTCAGATGTGACAGGTGTGTGTGTGTGTTTGTAACTCATATCCTATGTGGAGATGAGTGGGAGTGTGTGACACCTGGGCCCAATGTGGAGTGGGTTTTTCAAATTTCTTATATGGTGTCCCTAGTATATATCAGAATGTCCACCGTACAGCGATAACAGATGTGAAATAGCTGAGAGGCTGGAGTGCAAATCCATACCCATACATGTGACATCAAGGCCAGGAAATAGCAGTTAGCAACCCTAGTATTACCCAGAACACACTCTCAACCCTTGTCTCATACACACACACATGCTTAGGCAACAGCCAATATGTGGGTAGTACACTGCATATTGGCCACTGATATTAACTATGGAGTGACTACAATGGGCTACAGAGGGCATAGCACCCTGTCCATCTGTCCAATAGGCACGTACATACAAACAGAGCACCTTCCCCATGTTCCCCACTGGACACCTGTAACACCTGTGGTGCCATCACATGTGACCCACAAAGGACATACTATGCCTGAAAACATGCCCTGTATGGACAGATGCCACTGACACCAGGGAATGCTGTTAGCATGCTATCAATGTAGGTGCAGTGTAAACCTGCTGTCCATTACCAGTTCCCACCACAGGTGGCCAAGGCTGGCACATCTGATGATAATCTGTGTACACAACATGGGACAGACACCCCAGGTACAGTTCCACATGTCACTGTACATGCATGTGGGAGTTGCGCACATCCCAGACACCGTCCATGTCATGGACTAAGGAACACATACATGGCAAGCGAGGCACAGCATTGGACACACACAATAGTCACCCAGGTGACTAGATGGGGATACAATACCCACCTGTATGGGCAAATGCAGAAACTACAGCCCTGAGCCACAATGCAGACCATTGTCATGTGGCTTGATGCCAAGGTATACCCATCACCTAGCCTTGTAAAGCCATCTGGCACATTCGACCACCACACACCCATGCAGAAATGCACCCATGCATGTCAGTACTGGCACCTTATGTGTTGTATGATGCGTATGATCACATCCACACTCACTACAACACCCACTGGCATAGAGAAGCATGCTGTCTGATGTCAGATACTGCCCCATAACCTTTGCCCATATAACCTCCATATGACCCATGTGGTGCATGTGATACCTGCACGGTAATGTGTTGTGGCAATCTCACTAGTGATGAGTTGTAATCCTGGCCCTGCCAAGTGTGTCAATGTGTGTGTATCCCTGTGAGAGTGTGGCTGTGTTGACACTGGCACCTGTTCATGCAGACAGGCATGTGTACTTCACCTACCGTATAGCTACCATATCCCTGTTGCAGATGTCACTCACCATCACATATATGTTCTGAAAGCTCCACAGCAGGTAATCTATGTGTGCATTCAATAACTGCATAGAACTGTGATAGCACTACATAGTCATCAGGTGTTTGATACCCTGTGCTGGCAGGTGTGTGACACAAACATATTTAAGTTTTACTCACCCACCCCTCACTGACTTCTCTTTGCCTCTGTCTGCCTCTCTCACTCCCTCAGTGGTGGATGTGGAGACCTACACCTGCTTTGCTTAGGCAGCAGCATGTGTATTTTAGGTACTGCTCATGATCAGCTGATAGCCTCTGCTCGAATTGCAGCCCTCCCCTAGCTGATTGCATGTGGAACAGTTGTGGTAACATTCCCATAGCCAATTGCATGGAAACACACTCCAATATCTAGGAACATCATGTTGGTGTTGGGCCTTTTCATTCACTGTGAGCAGAAACTCGATCTGTTGTTTGGCAAACAGCATCTCGGATGGATTGGGGATTTACCTTTTACAACATGCACTATGGAAACAGGCCAACACACAGGAGGGTGATGTGTCTGACCTGACTACAGACTGTAAGTGCTGCTATACTGCATTCGGAGTAATGTTGGTTTAACAGGGTGTGTGCGGATATGGCTGTCCTACATGTATTAATGCCTGCCATGTCAGTTCTATGTTTATGAGGACTCCCCATCTGTAGGGTCATCTGCAGACTGGGCAGTGTGTGGTGCCTTTGGTTTCATGTGCTACCCACAGAGCATGTATCTGTGAACTGCAGAAGGTAGTGTGAGGATTGCAGTCTGTAGATGGTGAAAGCCGTGACAGTTACTGACTTCATATCCCTCATAGGACATATGTTGCGACAAACCCTGTTACAACAGTAAATGCATGATGTTATCACAGCAACATGCCAATCTTGGCCCTGTGTATGTGTTTCCAGCCACAATTCTGTCAACCTTTGTACATATGTCATGCATTAAGAGGTGTATATGTGCTGTACACCATGATTAGTGTCATCATATCTGATAACAAGCCAGTGAGATATCAGACTGCTACACATGTCATGTACAGTAGGGGTTATATTTGATGACATAACCTGGACATTCTGTGGTTGTTTGTACAGTACTGAGGTCTGTGTACTTATGGTGATTGTCAACAGTGTGTGTATTGTTAATATGCACCTTGGCCTGTGTACGGACTGTGGTAGATGTCATCATTCTAGGTCCTGTCCTATCTGATGTTACATGCTGCTCCACTGTATGTTACCGTATAGGCTTACATGCTTGTAGGGCCATACACACACACATGTCCCATACCACAGACAGGCATCAGACCACACTGTGTAGTGAACCAGTATATGTAGGGTTAGTGTGTGAGTGGCATATATGAGGATGGTGTTGGACAGATAGTCCATATACTATAATATTATGCTAGCTTACCATATATGGCTGTGGCTGTGTTCACATTGGTTGTGGTTATGCACTTTTGCACAGGTGTATCTTACCCTGTGCTGTAACATTCCTGTAGAGCCTGCTATATATAGGTTCATAGGTTTCATAGATTCATAGGTTGGTACTAGGCTATCAACCCTAGGGCCTAGACAAGCCTAGCCATAACATTCCCCGGCTATTTCTTCCCACACTATTTACTTCCCTGGACGCCTATCTAGCAGGGCGACTGACATGATCCCCAGTGTGAATTTCCTTTCTCCCATCCAATCATCAAGGTTCCTTTTGAAGAGGGCCAAAGAGGTGCTCTGTTTGATATATATGGGCAGTCTATTCCAGAGTCTGGAGAGTCTCTGGGTCAGGATCCTATCCCTCCAGCATGTTTTGTTTATTCTGATGACAAGGTTTAGATCCCTGGAGCATGTGGCTCTGAGGGACTGGGATTTCTTTAAGTGTAGCATGTCCAACAGCTCTGGGTTTGACATGGCCTTGTCTGTTAAGCAGAGATCGCCTCAGAGTAGACGATATGTGACAGAGTATAGCTAGAGTTCTTTAAGGCGGTCAGTATAGGGCATCAGTTTTAGGCCTGTGATTCTTTTAGTGAGGTATTTCTGCAGCCTTTCCAGTTGTTGCAGATGTCTTGAGGGTACATACCAAATGGGGTGTTGTATTCTATAATGGGTCTAATGAGGGATGAGTACAGTGGGCCAATGACCTCCTTTTTTCTGGATGAAAAGCCCTTAGTGATGAGGTGTGCCACATAGAAGGATTTCCTGACTGTTGTGGTGATGTGGTTATTGAAGGTGAGACCACTGTCCACCTGTGTCCCTAAGTCTCTTATCACACTTTCGGTGTTTAGTGTACTGCCACCTATGTGGTAATTCACGGGTACATGTTTTTTCCCAAAGGGGATAACTATACATTTCTTGGCATTGAGCTTGAGCCCATGGCTCTGGCACCAAGCATCTGTTTCTGTAAGGCCCCTTTGTAGAGTATCAACATCATTTGGGGATTCAATAATGGCTCCCAGTTTGCAGTCATCTGCAAACTTTGTTAGCTACAGTCCCTTAGTGTTGGCCTGTACTTCAGAGAAGTAGATGCCAAACAAGAGAGGTCCCAGGACTGAACCCTGAGATACTCCACTTGTCACTTGTCTGGAGCTGGATTTGGAGTCAACAACTATTACAGTGTGGGTTCTATCAGTAAGCCAGTTGGCAACCCATTGAGTGATGTAGGGATTAATGCCCAGCTTAGGAAGTTTATCTATGATTCCAGTGTGGGGGATGGTGTCAAAGGTCTTGGTGAGGTCCAGATAGCCTGTGTGGACTGCCTTAACCTCGTCCACAGCTCTGGAGACTGATTCGAAGAAGTCAATCAGGTTCAGGAGACAAGATTGGCCCTTCATGAACCCAAATTGGGTGGGGGTCCAGTGTTTTAAGGTTGCCAATGTCTTTGTTCATAAGTTCCATGATAATACTTTCCATGGCCTTACAGATCAGGCTCATCAGACTGATAGGGCGGTAGTTCCTGGGATCTAAGGTGGATCCCCCCTTGTGGAGTGGGATAACTGTAGCTGTGCACCACTCCGTGGGCATGAAGCCTGAGGTGAGGGTATGATTAAACATGACACTTAGGTGAGGTGCCAATTCATTTTGTAGTTCATGTAGTACACAGCCCAGGATGTCACCTGGTCCCATGGATGCTGTATTCTTAGCTTTGGAGAGTGTGTTTTTACCTGTGTGGCCATTATTACCAGAATTTGGCAATCTTCCAGTATTTAGATGGGTCATTTAGGGGGTGAGAGGGGGGTGAAGTTGGCACTGAATCGATCTGCCAGGATATTGACAATATCCTTGAGACCAGTATATTTAATGCCATTCTGTTGTAGCTCAGAGCAGATCTGAGCATTGCAATTTAGATTCTTGACATAGTTATAGAATGCCTAGTGGTTGTCTTTGGAATCTTTGACAATTTTATTTTTGTAACTAGCTTTGGAGGATTTTATGAGGGATCTCAGCTTCTTACTGAGGCTGGTAAGGGAGTTTTTTGCATCCTGGGACCACCAGATTGGCTTCCTTTTTCTGTAGGAGAGCATCTTGGTTCTATTTGGGATGGCATGATTCATGCATGAATGGATGTGCTTACAGTGCCTTAGTGTAGGACTCAGCAGTTGAACTTTCAGTTCCCGTCTGCATGGGTGTCATGAAGTTTGTAACTTCTGACTTGAGTATCATGAAGTTGGCTTTGGAGAAGTTTTTTATGGAGGTTTCCTTACTGGGAGTGGGGGTGGGATGCGGATGTTAAGGGTGATCAGCTTATGGTCTGATCTGACCAACAAGGGGGTGACCATAGGTGTGGAGCGTCGATTTCCCATGTTGGTAATGACCAGGTCTAGGATATTGGAGCCCCTGGTGGGAGTATGGAGTAGTTGATCCAGGGCATTGGAATTTATGAATTCCAAGAACCGTTGGGCAAAGGTGTTGGTACATGAGTAGTTTTCCTAGTTAATGGCAGGGTAGTTGAAATCACCCAGTATTAGGGTGTTTGGTTGTATATTAATATTTTCCAGTATGTTTAGAAAGGTGTAGTGAGAATCTTGGGGCATGGTGGGGGATCTGTAGCAAGCTACAATTTGGATTGCAGTCTTACCTAATGTTAGTTGCACCTGGAGAATTTCAGACACATTCTGTTGGGCAACTAACCTGGTGGTGTGAATATCCTTGGTGAATATGGACACTCCTCCACCTTTAGTGTTTCAATCCTGGTTTGGTGGCCAAAACGTGTGGTAAGAGTTGTAGCCTGGTATTGCAGGGGTGCTCTCTGGAGCCTTGAACCAGGTCTCAGTTACTGCACAGATATCGATGTTCTCCATTTTTAGGAGTGCCTCGAAAGAGTGCATTTTGATGTTTAGACTTCTAGCATTGAGTAGCATTACCTTCAGATTTTGCATGCTTGTACCTGTTATGGTGGTCATTTTGTCCTTTGAACTTTGCCTAAAAAGGCACTATAGTGGTGGCAAGAGCCTTTGCCAGTAACCTGAATCCCAGGGGCGACAGGTGCAGACCATCTCTGGCAAAGCATTGTGGTCTGTCAATCATATCATCCCAGGCAGACAGATACTGGATCCCCTTTGAATGACACCAGAAGCTTAGCCAATTGTTGAAGTCAATCATTTTGTCCTTATATTGTGGTATAATTCTGGTTGAAGGCAGGATGCTACTCAGGGCTAGGGTCATACCTGCCTGGGCCACATGATCCAAGAGCTCTTCCATGTCTCTTTTCATGTAGTCCAGGGAGGTGCAGGTACATGTGCATTCCTGCATAGGAGATGTAGGCCAGTGTTGAGCCAGTCCACCTGTAACCTGCACAGTGCTTTGTTACATGCCTAGCAGCTTAGTTTATTTACCTAGTGAGATGTCATGTCCAGATACTCGTCAGATGTACTGCTGCTGGGCCTCACTTAACAGTCATGTATGTCAGACAGAGGGGTGGGATGTTGTACAGATGTATGTCAATATCTAGTGGGTAGTTTGTGGCCATGGCACCTCTATACCAGCAGTTATTATGTGTCAGGACAGACAGGAGTGTGTGAATGCATAACCTATGGGGGCGAATGTATACCAGTCATTGTGTGTTATACCCATCTACATGGCTGTTAACACCCATATTGTCAGGCTTGGTCCACATGTTCTGCACTAAGGAGTTCTGTGTATACCTCTGGACTGTACAGATTGTGTCAGAATGTCCACATTTGTTGGCCAATATTTCTGCTGTAGTCCGCAGGAGCATTACGTGCTTGCAGCAGTACTGTACTATGATGTCCTTAGGACTTCTGTCAGTAGCCAGTAGCGCACATGTGAAAAGCAGATGTGACCTCCCACACACACCATGTCTGTGAAGACAATCCCTATTACAGTAGCAATAGTCTACTAATATACCTGCTATACATACCTGACATCCCCTGGCACTATGAAGTTGGGACTATAGGGGCTGAGGTAGGGCTATACCCCATGTTCAGGACACATTGTGAATATATATGTACATATGATTATCCATATATCTATATAGATAATTACACATGTACATATCGACATATATAGATGGGTGTGTATATGTACATAGCTATGCATGTACACACCCAGCTATATACATATGCAGAGCATTATATGTCTATACATATACAGATAATGATACATATGCACATATATACGAATACCACTCTGCCATTCCTGCTAGCAGTCCACTGCTGTTGTATCCCCATACATACGGTGGGGATGGGGCCATATATGTGTGAACTTCACCTACATAACACGTGTGCCCATATGCACTCCAGAAGCCAGTGTATGTAACAGTGATATATGGCCCTGTATTATTGAGTCTGGGGGGATGCACCATACGTAACTTAGGATGTTACAAAATGTGGGGGTATCAGGGTGAGCTGCCTTAAGGTATCTGGATGTACTGTACCATACATTTCACCTATCTTGACATTACTTACATAAAGTGGGTTACTACAGGCCTACTGCCTCCTGCCATACAGACTGTTCTGTTTGCCAGTGTGCCTGTGATGGTCTCAGTTATGCCTTGTTATGTAACAGTTACATCCCATTTGGTCAACTGAAGTCTTTACCACCTAGTGATTGTGTACAGAGTGTAGATAGAGGTTGCTGGACTATACACCTGCATCACTTACTGTTGATTGTGTGGTATCCCGTGGCCCAGTCTGTCTTCACTATTGTACGATTTGGAGGGCTTGGCCTGGACAGCAACAGCTGCGAACCTTTTCAGACTACTGTATTAGTATAACTGTTTCACAGTTACATTACTCTGTTTATATGGATGTCAGTGTCTGAACAGCTATATGACATGGCATATAAAACTGTAATAGTACACAAATAAAGGTTTTCCATTTCTGCAAACCTGTGTGTGGTGTTTTATCCTATGACCTCTCTGTGGGTATATGTTGCAGGCATTGAATATCATTTGTATGGGTGGCTCGTCCAGTTGTTAGGGTGTTAACTGTAGGCACAGTGGCTGTTGCATATTGTGTGCACCTACCACATAAGTATCTTACTGTATATATATCTCTGTATCTGCATATATGTGTATGTGCATATGTAACCTGGGGATGTTGACAGCATCCACATTTTACATTTCCTTTGGGCGCCACACTGTAATGCATGATATGTTACCAATGCCAGCCTGACATCATACAGGTGGGATGTAGTACTGTTAATATCTTGTGTTCATGTCATGTCAGGACCTGGTTATGGTATCTGCCACATTTGGTAGTGTATTGCAGGGCGGACATGTTTGGCTGTGGGGGGATGGGTATACCTATTCGTACAAGACATATATCATTTGGGGCCTCTCAACCCCATTAACAGTGCATGTGGACACATGATTTAGTTAATCTCCCATTGATATTTACACATGTATGTCCATATATACCTATATGGATATATATATATATATATATATATATATATCTGCTTGCATATATAAATAACTATGTCCGTATATACCTGCACAGATATATATCTGTTTACATATATGCAACTTGCTGTTTATATGTAGACATACAGGTGTAGACATATATGTGTTGATGTAGGCATTCACATGAATATATGTTCATATATATTTATAGATATATGTATATATTATATATATATATATATATATATATATATATATATATATATATATATAGATAGATATGTTGTATCTGTTTAGCTATTAATATATTCACACACACACACACACACACACACACACATACATCTACATATTAGACTACATTCTCTGTACTGTTTAATGACTGGGCTGGATGATATGTCTTTGAAATCATCAAGGTTATGTATATCTGGTATGGCTTAGTGGTAAATCACTTTGTCTATGGTGTCCAGGGTCTTGGGTTTGAACCTTGCAGAAGCTGTTTATTTTGTTGCTGGGCAGAACATGGGCCATTGGATACAGAGTGATTAAGGCACTTTAAAGCAGTTGTAAGCGGGTTTGCATGGAGGTAAGTACTGCTAAATTCCAGTTACAGTTTCTTTTTCTCACTTAGCTTCTAAATTGCTTTACCAGTGTAGGTCTTGGTTACCCCCATGCAAACTGGCTTAGACCTGCTTACTGCTGCTTACCACAAAGTCTGCTCTTCACATTTTCCCTTAGAACTGATCTAGTTCTCATAATAAACACCCTATTCCTACTCTAAAGCCTGGCACTTGCTCACTAAAGCAATTATACAAGTCAGCACTAAAAATTAAAAGCACTACACCCTCACAAACTCCCCTTGAGTACCTTGTTCCCCATTGGCCCTTTTTTCAATTATAAAGGAATTCCCAATACTATTCTAGCATGTCCAAAGGTCAGTTATCAATCTCCTCTCTGGTCCAGTTGGTGAATCTGGGAATCTTGAGGCAATGTTACAACTGCCTCATGTACACAGACAACCCTCTCCTCCTCCCAACAAATTCCAACACATGTGAGAGATGCAACCATACAGACAAACTGGAGGCTAAGCTCTCTCAACTCAGTACTGGTGTAACCAGTCAGGAGGAGAAGGAAACCACACTCACTACAATTCCAGTCTCACATAGACCTACCATGACAGCAAACCAAACACATAAACACACAAAAACATACTCGGAGGCTCTAAATAAAAATCTGCCTAAGCAGCAGAGACCTCCAAAGCAGACACCCAAGCAACTGCTACAAAGCCAGTGTGCCAAACAGTCACAGCCCTTAAGGCTAAACAACACACCTGATACACTTGTAATAGGTGACTCTATCGTCAGGCACACTGATGTTCCGCTCACCAGGCTGAACAAGGAGAAGGTCATGGTGAGCTGCCTGTCGGGCACTAGGATCCGCCACATAACACAAGCACTCAGGTCACTCCAAGGCAAGTACAAATATGACTTAGTCATTGTCCATGCTGGTGTGAATGACCTGAGATGTACCTCCCTGGACTACATGAAAAGAGACATAGAGGAGCTCTCTGAGCATGTAGCCCAGGCCGGTATGACCCTGACCTTGAGTAGCATCTTACCCTCACCAAGAATGATGCCACAATATGAAGACAAGATGATCAATTTCAACAATTGGCTTAAGTATTGGTGTCATTCAAAGGGGATCCAATGCCTGTCAGCCTGGGATGACATGCTCGACAAGCCACGATGCTTCGCTAGGGACTGCTTGCACCTGTCACCCCTGGGCTTTCGGATATTGGCAAAGGCTCTTGCCACCCCCATAGTGCCTTTTTTAGGCAAAGCTCAAAAGAAAAACCCACCTCCATAGGTATCACAAGGGTTAAGAAGCTAAGAGTAATGCTACTCAATACCAGAAGTCTAAACCTCAAGATGCATGCATTCGAAACTCTCCTTAGCATGGAGAACATCGATATCTGGGCAGTAACAGAAACCTGGTTCAAGGCTCCCGAGAGCACCCCAGCACTACCAGGTTATATATCTCATACCATGCTTTTCGGCCCCAAAACTTGGACTGAACCACAAAAGGAGGGGGAGTATCAATATTCATCAAAGATACCCACACCTCCAGGTTGGTGGCACAGCACGAAGCATCAGAGACAATCCATGTGCAACTAACAGTGGGTAAAACTGCCTTCCAGTTTACAGCCTGCTACAGACCACCCTCCCAAACCCAGGAATCCCACTCAGCCTTCCTGAGAACACTGGAAAATATGAAGGTCTCTCCAAACACCATTATATTGGGCGATTTCAACTACCCAAACATAGACTGGGAGCATTAATCTAGCTCCAACACCCTAGCCCAAAGGTTCCTAGAATTTATAAACTCAAATGCTATGGAACAACTTCTTACCACTCCCACAAGAGGGGAAAACATACTGGACCTGATCATCATCAACATGGGGGCTCTATGCTCCAGACCTGAAGTGTATCCCTCACTGGTAAGATCAGACCATAAACTAATCTCACTAGATATTCACATCCCAACCCCACCCCCTGCCCAGAAAACCACAGTGAAAAACTTCTCTAAAGCAAATTTCACACTCCTCAAAACCGAGGTGGAATCCTTCAAAGCCTCCGGGCCTGTGGAAAATACGGCCCAGACTGCAGAATCCTTTATAAATGCATTCTATGAACACCTTCAGGAATGCATGGATCATGCAATCCCAGATAAAACCAAGACCCAATCCTCCAAAGGCAGGCATCCTGTTTGGTGGACCCCAGCCATAAACAAACTATACAATAGAAGGAGGAAGCTACTACATGATAGAGCAAAATCCCAAAAAGGGAAGGCATCTCTGATCAGTATTAACAAAAAACTACGGGCACTCATAAAATCGTCTAAGGCCATCTTCGAGAGAAAAATTGCACAGGACACTAAGGATAATCACAAGACTTTCTTTAGTTATGTTAGGAACCTGGGTGGGAATTCCCAGATATGCTCAGAATTAGTCCAAAATGACAAAAAACACACCGAACCCACAGACATTGCCAACATCCTAGCTGACAGGTTCAGTGCAAACTTTTCCCCCCCTCCCCACCAAAAGGGCAAATATCTATCCCAGCAGACTGCTGCCCCCCCCTGACATCTCAGATGCTCAGGTAAGAGCCCTCTCCAAAGCAAAAAACACAGCATCAATGGGACCAGACGGTGTCCCGGGCTGCCCTACATGAACTCCAAGAAGAGCTAAACCCAAACATAAAACTACTGTTCAATCTCAGCCTTACTACAGGATATGTACCCAAAGAGTGCCGTACAGCAACAGTCGTCCCTCTCCACAAAGGTGGTGCCTCAACAGATCCTGGAAGCTATCGCTCCATAAGCCTGACTAGCTTGGTCTGCAAAGCTATGGAAAGGATCATCATGGACCTCATAAATAAAGATATTGGGGACCTACAGACACTGGATCCTACCCAGTTCGGCTTTGTTAAGGGCAGATCCTGCCTCTTAAACCTGGTCGATTTCTTCGAAACAGTCACCAAGGCCATTGACGAGGGGAAGGTGGTCCACACAGCCTACCTGGACCTCGCAAAAGCCTTCGATACAATACCCTACTTGGGCATTATAGATAAGCTCACCAGCTTAAATATAAACCCCTGTGTCACTAGATGGGTTGCAAACTGGCTCAAGGACAGAACCCACATGGTTAGAATTGCTGGAGCCATGTCAGACTCCAAACCAGTTACAAGTGGCATCCCACAAGGCTCAGTCCTTGGACCTCTCTTGTTCGGTATATATTTCTCGGAGGTACAGTCCAACATGGAAGGACTGTGGCTGACCAAGTTTGCAGATGACTGCAAACTAGACGCCATAATCGACTCTCCAGCCAACACAAGCATCCTACAAAAGGGCCTTATAGAAACAGACAACTGGTGCCAGAGCCATGGCCTCAAGCTAAATGCTAAAAAGTGTATAGTCATCCCCTTTGGCAAAAACAAAGTGCCCACAAATTACCACATATGTGGTAATCCATTAAGTATGGAAGAAGTAATTAGGGACCTGGGGACCCAAGTTGATAGCAATCTCTCATTTGAAAACCATGTGGCCAAAGTGGTTAGAAAAACATTTTATATAGCCCACCTAATCATGAAGGGATTCACATCTAGATCAGGGGAGATCATCGTGCCTCTTTACTCATCCCTCATCAGGCCCATAATTGAGTACAATGCCCCTTTGGGATGTACCTTACCAGACACCTGCAGCAACTGGAAAGACCCCAAAAGTACCTCACCAAGAGGATCAAAGGGCTCAAACAGATGCCATATGCTGCCCGGTTAAAGAAACTCCAGCTCTACTCAGTGGCATACCACCTGCTCAGAGGCGATCTGTGCCTGATGTATAAAGCCATGTCCAACCCGGAATTAATGGACATGCTGCACCTCAGAAAATCCAAATCCCATCGAGCTACGTGCTCGAGAGACTTGAACCTCATCACTGAAATAAATAGGACATGCTGGAGGGACAGATTCATAATCCAGAGGCTCCCTTCACTCTGGAATAAAATCCCAGTCCAGGTTAGGCAGAGTCCCTCATTGACTCTCTTCAAGAGGAATCTTGATGAGTGGATGGGAGATCATAGGTTTACCCCAGGTATCACTTCTGTGTCACTGTTAGACAGAGGCACAGTATACTAACCTCGAAAAAGGGCATAGCAAAATTCATTTAAAATGGGTGGCAAAAGCCAAACATACTCTGGCTAGGCTTATAAATGCCCTAGGGCAGATAGCCTAGTATGAATCTATGAACTCCCACTTAATTTATTTAAAAGAAAAGAAAAAAGGTTGATAGAAAAGTTGAGAAAAAGGGGCACAAAGAGGGAAAGACAGCAGGGAAAATAATTAGGGATGTGCAGGAAGGGTGTAGTGAAGGTCCACAGCTGTCCATTTCTTCTACAGCAACAGCTGTGCATATACACTGAATTTGGAGGTAGATTTGGACAATAAAACCCCTGGGAGAGTGATGAGGACAACAATAATAAATTGTGATGCCATTTAGACCGGATTGCATGTGTCCAGCGGACATGTGTGCGAAATGGACAGCTATGTATGGGGCAAGATTTTTTTGTGAGAACAGATTGCCCATTCTTTCTTTTTTTCAGGTGAAAGTGGGATGTTGGGGAGGGGTAGTAGGTATATTTGGGGAGGTAGGTTGAGTAGGTTAACAGACAAGACACACAAGACGCATACAGGGGTGGTATATGACATATGTGGGGGTAACACCTTAATGGGGAGGGGTGTTGTGATATTGGAAGCCCACAAGCCCCCTAGTGGTAACAGTGGGACTGAGGACCCCACCCATGGGCAGTCACCACTGCACCTTCACAGCTCCAAAGGTGGCTGTGCTGGGGGATGAGCCGCAGAGCCAGGATGACTCTCTAGTTGTGACACAAGGCCCTCGAGCTGGTGTAGAAGATCACCGAACTGCTCGTTTATCACTCTACACACCACGACCCCAACCTGGTGATGGGTGGCAGGTGCCTGTCTGTGCCCACTCCCGGGGGGGGCGAGCCTCATCCCCTGAGGTGGTTCCACCTCTAGGTAGTGCAGGACCAACAGACAGGGAGGTCCGGGGTTGGGCCCCAGACATGCTGGTGCCCGGTGTCATGGCCAGCTGAGGTGGGACAGGTGGGTCTGCTGGGACCGGCCTTCCCAAGCATGCTATAGTGTTTAGATTTCATCATCATATATGGGTTAGTAATAGTCAACACATACCAGGGTTAGGTATAACATCATGCATAGATATACCCATTAACCCACTCACCAGATGCTGAACAGTTGCATAGCAAACAAAACACATTTATATATGGGACCACAGTGGTAATAAGAACAACATGCAGGTACGTTGATGGCACCATGCCAACAATGTTGGAATAATTCAATATGGCACATGCATGGGAACCATTCAAATATTTATCAAATGACTGGACATTATCAGAGTCATTACATACCAAATGGGGTAGGTATGTTGATTATTGTTGGAGATAAGGTGGGGGGAGAAAGATGTCAATTAAGAAGTAGTATATTCCTGTAGTCCACATTACTTTCCTAGTCAGTGCTGTTATCTGTACATTACATGTCTTACTACACTACCCTATAGCCTTATTTTTGACAGTGATATGGCTGTCATCATCATTACACATGAACCGGTTTTACCTGCAGTATACACCTCTTACCTGGTATACCTGTGGAGAGAATATTTAACATTGACTGTTTGTACACATATGCCCGGATTCCAGGTTGATGTTTTGCACTATGCTATCCAACTCTTTCTGCACAGACTCTGGCCATGTGTTGACCACATGCTGGTGTGCCTGGACATATCTAGAATATTGCCCTCTTCCACCTTTAGTGACCTGACACACACATATACATGCTTTCCTACACAGTTATATTATGTAGCACAGTGTGGGTTACAGTAACCAGAGATACTTTATTATTCAGAGAAACTGCAACACTCACAAACCCGTACAATATCAGGGTGGACAGTACCAGTACAGGTTATACTGGTCTGTATTTCTCAGCATAGTGTTCGTATCCAACCTACCTGTTTGAGCAATTTTTGTTAGCACTACCTGACTGTTGCCACACAAAGTTCCAAATTGCACATTAGTATTATGCACATACATCTCACTCTGTTACTGTACACACTCTGGTCACAGCTTGACAACATGGGATTGTAGATAGGACATACTTTACATATTACTCTCCTAACAGTTTTGGGTTTTTCTACAGTGACAGGTGTGTTCTCATGATGGTTGACAATCACTTGTATTCCCTGTTTACTGGCTACACATCTGTGATCATTCCACAGACTTACCAGAGGGACAGCATGACAGGCAGAAGATATGGGCACATATACTGAACATTCTGGCCTCGTGTACAGTTGTGGGGTATGAGTCTGTATGCAGTCTAATTCCACTCCCAGGATTCATAACATTGCTGTGTCTGCTACAACTTAAACACTGTCCATCACAGTTGTGTCTGCTATATTGATATTGCCGTATATCTCCAATCTGCTTTCTGTCTTATTAATCCCCTGTGCTTATGCATTCTGACCTTGTATAACAACACTCCTATACAGATTTCCTAGACAGTTATATGTTGTAGGACAGTGTGGGTGACAGTGATGTGTAATAACTCATTATTCAGAGCAACTGCATATCATTCTTGTATTTCTGGGCACAGTGTTGGTATCTGACAGACCCGTGGGAGGAATGTTTATTAGCACTACCTGAATGTTCCCATACACAGTACCAGGTTCCACATTACTATTATGCACATACATTTCACTCTGTTACTGTACACACTCTTAGCACAGCTTAACAAGTTAGGGTGTAAATGGGACATACGTGGCTTCTTAGTCACATAAGGCATTGGGGAGTTGCTAGTGTGCCAGGTTTGTTGTCATAGATGTGTGTCAATCAGTTGTATTTCCTGTTTGCTGCTTATACATCTGGGATCATCCCACTGATTCCCCAGGGGGACAGGTTGATAGGCAATAGATATGGGCCACTTTAATTGACATCCTGGACATATCTGTACACTTGTGGGGTATGATTCTGTATGCAGACTACTACCACTGCCAGGATTCAAACCGTGGCTGTGTGTGTGCTAAACAAACAACAGTTCACATCTCAGTTGCATGTGCTATTCAGTTTTTGTTGTTTTCATTTTCCCTGTTTACTGTCTATGTGTCTCTCAGTTGTACTAAATTGCCCCTGGGGATTACACCTGTCATATACAGGCATTCCTACACATTCAATTTATGGTGCATGGTGTGGGTAACAGTGCTTAATACAACAGTACTATTACATGATTGCAAATCTAAATTACCATATGATACCAGAATATATACATGCAGTCCAGCAGTTAGGCTTTTTTTCAGGATATTACATTTTTATTGACATACAAACAATATGAGACTCTTCCTGCCATATTCTCTAGTGTATGCAGTACTTGCCTTGAACAATACAGGTTTATACTAGCAATTAATTTACTGCTACTTTTATTTTTATTTCCTATGACAGTAAAAGCATGAGTATTACTGACCTGCCTCATGTTGCAACCTCGCCAGGCAGTTGATGTAGACCTCCTGGTTCGTGGCCCACTCTGTTGCAGCTATGGGGGACATAAGAGGAATATTGAACCATACCTATCCATGATATACATGAGCTGGCAATTATTACTCACATACTGGGGTGATACTTACACACATCTGGAATATCCCCTCATGCTCTAGCCTCTTGGAGCCACTCCTCCAAGAGGTCCCCCTTCCACTGCTTCAGGTTGGCATTGTGGTGCATGACCTGCTCACCAGTTCGGGGTATGTCAGTGGCACTGGTGAGGTCGCAGGTGAGATGGTCCCAGGCCTCTGCCTTATATTGGGAGCCCTGATACTGGTCCTGCAGCAGTCTCTGTGCATGGTCTTTAACTAGGAGTCCAGCCATGACCTTGGACTCCTGGATGCACCAGTGCTGTGCCTGGAAGTGCATTCCTTTCCCCTTACTTCTATAGTGCCTGCAAGGGGAAACTACAAACAGTTGAGATGTATTCCTGCCTCCTTGGTTTAAGTAGGGCTGATTTCCCACACTTTTCCGTGATTGGCCGATTTTGAAAGGGCTAAGCTATGGGCAAACCTGCTTACCTAAGGTTGGCATTTTTAAAGGGGTATAACACTGGGCACAAAGAGTTAGCTGGTCTACACATTGTTCACACCTCCTAAGCTGGCCTGTGCAATGCTTAGCATTGCTTACATTACACCTTCATTATAATGCCTTGTTGGCATTGTGTTATTATTCATTGCACCTTATATGTATGCCTGGTATCCCTGATTGATGTGTGGGGTCCTTGTATTTTATTGGGGACTTCAACAATCTGTTACAATTACACCTCACTTCTGGGCTTACTGCTGTACTCCAGTTCACATATTTATGTTATGTAGTGGGTTATGGCACATATGACTTGCATACTGAAGCCTTTCACAGGTTCAGTTTGGTTATACTATGGTGAGGACTTGTTTGCTACTACCTCACTTTTCTGTACTTCTGTGATGGCTTGTTGGATAACTACTGGGACTATGGTGTTTAGTTTCTTGCGTTTGAGACCTGCATGGCTGTTTATTTTGTTGATGGGCAGAACAAGGGCCATTGGATACAGAGTGATTAAGGCACTTTTGAGCAGTTATAAGCAGGTTTGCACAGGTTTGCATGAGGGTAAGCACTGCTAACCTCCGGTTAATGATGCTTACAGAGAGTTAGCTTCTAAATTGCTTAACCTGTGTGTACATTGCTTACCCCCACGCAAATGGGCTTAAACTCGCTTACTACTGCTTAAATATGCTTAAACTTGCTTACTGGTGCTTTATTCATTATGCCACTGACACCTCACATGTGCATTTAATGCAGTACTCCAGTTCACAAATATATGTTTTTTAGTGGGTTATGCAACAAAAAAATTGTCATAACATGCTTTGCCATGGAAAATGGAATGTGCTGCAGTGGGACCCGAACCGTGAATGTCTGCTCATAAGGGAAATGTTCTGCTCACTACATTATTGCTATGCTGCTTTGTTTGCATATATCTTCCTTGTTATCCTCTTCAGCCATTTAAGCTGCATTAACAATAGCTAAGTGATGGGCACACCCGCATACCTACTGTTAGCTGTAATAGGATTTTTAAAGAAAAAAAAGGGTTTCTTCATTTTATTTCTACATTCTGTTGCTGTTATACACAAGGGGGACTGTTGGTAGGGATATGCGGTCACCTGTGAGCGGTCTCGCTCATTGCATACCCCTTTCTGCTGTTCTACATTGTGGGGGCGTGTTTATTCAGAGGTCTGCTCTCAGACATGCCCCACTGCATTTTACATGCTCCGTGTAAGCCTAGAAGCTCGGGCAGCGCGCATCATTAATATGCATGGCCCGCTTCCGTCCTGCTCCTAAACAGTTACTTCTGTGCAGGACTAAGCTAGTCTTGCACGGAAGATTAGTAAATCAAGGGGATGGTCAAACACACACACATATGCAAAATTAAGCATACATGCACATATTTTGTGTGTGTGTGTGTGTGTGTGTGTGTGTGTGTGTGTGTGTGTGTGTACATGCAAAGAGATGCAGAGGCAGACAGCCACAGTGACTCTCACATACACTGAAAATGAGATGAGCACATACAAACACACGTACACACACACACACACACACACACACACACACACACACACACACACACACACACACACACACACATATATATATATATATATATATATATATGATTTTCTGAGCTAAAAAAGTCTCTCTCTCTCTCTCTTTTGATATATATACACACACACACTCATACATGCACACACACACAAACACACACACACACACACACACGTACAATACATGAGACAGCACAGTTCAGCAGATGTGTACATGCAACAGATGAGTGTGATGAAGTGCTTGACAGATGACTGTATGTACTGGCATAAAACTATGGGGGTCTAACAGCACTAAGATGAACAAATAAGAGACAGGATTGTGATTGGTTGGATGATGAAGTGTCTCAAAAGTTAGAGCTTGAAGTTAACCTAACTTTAGAAAAGGCAATACAGATAGTCATGGAAGTTATGTATTTTGCAAGTCAGGTACCAAAACTACACGCATTTTGCTTTCACATACATATCCAGTATTTTTGTAATGAAAAGTTGGCAACCCTATTGCTGTCTATATGTTTATAGCAGTCACTTTAAATATACTGCTGTGGCCATTCGTGCCTTCATCTCAGTCTAACACCACAGGATTATACAGATGTTGACTGTCTTTCTGGAGGTGGAGTAGGGAGGCATGCACTCTTCCTAGTTATAATTTACATATCTTCACAAACATTTGTCTTCACACTTTATTATGAACTGATACTCTGTCAGACAAAATTTATTTCTTCCTTGAAAGAAAAAAACAAAGACTGAATTTCTTTAGTTGCTTATGTTTTTTTGTTCAGACCATTATTGGATGAAAGGGCTGGACACTAGTTCTAAAATGCACCTCAAAGCATCTATAAACCCTGGCTTCTGGGCGTCTAGCAGCCCACAGACCCTTGGCTTATTTTGATTATTTATTCCACAGTTATTATAGTATACCCTTGGCCTATCATGGTGTGTTGAAAGTATATAGGAAAGATCAAAATCAATGACTAAGAATTTCTTTCATTAGTTGTGACATAACTCTCAACTTTACAGATTTTTGCAGAATGTCCAGATTTTTCTTCATATTTTTGATCTGTTCCTCATGAAAATTGTGCTTTTTGGACAAATCACTGGGATGATTTAAGGATTAAAGCCAATAAATAATGACAGTCATTAGAGTTTCAGACTTCATATCCTTCAGAAAAAAAGTATGGTAATACAAATTCTGTTATTCTAGCAACTTTCTAAGTTTATAAGGGCAATATTTAAAATGTGTCCCTATTTTTGGGTCTTTGTCCCCCCATTTTAGCAAGCTTTGTCTAGATTTCTTGCAGTAAGAGGGTGAGAGGTATGAGTTGTGATATTTGCTTAGACCATCATTGGATAAAAAGGTTGGGGAAAAAACTTGAATGCACTTCAAAATATCTAGAACCCCCTACCCCCCAATGACTTCTGGAGGCCTAGTGTCCCCTAAACCCAAAGTTAATCGAGTTATTTTTTCCACAGTTTTTACAGTGCAGTCTGGCCATGTTAAGGTGTGTTGAAGGGAAGTGGGAAATAGCAGGAGTAAGGCAAAATGTAAGATAAGGTTTACAAAAATAATATGGATGATACAGAAAGGGAGAACTAGGAGTGAGGACTGGGGAGCGTGTGTTGAGGAAGCAGGTTGCAGCTGGAAGTTAACATGGACACCTTGACCTAGGGACCCATTTCACCTCAGGTCAGCCCTGCTTACTCATCTTGTCACATCGGTTATGTGACCATCCATATAACAGCTATTTTCCCAGAATAGCTGTGCTAAGCTGGGCCTAATACATAGCGAAGCACCATCATGCTGCGGCTGGCTAGTGCATCTTTGATACTTAGCTCTCTGCTGCTGCATTTTGAATCTTTCTGGATACTTCCTCATATTGTAAATAAAAAGTTTTATGTACTGGTCATACATACACTTGTGTATCAAATAACAACACTATATTGTTAGAAGGTGAATATCCATAAATAATCCCTGCTTTTATTATTACTCTATATAACTTAAATATATCAACTATGAAATCACAGGAAAACAGTGAATATTTATAATTGCTGTTCTCTTCAAAGTTGTTTTTGCAAGAGAGCAAGCCCCTGTCTACCCCCACCACACTATCACTACTTATATATACTAACTCCGAGGTCATCATACCTTGGAGAAAAGGGAATACCGTGAAACCGAGTAAGTCCACATTTTTGCGCATTCAGTTTTAGTAATCTAATACTCACATTAATGAGTGTCAGAATCACAAATGGTTACCATGTATCACATACACATACATGAATATAGACAGATATACATATCTATCAAACACTGTTTTCACATGAGGCACTGTGCCCCCCACACCTCCTGCTAATAACAACTCTGAGATTGCACTGTCCTCAGGGAAATGGCATATTCCTCTACCCAGGAGATTATCAGTCACAAGTACCTGCCTACTTACTTTTCTGAAGCAACAAAATGCCGTTCCTTCTGCCATAGCTTTTCCATCTTCTGGCTTTCAATGGTCAGTTAAGTGAGCATTCAATTTTCCTGTTTCAATGTTTAGAAACTGATTTTTTGACAGGGATCCATATCTACACACACATACACACACACACACACACACATATATATATACACACATATATATATATATATATATATATATATATATATATATATATATATATATATATATATATATATATGTGTGTGTGTGTGTGTGTGTGTATGTAGATGCCAACCATTGAAAGAACTATCATTCTTGTCATTCTTGATTAAATCTAAAATGATCGAAAACAAAAATTAGAAATCTTTTTTTTTTTGCAGGGGCACCTCCCTTCCCCACACCCCCTGCTAACCATATACACCAATGCCAGGATCACATAGCAGCAGGGTTAGGGCAAATTCCCTTACCCCATTGCATCATGATTCCATATAGAATGCTGGCTGCAAAAAATTCATTTATTTATTTTATTTATTATTTATTTAAAATTCATTTACCGGGATGGTCTGACTGGGACAGTGCCCATTTTCAGTAGTGGCCCGGGGAGAAAAGCTCCAGTAATATCTTACATACAAATTGTCACAAAGAAATGATAATATAGTAGACATAATTGACAAAATCAGTGTAAACACAAATACAAAAATGTAAAAAATATACACAGTAGTCATGTAGAACAAGGTATTAAACAATGTTCAGTAATATGAGTGTTCACTGTTATTTGCAGTGTTAGATGTTTCAAACTGTACCATCTAGTTGTGTGTGTGTGTGTGTGTGTGTGTGTGTGTGTGTGTGTGTGTGTGTGTGTGTGTGTACACACATAGGTATTTTATATATATATATATATATATATATATATATATATATATATATACATACACATATATATATATATATATATATATATATATATATATATATATATATATATATATATATATATATATATATATATATATATATATATATATAGATATATATATAAATAATATTTATATATATATATATATATATATATATGTGTGTGTGTGTATCTATGGGTCTACTTCCGCAGACCAAACTCTTACTTACCCAAGTCCCACTTGGCCGAGACGAAATCACCAACAACTTCAGGAGACTGACACCTGGACCACCGACTTTTCACATGAGGTAAGTAACCGTTTGGCCATCCTGTTGAACTTTGCTCCTTGGCCCCCCACCCCCCCGCAGTAGTGCAATCTTGGAGTTGGTATATTTAGTTAGGGGGTTGTGGGGTGTTTAGTTTTGTTTCTTTTAGATTTTTTTTCATGATGGACAAGCAGTTACTTACTTCGCTTGTAAAGTCGGTGTTCTGGGTGTCAGTGTTCTGAACTTGGTGATTTTGTCTCAGCCAAGTGGGAGTTGGGTAAGTAAGAGTTTGGTCTGCGGAAGTAGACCCATATATATATATATATATATATATATATATATATATATATATATATATATATATAGATATATTTGTGTATATATACAAACACACACACACACACACACACACACATATATATATATATATATATATATATATATATATATATTATATAAATATTCATACACACACACACACACACACACACACACACACACACATATATATATATATATATATATATATATATATATATATATATATATGCAGACATACATACATACACACTCAAACAAGTATACACTTGTGAAAATTCTGACATGCAGACACACACACAAACATACTGTGGGAAAGGGAAAGTATATCAAGAAAAAGTATGTATATGTGTGTGTTTTTTGTGTTAGTATGTGCACGTGTGTGTGTGTGTGTGTGTGTGTGTGTGTGTGTGTGTGTGTGTGTGTGTGTGTGTGTGTGTCTGAGCGTGTACATGTATATACACAAAAGTTGTGCTTTGTTTGTCATATCTACAGTTTACCAAGACTAAATTCCCTGAGCCACAAGTTCTTGATGTAAAAAAATACTGTTGTTTTCTATACAAAATCTCTGCTGGTGTGGGTTTCATTTTGTGCACTGGCAGCGGTTCCTGCATTTTGCAGGACTGAGGTTTTTTTTTTCCTTCTTCATGTTTGTGTGACTGTGGAAATGTATTGGTTAGGTGGGTGTGGGGGGCTTGCACCCTGCAAAAAATATTTACAGGATATTTTTTGTTATGTTGTTTTTTTATGCCATTCAGTGACTTGCTTCCACTCTGACTTGTAACTTGCCACGTGATAGTGAAACCGATGTGTATTATTGTCAGTATGTTAAATGAAAAGTCACTTTAGAGAAGTACTCTTTATTTAATCTGTAAACTGCTATGTGCACTTTTTAGTAACTGTTTTAATTGTATTCCATTTTACGTATCCTACACTATTCAAAATGTATCACATTATGGGTGAGGGTTTGCCCTTTTTATCAGCCAATCAAAAGCTTACTATTGCAAACAAATCTTGTCTGTTGTTCACATACAATCACTTTTAGTTAGAGAGACTGGTTAGTAATTAGTCATTTCTAGACTAACGATGAAACACTGCATGACGTTATCAACCACAAAAGTGCTTTCATAGCAAGAAATGTGTTTTTTAAATGTGTAAAAGCAAGGAAATACTTTTATTATCATATGTTCTCAAATAATATATATATATATATATATATATATATATATATATATATATATAACAGAAAACCACAAATTATATGAGGAACAGACTGACTATATGAGGCAAAAATCTGGTTCTGTGAAAATGGTGATTATTGTATTTTTGGGGGTGGCATATACATCATCATTACTTGGACCTCAGGTATGCAAATTTAATTATTTTTCTTTTCATTTATTTGTTATACTCTTTCCTGCTAACTACTCCAAAATATTATCCTTTGTTACTTTGACCCTGTTATTGCAGAAAAAAGTAAACCTTATACCCCCTCACTGCTTGACAGTCTACGGAAGTAGAGGCCAGATTTGGGGTCTTCATTGGTGGCAATTGGGATGACCGTGCACTGGTCCAGCAATCAAGGAGCCTCAATCCTCACCACTAACACCAGTGAGGGGCGCCCATATAGGGAAAGGATAATAAATATACACACAGTAAAGTACAATTTCCATTAAGAACACACAGAGATCACAGTCAGTCTGGGGCTGGTTTCTCCCTTTCTCTCCAGGTCCCCAATAAGACTCCCCACTGGCACAGCTATAGGGTCCAGATCTCAGCCTAGTGGGCAAGCTAAAACCTCCAGCACCCTCTCTGTCCAACCAGTGCTTTGTGTCCCTGCCCATAGGTGACACACACACACTTTGAGATAAGAGTTATATAAAACCACTCAGACACTCCTGGGAAAGGCTGGCACAAGTTCTCCAGCTGTGCTCCTTTTACCCAGACTATATGGTAGAAATGACCACCACCACCCAGGTAATATTTATCAGCTACTCAAAGGCCCTTATTAAAGGGTGTCCAATTATTACTATGCAATATTATTATCCAAATGGTAATTGTGACTGAACAGCAAAGCTTATTTTGTGTGACATGGCACAGTATCACTATATACATCCAGTGTACACTTAGAGCTTAAATTATCTCTACACAAAACAGCCACAGTTGAAAGGTTTAGAAATATTTAATAATAAATAATAAAAACACAAGACAATATTTCTTACTATACAGTGCTAGTCAAGAGTTCAGAGATCACAGAAAAATGTTTAAAATAATAACATAGAAAAGGTCTGACATCACAGAAAAACACTTAGTTTAATCTTCCTAATCCCTAGCTATTTCTAAGAGACACACTAAAGTCTAAGATCCTACTTACATATAGATACAGGGAGTGCTGCTGGGAGTGATGTTGGATGTTCTCAATACAAATGCTCTAATGCTTGCATTCTTTCTGTCCTTAAATTGATAACACAGTACCACTGATTCATTCCACATTACAGCATTTTTTCTGGTTCCCTGGCTAACAGACTCTCAGATGTTGATCTTGCAGCTGGTCAGGAACCAGAGCAATAAAAGAAATTATACATGCAAATTCTAGCCATTAACTCTAACCTCAAAACAATAGGCAAAATTCCTTCATCCAGATATATTGGCTCTGTGCACTGTTGCTACATTTTTGCAGTTCCACATTTAATACCATTTTTCCCATTTAAGAGAACAAGCCTATGGCTTGTATTAATATTTACAAATTACAGAATTATCTACAAAATTCTATCTGGCTAGGCTGGCAGCCTTCAGCTATCTTCACAGCAATGCTATATGTGCAGGCTGGGGTTTGTTTCCTTTCACATTTTAAACTTGTCAGTACTGCATAGTGTGAAGATGGCATATATGCACAGTTCTGTGCATTAATCAAAAAGTATGTTTACATAACCACTGAAACAAGTTTGGCTGCAAATAAAAATCTCTTGACCCACCTTGTATAACTATTTATTCTTAGCTATGTCACAGATTCTGTGTATCTTGCATTTTAGTGTCACCCTCTGATACCTTTCATTAAAAGAATGGTTTTATATCTGACCCCTGCATACTTGAATTGATTCATTGTTTTTCTTCTACTATCTCTTTATGAAGGCTTTACCAGTCATATACCACCTTAAGTCATCTGAGTCACCCAGCTTATATCCTCATATCGTGAGCTCTTGTTTTCATGTTGTTGAAATAATGCATGCACTGGACTCATTAGATTCCATTGAAACAGAAAGTTTTTGTCATGCCACTTCTCTGTATCTTTTCCTAAAATTATTTTTTTAAACATTTTTTAGTTTCTATTTGAATGGCATTGTGCACGTATCTTGCTTCTGTTCTCTTTATTGCTTCTGCACTGTCTGTTGTTTGCATTGTTGATGAACTCTATGAATCTGCACACAGTGCTTCAGAAACTTGCCAACTGTCTTTAAATGATGAATAAAAACTACTCACCTTTACAATACCTGAGATTAACCCCATGGCTTTTTCTTTGTTTATGCTATTCACACCCCCCCAAAAAAAATGTGTGCACTTTTCCTTCATTTCTGCCTCAGTGTGTATTATTTTTGTATTGTTACATAGTTGAAACTGTCATTTTTTTAATATATTTCCACCAATCAAGGCTATATCTGTTCTCATCATTTCTATATTTTATTTTCTTAACTTCCCTATTGCATGGATTAGCGTCATCATTAAAAATATAAACTTTTCTCTCTGCAAGGTGACTTTATGATATCTGTGAAAACAGCCAGCCTCTGTATTAACTTGTGGATACCCCATTATTTACCATCCGTTTTTGTGAATGAATAGCATTTATTATGTCCTGTTGTCTAGCTACTGTTTTACCCATGCTTTCACCCTACGACCCTCTCTAAGTATGTCTGATTTTTCTCAACACCATTTTATTTGGTATTATGTCACACATTTTGCAAATATCTGAGTAAGTCAGTCACTTCTTTTTAGTGTTGTACCCTTGTCACTTAGTAAATTAATTAGATTTGCTTCAGATGACCCTCCTACTGTGAGTCACACACTTCACAGACTTTTAGCTATTTCAAAACTCCTTCTTCCATCAATGATTCTGTAATTTCATACTGTAGTCCCTATACCTGATGTCAAACCGATGGGTCAGCAACCTCCATCAACTTCTTTACTCAGACACGTAAAACTGACCACATCTGCCTGCTTTCAATCACCATGAATGCTAGGCTTCTTTAATGATTTATTAAAACTGTTAAATGGTCCCAGTTCTGCCATAATTTTTCTAAGGGCTCCAGGTTAAAGCATATCAGGTCCTGCTGCCATTTGCATACATTAAACGTATCACCCATGGAAGCACCTCTTTGTTAGGGTACCCCTTCCCCCACTCAGAGACAGAGAGTTGCTGACTGGCAGCTGCTTAATCCTTCCCCTACTTTGTTTACCCCATGGTATCTCATACACTACCCACACTACAATGTGTCCACCTCAAGAAAAAGAGCAGGTTACACTCTTAAAACAAGTAAACACTGTAATGTGAAAATGGCATCACAAAATGAATGTCTTAATTCAGTGATCTGAAATGTACAATATCTACACACCTACTTCAAGCCCAACAAAGAGAGGCTCATTCTTTAATATTTACAACTATTCATAAAAATAATTGATTCATAACATACCTCTTAAGTGTACTGATTTTTGCAGAATGTCCAGATTTTGCCTCATATTTTTTGGTCCATTTTTCATATAATTATGGTTTTCTGGCAAATTAGTGTCAAATTATTAAAGATTGAAGTTAAAAAATAAGGGAAGACATTTGAGTTTCAGACCATACCATTCAGAAAATGCATGTGAATGTAAAACCTGTTATTCATCAACTTTCTAAGTCTGTAAGAGCAATATTTAAACAAATCTCCCTATTTTGGGGCCTTTGTTCCACTTTTATTTATGACTTTTTTCAGATTTCTTGTTGTAAGAGGTTGAGAGTTATGATTCATAGAGGCAGAGAATCTAGTAATCTAGACAGAAAAAGAGAGAGAGAGATGAAGAAGGGGGAAAATATGACTGAATTTCAAAATTGTTCCTTAAAAATGTATTTTGAATTCAGCTAGTTACCTGCATCCTTCTGTGGTTGTTAAATAAATTATTTGCATATTGTTGCTTTGAATAAATTAATTTCTTATTGTTTGTTTGGCACAAGTCCGGATCCACTGTTTTGAAGAAGAATTAATGACTATACAAAATATGGCAGGTGGTTGCCTGGTTATTCATTTAAAAAGAAAACACCTTTATTTGTATGGTGCAATTTATTACTGAATATCAAAAATTATTTCCCATATATGAGTGTGAATTTGTGTGTTTCTGCATGTGTGAATAAGCAAGGGTATATGTGTGCATATGCAAGTGTGTATGTGCATATTCACATGTTGACTTTTAGAATATATGTTTTGTAATAGTGATAGCTATAAACAAAGTATTGGTAGCAAACAAAATCAGGTGAGAATGCCATTCTTGCATGAGTTATAAAATAAAATTATTAATGACAGGCATGAAGGGCATGCACTTTGTCATTACAGTGGGTGAATCAGAGATACAATGGGTATGGACTGACAAAGGGAGGACAGGCAGCAGTAATGACCAGTGGTTTAATGACTAAAATTGGAAAGCGGTTTCTTCGGCATGGTGGTGGATCAACAGAATTGATGGAACCATCAACAAACCACAGTTTGTAGTACCTTTGTAGTACCTTTGTAAAGCTCTGCTATGTGTATAAGCGTGGAAAATCACCAGCTGTAAAAATGGCCCTTGGGGGATGGTCAGGAGAAAGTAATAGGACCTATTTTAATGGAGAGGCTGGGGAGGTATTTCAAATAAAATTGCTGTGAATAGGGGGTCTGCAAAGATTTTTTTAAAGACTAGGCTAATTAGAATTTTCATTTTCTCCTTAATGACAGAAATAATAGGACCTTTCTGCTTTATTGTCTAGTCACTATTTTACCCATGCTTTCATCTTAGGGATTTCTCTAAATATGTCCATTTCTTTCAGCACCCCATTTATGTATTATTATATCAAACACTTTGCAAAACTCCAAGGATATTCAGAACCTCCTATTTCATCTGTTCCTTCACTTGGCATTATTAAAGGACAACTACATCCCAAATTCTGTTCCAAAGAGAGATAAAACCATGATTATGACTCACCTGACCAGGGTTCCATTAGAGGTCCTGGCAATGGAGGAGGCAGGCAAGAGAGGTAGGGCTGTGCATACCTAGAGAGTAGTGAAATTTCCCTAGTGGATACTGAGGAAACCACCCATCATGATGTAGGGAAAGGGCAAGGCTGATTGGATGGAATGCCTTCAAGGTGCTTTAAGAGGACAAGGCTGATTGGATGGAATGCCTTCAAGGTGCTTTAAGTGCGCAGGGAAGATAGAGCTGTAAAACATATGGATAAACAGAGCATGATGTATGACCTGCTACACTCCCCTCCAATACCCAATTCCCCAGCCACTCCCCACCTGTTTAGCTTTGTACTGTCATAGATGCACTCAAGTAACTCCCTCAGATAAAACCACTTAAACTCAAATACTTAAAAAATATTTTCTTCTTGTACTTAACAAAATGCTGCCAAAACAAACAATCTCTGTAACCCTCACCATCCTAATAATTGGCATTAAACATAACTCTTAATGCTGTTGACCTAATACATGTCAGCTGCAAACCTAGACACCTATTTATTGTGGCAATAATAATAGTACTATGTTCAAGGGATATTGCACTTAATCCTGGACCAGATCCATTACTGACCAGTACTGGACCTTGTGCTTTTCAGTCTACTAATGTAGTAAAGGACTTACTCTAGCCATACCACATCATTTAAAGAGGCTGAAAATACTGCATATGAACATACACCCTGTATGCTGTAAGATTACTAACCTTCACACCAGTCTACAGCAGTATAACCTGACTGTCTAACAATCCAAGAAACATGGCAGAAACCTAGCAAACCCAGTACTGAAATGAATATCCCAACATGTAATAATCCTAAAAATTACTGCAGCAGCAAAAAGGTTGGAGGTCTGTTTGTGGTTAAAATGGCATTTCTGCTAGTCTTCATAGCAAACAACCTCATAGAATCTCAGACAGTTAATACTTCAATAGTTCATTAACATCTCCATGAAGGCCACAGGCCAATCAGAATGCAGACTCCTTAAGAAATGTATATGTATATATATATATATATATATATATATATATATATATATATATATATAGAAAGAGAGAGAGAGATAGATAAGCACATCAAAGACATCCTCATCCCACCCCTCAGTAAGGAAACCTCCATAAAAAACTTCTCCAAAGCCAACTTCATGCTACTCAAGTCAGAAGTGACAAACTTCATGACACCCATGCAGACAGGAACTGAAAGTTCAACTGCTGATTCCTACACTAAGGCACTGAACGAGCACATCCACTCATGCATGAATCGTGCCATCCCCAATAGAACCAGGTTCTGAATAAGTTCTTTATTATTAAATGAAAGAAAGCGCTCAACTTAAACTACAGTGTCTGAGTCTTATTTTGGTCCTGATTCACGTTTTTCTGTGTTTTGGTGGTTCTTTGGTTGTGGATTGGTGATTGTTTTGCTTACATAAAAGGAAGAAACTGTTGCAGAAAAGAGGAAAATCCCAGGATGCAAAAAACTCCCTTACCAGCCTCAGTAAGAAGCTGATATCCCTCATAAAATCCTCCAAAGCTAGTTATGAAAATAAAATTGCCAAAGATTCTAAAGACAACCACAAGGCATTCTATAGCTATGTCAAGAATCTAAATGGCAATGCTCAGATCTGCTCTGAGCTACAACAGAATGCCATTAAATATACTGATCCCAAGGATATTGCCAATATCATGGAAGAGCGATTCAGTGCAAACTTCACCCCCCTCTCACCCCCTAAAGGGCCCATTTCAATACCGAAAGATTGCCAAATTCCAGTAATAACAGCCACACAGGTAAAAACGCACTCTCCAAAGCTAAGAATACAGCATCCATGGGACCAGACGACATCCCAGACTGTATACTACATGAACTACAAAATTAACTGGCACCTCACCTAAGTGTCATGTTTAATCATAGCCTCACCTAAGGCTTCATGCCGACTGAGTGGTGCACAGCTACAGTTATCCCACTCCACAAGGGGGGATCCAATTTGGATCCCATGAACTACCAACCCATCAGTTTGATGAGCCTGATCTGCAAGGGCATGGAACGTATTATCATGGAACTTATAAACAAAGACATTGGCAACCTTCAAACACTGGACCCCATGCAGTTTGGGTTTGTGAAGGGCCGATCTTGTCTCCTGAACCTGACTGACTTCTTCAAATCAGTCTCCAGAGCCATGGAAAAGGGTAAGGTGGCCCACACAGCCTATCTGAACCTCACCAAGGCCTTCAACACCATCCCCCACTCTGGAATCATAGATAAACTTACTAAGCTGGGCATTAATCCCTATGTCACTTGATGGGTTGCCAACTGGCTTACTGACAGAACCCACACTGTAAAAGTAGCCAACTCCAAATCCAGCTCCAGACAAGTGGAGTACCTCAGGGTTCATTCCTGGGACCGCTCTTGTTTAGCATCTACTTCTCTGAAGTACAGGCCAACATTAAGGGACTCTGGCTAACAAAGTTTGCAGATGACTGCTAACTGGGAGCCATTATTGAATCCCCAAATGAAGTGGATATTCTACAAAAGGGCCTTACAGAAACAGATGCTTGGTGCCAGAGCCATGGTCTCAAGCTCAATGCCAAGAAATGCATAGTTATCCCCTTTGGGAAAAAAAACATGTACCCGTGAATTACTACATAGGTGGCAGTACATTAAACACCGAAAGTGTGATAAGATACTTAGGGACACAGGTGGACAGTGGTCTCGCCTTCAATAACCACATCACCACAACAGTCAGGAAATCCTTCTATGTGGCACACCACATCAGTAAGAGCTTTTCATCCAGAAAAAAGGAGGTCATTGTCCCACTGTACTCATCTCTCATTAGACCCATTATAGAATACAATGCCCCATTTGGTATGTACCTCTCAAGACATCTTCAAGACATAGATGCCCTATGCTGACCGTCTATAAAAACTCCACCTATACTCTGTCGTATATCGTCTACTCAGAGGTGATCTCTGCTTAACATACAAGGCCATGTCAAACCCAGAGCTGTTGGACATGCTACTCTTAAAGAAATCCCAATCCCTCAGAGACACATGCTCCAGGATCTAAACCTTGGCATCACAATGAACAAAACATGCTGGAGGTATAGGTTCCTGACCCAGAGACACCCCAGACTCTGGAATAGACTGCCCATACATGTCAAGCAGAGCACCTCTTTGGCCCGTTTCAAAAGGAACCTTGATGATTGGATGGGAGATAGGAAGTTCACCCCGGGGATCATGTCAGTCGACCTGCTAGACAGGGGTCCAGGGAAGTAAATACTGTGGAAGGAAATAGCCAGGGATTTGTTATGGCTAAGCTTGTATAGGCCCTGGGGTTGATAGCCTAGTACCAACCTATGAACCTATGAACCTATGGACAAGAAACAGAAGTACCAGTCTAAGGACCAAGGGGACTGTACGTGGTCTATGTCTTTGATGTCAGACCAGCCAGAGCCCAAGGTTCATCAACCTTTGGTCCCTCTGATGTCTACTATGCAAGCAATGACTCTGCCCAGTCTGACCTGATTTCCTGTGATATCAGTGTTGGAGAGACCCAAGTCTCCCACTTCTAGCATCCTCAGCCCATTAGCCAGGGGGTTACTAGTGCAGGTAGGTTACATACCCCCTTTTCTCCAGTGACACCAACAAAGTTTTCTTCAGATACTTCAGCTCCTTCTATTCCTCCCCTGAGCCAAGCCTCTCCAGTTCAGATCTGGTCATCAGATCCCAACTCTAGGGGAAGAATGCCCAAACCTCTTTTGGTGGCCTCATTTGTTTGTTCTATCCAATCATATGGAAGTATGAAACCATCAGACTTGGAGCAGTTGATGTGCTCATTTTTGCAATCCTCTTAGGGTTCTTCCCAGCTGACAATGCTAGTGGACTCAGCTCCTGCCTTTACTTTTCCTCTGCTGTCCCCTTCAGCACTGGGTTTTGTGAATCCATCTCCTCTACCTTCATCAAGGTCAGCTTCAATAGCTTGGCCTCTTCAAGCACTGAGCCATTCCTTGGCATTCTTGACTTTGGCTATGTCAGATATGATTGTGCCTCTGGTCCATGACGCCAGTGTCATGGTCTACACTCTGGGTTTCAGAGTTATCACTTCCTGTCAGAGATACAGCACCAGACTTCTTGACCCCACTCTTGGCTGCAGAGCAGATCTGGTTGGACATAGAGACTGACATCTCGCTCAGATCCTTGGATCCCAGGAGTGCTGAATCTGTTTTTTTGGCTTCAGCTACAGCTTTCCATTCTGTGGAGAGGATTCCTTCCCAGCTGGAGATAAAGTGGTTGGTGGTGGCTGTCAATACTCCTGATGTATCCATATCTGGACCTGCGTATGCATGCCAACTCACTCAGAGACAGCGGCACCATCTGGCCTCCAGGCTTTCCTGCTTTCAGGACCCCCTGCCTCTTTTAGGTCTATCCCAGAATCACAGGCCTAAAGCAGATGCCCTATGTTGACCATCTATAAAAACTCCACCTATACTCTGTCGCATATCGTCTACTCAGAGGTGATCTCTGCTTAACATACAAGGCCATGTCAAGCCCAGAGCTGTTGGACATGCTACACTTAAAGAAATCCCAATCCCTCAGAGACACATACTCCAGGGATCTAAACCTTGTCATCACAATGAACAAAACATGCTGGAGGGATAGATTCCTGAACCAGAGACTCCCCAGACTTTGGAATAGACTGCCCATACATGTCAAGCAGAGCGCCTCTTTGGCCCTCTTCAAAATGAGGCTTGATGATTGGATGAAAGATAGGGAATTCACCCCGGGGATCACGTCAGCCGCCCTGCTAGACAGGGGTCCAGGGAAGTAAATACTGTGGGAGGAAATAGCCAGGGAATTGTTATGGCTAGGCTTGTATAGGCCCTAGGGCTGATAGCCTAGTACCAACCTATGAACCTATGAACCTATGGACATGAAACTGAAGTACCAGTCTAAGGACTAAGGGGACTCTACATGGTCTATGTCTTTGACATCAGACTAGCCAGAGCCCAAGGTTCATCACCCTTTGGTGCCTCTGATGTCTACTATGCTAGCAATGACTCTGCCCAGTTTGACCTGATTTCCTGTGATATCAGTAGTGGAGAGACCCAAGTCTCCCACTTCTAGAATCCTCAGCCCATTAATCAGGGGGTTACTAGTGCAGGTAGGTTACATAACCCCTTTTCTCCAGTGGCACCAACAAAGTTTTCTTCAGATACTTCAGCTCCTTCTACTCCTCCCCTGAGCCAAGCCTCTCCAGTTGAGATCTGGTCATCAGATCCCAAATCTAGGGGAAGAATGTCCAAAACTCTTTTGGTGGCCTCATTTGTTTGTTCTATCCAATCATATGGGAGCATGAAACCATCAGACTTGGGGCAGTTGATGTGCTCCTTTTTGCAATCCTCTTAGGGTTCCTCCCAGCTGACAATGCTAGTGGACTCAACTCCTGCCTTTACTTTTCCCCCGTTGGCCCTTCAGCACTGGGGTTTGTGAATCCTTCTACTCTACCTTCATCAAGGTCAGCTTCGATAGCTTGGCCTCTTCAAGCACTGAGCCCTTCCTTGGCATTCTTGACTTTGGCTATGTCAGATATGAGTGTGCCTCAGGTCCATGATGCCAGTGTCATGGTCTACACTCTGGGTTTCAGAGTTATCACTTTCTGTCAGAGATACAGCACTAGACTTCTTGACCCCACTCTTGGCTGCAGAGCAGGTCTGGTTGGACATGGAGGCTGACATCTCGCTCTGATCCTTGGATCCCAGGAGTGCTGAATCTGTTTTTTTGGCTTCAGCTTCAGTTTTCCATGCTGTGGAGAGAATTTTTTCCCAGCTGGAGTTAAAGTGGTTGGTGGTGGCTGTCAATACTCCTGATTTATCCATATCTGGGCCTGCGTATGCTTGCCAGCTCACTCAGAGACAGCTGCAATATCTGGCCTCCAAGCTTTCCTGCTTTCAGGGTCCCCTGCCTCTTTTAGGTCTATCCCAGAATCTCTGGTCAGGAAGGGTCATAGTAAGAGTCAATGCAAGAGGAAGCATATGGATCCTCATGAGAAATTCTTCACATGGGACACTGGCCTTGAAAAAGCGGAGGGTTTCTCAAAATCCCCCTGCAATGACACCTCTTTTACTGATCTTTTGGAACTGTTGAGACAGAGTAGGGGTGGAATACAGAAGCCCCTTCCCCAGAAGAATCAATGTTTCTGAATGCCTTTGTCAGCCCTCAACAATAATTTCCTAGAAATTAGAAGGTGGGCAAGTGTCTCTTTTTCTGTAAGCCACAGTAGTCTGTTGAGGGCACACCTGTTGAAGGTTCCCCTTGTGGTGGGGAGTAACCATAATGGACACCATCTACATGGCAGAATCAAGCCAAAGAATCATGGCTTTCATGGAGCATTCTCCAGTATGTCTTTTCAGCATACCTGAAGGGTTGTCCAACTGCTGCTGTGTGGAGGCAATTGGGGGTAACATGCCACTCCACCCAAAAGCTTGGGAAGGCACTTCCTCAGATGTATGGGTAGTGAGCATCGTATCCAATGCTTACATGGTTCTCTTTTTATTTGCCCCAAGAGAATCCCAAAAATACCTTCCTGATGTTCCAATCCCATCAGAGAAGAAACACAGCATCAGAGAATCAAAAGTTGCTGGCCAATTAAGTCATCCAGGAGATCACACCAGACCACCAAGGGTCTGGAGTCTATTCCAGATTCCTTTTGGTGCCAAAGAAGAGCAAGGATCTAAGACCAATTTTGGATCTAAGCAAACTGAACCATTATGTCAAACAGACCAAGTTCCAGATGGTGACAGTGGAGTTCATTCTACCTCTGTTGAGGAGGAATGACTGGATGTGATCAATATAGCTCAAGGATGCCTACCATCATATAAAGATAGAAAGGAAGGCCAGGTAATTTTTGCTCTTTTGACTGGGAGCTGATCATTATAATTTCTGGGCACTGCCATTTTTGTCTCACCACAGCCCCCTGGTTGTTAACTAAGTGTATGGCAGTAGTGGCAGCATGGCACAGGCTGCAGGGGTTCCAGGTGTTTCCATATCTGTATGATTGCTTCTTCACTGTTTCCATGAAAGCATCTCTGAACAATGCTGGGACTCCTTACTCCTGGCTGTACCTGTCCTTAGGCATCACAGTGAATTATGAAAAGTCCATTCTGGAGTGGTGGAGTTCATAAGCTGGCAATTGGATATGGTCTCTCAGCCAGCAAAACTTCCATATACCAGGTTGATGTCTCTTCGAATAGAAGTGTTTCATCTGCTTCAATCTCATAAACCGCCTGCCTCCATGATTCTATGATTTCTCAGACACATCAGCTTCTATTTGCATAGGGTAATACCATATGAGGATCTTGCAGTGGATGTTCGAAGTTCAGCGATTTTACCTGACTTACCACATGGATTTTCCATTTACTGTAACAAACATTTATTGTTGTCACATTCGTTGATGGCTGGAGTTACCTGTGGTCACTACCAGGCAACCCTTCTTTCTTCCTCATTCCAAGGCTACAATCATTATGGACGCTTGCCTTCTGGGGTGGGGGAGGGGGGGCATTCCAAAGGGAAGACAGTCAAAGGGACATGGCCCTCTTGCAAAACATCAGTGTTTTGGAGATGACAGCAGTCCTCATAGCATTACAGAGCTTTCAGGACCTTCTCCCCAAGGATGAGATTACTATCCAGCCAGACAATGTATCTCTGGTGTAATGCCTGAACAAGCATGGGGAACACATTCTTATCCACTATATTAGGAGTCCTTCATAGTTTGGCATGGGGATTGTCCTCTCAGCAGTTTCTGATTGCAACATGCATCTTGGGAAATCTAATATCCTGGTAGATAGTTTGAAAAGTAACATTCTTCATCCTTACAAATGGCCCTGAACCCAAAAGTAGCAGCTTGGAACTTCTAGCACTGGGGCACCCCCTGCTGCAACCTGTTTGCCACCCCATTCACTACAAAGTACAGCAGTGCCTATGCCCTGGATCACCCTGAAGAGCAGCCACTTAACGATGCTCTTCTGTATGCTTGGCCTCTTGGTCTCCTATATGCTTAACCCTCCTATGCCCCTAATAATCAAATTTCTTCAGAAGGCAGCCCATTGCAAAGTGACAGTACTTCTCATTGTTCCATTCTGGCCCCAACAGCTTTGGTTCTCCTTGCTCTGGCCTCCCATGTATCACTCATCTTAGATGCTGGATCCCACTCCAGATATGACATCCCACCCAGCAGGTTCCATCACCCAACCTTTGTACCCTCAGGTTAACTGCATGCTTTCTCCAGTTCCAGTAATAGCCAGGGATGCCAAGTTCTCTGACAGGGTTATCTGTATGATTTTTTTTCTCAGAAGCCTTCTACATGGAAGATTTACACTTTTAAGTTGAAGTGTTTTGCAATTTTGGCATGATTTAAAGGTCTGGGCCCCTTTTCAGCCCTACAGGCTGCTATTTTGGATTTTCTGGCTGAGCTTTTTCAGTCTACTTTGAGTTATTCAACTAGTAAAATTCACTTGGCTGCCATTTCCAATTTTTATGTTGGCAGGGATAATGCTCCTGTAGCAGCCCTAACGATTTCCAACAGCTCAGAATCTGTACTCTCCTGGCATATTCCTCTAATGCTCCAAATGACTGCTATTCTTCCCATTGAGCTTTCAGCTGCAGTTACCTTGAAGCTTTTGATTTGCAAGACCATTTTCTGGTGGCAGCTGCTTCCACCAAAAGAGTATCTGAGCTGCATGCATTGTTCTCCATTCCTCCATTTTTGATTTTTCATAAGGACAGGGTTACTCTCAGAGTCAACTCTTCCTTTTTGTTCAAGGTTGCTTGGGAGTCTAAATTGAATCAGATTGTTCACTTGCCAGCCTTTTTTCCAAATTTCACTAACAAGGTGGAATATTTACTTCATTGCCTGAACATACACAGGCAACTCAAATTTTATTTGGACAGAGCAAAAAGCTTTAGGAAAACAGAGCAGCTCTTAGTTTCCTCTTCCAGGGAAAGGATGGAAAAGCCTATGTCTAAAGCAACCCTATTTAAATGGCTCCCTGATTGTATTTCTATATGGATTGCGAGGAAGACCTTAATCTGCCAAATCTAAGGGTCATTCTACTTGAGCAGTTGTAGCTTCGTCTGCTTTCTTCTCGCAGGCTTCTGTTGATGATATTTGTGCTACTGTTGCAAATACTTATTGGCCAAGTACTCATACATTTGTTTCCCATTACAAGCTGGATGTGCAGTCGAGGTCCAGGACCTCTTTTGGTTCCACTATTTTGCAGAATGTTCTTTCCTAGATGCTGTCTGGGGTGATACTTGGCTGGGGACCCTGTCCCACAGGTATAAGCTGGACAGAAGGACAACATCAGATACAAACCATTCCTCCCTCCTCTCCCCCGCTCAAGTAGTTTTTCGATAGTTGAGTGCTCCTGACTGGTCAGGTGGTCAGACCTATGTACCATTCCATTTGGGTCCTTGTCTATGCTCCTTTCTGTCATGTCCTTGTGTAGTAGAGTTTATCTTTTAATTTAGGAAGAGTATTCAGGGGCAAACTAAATCTGAGGTAGATAGGCGAAAACAGTGTATTATGGGTAGAGGAGGTGGAGCTCCTGTGTTGAAACTTCTGAAAAAGGCCAGCTTCAAAAGTAAGTCAAATCCGATAACCCACAGGTTGAATAGATGGAAAAAGACAACACAGATCTATGTTACGGTAAGTACCTATTGTTTGTTTTCTTCCATCGCCTATATTGGTCAATCATGTAGTTGGTATATATACATATATATATATATATATATATATATATATATATATATATATATATATGTGTGTGTGTGTGTATAAACTAAGGAGGTGTGGGGGGGGGGAAGCTTCTGTGATTAGCATTTTTGTAGTGAGTTTTCTTTCTAAAACTCTTAGTGGATCTGCATTCTTATGCCTTATACTATCAAATGAGTTTTCCTGTACTGTTTGCGCCTTATGCTACTGCAATGCAAATGAATAATATTGTTAAATTTATCCACATGAGACCCTTATGTGATGCTTGGTGATGTGAGGCAATAATTTTACACTGAATTTAAATGGAGAATGTGCTTTGACTATGTTCTGTGGTAAATCTATATGTGTTTTTTTATAGATGTAGAAGCATGTGCATGTTTTTTTATTTGAGTTTTGCAAATGTGTGTCTTACTTATGTTCTTCTGCTGTAGTAGGTGTACTGCTGTACTACTTTCTGTGATGCAGGAATGGCATTAGTCGTAGGACAACTAGGCTGCCATCTAGGATGCCATTCAGCAAGGCATACTGTCTCTGTCTTATTTTATTTTATTTATTTATTTATTTATAAGAGGAGGAGCTTATTGTAGAACCTGCCACGGGTATGGTATCCTCCTGCATACATGCTACTCACCTGACAACTCAGTTTGTAGGCTTTCTGCTGCATCAAGTGCATAGTCTAGCCAATCAATCATAGAGCATAAAGGAGCAGCAGGCACATACATTGTAAATATATGTGGAGTGTTTCGCAGACCCAGAAGGCTTATAACAGAACTGGAGACTTGAATGAGTGGATGTGATGGCCAGTGTGGAAATAAAAAAAAATCACAGAAGCATTGTGATTCCATAGCCAGAAATGTTGTGATGGTCTGTAAAAGTAGAACCAAGGGTTTGCATTGGTCAGGGTGCAGTTCACTTAAGATGATCTTGTCTATACCAAGTATATTTTTATATTATGCCAGGCAACCACATATTATGGTCTGTGAACAGTTAACTGTATGCACTAACCAGGGCAAGACTTCATTTTTTAAAGTGATTGTAGTGGGGAAATGCAGCAGTGAGTGATGTACATTACTGTGGGCATTATTTCTACTGCTTCTTAATGATCAGATATCAGAGGTGATCACCAGAAGTGGCTGTCCATTTGGGATACAGTTTATAGGTAAAAACAAAAGGGCAGTCATGTCATTCTGTGATTGTTGTAATATGGTGAGGACTGGGACAATGTGGTCATTACCATAGCCCTTTTTACAGTCAAACTTTGGAAGAGTACAGAGATGATTTCTAAAAGTTGTCTGAGAACAGTGCACTGTCTAGGAACAGCAAGTTGAACTACATTACTGTCCTCATAACTTTTTCACTTCCCTCTCAATCAAACATCTGACATACCAACAGGTGACTATGTTTTAGGGATTGGGGTAAGGATACATGTTGTATATATATGTCTGATAGTAAAAAGTTGAAATATATCACTGTGACCATTTGGTTTTTCACTTTTGTCCCAGCCTAACATCAGAGGGGTACACAGAAGGTAACAGTATTTTTGGGGTAGAAGTGAGGAGGCTGTGTATGTATATATATATATATATATATATATATATATATATATATATATATATCTGACAACAACTTCAACAACATGATTTTTGACCATATGTCCTTTCACTTTCATCCCAAACTAGCACAAGAGGGTACACAGAAGGTGACTATTTTTCTTTTTTAGTGGGGCAGGTGGGAGGTATTATTTCCAGATATGGTCTATATATTTTCCCATGCACCAGTTTTCTAAGTTTATTGGGATCTACACTTTTGACAGATTTGAGTATTCAACATTGGACACAACTTATTTCTTCCTTACAAATATGACTGAATTTCCTTCCTTATGAATCAAACGGTTGGAAAAAGTTCTACAATGCACCTCAGAGCAACTATAACTCCATGGCTTCTGGAGGCTAAGTGACCACCTAGATCCCCTGTTTAATTCAACTATTTCCACCACAGTTATTACAGAGCAGTCTTTGGCCAGTTGGGGTGCATTGGAAGGACCCAGAAAGAGCTGAACAGTAAAACAAAATGTATAACAATAAAAAAGTGTATGGATGATATGGTGGAGGCCAGGATGGAGGTGAAATGGGAAGCTCTGAGAATGTGATGAGGGGCTAGTGGCATGGGAGGGGGGGCATACCATGGCATCCTTTAACTATGGCTTTATTTTATTTAAGGAAATGCCAAAAAGCTCAGCACCTTCAGGCAAAACAAACTTCAAATAAGATTATGCTAATCATTTTTTATTTTACTCCATAATAAAGGAACAATATTATTAAATCAGTGTTTTATTGTTATTGCATCTTCTTCAGTAACATCTGACCAAATGTTTAAACTTCTTGTATTTATAGAGTTCTGTTCTTTGTTGATGACATCATAAAACAGAGACATCAACAAATTTGTGCAAATGATAATGAACTCAGCCATAAATTGTAATACTACTTAATATGTAGTACTTAAGTCCAGTAATGAATAATCAGTTATAACAAACAAGTAAAATCACTAAATATCTCCTGATAGGAAAAAAATATGTCACATATTCAATATTTTTGTATAAATGTGCTTATATAATAGCAGCAAATATAGAGTGCAAAAACTATTAACATGCAACTCCCATACAAACCTTTAACAAATAAAGATCAAAACATAAAGATTATTTCAACTAAGTGCTGTTCCACAGTGAAGAAGATGCTGTTAGCATTTAAAATAGTTTAATAACCTTGTTCTTTTATTATTGAGTGGGATAATAAAGGATTTGCATCATCATATTTGCAGTTTGTTTCTGCCTGAAGGTGATGAGATTTTTGGCATTTTTAGATATAATAAATCCTTAGACTCCATGCACCAGCGAAATTTACCTTTGTTCAAATAAAAGAATAAAACTAGAATAAATAATACAGCACCGATGCATTTTTGCTACAGCTTCATTGAGCTTTCTGTTTTGAATTTTTGGTATTTTCCTATTTGTTTTGGGCTTGTACATGTTCACTGGCTTTGGTTCTCAATCCATGCAACCGTGTGTTTGTGTGCATGTGTGTCTGTGTTCATTTTTCTTATGGCCAGCTCTGCTATGATCAGCCACATTGAGTATGATGGTGCTCTCAACTGCCCTACATGTGTGAAGGACTTTGTCTCTGTCTTACCCATACTCAGTTATTTGAGAATGCTGTTTTTTCAGCTGCCAGTGTTATATACAAGCTTGTCCTTTTCATTTGTATAGTATGTTCTATACAATACTCCACCACAAAGGTGGAAACTGTACTGAACTTTCTAACTATTGACCTATAGCAATAATATCCCCCTCTCTCAAAGATACTAAAAAAGTGCATACACAAACAAGTCTTAGACTATCTTATCCTAGAAAACCTACTTTCAACTACACAACATGGCTTCCATCCTCACCACAGCACCACAACATCTCTTATCTTCTTCACACACTATATCGCTGTAGCTAGAGATAGTAACAGGCTGGTCTCCTGTCTCTTTCTAGAACTCTCCAAAGTTTTTGATACTGTCTCTCACCATACCTTTCTGTCCAAACTCACTAATGTTAATCTCTCCACTGCTACTACTTCCTGATTTCAAAGCTACCTATCCAACAGACAACAAGTTGTCAAATGCTTCTCCTCTCTGTCACTCTTCCTCCTCGTTAAGATGGGAGTTCCTCAAGGATCAATACTTGGTCCCTTACTTTTTAATGTCTTTATAAATCGCATTCATACCTCCTGTCCACAATCATCCTTTAAACTGCATACTGATGATTCTATGGGTCTATATTATAACATCGAAGTCTTAAAACTTCGAATGTTATAATATCAAACCCTATGCACTGAACGCTGAAAATAGTGAAGCTACAGAATATTGAATACTTTCCTAGGGAAAGTATTCAGTGGGCCATTTCTGCAGCTTCAGTATTTCCTCGACTCTGGAGCAAAAGTTACGGACCGGGTTAAGGTAAGTGTGCGAACAGATTGGGTTAAGGTGAGTGTGTGATAGTTAGGGACCTTAGGGTTAGGGAGCAGGTAAGGTGAGTGTGCAATAGGGACCTTAGGGTTAGGGAGTGGGTAAGGTGAGTGTGTGATAGGGACTTTAGGGTTAAGGAGCAGGTAAGGTGAGTGTGCGATAGTTGGGGACCTTAGGGTTAGGGTTGGGTTAAGGTAAGTGGATAGCTAGTATTGTATGTATGGTTTAGAGTAGGGTTTTGTGAAGTGTATGTGTGTGGATTATTTGTTTTGGTGTGCTTGTGTTGTGTGTATGTTTGTCGGAACAGCAAATTCTTTTCCCTGGGAAAAAATTTGCTATTCTGAGTGTTCAATGTTATAGTCTTTCGATCGAAATGGTTTGATATTATAACATTCAAAGTTTTATGACTTCGATGTTATAATATAGACTCGATTCTACAGTCATCAATACTTCTGATATACTCTCTGACCTTCATACCCTTACACAAAAGTCTTTCAACCTCATTGAAAATTGGCTCTCCAATAATCAATTCATACTTAACCCTCAAAAGACTATACTTCTACTTTTCCTCCATAAATCACTGTTCCAACACAAGGCCACATTTACCAAACCTCCCTTAACAATACAACCATTAAAGCTGAAACCTACACTAACCTTCTCGGTGACATCATAGATGACCAACTTAAATTTGACCTACATGTGTTCCAATGCACCAAGAAAACCCATCAAAATTAGACTTACTATATAGAAATAAAAAGTTCCTATCAAACTAATTTAGACTGGCACTTGCCCACACTTATCTCCTCCCTAATCTTTTCTAAGGTCCACAAGTCTTAACTAATGTACAATCCAATCTCCTGTCTAAACTAGAAACCACGTATAACAAAGGCGCCGATTCTCTTCTAACGAGCCACCTAAAGCTCATCATTGTCTTTTTCTTTAGACACTAAACTGGTTAGAATTCTCTCATTATCTTCTACTTTCTCAGCTTACTATTATCCATTCCATATTGTATAAACTACTCTCCTGCCCTGACATCTCATCTTTAGTATTTCTCTACACACCATCCAGAACTCTTAGGAGCTCCGATCAATATCACCTAGAAATTTGCAAACCCAAAAAATCTTGTGGACAAACATTGTATAGTTACTTACCAGCTCTACCATGGAACAAGCTCCCATTGTCCTTAAGACAATTAAACTAGACTCAAGAATTCAAGAAAGCTCTAAAACTTCACCTAAACTCTACCTGGACTTGTCACTGTAAGAATTCTCCCTGAATCTCCATTCCCTCCGCCCTACCCTATATCTCCCTACTTCCTATTTCTCCTTCTGTATACTTTCTCAGTTACTTCCTCATCTTCTGCCATTTAGATCAACTTACACCTTATCTTTGCTCATCTGTCCTCTGTACCTAACCTTCCCTTTCACATAATTCTTCCCTTCCCTATGACCTCTCACTATTTACTTACTCTTTCTATCCTTATAACTTACTCACTTCTCTTAACCTCCTACCTTAACTGCAGTCTACCTCTTTGCTAACTCTCTTTTAGTTATAGACTTGCTTCCCTGCACTCTTTCGAAACAATGCATCTTACTCTCTTATACATGTCCTATACTCAGATCATATTACATAGTATGTATTCTACTCTATGTAATGCTGCTCGAATGTTAACTCTGTAAATAGACATGTGACATAATGTTTTTTATCTATTATGCTGAATTTTAAACTTTTGCATTTTCTCCCCAGGCCTCCACTGAAAAAGGGCTTTAGCTCAGTTGGACCTTCCCAGTCAACAAATGCCAAATAAAATAAATAAATAAATGTTGGTCCTGTCAGCTCTGTGTCTGGGCCACGTTCATTGTGGTACTCCATACCTACATTTGCTGCATGGGTGAGTTCCAGAGGTTTCCATGAACAATAAGTGGTTTTCCAGAGGAAGTGAGTTACACTCTATTAATGGGAGTGATACTGCAACAGCTGGTTTGTGTATGGTTGCATGTATTGTGTCATTATATAACTTAATTGTCTTTATCTTTCAGCTGTGAATTCACCTCACTGTTTTGTGTGTTTCTTTTATAATGTATGCTCAGGTTGGTGGAGTCATTTCACTGATAGTCATTCTGTCTCATGGGCTCTTCCTGTATTCACTACAGTTGCTGCTTTTTCTGTTGTATAACTAGTCAGTTTGCTGTACTGTGTTCTTTCTACATTGCATAACAAGCTTTTGAAAGTTGTCTATAGTTACATAATGAAGATTAAAATGCTCGCAATTTTATATATATATATATATATATATATATATATATATATATATATATACATATATATATATATATATATATATATATAGAGAGAGAGAGAGAGATATTATATGTGTGTGTGTGTCTCTGTGTGTCTGTGTATGTGCGCGCGCGCGTGTGTGTGTGTGTGTGTGTGTGTGTGTGTGTGTGTGTGTGTGTGTGTGTGTGTGTGTGTGTGTGTGCGTGTGCATGTGTGTTTTTGCTGGATTATGAGTTAACCTGCTTTGTTTTGATAGTTCTAATTTGCTTTTCAAATAGTTTCTGTAAATCAGTGTCACTGGTGGAGCTACAACAGCAGTTTCTATGACTCACATTCAGACATTGACCCCATTTTCCCTTCCAGTCATTTCTAGGCTCTCTTAAAGTGAATTGTTTGGAAAATTAACAACATGAAGAATTTTGATGCGATATCTCTGGCGAATCCACTTTCATCTGAGATGCATATTGCCCAGCTAATAAAATCTATGAAGTGGTGGCTTGGGAATATGCTGTTTATAGTTTACATGGGCCAAGATACTTTCCTTTGTATGCAGAACTATATTTTACTCATTTACAATGGATGTTCAGACTCCGTCATTCTTCATAGTAACCACAGCCATGCTCCTTTTATATCCTTCAGAAAATGTATGATAGTGCAAAACATGTTGTTCTAGTAACTTTCAAAGCTTATAAGAGCAATAAATAAAATCTGTCCCTATTTGTGGCCTTTCTCCCCTATTATTTTTGGTTTTGCCCAGATATCTTGTGCTAAGAGGTTGAGAGGTATGACTAGATTGAACTAATCGAAGCTTGCGGTATTATATACTTTCCCTGGTGCTTTTGTTTGTTTTTGTTTTGTTTTCTTTTGTTTGACATCTGTATCATATATGTTGTAGCATTAAGCAAACAGAATACAATGATTTTGGCTTTGCAGGGTGCAACATGTATCATATTTGAGAATTATTGTAACAGCAAAATGTTTGTTTTGTTTCATTTGTATCTGTTATCTACTCCACTATGTAAATCTGCTATCATTTCAGCCTTTTAAATTAACTTGATTCATGCATACCTAAAGATATTTAGAAGCGAGCCAGTTCACAGGTGGAAAATACACTGCAATGCAACTGTTTATCTTTCTCTGTGCCAACCTAGTCAGTGATCAAAATAAACTCTTCAAAAGTGGTTGTGTAGGAGTAATGGCATTAGTGATACATTTCCTGTTCTGTAACTTTAACTTTGTAGTAATAGCTGGAGGAAATAAATGCAAACATTGTTCCATTATAATGCCATTCATACATGGTTGTGATTCTAAAATTGTATACAGTGCTGATGCATTCATGTAGGCATCTTCCATATTTTCTTCCAGTGCAAATAAATCTCATTGCATGTTGCAACAACCTTATGCACCCACCCAAATCATTTTAATATATGTTTCTTTTAACTCCATGTGTGTGCAGCTGCCTTTCTGTTTTGAGTGCCTTTGTGCTTTTGTATGTGTGAATATGTCTATAAGGAGGGTTAGGGGTGTTTATGACTATTTATGCTTGCCTCCTTCTAGTTCAGAATATTTAATAAACAAAAACTGAAATTCTTTGTAACTTTTCCTTAAAGGACTAGAGCTCACACTATTTCATTTTGACTAGTTGCAAATCCATACCTAGTTTGAAATTCTACTAACTATAGGAAGCACTATAATGTATTAAATAATTAAGTTGCAACATGATATCTGAAACAGGTCTCACAGAATACAAATATGCTTTCTGGCCTAGCTTAGAAGCAATGTCTAAAATAAAGAAATCAATTTTAACAGTTGTGGTTTAGCACTCTATATCTTACCAGTTTTCTCATTAATTCATTTTTAATTCCTTCTGTTTTCCTAATATGTGGCTGGTGACTCCTGTACTGTTTTCTTAGACCTGAATGCTATATTCTGTATATCATGTTTACATACTAATGTTAGTATACCATATGTGGGCAGTTTATCACATATTAGTATTGCTCTGGTCTATTTGTGCTGCATTTATTCATTGGTATGCTTTACACTTCTATTAAATGGTAGAATTGCACTCTAAACTGATAGTAATGTTTTTGTTTCATATTTCATTACTGCATTTCTCAGCTATGGTATTTTGCCTCTCCTGTACATCCCCCCATCTTCTTCAGTGACCCTACTAACTGCAGCTGTTTCTTAATCTCCATTCTTATTTTTAGATTTCCACAACCCCTGAGAACAGGTTCCTCAGCCGTTCCCCTTCTACTGGTCCACAGCAGTTTTTACCTGCTCTAACAACTTCATGAACCTGGCCACTAAACAATAAAAGGAAACAATCATCCTGAAAGAAAAAGGACTAAAAAGCATTGTAGGTGCACCTGAATTCCACAATATTTTGGGCTTATCACTGTATTAAGTGCATAGAGTAGCCGCGGTGGTGCAGCGGTTAGCGTTGTCACCTCACAGCAAGAAGTACTCCCATTCAATTCTTGGCTGGAGCACCTTCTGTGCAGAGTCTGCATAGCTTCCCTGAGGTTGAGTGACATTTAAAGACATGCAGGTAGGTACGTGCGTGAATGGGTGTGCCTTCTTTGAAGGTTGGGCGTTGGGCTGGCAACTCTGCACCATAAAAAATCTACTGCCTATCATTAGCGGACTGGAGTTCCACTGTGGCGACCCCTTGTCGCGAAGCCAAACAATATTACTTTTTTTACTGTATTAAGTGCATAGTGTATTTTGTTAACTGTATGCCAGGGATAGCAACTGCCCCCCCCCCCCCATTCACAAGCTAGCTTTTCTTATAATATTTAATTACAAAACTCCTTAACATACAATCACATACCCTTTTAATAGTTGTTCCTGACTCCCAGCTAAGCCAAACACACTAAAGTTAACATAAGTACAAATAAAAAAGCATTGTAGGTGCACCTGAATTCCACAATATTTTGGCCTTATGTGCATAGTGTATTTTGTTAACTGTAGGCCAGGGACGGCACCCCCCCCCCCCATTCACAAGCTAGTTTTTCTTGTAATCTTTAATTAAAAAAAAACTTAATATACAGTCACATACATTTTTAGTAGTTGATCCTGACTCCCAGCTAACCCAAACACACTAAAGTTAACATAAGATGAGGGGCAGAGCCTAGATGGCTAACTGAGAGCAGTGAATTTTGAGAGCTCCATAAACTAGTATAATAATATAGGAACATTTTATTATTTTCAAGTTTAAAACATCAGAAATCTATACATAAACTACTAAACTACATAAATATCAATTTTGGTGGAGATATACAAACATTTTCCTGTCAAGTAACTTGGAAATATATTGAGTCACTGAATATGAACAACTCAAGGAATTCTCATCCAGATGCTAGTTTGAAAAAAGAACTGCAATTGATGACGTCTACCTTACAGCAACTATCTTTGAAGATGGATGGCTTTAAAAATAATTAGAAAACCTCAAATTAAATTCTCAAAAACAGACTGATTCTCGAGTAGCCTCCGAAAGACATGTGAATGGACATGCCTTCGCTGAAGGTTGGGCATCGGGCTGGCAACTCGGCACCATAAAAACCTACTGCCAATCATTAGCGGACCGGAGAAGGAACTATTACAGCAACACCATACAAAAATAACAAATATAGAAACTTCTCTAAATGACATTGAAGAAAGACTCAAAGAGGAAGAATTCCAAAAAGAATTTCTGCTTAAACAGAATACATGGCTGCTTAACAAAATAGATGACTTAGAAAACAGGGAAAGGAGAAACAACATAAGGATCTTTGGTCTGCCTGAAAATACTGAAGGAGAAGACATTATTTCATTCTTAACAACCTGGATTCCTGAATTTTTAGACTTGAAAGAGGGGCTTTCATTTGGGATTTAAAGGGCACATATATTGCACTGAGGAAACCTGCTTCTAACTCAACAAATATTTCACCTAGATCCATAGTTATAAAATTTCTTTCATTTCTGGACAAGGAACTAATATTAAAATCTGCTTGGAGAAAATCACCCTTAAAATACAATCAAAGCCTAATAAGGTTTGACAATGATTATTCTTCCAGAATACTATAACAAAGGAAAAAAGTCTGGCCAGTAATAAAATTGTTGAAACAACATTAAAGCACAACTGGCCTTTCCAGCCAAGATAAAAATACTTTTTGCCAATGAGATGAGAACCTTTAATGACTTAGAAGAAGCTAATATACTTAACAAAAACAACAACATAGTGTCTATCCCAGAAGAAATGGAATGGATGGTTCCTACTCTTAAAAGCATAAAATAAACAAATCCTTGGACTGATGCAGGAAAGAACAAACAAAAAAAATGATTCCAAGATAGCTGTCCCAAAAAAATAACTCTTACAACTACATCTCTCAAAGTAACAACTGATATGGTACATCACTTGTCATCTCTTTTTTTATTTAAAAAAATGAGGGATTCTTAAACAACTGAGAAACAGTAATGATTTATTCAGAATGTTCAAAGAGTCCAATAATTCTTCACAAACAAAGTTAGGTCAAGATAGGTTACTATTTATATTATATATAAGCCAAACAAAGCAACATATAATATAAACATAGAAGTTTCTATTCCCCTACTTGAACTCAGTGAATAGTTATCTTGTTAATTTTTCATTGATTTTACTTATAATAATTTAATTAATTAATTAATTAATTAATTAATTCAACAAGGTGCCATTCATCAGAGTTCAGACTCAAACGTAACAAATTAACATCATATATAATAACAGTAACAGTAGAGTGTTTTGAAAAAAAATGCTGTCATGGAGACTAATGCCTTCTTCAGTTAAAGTATGATTTAGAAATGTCATGTATATTCTGCTTAAATAATAGTAGCAAGCTCTTAGTAAAAATGTCATCATTATTCTGTTTAAATATAGTTAATGTCAATTATGGCAGGTATCGCAGCTATGAGTGCTGTTTGATCAATCCTGATATGGTGTGCATGGATGCGGCTGTGTCTGGCAGCTAGTACAAGTGTTGTTGTTGTCCTGTCTGAACATGGTTGTTGTCAATTGTGGTGGGAGTCATGGCTTTGAATGTTGTTTGATCGATCCTTATATAGTGTGCGTGGATGCAGCCGTGTCCGGCAACTAGTACGATTGTCATTATTGTTCTGTCTGAACATCATTGATATCGACTTGTGACTTCGAGTGCTGTTTGATTGAGCCTGGCATGGTGTGTGTGGATGCAGCTGTGTCTGGCAGCTGTTCTGTGTTACTGTTTTCATCTCTGGGAAGCTGTGGGTTGCAACTAGTGATCGAGGTTTACTGTTGCTTCTGCATTAGGAAGAGACATTTGGTGTTTTGACCTGGATCCAGGGGAGGGGGGGTGGATGGAGCTGTCATTTGGAATATTTTGGCGGAGAGTGATTTGTTTGTGCATCTGCTGGGTGAGAGGCGGGAGGGCTGGAGGAGGGTGTTGTCTCTTGCTGTGGCGGCTTGTTAGGAGTTTTTTTTTTATTTTTTTATTTGATCTGTTTGCTCTCTGTTCTTTTTCTGGCTGCTGCCTTGCTGAAAGGGAGAGAATTTAGGCTTAAAGTTGCAGTGAAGTGAAGCTTTGCTTTAAGTTCATCGTGAGCCTCTGGTATGCAGTACACAGACCATTAACAGGAACAGATGCTCCCGGGTTGCTATGGTAATGGAGACAGAGTGACGATAATGCTTAATGGCTCTGAGGAGCCTCTGAGATGATTCTCGGAAATGACGTTTTTGGTTTTAAAAAATATATATATATATATATATATATATATATATATATATATATATATATATAGCAAAGGGCTGTTTTAAATCACATGCACACATATTGATGGTCTCCCAACACTTTGTTTAGCTCATTAAGTTGATTCTTGATAAAAAAACACACACACAATAGTTATGTAATGTATGATTTTAGTAAATCTAGACATAAAAATATATAATTGTCATATAGGGTGAAGCAGTCTGCTGAATTTAGATATTAAAGACAGGATTTAATAACATGGACTTGTGTATAATAACACTACTGTCTTAACATACACTACATTGAACATCAAGGGGAAGCATGATGATTTTCTTATATAAGTAAATATGCATAACAAGCCATGTAATTGCTTTAACTTGAATTGTAGTTTTTGTAACCCATCTTGACAATATATAATACTTAAGTGGTTACCAAGGTAACTAATGTTCTATACATGGCAATAAACTGACAAAGTTGTTCAAGAGAAACAATAGAAGCCTGAACTTGAAATGTCACAGAATGTAACAATCATATTCTGAACAAATAGTTTTAAATTGACAATAGACAGTCTAATAACATGGGCTTGAGTATAATAACACTACTGTTTTAACTTGTCATAAATGACATACACTATATTGAACATCGGGGGAAGCATGATGCTTTTCTCATATAGGTAAATATGCATAATAGGTTCATAGGTTCATAGGTAGGTACAAGGCTATCTGCCCAAAAGCATTTATAAGCCTAGCCAGAATGTGTTGGCTTTCACCGCCCCCTTAGATTAGTTCCCTGTGCCTCTGTCCAGCAGAGCCACTGAAGTGATCCCTGGGGTAAACTTTCTGTTTCCCATCCACTCGTCAGGGTTTCTCTTGAAGAGTGTTAGTGAGGATCTCTGCCTAATGTAGATTGGAATCTTTTTCCAGAGCATGGAAAGTCTCTGGGACAGGAATCTATCCTTCCAGCACATCCTATTTATTGTTGTGGTGAGGTTTAGATCCCTAGAGCATGTGGCTCGAGGGGATATGGTTTTCTTTAGGTGGAGCATGTCTATCAATTCTGGGTTGGACATGGCTTTGTATGTCAGGCATAGATCACCTCTGAGTAGGCAGTATGCAACCGAGTACCGCTGGAGTTTCTTCAGATGAGCTGCATAGGGCATCTGTTTGAGGCCAGTGATCTTCTAGGTGAGGTACTTCTGTGGTCTTTCCAGCTGTTGCAGGTGTCTTGTAAGGTACTTCCCAAATGGGGCATTGTACTCTATGATGGGTCTGATGAGTGATGCGTAGAGGGGCACAATGACCTCTTTTGATCTGGATGCAAACCCTTTTGTGATTAGTTGGGCCACATAGAAGGATTTTCTAACCACTTTGGCAATGTGATTATCAAAGGAGAGATTACTATCTATCAATCACAAGAAAAGCACCAGAAACCAGGAAAAGTGACATGAACAGTTTAATGCACTAAAGCTGAAACTTCACAACACGTTTTCGTCCTTGACTTCATCAGATACCAACACTCTTGGTGCACTCATCTTAAATACATTAACTAATTAATGATAGCCAATGACAAACAAATTGATTAATTAAAATTAGTTAAAAACACATACACATATATACACACATAGATTATACTTCCTAAAACCACCATAAAAATCATACCCTATAATAAATAACATGTACAAAACTTAAATGCTTGTAAATATAAATGTAAATATGTATATAAAAATAAACCTTAAATAAAACTATGACATTGTATTCTAAAAATTTTATAATGACAATATTTATTTAAAATAGTATAAAAATCCTATAATTTAGCAGATCTCAGTTTTAAAACTGGCTTAAGTGAAATCATTTCATTGAGACCTGGTTTTCTATTGGCTTCTAAAACAATTTGCCAAAATAGTTCTCTGTATTCCACCATTGTTTCCCAATTCCCCCCTCTAGGGTCAACTGGCACACATTCTAACACAAAAAATCTAAATGTAGCTAGTTTACATATAATAGTATGCTTGTATAATGCATTATTTTCTTTTTTAGTCCTAATGTCATATAAGTGTTCATAGATTCTTTGCTTTAACATTCTCTCACTCTTCCCTATATAAAATGAATCACACTTTGTACAGGTAGCTAAATAAATTATACCCTTGGTGTTACAGTTAACATATGTTCCTAGAGTTAATGTCCTTTGTCTAATAGGTAAGTCTAATGTTTGTCCAACATTAAGATGTTTACAATAACTGCAACTTCCACATTTAAATAAACCTACTTTTTTCCTAGTAACTTTCCCAAACAATTTTTCAGTTGTACCTCTCTCCAAAATATTCTTAATATTAGTACCCCTCCTATAGGTGAATTTCAGTTCCTTATCAAAAATACAGTGTAAGTCAGATAGTCTAGCAAAGTTGTTCCATTCCCTATTAACAATTCTTCTTACCAATCCTGACTGACCATCATAGGTTGTTGTGATACCAGATTCAAAATCCACGCCATTATTTAGGTTATTTGAATCTTGTCTGTCAAATACTCCTCTTATACCTAAAATAGGTGCAAACTTTCCTCCTCTTTCCCTAGTAACCTCACTGCATATTTGATCAAAAAGTTCGCTCGGGTAACCCCTATTTAAAAATAACCTTTTCAAAAATCCACATTCATTAAAATAAGTAGTGTCATCAGAGGTCATTCTACTAAGACGAACTAATTGACCTTTAACTACACTTCTCTTCTGGTGGGGTGGATGTGAACTAGTAAAATGTAAGTATGAGTTTGAAAAAGTCTCCTTTCTAAAATTCCTTAAACTGAAACCATCCTTAGTCTTAGTAATATTAACATCCAAATAATTCAACATTTGGGTATCATATTTGTATGTAAATTTTAAAAAATCATTAGTGTTATTTAAGAATTCTAAAAACAAATTAAAATCCTCATTATTGCCTTTCCATAAAAAACATAAGTCATCTAAAAACCTACCATAAAATGTCCAAAATCTACTAAAAACTGAAGTTAATATAAAGGTATTTTCCCAGTATGACATAATAATATTGGCATAAGTAGGAGCACAATGTGCCCCCATAGCAACCCCCTTACATTGTTTGAAGTATTCACCTTCAAAAAAATATATAATTATTTTTTAATACCACCTCCATTAATACCAAAATTGTTCTGAACTCATTGTGAGTAATTCCTGAAAATCCTATTAGCATTTCTTCGAACCATTCTAGGCCTATATCGTGGGGAATACTAGTGAACAAATCAACCACATCCAGAGTAACAAAAGTCAACCCTTCAGAAAATAAAGATTTGTCCAATTTTCTGAGAAGATCCCAGGAATCCTGAAGTATGTGGGTGTTGTTCTTAAGAACTTTCTTGACCTTTCAGTCTATGTATTTTGCTAGAGGGGCTGTGATAGAACCTTCTGCAGAAACTATTGGTCTCAAAGGTGGGTCATCTATATCCTTGTGTACTTTTGGTATACCAAAAATAGAAGGAACCTTCGGTTTTTCAACATATAGAAATTTGTGTGTCTCTAAATCTATTAATCCTTCTGTTAATAAATCATTTATCATCATATGTATTTTGTTATATGCCACGTTTATTTCATTGATAGATACCCTAGTGTATTTAGTAGAGTCACTTAAAATCGCCTGCATTTTACCTTCATATATAATGTGGTCCATAAGTACCACCCCCCCACCTTTGTCAGGTTTCATAACCCTTAAATTTTTGTTGTTGCTAACTAATTTAAGGGTTTTGTGCTCAACCTGAGTTAAGTTGGATTGCATATTACATGTCTTGAGTGAGTTCCTTAGTTCGTTTTCTAATACTACTTCAAAATTCTTTAATTGTGGGTGCAATGGGGGGTTAAACATACTTTTACGAACTAGTTTACCCTCACTAAGTATTTTTTTGTTACCATTAAAAAGTATTTCTAGGTTTTTCTTTCTAATAAATAACTTAATATCAATTAAAAGCTTAAAAATATTGGTTCTCTGTTTGGGTATGAAACCAAAGCCTTTAGAAAACAAGTCAAAAAAGGTTTTATTCACAGTAGTGTTAGAATAGTTAAAAATGTTAAAATCATTGAATGTCCATTTATGCCCATCATTGCAAATATTTAATTCTTCCACCTCATGTGATTCCTCGCTCGGGGCCCCCATTCCCTCACTTGGTAGTTTTTTGAACTATAATCAATAGGTTCTTTGTACATCAGCCTCTCGGACCTTCTGAGCGGAGGAAAATCTAAGGGCTCTCCTTCATTGTCATCAAATACAGCTGTGTCATTTTCATCAACACTATAGGTAAACACCCTCTTTCCAAACTGTCTAGGCTTAGGGTAATGTGTTTTGCTTTTATACTCATTCACATCCCTTTCTATTTTCCCTAGTTTTCTATTTTGCACATCCAAACATTTACTTTCTATGTCCTTAAGCAATTTGTAATATTTATTCTTATGTTCTTCCACAGTAAAAAGTAAATCATGTGTAATATCTTTGTTAAGACACTCAACATAGCTAAACCTTTTCTCTTTCTCACATTCATTATTAGATATTATAGCCTTCATAATCTCAAAACCACAGTTATCAAATGCTGTAATCAATTGCTGGTGAAAAGCAGTACCATCAAATACATTATTCGGGTATTTACAAACTCTAAGACCCTTTGGTACAATTTTAAGTTCTAAACAATGTTTTAAGTATGCGTTGTCCATTTCTAGCATTTTATATTTATGTAAAGAAAAATCAAGTTCATCTAACATTTGAGAGTAAGTTTTACTGGCACTCTGTATAAAAGCTTTCTTGCCAAAGTCATATTTAGCATTGAGAATGTCTCTCAACTGGTGAAAAGTACCTGTATGCTCTCTAGCATTAGTTCCACAGTCCGGGAAAATATTCTCATTTCGCTGATTTCGCGAACCCTCTGAAACTCGATTTGCACTGTCAGCTCCAACTGTAATGTGTGGGAATCCATCGAGACTGTCTCTCTTACCACCATCTACTGTTTCTCTATCACAAACCTCGTCGCCATTGCTAGTTTGCGCTCCTTCATGCGAGGCAGAGCGCCCTGCTGCTTCCTGGTTCCCTGGCACAGAAAGCGTCGACAAAAGCGTAACCATGGATTGGCTTACTGGTGTAAGCAGTCCTACCAACTGTGTCCGTTGGCCAATGAGCTTACGATGCTCTCCAATCTCGCTGCCCTTATTATTGCTGTCCATAGCCACAAAACCTGGAAATCCTTCAAAAAAAGAAACAAATAACCACAGGAGAAGGCAGGTGCCCCAACGTTCACTAGTAATCACAAGAAAAGCACCAGAAACCAGGAAAAGTGACACGAACAGTTTAATGCAATAACGCTGAAACTTCACAACACGTTTTCGTCCTTGACTTCATCAGATACCAACACTCTTGGTGCACTCATCTTAAATACATTAACTAATTAATGATAGCCAATGACAAACAAATTGATTAATTAAAATTAGTTAAAAACACATACACATATATATACACACATAGATTATACTTCCTAAAACCACCATAAAAATCATACCCTATAATAAATAACATGTACAAAACTTAAATGCTTGTAAATATAAATGTAAATATGTATATAAAAATAAACCTTAAATAAAACTATGACATTGTATTCTAAAAATTTTATAATGACAATATTTATTTATTTAGAGATTACTATCTACTTGGGTCCTCAGATCCCTTATTTCATCTTCCATATTTAGGGGGCTACCACCTATGTGGTAGTTTGTGGGTACTTTGTTTTTTCCAAAGGGGATGACTATGCAATTTTTGGCATTTAGCTTGAGGCCATGGTTTTGACACCAGGTGTCTGTCTCTGTGAGACCCTTTTGGAGGATGCCTGTGTCAGCCGGAGAGTCAATTATAGCCCCTAGGTTGCAGTCGTCTGTGAACTTGGTCAGCCATAGTCCTCCTGTGCTTTCCTGTATCTCTGAGAAGTATATGCCAAACAGGAGGGCTCTTAGAACTAAGCCCTGGGGAATGCCACTTGTAACCAGTTTAAAGTCAGACCTAGCTCCCGCAACTCTTACCATGTGGGTTCTGTTCATGAGCCAGTTGGCAACCCATCATGACAAGTCATATAATTGCTTTAACTTGAATTGTGGTTTTGTAACACATCTTGACCATACATAATACTTAAGCTGTTACCAAGGTAACTAATGTTTTATACATGACATCAAACTAACAAAGTTGTTCAAGGGAAACAATAGAAGCCTGAACTAGGAATGTCACAGAGTGTAACAATCACATTCTGAACAAATAGTATTAAATTGACAATAATCACTCAGTTTAGCCTTTACTGATTATACAAAACAGAATGTTGCCATTTAAATTTAAAAAACCTTTCTGTATATGCTATAAAATGGCAATTTATGAATATGGAAAGGGAACTTGTAATCATTAATCACAATAAGGGAATTTGTTGTTTTTAACCTATAATTTCACTCATTTTATAATAAGAAATGACAGCTATGAAAATCCGTGTGTGTATGAAATGGGGGAAGAGGGATGCACTGATAATTAAAATGCACTAACTTTCATCAATGTTTACATAAAACAAACTTAATACTTTAAGTAAGTTAGCAACAAAAAAGTGATTACTTAAATGCTGGCAAACAATGAAGTATAACTTCTGATATATCCAGTAAAATACATTGTATTATAAACATTAAGTATAAATATTAATACCATCTATTTATATTAAGTAATACATTTTGAAATCCTTCATCAATGAGAGTGAATATGTTAAATAGCTGTGTGTTATAATGTTTTACTGAGGTTGTATATATGATACATCCTACTTTACTATGATTGAATTGCTCATCTATCTTTCATGTAAATATTAATTGCTTATACAATAAGAAGATGTTTATATTGCATTAGAATTCTGTCTAATCTACAATAGTACTATATCTGTTCAAAATAATATAAATACTGCTTATCCTTATTACAAATATTCTCCATATGATAATTCAATTTATGGAGCTCAGATGTTCTGGATTGTCAAGGTATGTTTGATAATCTGATAGACTTAGGTTTATCCATCAGATTAGGAATGATTTTCATTCCATGGCTAGTCCGGATCTTAGTTTTGTTAACATTTATTAATTTAAATTTGTTATTTCACAAAAACATTTTTAGTATGCTGACCAAAACATTACTTTATTGGTAAGCACTCAAAGTATAAAACTAATAATTTCCTTTAAAAGCTCAAACATATACTTTATAGTTATCAGAGGAAAATGTTTAATAGTCACAATAAAACAAAAAATGCATAGTCTAAATAACCTAAGATGGATTCAACTTTATTATCTTTAAATATCAATGGCTTAAACAATCCAAGCAAGAGATCAAATCTACCGAAATATTTAAAACTGAACAAAGCACAAATTGTCTTCCTTCAAGAAATTCATTTCAAAACAAATGACAATTACAAATGGAATCCTAAGGCATGTATAATATTGGTGCAATCCATGTATAAGACAAAGACAATAAGGGTAACCATTTTATGGAAAACAAATGTGATTAACCCAGAAATCATTTATAAGTATGAAGATAAAGAAGGCCTTATGGCATTAGTAATAGTTAAATATAATAATAGAATATGGACCCTAGCCAATCTATACTGGTTCCCAGGCATTGGATCAGAAACTGTTTAAAGCACTTGGGTTTCATTTCCAGTAACGATAAAGGCAACTTAATATTAGGATGATATTTTAACTGTATATTTGATATTTCTGAAACTACAAATAAAATACCACTGCATACATCTGCTGTATCAAAAGCTTTAAACAGGTGTATAGAATCATTTCCTCTTGTAGATACTTTCAAATTTAAAGAAGATACATCTTTGTTGTTTTCCCATCAAGATCACAGATTTGGTACCCAAACTAGAATAGAAAAAATATTTGCTGACCATGACTTACACTCTAAAATCATTAATTTCTCAATCACTCCCTGCCCCTTTTCAGACCACAATTCATTGATAATAAAACTTCAAAATGGGTACAAACCACTAATCTTTAACTCCAGAATCCCAGCATATATAATTAAAATTAAAGCGTTCAAACCCTGGTTATTATCTGAGTTACAGTTCTTCTTAGTTATTAATTACACCACAGAGATAAATAAAATAATGATATGGGACTCATTAAAAGCTTACATATATGGTAAAACCTTAACTTGGTATAAAAAAAATCAGGATCAGGGAATGGGATTCTGAATTATTAGATCTACAATCCAAACTTTTGTCAGTAAAAGCTGAAAAAAAATCAAAATCATTTGGAGATGAAAAAGAAACTAGAAGTATTAAACATTACATGCAATGGAATTCTAACACATTTTTATTTTTATTTATTTATTTTTTATTTGCAGTTGGTTTACCAAGATAGTCCATTGGGCCAAAGTGAACCCGTTTTCAATGGAGTCCTGGGGAGAAAAGCTCCACAACTAAATAGGTTACAGTAGAGTAATTCATACTAGTTATACAATTTATATTATAATACAAAAGTTTTGATGCAAGAAAACAATTTCAAGTAGTACAGCAAAAACAAGAATAATACAGACTACTGATAAAATTAATAGATTGTACATACAAAGGAATGTTACATGAAAAGTATTGCATGAAATATTTAGAATTTGTATCATATTAGGAAGCAATGTATGACACTACTGAGAAATAATAACATATTGGGAAGCAAACCCTTAGGAGGTGTGGCCTAGTGCATTTTTCCCAATCAGAGGAATGATAATATGCATTAGTTATGGGTAAATAATAAGGAGAAATGCAGGAGGAAACAAGGCAAAGGAGGGAAGATGGGAATTGCAAGTGATTACCTATGTGGGATGGGAGCAAGAACATTCCCACCTGGATACTAGATGAGAATGAAGAGATCTTTTAAAAATAAAATGGTTAGAGGTGGTGCGGATGGATGGTGGTAGAGAGTTCCAAAGGCGAGCAAGGCCATAAGATAGGAGATTTTTCCCTGGGGGACGAGTAGGTTTATTGACTTCTAATAGATTTTGACTGTTGGACCTCAATACTCTATCAGGAAGGTGCATTTTAAAGGCTGACGAAAGGGAGGGACAGAGAGAGGAGTTGAAAATGAGCTTGTAAGCAAGAGTTAGTTGAGTATATGTGAGATAGCTGGGTAGCTCTAACCATTTTAGTTTCTGGAGAGAGGAACAGTGGTGTGAGGAGGACTTGTGGTTGGTAGCGAACTTGGCTATTTTGTTGTAGCAAGAGGAAAGTTGTGTTTTTAGAGAGGACTGTAGATTAGTTAAGAGTGGAGCTCCATAGAGAAGGGAGGGGATAAGAAATGAAGTAGAAAGTGTGATTTTGCCAGCAGGTGTGAGGTATTTATTTTGTCGGTAGAGCATACCAAGTTTCTGATGAGTTTTTTTTATATTTAGCTGTAGGTGAGAGTTGAAATTGAACTGACTATCAATTTGGACCCCAAGTAGCTTGGCCTCTGACACCAGTTCCAAAGGTGAATTATTTTGACTAGTGATAGAGAATGTATTTATATCGAAAGAGGTAGCTTTAGAGGGAGTAAATAGCATTAACTTGGTTTTGGAGGCATTGAGTGCTAGGTGATTACTTTTCATCCACTGCTCAGTGGTTGCAAAAGCATTTTGAGTCAATTGCAGGAGTGAGGGGATAGAAGAGGCAGAGCATATAATGGTAGAATCATCTGCGTATTGGATGATGTCTGAGAAGGGGATAGAGTTGTGGAAATCATTTATAAATATATTAAAGAGAAGGGGACCCAGTATGGAGCCCTGGGGTACTCCAGTAGGGGTATTTAGAAATGAGGAGGTGGCCTTTTTCCATTTTACTGCTTGATATCTGTTAGACAACTAGTTGGAGAACCAGTTCAAAGAGGAGGGAGATAGGTTAAGTTTTGAGAGTTTGGTTAGTAGCAGGCTATGGGAGATAGTGTCAAAAGCCTTAGAGAGGTCCAGTAGTAAGTTAGAAACAATTTGGCCAGAGTCACGTGCTTTATTAACAATTTCAAGGAAGGAGAGGAGGGCAGTCATAGTGCTGTGATTTGGTCTGAATCCATGTTGTGTGGGACTTAGTAGGTGATTATCTAAAAGGTGAGGAAGGAGTTGTAGTTGAATGCACTTTTCTAGGATTTTAGAGATGGGAGACAGGATAGCAATGGGGCAGAAATTAGTAACATTGTAATTGTTGCCCCCTTTATGCAAAGGAATGATATAGGCCTTTTTCCAGATTTGGGGTATTATACATTCTAGGATAGAGCGGTTGATTAAAATGCTAATGGGGTAGGCGATAGCTTCAGCAGCTATGCTAAGAAAGTAAGAAGGGATGTTATCAGGAGCATTAGTACATGGCTTCAGTTTCAGAAGGAGTTTCTTTATAGTGGACGTGGGTATAGGTTTTAATGAGAAAGAGGGAGAGTGTGAGGGGGGAGTTAGGGGCAGATGAAGTAGTTAGAGTAGGAGAAGAAGTGGAGGGATAACAGTTAGTAAATGGGAGTGAGAGAGTAGTAGCAGTGCAGGGTAGAGTGCTGGGGAGAGAGGGTGGGGGAGTATTAGAGAGTGTAGTGGTGATGGAGAAAGATGATGTTAATTTGGAAATGGATTCAATGGAAAAGGAATTAAATTGTGTAGCCAGATCTAGGTCAGAAGCATTTGGGTCTGGGGTAGGGGTGTTTTGTTTGCTAGGGTTAAGGAGAGTAGAGATACCTTTCCAGAATTTCTGAGGGTTTGATATATTATTGTTTTGGAGTGTGGAGAAATAATTTTGTCGATCAGAGATTATGAGTTTTTTTACTTTGTTTCGAAGAATTTTATATTCATTTTGGACTAGGGGGGATTTGTTTTTCTGGTAGTGTGCCCAGACTTTATCTCTGTGTCGCATAGATGCTAGTGTATTTGTGGTAAGCCAAGGGGCTGTTTTAGTTTTAATTCTCTTAGTCCTTAAGGGTGCATGAGAGTCAAGTATTCTTAGGAATATTGAGTTGAAGTGCGCAACTGCGTTATCTAGAGATAATGTTTTTAGGCAATTCCAGTCAATTGCATTTAGAGAGTTTGAAAAGCTTGTTGGATTAAAGTTTTTTTGGTTATGGATAGTAATATAATTATGGGTGCGATGGAGGAGTAGTGGGAGTCAATGTGTGAAGATGGGTATGTGGTCACTAAGGGGATCAGGTAGAGTGCCACTATCAGAGAAATAATGGGGATGAGAGACTAGAATCCAGTCTAGAATGCTGCCGCTTGAGGGTTTTTTTGAGGGGTATGTTACGGAGTTGATTAGCTGTGAAAAATTGTATAGGTTGATATTGAGAGGGTTTTTAGGAGACTGAATGGAGGCCCAGTTAATATTCGTATCTCCTAAGATTATTGTTTCATTGCTAATGTTGTTAGAGAGCCAGGAGAGGATATCTTCAAGTGTAGAAATATTGTCTCCTAGGGGGATATAGAGTGAGGCTATATAAATGTGTTTATGTGAGTTAACTTGGAGTGATGTTAGCAGTAGTTCAGCATTTTTGAAGTGTGGAATAGGTTTGTTATAGGGGGTAACTGACAATTGGGATGAGTATAGGAGAGCTACTCCACCCCCTTTTTTATGGGACCTGTCTTTTCTTATAATAGAATAGTTTGGAGGAATAATTTCAGAGACTTTTATATGGGGTTTTAACCATGTTTCAGAGATGGTTAGGATATCGGGTTTATTATGTATGAGCCAAGCATGGAGGTTTGGGACTTTGTTTACTATACTTTGGGAGTTAAAGGAAGTAAATAAAATGGACTTGTTTGTAGTGGAAGCTGTGGAGGGGCCTGGGTTGGGATGGATGTCACCAGATAGTAGATTGGAAATTAGATGTAAAAGTGGCTTAGAGAGGTAGTTGGACACTTTGGTAAGTAGATTAGGTTTTAATGTGAATCTGAAGAATCTGTTAGTTACTATGGGGGAAAATGTTTTTGAGAGGTTATAAGTTTGTAAAACTAGTTTAGCTTTAGAAAAACTAAAAATTAATACCTTGGCCACTTCTCCCAAATATCTACATAATTTATCCACTAGAATCAAAATACAATTAAAAGCTAATAACATTAAAAGTATCTTCCTTGAAAAAAAAGGGAAAAATGTCTCAGATACAGGTGACATTCTTGATGCCTATAGAAATCACTATATTGAACATTTCCAAAATGAAAATATACATATCGTTCAATTAAATCTAGATGAAAAATGTTCTAATATAAAAAAAAAAACAGAAAAAATAAAACTAGATCTGCAAACACCCATATCCTACAAATAAATTACAGATACAATAAAAGAGGGTAAAAATAATAAAGCTCCAGGTATAGATGGCAAAAGATACTATCCCTCTTCCATAAAACTCTATTAGAAATCCAGTCACAAGCTTTAATACGACCCTCTTGGAAATATTCCTTAGTCACGCCAATCCTAAAGGAAAACAAATCCCCAAACCTCTGTACCTCATATAGACCTATATCATTATTAAATAATGACTATAAGACATTTATGACAATATTAACTAACAGAATGAAAATATCACTATCCAAAACAATAAATAATGATCAAACTGGATTTATATATCATACACACATACATGACAATATTAAAAGGATAATTTCTCTTATAGACTGCCTTAATAAAGAAAATAAAGAAACCCTCATAATTGGCTTAGATACAGAGAAAGCCTTTGATTCCCTAAATTGGGACAATTTACTAAAAATTCTCGTGTTATTTGAATTTCCTCCTTCCTTTGTTCATCTACTAAAAAATATATATACAAATAATTTAGCATATGTTAAGCTAGGTCCTTTCACCTCTGAATCTATACATATAACATAGGGCACTAAACAAGGATGTCCCATGTCACCAATTCTATTTGCTTTGGCTATTGAAGTATTGGCAGATTCAACACATAATAATACAAAAATCAAAGGAGTAGATGTTTATGAACAATACAATTCTAAAGTAATGCTCTTTACTGATGACATACTATTAACATTATCCAAAACAAAACCGAAATTAAAAGAACTGGATATTTTAATTGACACATTTTACAGGACTTCAGGACTCCATTTCAATAAATCAAACTCAAAATTTTTATTTTTAAATAAAAAAAAAGAATTGTAGACGAAGGGGAATCACATTATAGGGAAACAAGAATCTTCCTTAAAATATCTAGGAATTGAGTTATGCAAGGATATTAATGAATTAGTCTAAAAAAACTACAATAATATCATCAATACAATTAAACTCACTGTGGAAAAGTGGAACAAAATAATATTAACATTTGCAGATAGACTACAGTTAATAAAAATGGTTTTACTACCCAAGATTATATATATATATATGTATATATATATATATATATATATATGTATATATATATACAGCTTTGGCAATACAACTGTTACCAGAAAGGAATTTACTCAAAGAAATAAATTCATGCCTAATAAAAATGTTATGGTTTCCCAGAAGAAACAGAATAGCTTTAATACAGCATATCAGACAATGGAAACAGGTAGGATTAAACTTTCCTTATATAGAAACATATATAAAAGCATCAATATCTAAAACAATCTCAGATTGGATAAGTCTAAATTATTCTTCAAATTGGAAAGGATTACTAACTGTAATATCAATAAATGAATTTGATTTACAAAACAAATCTCAAATAATAGATAAAAACAATTTGCCATGGCACATATTATGTATTAGTATGCAATATAACATAACTAAGCCCACTAAAACTCATATGATTAATTATCACATTGACTCATTTAGGAAAGTTATCAATGCAAATATAGATTTAAAAATCTGGTTTGATCTTTTAACACCATTCATAGTTACAAAGAGCTATCCACATAAAAATATACAGAGAAATAATTAATTCCTAGGAAAGGAAAGGATTCGTTTGTTGGTTTCAATGTATCAAACAACTAAAAGTTCTGGATATGCAAACAATAGAAACAACATACAACATTCCACAACAAGATTAGCTAACTATGCAAAGCATTCTGATGTATTTGCAAGATGTATGCAGAATAATTAGTAATTCTTCATTTAAAGAAATACCTAAACTTACAAAATACCTATATGAAATATTATATAATGATTATGACATGGGAAATAGTATTTCAAAATTTTACAAGATATTGATAAATTATAAAACAACACCCACATCCTCATATTGGAATTATATAACAAAAGGACACTCATTACAGCTAACTGAAGAAATTAATCAAATATTTTATTATCAATAAAACATACATCCTTTACACAATACTGGAAAGTTTTTAATTGGAATTGCTTGCACAAAGCTTTCTTAACTCAAGATAGAATTACTAAAATTAATTCTTCCACAAAAGGAATTTGTTGGAGGTGTGAGCAAATACACAATGCAGATTGGAATCACATTTTTTTCGACAGTGTTAAAATTATGCCATTTTGGAATGGTATTAAAAAGTTTCTACAAGCTTTATTTAATGAATCATTTAACTTATCTAAAACTCTAGTATTATTAAATGTGTATGAAGGTTCTCATTTGAATGAGTTAAATATGTATCTAGTTTGGACAATACTTACAATCTCAATGAAGTGTATAACAAGAAGATGGAATACAAACACAATACCAACTTTGGAAGATTTCTACAGCCTACTGAAGACCACAGCATTGTTGGAAATTAAAATTAAAGAATTAAGGATTCATCCAAAGCCATTTATTAACAATCCATGGAAAAAAAGTCTTATCGTTAATTGACACTTTACAATAACTGAACAGATACACTCTGATAACTGGATTGTTATACCTATAAAGTAATTGTATATATTGAGCTCTGTTATAGTGTCAGGCTGATGTAAATAGTGTACATAGTTATTTAAGATGTTATATACAAATACTATGAAATTTATTCAACTGTATTTGAAAAATAAAAACATTTTGAGAAAAAAATAAAGTTAACATAAGTACAAATACACAGCACAAGGTTTCTGAACTGGCTAAACAGCACATTGTAGGCAATAAAGATATTACTTTTGTTCTGTAAGGTCCTACATATATTCTACATATATCTTACATTTGCTAATAGACAAACAGCCAGTGATTGTTTTCTGAGCTTTATCGCATCTATTCTCGCATCTTGGGTGTAGTAGCCCCACTCCGTTCGCCTTCGCTATGCTCAGGCTCACTTCGCTCTCCACCCACCCCCATATCATTTCCTTTATACATAACCATTGTTAATAGCCTCTCTGCACCTTACTTCCCCTTCCTGTTCTTCACACAAACCAGAACTAACCCTCTCCTCTCCCACACTACACTAGCAAACTATTACTTCTCCTTCCACTACCCACATTACTCCTACTCCCCTACTCAAACATCACCTAAGCAACACACTCGCACATACCTACTAACAAAATAAACCTACTACTAACTCTCCAATAAGCAATTTCAGTACTCTAGCACTCAATACTCTTACCAATCATGCCTTTCTCTACTACCCTTTTTCTTGTACTATCTCCACTAATCCTCCTTCACACTCTCACCTTACTTAATACCCGGTTATCTCCTATTCTCAAAGTTCTTACAATACCTCATATTAGGATACCTCATCTCCTTATCATTCATTTGTTATTTTCACTTCTGTCTTTTCTACTGATACTCCTCTTCCTAAAATAAAAATCCTGCCCCCACCTACACCACATTCTCTAACAATAAAACAAAGTATTTTATCTTTAAATTTTGCAAATATAACTGCCGCTACTACCCTAATATTCTTCTACTTGCAGGAGATATTCATCCCAGTCCAGGTCCCACTCAACACAATTCCACTGATAATTATACTCCCACTAACTTATACACCTCTGCCCCCCCCCAAACAAACAAATCTCCTTTTACTCAATATACACTAGAAGTATATTAAACAAGGTTAGTGAACTTCATGCTTGGATTTCAAGCCACACTCCTGATGTCATCACCCTGACAGAAACTTGACTAACCTCCTGTCTTCCTGCCCAGTGGCGGATTTAGGCATGGGTGCAGGGGGGCGCCACTTTCTTCCATACTCAGTAGTAGATAATGTTTTTTTTACATATGACATATATATATTCAATACTGGACCACTTTGTGTAATTTAATATTTTATTCTCTTGACACACAAGTGCAGAATATTAGATTATTTACTGTTAAAAGATTGAATGTACTGTTGCATGTAACTCTGCTATACTCAGGCCTGTTGTGGGGCGAGGGAGGTGAGGTAGGAATGAGGTCCAAATCTCCCTCATATCCCTCCTGTTAATTTAATCAATAATTGCTCCTGGTACAGTTTTGGTAAGCAGTTGTGCAAGTCTTTAGTAATTAGTACTCGATAGTACTGAAACTCCTATATTAGTCTGCTAGAAAACAAGTTTCTCCCTTTTTAGCAAGTTTTTTATTATTTTTAAGTTTTTTTTTATTATTTTTTTGTAAAGTTAAAAAAATTTTAAAAAATAAAAAAAAAAAAAGACTTGTCAGGTACTAGTTTAAAGTGTTATGAATGTGTTTGTTTGTAATGTGCTTGTTTGTTTTTGTGTTTTTAGTTTTTGGTTAGTTTTAGTTGTGTGTTAGTGTAAGTTTTAGTTTTTTAAAGTGTAGCCATTGGCATAGTGTGTTCGGTGTGTGTTTTTGTAGCTTTAAAAAACACTTGTGTATTAATATAAATGTAATTTATTATATTTGATTAGTTGATATTATTAAATTTAATATATTATAATATTATATATAATATATATTATATATTTTATAATTTATTTAATTTAAAATTTATTTTAAATCCTTATACATTCCATATTATAATGGCATTTAAAGGCCTAATAGATTCAATTTTTATCCAAGATTATATTTGGCATCCATGCAATGCCGTTAATCATAAATGGAAGACTGAAACAGGCAACATTGTCTGCTGCTCATTGTTTGAAGTCTTAGAGACTGGAAACAGAAAGTGTTGTCTTTTGTTGCTTGAATGATGGCTTTAAGTTTTGAGAAAGCAAAAACAGAAAAAAACAACTTAAAATGATAAAATCACAGTAAGTTTTAAGGATCGTTTTTAAATTTCTGTGTGCTGCTTTTACAATTTTTATTTTGAATCACACAGTGGAAAATCTAGCTTTCTTGTATTTTTTTTGACCCTGTTTTTTTTTTTTTTTTTGCCTAATAGTTCATTTCGTTGGTTAAAACAGTACTGTGATAAAAGATACCATTGTCTATTACAACTTCCTGGTTTGTTTGGGGCGAGGAATTAAACATTCTTATTTACAGTACTGTTTCAGCGTTATGGATGGCATTACTTTCTGCATTAATTTGCATTATACATTGGTGTTATATATTTTGGCTGCGTCTTATAGTGGCATCATTTAGCATCATTTATTTCAAAGTCTTCATTTTGTTCTCCTATGTTCTCTATTGTTGCTATTTTCATTTGTTCTACATTTGTGTTCTTCCTGTGGTAATGGTAATGCATTGCTGTCTACTATGTTATCGGTGTTTGGGTTTTTCTTTGTCTAAAATTGGTTTTTAAAGTTATTAGTTCATGCAGTTACATTCAAAACAATTTTGTTAGTTAAAAAACATTGTTAGAAAAACAGTATGTGTTAATAAAACAGTATTGAGTGAAAACAAGTTGCAAACAAAAACAGTGTGAAAAAAAAAATTTGTAAAGTGCAGCATTGTCTGCTGTGTTAGGCATTGCAATTAATAATTGTAGGATTACAGTCTCTGGCACTATTAGTTAAGTGCGTTAAATCGTTAGTCATTACATTTTAGTCACGCTTTACCAAAACAGTCAAAGCATATTATTAGAGTTTGTAAGTATGGGTATTTTTATCATGGGTCTGCTGATGGAGAGGGTGGAGTTTTGGGGAGCCTCTTGTTTGGCTCTGTTGGTGCTGATTGCTTTATTGAGTTTGGGGGTGCCTGTGCTGTAGAGATTTACTCGGTGGAGATTGGGTGTGTGGAAGTGGTGTGGCTCTGTTTAAGATTGTGCTGTCCCATGTGTGTCTCCGTGGTGGCTCATCCTGTTTAGCTGCCCGGGCTCCCCAGGAGGGAAGAGTTGGTTCCTGTCTTTTCTGGTAGAGTGTAGATGTCCTGAGTTAGGTGGGGCAAAGGAGATTTGGGGTACCTGCCTTTGGTGTTGTTTTGGAAGTGGAAGCCAGTGCCCTGTTTTGCTAGCCGGTTTGCCTGTGTTAGTTGAGGAGTTTCCTGCTCATGATACCTAGTTTGTTTTGTTCATACATAGTCCTTGTTATTATCGCAAGATTGGTTGTAAGTTAAGAGGTTCCCTATTGAGGTTGTTCAGTTCTTCTCCTTTCTGATCATGCCCCTTGCAGTTATAGTTTGTTTGTGCTTCGCATGCCCCTTGGTGATCTTGTCTCCTGCCCCTCTTGGAGGTTTTGGTTTTCTATTCTCTGGATATGCTGCGTGGACTTGGTACCATGGTTCCCCAGTGGGTTCTGTGGGTACCCCCTGCAGAAAGTCACTATCGTCTCCTGTGTGGGTTACATAACCACAATTAATATACTCACACACTTGGTGCTACCAGGCAAAAAAAAACACTTATCAAACCACCCTTAACAACACAGCAAAAAAAACACTCATACGCTAACCCTCCTGTGGCCTTTCACATAAAGTATCAGGTAACCTTAACCATTACTTAGGAAAACTGTAATAAAAAATTACAGCTGTGAGTTTTTGTAATTGTTCAGTGTTAACCAACAGTAAAGAACTTTGCAGAAATGTCTACAGATTATTATATTGCTTCCTTTATAGTACAGCTGTTGTGTCTGGTTTTTACTTATAATTACTTTGTTGAATCACCAGATTTTATTCATTTTTGTACTTAAGAACTTTGCAGCTGTTTTTTATTTTTTTTGACTTTTACTTTTGGTCCTTTTTAAAAATTTGGATTTAGAAATTTACTTTTGAATGAAATGCTTTTTTTTTTTTTGCTAATTTTCGTCTTTAAATGAATTGCTAAATTAGCACTTTTTTACAGTACAGCCAGACAGGCATTTTACTTTACAGTTTTGTCGTTACGCCAACAACTTTAGTTTTAGGTGACAAACACCAACACTACTTTACCTGCAACATTATTACACAACCTAAATTTATTAAGCCCAGACATACTTTTTTTATGTTTTATAGTGACCACTGTATTACGCCTGCAGTTTTCACGTGACAGGTTGTTTTGTTGCTCTAGCTCTTTCATATGCGTAGGGCTTTGAAGCCGGTGAGTTTATTATTTCTCTTGTAAACAAAACCACCGCTAGGCATCTGTAAACTTATTTCTGCCAGCGTTTGGTGGGTGCTTCTTGAAAGGATGTTTGGTTCTTATTTGAATTCATTGTGATGGGGTAAATATTTCTAGAGTTTTATATCTCTGCAAACTTGGGGTGATGAACTGGAGCAAACTTCATCACAAATGGTGTTTTCATGGGAGTCATCACATATTGTGTGGAACAATAGGATGGTTATATTAAAGGTGGGAATGATGTTAATACAAACATTAAAAATATAACGCTTCACCCTTTGGTAGTATAAAGTTTTATCACTGGTTCATCTGTACTGAATGGAACTGTTTCTCATGATAAATTTAATTACTGGGATTTGTTTTAACATTTGCAAATTTTCAGTTTGAATGTTTTAACAATGTTTGTTTATGAGGGTTAATTGAAGATTCAGTTTTAAGCATTTGAAATAGATGTTTTCATGAGTATTCTCTTTCAGTGTGGAACTGCCTCCCACTAGTACTTTTTAATTAAGCCCAGAACAGGAACATGAGGTTTAGAGCAGATTCGAGAAAGATTTGAAGCTAGAGATTTCTCTGACCCATATGAAACTCTAAACACCGCTCACTAAAAGTAAGAGTAGTGCTAGGACTACTAAAAATTACTAATATTGGGGATATTTTATGGACGAACTGACTTTACTTAAAAATATAATACTAACTTCAACAAAATATTACTTTGCTCAATGATGATGAAATGGAGCTGTATTTTATTTGTATGTATTTTAATATTCAGGCAATCTGCCTAGGCATAAATTCAAAAGCCATAATATTAACTAGATAAATTATATAGACTTTACATACATATATACATGATTTTAGTGGTAAGGCAGTTAGCATGTTTTTAGGTTAGGTACTAGGCTATCTGCCTGTCTCATAGGTTAAGCCTAGCCATTCCCATTGTGGCTTTCCAGTGGGAGGAGCAGAGAATACACATACCCATTTTCCTCTCCAAAGTAGTGTTGTCCAGTAGTGACACAGAGTCCTTCTGCGGGGTCCTCCAATGATCTCCAGTATTCTCGTAAAGATTAAGTCTCATGGCTCCTGGCCTGGGTGATTCTCTGGGTGGAGGTTGTCTTCTCTGTTCCTTTCCCATGACTCATGTCTGGGTTTTTATATCTTCCTCTCAGAGGCTCCTGTCTGGATCTGTGCTTGGTGGTGGAAAGCAGCTCTCATGGCTTGGGTGGTGGGGATTTACTTTTAGGAGCATGTCCATTAATTCGGGTGCTCTGGGGCCTTGCTGACTTAAACTTTCTGGGCAGATTAGTCGTGGATTTGGATGAGCTATGAGTACATTAGTCGGGGACTATATGACATATGATTCAGTCCTGATCAGGTTTTGGGGGGTTGCACAGAATGCCTTCCTGTCAACTTTGGCTGCATTCCATATGTGCGAGAGGTCAATGTTTGGCCTGATGTCCCCCTCCCTGATCAGGGCTTTCCACATTCCCAAAGAGGCATTTGAAGCCCTTCATTTCCAGGTTACTCTGGTTTTAGGTCAAAAAAAGTGTTTACTTTGGGCACTGGGGTTCCATTACTTCCTGAAGCACCAGTTATCCCCTGATATCTTCCCCTCTTAAGCCAACCTGGTTACTATTGTTTAATATGAAGTATATGACTATACATTTTGGGTCATCTATACAGGATTTGGCCACAGCCACCTGTATGCGTTTTGCGCCAGTTATCTCGTTTCTATGGAGGCTCCAGGCCCGATGTCCAGTGTATGCCCCCACAGCAGTATGAAATGGTTAACGCAACTCTAAACCCTCTGTTTCGCTGTCACAAACCGAATAATTGCCTGTACTGTGATGGGCCCAACTGGAACACTAGTTGGTAGGACTGAGCCCTGTGGGACCTGCTTGTGACCGTTTCCAACACTGACCCTGCACCAGCAAGGTTAACCCCTTTTCAAGTGATGAAAGTGGCCACTTTACCCAGGAAGTGATGCTTGGGTTGGTACGTTTTTGCTGGTGAGCTTTGGGGTATGACTTTCCTCAAGGGGTGATCAAGTTCTGCTGCCCTTACCTTCCACCTCACTATCACAGAGTAGCCCATAACAGGTATCACACCACCAGAAAGCTCTACCTAATACCCTCCAAAAACTCAACAATATTCCCAACATCACAAACACTCTTACTGTTACATGGGGACATTCACCCTAACCCGGGCCCAGATAACTCCCTACTCCATACCATCCCAGACCCTACAACTAACAACCTAAATTCACCTTTCCCTCCAAACTCCCTTTCAATAGCGCATCTAAATCTTTGTAGCGTGAACAATAAAATAACGCAACTCCATGCTTTAATAGTTTCATAGTTTCATAGTTTCATAGTATAGTACTAGGCTATCTGCCCTGGGGCATTTGTAAGCCTAGCCATAGTGATGTGGCTTTTGCCACCCCATGAAGTGGTACAAAAATGTACAGAATAAAATTAGAATACTGTGCCTCTGTCTAGTAATGACACAATGAAGGTCCCCTTATATAATAGAATTAGTTTACTGTGCCCCTGTCTAGCAGTGACACAGATGTGACCCCTGGGTAAACTTAAGATCTCCCATCCACTCATCAAGATTTCTCTTGAAGAGAGTCAGTGAGGGCTCTGCCTAATACGAACTGGGATCTTGTTCCAAAGCATGGGAAGCCTCTGGGTTATGAATCTATCCCTCCAGCATGTCCTATTCATACTTGTGCCGAGGTTTAAGTCTTTAGCTCTCATGGTGCTGATGGATTTGGATTTTTTGAGGTGGAGCATGTCCATCAGATCCTGATTGGACATGGCCTTGTACGTCAGGCAGAGATCACCTCTGAGCAGGTGGTATGCTACTGAATAAAGCTGAAGTTTCTTTAGTCTGGCAGAATAAGACATATGTTGGAGACCCTTGATCCTCTTGGTGAGGTACTTTTGTGGTCTCTCCAGCTGTTGCAAATGCCGGGTGAGGTACATACCAAATGGGGCATTGTACTCAATCATGGGTCTGATGAGGGAGGAGTATAGGGGTACAATGACATCCCTGGATCTGGATGTGAATCCCTTCATGATGAGGTGGGCAAGGTAGAATGTTTTTCTAACCACTTTAGCAACGTGGGTGTCAAATGAGAGGTCGCTATCGACTTGGGTCCCTAGGTCTCTGATTACTTTTTCTGTACTCAGTGGGTTGCTGTCCATGTGATAATTTGTGGGTACTTTGTTTTTCCCAAAGGGGATGACTATACATTTTTTGGCATTTAGTTTAAGGCCGTGACTCCGGCACCAGTTGTCCGTTTCTGTGAGGCCTTTTTGTAGGATGTATGTGTCCACTGGTGTATTGACTATGGCGCCTAGTTTGCAGTCATCTGCGAACTTTGTCAGCCACAACCCTCCCATGTTTGCTTTAACATCTGAGAAATAAATGCTGAACAAGAGGGGTCCCAGGACAGATCCCTGTGGGACACCACTTGTGACTGGCTTTGAGTCTGACATTGCTCCAGCGATTTTAACTTTATGGGTTCTGTCCTTTAACCAGTTTGCAACCCATCTAGTGACATAAGGGTTTAGGTTTAAGCTGTTGAGCTTATCTATGATGCCTGAGTGGGGTATTGTGTCGAAGGCCTTAGCCAAGTCCAGGTAGGCTGTATGAACTGCTTTGCCCTCATCAGTGGCTCTAGTGACTGTTTCAAAAAAGTCAACCAGGTTCAAAAGGCAGGATCTGCCCTTTACAAAGCCGAACTGGGTGGGGTCAAGTGTCTGTAGGTCCCCTATGTCTCTGTTTATGAGTTCCATAATGATTCTTTCCATAGCTTTGCAGACCAGGCTGGTTAAGCTTATGGGGCAGTAGTTTCCAGGGTCTGTAGAGGTACCCCCTTTGTGGAGTGGGACCACTGTTGCTGAATGCCACTGTTCAGGTACATATCCTGAAGTAAGGCTAAGGTTAAATAGCATTTTTATGTGTGGGTTTAGCTCCTCTTGGAGTTCACGTAACACGCAACCCGGGATACCGTCAGGTCCCATTGATGCTGTGTTTTTAGCTTTGTTTAGGGCGGTTCTCACTTGGACATCTGAGATGACAGGGAGATTACATTCAGCTGGGATAAGTATTTCTTCTTTTGGGGGTGAGGAGGGGAGAAATTTGCACTGAACCTGTCAGCCAGAATGTTGGCAATATCTGTGGGTTCAGTGTATTTTTTGTTGTTGTGAACTAACTCTGAGCATATCTGAGGGTTTCCACCCAGGTTTCTAACATAGCTGAAGAAGGCTTTGTGGTTATCTTTAGTGTCCTTAGCGATTTTTCTCTCAAAGTTGGCCTTGGATGTTTTTATGAGAGAACATAGTTTTCTGCTAATGTTGATCAGAGATGTCTTCCCTTCTTGGGATTTTGCTCTGATGTGCAGTAGCTTCCTTCTTTTGTTATACAATTTGTTAATGGCTGAGGTCCACCAGACAGGACGCTTGCCTTTGGTGGAGAGGGACTTGGATTTATTTGGGATTGCATGATCCATGCATTCTTGGAGATGTCCATAGAAAGCATTTGTGAAGGATTCGGCATTGTGGGATGTGGTATCCACTGGCACAGTGGGCTTAAAGGATACCATCTCAGTCATAAGAAGAGTAAAGTCTGCTTTTGAGAAGTTTTTCACTGTGGTCTTTTGTGCTGGGGTGGAGGTGGGATATGTATATCCAGGGTGATTAGTTTGTGGTCAGATCTCACTAGTGAGGGGTATACTTCCAGTGTGGAGCATTTTGTCCCCATGTTTGTGATGATCAGGTCTAGTATATTATTTCCCCTAGTGGGAGAGGTGACTAGTTGTTCCAGTGCATTTGAATTTATGAATTCCAGGAACCTTTGGGCTAGGGTATTAGGGCTAGAATAATGTACCCAATCTATGTTTGGGTAGTTGAAGTCTCCCAGTATGATGGTATTTTGTGATACATTCATATCCTCCAATGTCTTCAGGAAGGCTGAGTGGGGTTCCTGAGATTGGGAGGGTGGTCTGTAACATGCTACCAGTTGTATAGCAGTTTTCCCTATGGCTAGTTCCACCTGTATGGTCTCTGATGCTTCATGTGTTGCTACTAACCTGGAGGTGTGGGTGTCCTTGATGAATATGGACACTCCCCCTCCCTTTGTGGTTCAGCCCGGGTTTTGGGGTCGAAAAGCATGATACGAGGTATAGCCTGGTAGTGCTGGGGTGCTCTCAGGAGCCTTGAACCAGGTTTCAGTTACTGCATAGACATCGATGTTCTCCATGCTGAGGAGTGCATCGAGTGCCTGCATCTTGAGATTTAGACTTCTGGTGTTGAGCAGCATTACCCTTAGTTTTTTTCCATTTTTGTTTTCTAAGGAGGTGGGTTTGTCTTTTGGGCCTTGCCTTAACCAATATCCGGAAGCCCAGTGGCGACAGGTGTAAGCCATCCCTTGCGAAGCAGCGTGGCTTGTCCAACATGTCATCCCAGGCAGACAAACATTGGATCCCCTTAGAATGACACCAGTACTTGAGCCAATTATTAAAGCTGATCATCTTGTCTTTGTATTGTGGTATCATTCTTGGTGAGGGCAAGATGCTGCTCAGGGTCAGGGTCATACCAGCCTGGGCTACATAATCGGAGAGCTCCTCTATGTCTCTTTTCATGTAGTCCAGGGAGGTACATCTCAGGTCATTCACGCTAGCATGGACAATGACAGAGTCATATTTGTACTTGCTTTGGAGTGACTTGAGTGAGTGTGTTATGTGGCGGATCCTAGCTCCCGATAGACAGCTCACAGTCACCCTCTCCTTGTTCAGCCTGGTCAGCGGGACATCAGTGTGTCTGACTATAGAGTCACCTATTACTAGTGTATCAGGCATGGTGTTTGGCCTTAAGGGCTGTGATTGGTTGACACACTGATTTATTGAAGTATGTGTTGCATGTGTTTTGTTTTGAGGTGGTGGATCTTTGGATGTCTGTTTTGGGAGCCTCTGTTGTTTTGGTAAGTTTTTTATTAGAGCCTCCGAGTATGTCTTTGTGTTTTTATGTGTTTGGTTTGCAGTTGTGGTAGGTCTATGTGGGACTGGGATTGTTGTGTGTGTGGTTACCATCTCCTCCTGTCTGGTCATGCCAGCCCTGAGTTGAGAGAGTTCAGCCTCAAGTTTGGCTATATAGTTGCATCTCTCACATGTATTTGTGTTTGTTGGGAGGAGGAGAGGGTTGTCTGTGTACATGAGACAATTGTAGCATTGTCTCAAGATACCCAGACTGACCAGCTGAACTGAAGAGGACACCAGTAATCTACCACTCAACATGCTAGAACAGTATAAGGGAGTGCTGTACCTTTAAGGGAAGTGGATATTCACAGGGGGTGGTAGGTAGATGTAGTGCTTTACTTAGTACGAGAGTGCTTACTTAGTAGAGAAGTATTGAGAACAAGTGCTAGGCTTATAATATAGTGAGTAGTCTGATTATACTAAGAGGAGAGCTTCCTTAAGGGAAAATTTGAAGAGCAGACTTGGCGGAGCCAGAAGAAGTTTAATCTTGTTTAACCGGCGCTGCGCTATAAAGCACCAAAAGCCATGCAAACACGGATTTTAAACAGGGAACTACAAAAGAGCTAGAAATGGTCCAAAACAACCAATTACTACAGCTTCTTGTGCTGAGGTCACTTCCTACAGGGACAGGTAGGCTGCTCAAGGCTCCCCACTCCCACTGGTGAGCAAAGAAACTTCCTTCTATCCAAGTAAGGTAATGGACAACACAGGAACTACACCACAGCCCAGAATACAGCAATGCCTGTAAACTGGTCTAAACTAGTCGAGGAGAGGCAGGAAAACAAAGATTATTTTTTTGGTTTTTTTGGTTTTTTGATAGAAACACACAGAAAATGCAGAAACAGTGATAAATCAGTTACACAGGCTAGCACACTTTAGTGGGCAGCCTCAACAGTTAAATTAAAACAAACAAACAAACTTTCGATCAAATTCGACTAAAAAGTAACTTTAAGTGCAGATTTTAAAATAATGCAGCAAACAGTTAAAAAAACAGTTCAAGCTAGTTCAGGGTAAGCTACAGAAGCTATTCCAAGTAAAAAAAAGCAAAGATACTTAAATCCAGAAAGTAGTCGCTTTTCTGAGTTCTCTGTAGCTAAGACCACTCTGCAGGACCACGAGGAGCTTGTCTGAGCAATATAGCCAGAAAAAAATGCCCAGAGGCGGATTTTAAACAGGGAACTACAAAAGAGCTAGAAATGGTCCAAAACAACCAATTACTACAGCTTCTTGTGCTGAGGTCACTTCCTACAGGGACAGGTAGGCTGCTCAAGGCTCCCCACTCCCACTGGTGAGCAAAGAAACTTCCTTCTATCCAAGTAAGGTAATGGACAACACAGGAACTACACCACAGCCCAGAATACAGTAATGCCTGTAAACTGGTCTAAACTAGTCGAGGAGAGGCGGGAAAACAAGGATTATTTTTTTTTTTGATTTTTGATAGAAACACACAGAAAATGCAGAAACAGTGATAAATCAGTTACACAGGCTAGCACACTTTAGTGAGCAGCCTCAACAGTTAAATTAAACAAACAAACAAACAAACTTTCATTCAAATTCGACTAAAAAGTAACTTTAAGTGCAGATTTTAAAATAATGCAGCAAACAGTTAAAAAACAGTTCAAGCTAGTTCAGGGTAAGCTACAGATGCTATTCCAAGTGAAAAAAAGCAAAGATACTTAAATCCAGAAAGTAGTCGCTTTTCAGAGTTCTCTGTAGCTAAGACCTCTACTCATTTGATATCCTCTGTCTCACGGAAACTTGGCTTAAACCAGGTACCAAAGACAACATAATTACTCCTCCTGGCTACAGCATTTTAAGACTAGATTGTCTAAACAAAAAGGGTGGGGGAGTTGCTTTACTCTATAAATCTGACCTGCAGGTGACCTCAATTGACTCACTGCCTCCCTCCCCCGCTAATGCTGAAATACTCTGCAGCAAACTCCAAGTAAATAAAAGCAAAGCCATCTATATAATATGTTCCTACATCCCTCCAGGCAACAACCTAGATTCACTTGAAAACATCCTTAGCTGGCTCTCCTCTACCTTTCCACAAGAAACCATAATTTTAGGAGACTTCAATATTGATTGGAACTCCTACATATCCCCCAAACACACCACACACCTCAACCTCTTTACCTTTCAACAAACCATAAACACCCCTACTAGCATTCACAAATCTACCAATAAATAGACCATCTTGGACTGGATATTGGTCAACAGGAATCCCACCTCATATAAAACTGGAATACTCCCTGACAATATCAGCGACCATCTTCTCACCTACATCACTAAACAAAAAAACAACAATCTCAAACAGGCTACCTATCGTACTATACGTAACAAGAAAAGATTTAACCTTCCAAGTTTCCTTAACGAACTCAAAGAATGTAACTGGTCAGCTCTTAAATACCTCCCACTTGATGAGGCCGTTACTCTATTCAACAACACATTCCTCCAAATTCTTGAGCATCATGCCTCCTCACGCTTAGTTAGAATAAGGTCCAAAGCTGCTCCATGGCTCTCTAAGGAAACTAAGCAAACTATGCTATTAAGAAATAAACTCTGGACAAAATGGAGAACTACTAAAAACCCTACAGATCATCAAAACTTCCGACAACTTAGAAATATTGCAAAAAAAACTGACCCTCCTTGATAAAAAAACTTCTACCTTCAATATCAACAAAACCAAAATCATAACCCCAAAAATTTCTGGACAGGAATCAATAAACTGCTCCATCCAGGGAATACCAAAACACCCACTCCTGCTAACCTATCCCAGACCCCTCCCACTACAATAGCCAACACTTTTAACAACTTCTTCTCTGAAACAGTCACCTCACTAGCAAAAACTATGGTTCCCCCGCCTCCCTTCAAAAGACCTCTCCTCTTACCAAGAGCCCCACTCTAAAACTTGACACAGTCTCCACAACCTATATACATAAGCTACTCTCAAAACTCAAACCATGTACTCCTTCTGCCGACCAACTTCCAGCTAAATATCTCCAATTAGCTGCTGCTGAACTAGCTTATCCAGTCTCCATCTTAATCAACAGAACAATAACCGAATCTACTATTCCTTCCCTCTGGAAAGTTTCCCACATTATTCCACTGCACAAAGGAGGTAACACTAATGAACTATCTTATTTCCGCCCTATAGCCTTACTATCGCCACTATCTAAAATTATGGAATGCTGTATTCACCATCAACTTCTTAACCACCTTCTACTAAATAACCTTCTTGCAGACTCCCAACATGGTTTTAGACCTTTTCATAGTACTTCTACTGCTCTCCTCTCCTTCACAGACACTATCAACAAAAATCGCAATAACAACCTATACTCCTCAGCTTTATTTCTTGACCTCTCTAAAGCCTTTGATATGGTGAACCATAAACTTCTGCTAGACACTCTACAATCTCTTGCTCTTGACTCTTTAGCTTTGCACTGGTTTGACTCATATCTGACAGAAAGAAAACAGGCAGTCCTTTGGGAAAACCACCTATCTTCTCAGCTCCCAGTCCTAATAGGGGTCCCCCAAGGATCCATCTTAGGCCCCTTTCTCTTCTCTATATTTATAAATAACCTGTCCTCCTCTCTCCCAACATCCACATGTATTCAGTATGCAGATGATTCAACTCTCGTCTGTTCTGCTGCATCTCCAGCTGAACTTTATTCCTCCACCCAAAAAGTCTTCACACCAGCAGAAAACTGGTTCCAACATATCTGTCTCTTCCTTAATCCCAAAAAAAAAACAAATTACTCATATTCTCTCCAACCCTTAAGTCAGCCCCTCTCTCCTTTTCTATTACATCTACCAATGGTACTATCATCTCACCTGATTTATCCACTAAACTACTAGGTGTAACAATATATAATCAACTGAACTTTGACACCCATATTGACCTTACTATCAAAACTGTTAATATAAAGATAGGAGCCCTCTACAGACTTAAGCCCTTTCTAACAACAACTGCTAAAGTGTCCCTAGCCCAAACTCATCTCATCTCCACATTACTATACGCCTCCCCAACTTTTATCAACCTCTCTAAATCTAACCTTCAGAAACTTGCCACGGCCTACCACAGCATTGCTAGGTTTGCTACAGGTTCCCCATTTCACACACATCATTGTGTTAATCTCAAAAAGCTTGATTGGCTTGAACTTCAAAATCTTATTCTATTACATCAACTAGTCATCACATATAAAATTCTCCATTACCCTACTAATACACCCATACTCAATAACCTTGTGGCCCCCTACAAGAATCTCTCTTCCCTTCGCTCTGCAAACAAACTGCTAGTAGCCACTCTCAAGTCACACAATAAGGCAGGCAACTCCTTGTTCACCAATACTATTGGCCCATACTGGAATAAACTCCCCACAGAATTGACTACTTTGGGCTCATCACAACTTTTCAAGAAACAACTAAGAAACTATCTCAAATCCCACTGGCTATGCCCTTGCTTGAATCCAGACTGACCTCCCAAATAACTTTCTTTATACTTTTCTTCATTACTTCTCCTTCTTCTCTCAATACTAACTCTCTGTAGCTCACCTATCTCTCAAATGGACTTCTTTTTTCCCTACAAAGTCGCTTTCTCCTTTTATTAGATATATTACTGCAACATGTCACCTCACCTTGTTTTTAAACCTATTAATCATCCCTGCTGTGCAGTTTCTGTTTCCTAGAACTAGTGCCCAGGCACTAATTGTTTATCATAATTCTTAATATTGTAAATATTTTTGATTCTTATAGTTGTTATGAAAGAATATGGGATCATGGATCCCTTCTGTATTTCTCCTTTGTTTTGTTTACCTATCTTAACGTGCTACTGTAAATGTAACTACACTTCATTGAATTTGTTCTTTACATTCTTATAATTTTTTGTTTCTTTTGTTTCTTTTATTGTCCTGTTTGAATGTCTTTACTAGTATATAGTGGAGCTTTTCTCCTCGGGCCTCTGCTGAAAATGGACATGTATCCAGCCAGACTAGCCCGGTCAACAAATGTAAAATAAAAAATAATAAAATAAAATAAAACCCCAACACCATGAAAAAGACTTTCTCCCTCCAGGCTACAGTACACTGCACCTTGACCGCCAAAAGGAAAAGAGTGGTGGAGTTGCCATCATTTACTCTAACCACCTTACTCTGACAACACCTAATAAAACTATCCCATCCTTTTCCCCTGCTGAAATATTGACAGCCAACCTTGTACTTAAAATACATACCACCATCACAATAGTAGCAATCGATATTCCCCCAGGGGCTAACTTACCCCTGCTGGAAAACATTCTCTTATACTTGTCTCAACATATTCCTAATGAAACCATTATTCTTGGTGATGTCAATAATAATTGGTTAACTCTCTGTACCCCAAATTCTTCCTTACACATCAGCTTGCATGGCTTTACTCAGCTTATCACTGATGCCACGGATACCAGCAACTCTCATACACACAGCACCCTTATCTACTGGATTCGAGTCTTTCATCCCCCTAAATATTACAATCCTGAAACCCTTCCAAACACACTAAGTGATCATGCCCCAATAAAAGTTCTTAAGATATATCCCTCACTTTACTAAACAGTATAGATTTATCACATACCGCAAGCTTACTAACTTCCACCCTGACATCTTTAAATCTCTTCTCTCTAAAGTCAACTGGAATTTCCTTACCCAACTCCCCCTTGACGATGCTGTCCTGTCTTTCAGCTCCACCTTTCTCAGTATTCTTGACTCACTTGCCTCACTTCGCACACTCTGTATTAAATCTAATATATCTCCATGGGTATCAAATTCCACCTGCATCCTAATGAAAAATAGAGACACAACATGTAAAACATGGACCAAAACAAACCTCCCTGCAGACTTGCTAAAATACAAAGTACTTAGAAATCAGACCAAAAAGCACATTAATAAAGATAAATGAGACTTCTACTATAAACCACCCTTAGCCTTGAAATCTAACCCCAAAAAATTTGGAACTCCTTAAACCACATACTACATCCTGGTGGTCCCTGCTCCCCCAATCCTTATCCTGATAACAGTCCCAAAGATACTGCCTCCACCTTCAACACATATTTCATTGACTCTATATACAAAACTGTTTAACCCCAGTGCCAATTCATCTACCTTTAATAATATCTCTAACCACTCTCTACCAAATCTCACTATGCTCTCATCCAATTCTTTTTCCCTCAAACCTGTACCCACTAGCTATATCAAATCCTTACTTTCTAAACTTAAACCTTGCTCAGCTTCTACTGATAACATTCCTTCCCTTTTCCTTCAGTTACCTGGTGACTCTCTTGATATCCCTGTATCTATCTTAATCAACTGCTCCATTTCAGAGTCCAAAGTCCCTTCCATATGGAAACAATCCTTTGCTCTACGAATACATAAAGGAGGGAACTCCTCAGACATCACTAATTTTAGACCAGTTGCCATCCTCTCTCTAAAGTTCCTGAAAAATGCATACATAAACAAGTTATAGGTTCATAGGTTCATAGGTAGGTACTAGGCTATCTGCCTGAGGGCATTTATAAGCCTAGCCAGAGTGTGTCGGCTTTCGCCACCCCATTGATTAATTAACTGAGTCTCTGTCAAACAGAGCCAATGAAGTGATCCCAGGGTTGTACTTTCTGTTACCCATCCACTCATCAAGGCTTCTCTTGAAGAGTGTTAGTTAGGGTCTCTGCCTAATGTAGTTAGAAATTTTGTTCCAAAGCATGGGGAGTCTCTGTGACAGGAATCTATCCCTCCAGCATGTTCTATTTATTGTTGTGGCGAGGTTTAGTTCACTAGAGTGCGTGGCTCGCAGTGACTTGGATTTCTTTAGGTGGAGCATGTCCATCAATTCTGAGTTGGACATGGCTTTGTAAGTCAGGCAGAGATCACTTCTGAGTAAGCGATATGCCACTGAGTACAGCCGGAGATTTTCAGTCAGGCTGCATAGGACATATGTTTGAAGCCAGTAATCCTCTTGGTGAGGTGCTTTTGTGGTCTTTCAAGCTGTTGGAAGTGTCTTGTGAGGTACATCCCAAATGGGGCATTGTATTCTATGATGGGTCTGATGAGTGACGAGTAGAGGGGCACTGTAACCTCTTTATTTCTAAATGCGAACCCCTTAGTAATTAGATGGGCCACATAGAAGGATTTCCTAACTACTTTGGCAATATGATTGTCAAAGGAGAGATTACTATCTACCTGGGTCCCAGGATCTCTTATTACCTCTTCTGTATTAAGGGGGCTGCCGCCTATTTGGTAATTCGTGGGTGTTTTGTATTTCACAAACAGGATGACTATGCATTTTTTGGCATTTAGCTTGAGGCCATGACTTTGACACCAGGTGTCTGTCTCAGTAAGGCCTTTTTGGAGAATGTCCGTGTCAGCCAGAGAGTCAATTATGGCTCCCAGTTTGCAGTCATCGGCGAACTTGGTTAGCCATAATCCTCCTGTGTTTGCCTGTACTTCTGAGAAATATATGCTGAACAGTAGGGGTCCCAGAACTGAGCCTTGTGGGACACCACTTGTGACTGGTTTAGAGACAGACCTGGAGCTCGCTATTCTTACTGTGTGAGTTCTGTCTGTAAGCCAGTTGGCAACCCATCTTGGGACATAGGGGTTTATGTTCAGGCTGGTGAGTTTTTCTATAATACCCGAGTGAGGAATGGTGTTGAATGCCTTGGTGAGATCAAGGTAGGCTGTGTGAACCACCTTTCCCTCGTCTATGGCCTTGGTAACTGTCTCAAAGAAGTCAACCAGGTTTAGTAGGCATGATCTGCCCTTAACAAAGCCAAACTGGGTCGGGTCAAGTGTTTGGAGGTTCCCAATGTCTTTGTGAATGAGTTCCATGATGATGTGCTCCATAGCCTTGCAGACCAGGCTAGTCAGGCTTATGGGGCGATAGTTACCAGGGTCAGTTGTGGTTCCTCCATTGTGGAGCGGAATAACCATTGCTGTGCACCATTCTATGGGCACATAGCCTATGGAGAGGCTGAGGTTGAGCAGCGTGTTTAGGTGGGGGGTTAGTTCATTCTGTAGTTTGTGCAAGACGCAGCCTGGGACACCATCTGGCCCCATTGATGCTGTGTTTTTGGCTTTTGAACGGGATGTTTTCACATGTGCTTCTGTGATTTCCGGGACACTACACTTTTCCGGTATTGTTGTGGGCCCTTTTGAAGGTGAGGGGGAGGTGAAGTTTACACTGAATCTATCTGCCAGTATGTTGGCAATATCAGTAGGTTCAGTATATTTTGTGCTATTTTGCACTATCTCAGAGCATATCTGTGAGTTGCCACTTAGATTCTTGACATAGCTAAAGAAGGCTTTGTGGTTATCTTTCAAATTCTTGGCTATTTTTCTTTCGAAGTTAGCCTTGGATGGTTTTATGAGGGACCTTAGTTTCTTACTGATACTGATCAGGGATGTCTTTCCTTCTTGGGATTTGCTTTTTTTATGAACTAGATTCCTCCTTTTGTTGTATAACCTGTTTATAGCAGGGGTCCACTAGACTGGTTTCCTTCTCTTAGAGGAGTGAGTCTTGGTTTTGCTAGGGATGGCATGATCCATGCATCTTTGTAGGTGTTCATAGAGTGCAATTGTAAAGGATTCTGCATCTTGGGCAGTGTTATCCTTTAGCGTGGGGGCTGTGAAACTTACCACCTCTGCCTTAAGTAAGGGGAAGTTTGCTTTAGAAAAGTTTTTCACTGTGGTTTCCTTGGTTGGGGTGGTGGTGGGGTGTGGACATTCAGGGTGATTAGTTTATGGTCTGATCTAACCAGTGACGGGTTGACCTCCGGTATGGAGCACCTGCCACCCATGTAGCTGATGACCAGGTCCAATATGTTGTGGCCTCTGGTAGGGGAGTTTACCAGCTGATCCAGGGCATTTGAGTTGATAAATTCCAGGAAGCGCTGAGCCTGGGAGTTTGTACTCAAGTAGTTTTCCCAGTTAATGGTAGGGTAATTGAAATCTCCCAACATCAGGGTGTTCAGTAGGACCTTCATGTTTTCCAGTGTCTCCAGAAAGGCAGCGTGGTGGTCCTGGGTCATGGAGGGTGATCTGTAGCAGGCCACAATTTGCATTGCAGATTTGCCCGATGTTAGTTGCACATGGATGATCTCAGAGGTATCATGCTGCTCCACTAACCTGGAGGTGTGGGTATTCTTGATGAATATGGATACACCCCCTCCTTTTGTGTTTTGGTCCGTGTTCTGTGGCCGAAATGTGTGGTATGAGTTGTAGCCCAGTAGTGCTGGAGTGCTCTCTGGAGCCTTGAACCAGGTTTCAGTTACTGCACAGATGTCGATGTTCTCCATACTTAGGAGTGCTTCAAGTGCATGCATTTTGAGATATAAACTCCTGGTGTTGATTAGCATAACCCTCAGTTTTTTACTTGTGCTGTTTACGGAGGTGGGTTTGAATTTTGAGCCTTGCCTAAAAAAGACACTATGGGGGCAGCAAGAGCCTTGGCCAGTATTCGAAAGCCAAGGGGTGACAGGCGCAAGCCATCTCTTATGAAGCAATGTGGCTTGTTGAGCATGCCATCCCAGGCTGACAGACACTGGATCCCCTTTGAATGACACCAGAAGCTTTTCCAATTGTTGAAATTGATAATTTTTTCTTTATACTGAAGGATCATTCTTGGTGAGGGCAGGATGCTACTCAGGGTCAGAGTCATACCCGCCTGGGCTACATGATCAGAGAGCTCTTCCATGTCTCTTTTCATGTAGTCCAGGGAGGTACGGCTCAGGTCGTTCACACCAACATGAACAATGGCAGAGTCATATTTGTACTTCTTCTGGAGTGACCTGAATGCTTGTGTTATGTGGCGGATTCTGACTTCCGTCAGGCAGCTAACAGTAACCTTTTCCTTGCCCAGCCTAGTGAGTGGGGCATCAGTGTGCCTGACTATTGAGTCACCTATTACTAGTGTGTTAGATATGTTATTTCGCCTTAAGGGCTGTGATTGTGTGGCACATTGAGTTTGTGTTTTATGTGTTGTCTGGTTTGTGACGGGAGGTGCAGGTTTTGTGGGTGTCTGCTTTGGAGCTCTCTGATGCTTTTGCAGGTTTTTATAGGTTCATAGGTTCATACTAGGCTTTCTGCCCTAGGGCATTTATAAGCCTAGCCAGAGTATGTTTGGCTTTCGCCCCCCATTTTAAATTAATTTTGCTATGCCCTTTTTCGAGGTTAGTATACTGTGCCTCGGTCTAACAGTGACACAGAAGTGTTACGTGGGGTAAACCTACGATCTCCCATCCACTCATCAAGATTCCTCTTGAAGAGAGTCAATGAGGGACTCTGCCTAACCTAGACTGGGATTTTATTCCAGAGTGAAGGGAGCCTCTGGGTTATGAATCTGTCCCTCCAGCATGTCCTATTTATTGCAGTGCTGAGGTTCAAGTCTCTCGAGCGTGTATCTCGATGGGATTTGGATTTTTTGAGGTGCAGCATGTCTCTTAATTCCGGGTTGGACATGGCTTTATACGTCAGGCACAGGTCACCTCTGAGCAGGCGGTATGCCACTGAGTAGAGCTGGAGTTTCTTTAACCGGGCAGCATATGGCATCTGTTTGAGCCCTTTGATCCTCTTGGTGAGGTACTTTTGGGGTCTTTCCAGTTGCTGCAGGTGTTTGGTAAGGTACATCCCAAAAGGGGCATTGTACTCGATTATGAGCCTGATGAGGGATGAGTAAAGAGGCACAATGACCTCCCCTAATCTAGATGTGAATCCCTTCATGATTAGGTGGGCTATATAAAATGTTTCTGTAACCATTTTGGCCACGTGGTTGTCAAATGAGAGATTGCTATCAACTTGGGTCCCCAGGTCCCTAATTACTTCTTCTGTACTTAATGGATCACCACCTATGTGGTAATTTGTGGGCACTTTGTTTTTGCCAAAGGGGATGACTATACACTTTTTGGCGTTTAGCTTGAGGCCATGGCTCTGGCACCAGTTGTCTGTTTCTATGAGGTCCTTTTGGAGGATGCTTGTGTCGGCTGGAGAGTCGATTATGGCGCCCAGTTTGCAGTCATCTGCGAACTTGGTCAGCCACAGTCCTTCTGTGTTGGCCTGTACCTCCAAGAAATATATACCGAACAAGAGAGGTCCCAGGACTGAGTCTTGTGGGATGCCACTTGTAACTGGTTTGGAGTCTGACATGGCTCCAGCAATTCTAACCATGCGGGTTCTGTCCTTGAGCTAGTTTGCAACCCATCTAGTGACACAGGGGTTTATATTTAAGCTGGTGAGCTTATCTATAATGCCCGAGTGGGGTATTGTATTGAAGGCTTTTGCAAGGTCCAGGTAGGCTGTGTGGACCACCTTCCCTTTGTCAATGGCCTTGGTGACTGTTTCAAAGAAGTCAACCAGGTTTAAGAGGCAGGATCTGCCCTTAACAAAGCCGAACTGGGTAGGATCCAGTGTCTGTAGGTCCCCAATATCTTTATTTATGAGGTCCATGATGATCCTTTCCATAGCTTTGCAAACCAAGCTAGTCAGGCTTATGGGGCGATAGTTTCCAGGGTCCGTTGAGGCACCACCTTTGTGGAGAGGGACCACTGTTGCTGTACACCACTCTTTGGGTACATATCCTGTAGTAAGGCTGAGACTGAACAGTAGTTTTATGTTTGGGTTTAGCTCTTCTTGGAGTTCATGTAGGATGCAGCCCGGGACACCGTCTGGTTCCATTGATGCTGTGTTTTTTGCTTTGGAGAGGGCAGCTCTTACCTGAGCATCTGAGATGTCAGGGGTGGCAGCACTCTGCTGGGGTAGATATTTGCCCTTTGGTGGGGAGGGGGGGGAGAAGTTTGTGCTGAACCTGTCAGCTAGAATGTTGGCAATGTCTGTGGGTTCGGTGTATTTTTTGTCATTTTGGACTAATTCTGAGCATATCTGGGAATTCCCACCCAGGTTCCTAACATAACTAAAGAAAGCCTTGTGAATATCCTTAGTGTCCTGTGCAATTTTTTTCTCGAAGCTGGCCTTAGACGATTTTATGAGTGCCCTTAGTTTTTTGCTAATACTGATCAGAGATGCCTTCCAGTTTTGGGATTTTGGTCTATCATGTAGTAGCTTCCTCCTTCTATTGTATAGTTTGTTTATGGCTGGGGTCCACCAGACAGGATGTCTGCCTTTGGAGGATTGGGTCTTGGTTTTATTTGGGATTGCATGATCCATGCATTCCTGAAGGTGTTCATAGAATGCATTTATAAAGGATTCTGTGGTCTGGGCTGTATTTTCCACAGGCCTGGGGGCTTTGAAGGATTCCACCTCGGTTTGAGGAGTGTGAAATTTGCTTTAGAGAAGTTTTTCACTGTGGTTTTCTGGGTAGGGGGTAGGGTCGGGATGTGAATATCCAGTGAGATCAGTTTATGGTCTGATCTTACCAGTGAGGGATACACTTCTGGTCTGGAGCATAGAGTCCCCATGTTGGTGATGATCAGGTCCAGTATGTTTTCCCCTCTTGTGGGAGTGGTAACAAGTTGTTCCATAGCATTTGAGTTTATGAATTCTAGGAACCTTTGGGCTAGGGTGTTGGAGCTAGAGTAATGCTCCCAGTCTATGTTTGGGTAGGTGAAGTCACCCAATATAATGGAGTTTGGAGAGACCTTCATATTTTCTAGTGTTCTCAGGAAGGCCGAGTGGGGTTCCTGGGTTTGGGAGGGTGGTCTGTAGCAGGCTATAAACTGGAAGGCAGTTTTACCCACTGTTAGTTGCACATGGATAGTCTCTGATGCTTCGTGCTTTGCCACCAACCTGGAGGTGTGGGTATCTTTGATGAATATCGATACTCCCCCTCCTTTTGTGGTTTGGTCCAAGTTTTGGGGCCGAAAAGCATGGTATGAGGTATAACCTGGTAGTGCTGGGGTGCTCTCGGGAGCCCTGAACCAGGTTTCTGTTACTGCACAGATATCGATGTTCTCCATGCTAAGGAGAGTGTCAAGTGTGTACATCTTGAGGTTTAGACTTCTGGCATTGAGTAGCATTACTCTTAGTTTCTTATCCCTTGTGATACCTATGGAGGTGGGTTTGTCTTTTGAGCCTTGCCTAAAAAAGGCACTATGGGGGTAGCAAGAGCCTTTGCCGATATCTGAAAGCCCAGGGGTGACAGGTGCAAGCCATCACTAGCAAAGCATCATGGCTTGTCGAGCATATCATCCCAGGCTGACAGGCATTGGATCCCCTTTGAATGACACCAATACTTAAGCCAATTGTTAAAATTGATCATCTTGTCTTCATATTGTGGCATAATTCTTGGTGAAGGTAAAATGCTACTCAAGGTCAGGGTCATACCAGCCTGGGCTACATGCTCAGAAAGCTCCTCTATGTCTCTTTTCATGTAGTCCAGGGAGGTACATCTCAGGTCATTCACACCAGCATGGACAATGACTGAGTCATATTTGTACTTGCCTTGGAGTGACCTGAGTGCTTGTGTTATGTGGCGGATCCTAGCGCCTGACAGGCTGCTCACAGTGACCTTCTCCTTGTTCAGCCTAGTGAGCGGGACGTCAGTGTGCCTGACGATAGAGTCACCTATTACAAGTGTATCAGGTGTGTTGTTTAGCCTTAAGGGCTGTGACTGTTTGGCACACTGGCTTTGTGAGATATGTGTTGCATGTGTTTTGTTTTGGGGTAGCGGTTGCTTGGGTGTCTGCTTTGGAGGTCTCTGCTGCTTAGGCAGATCTTTATTTAGAGCCTCCAAGTATGTTTTTGTGTGATTATGTGTTTGGTTTGCTGTCGTGGTAGGTCTATGTGAGACTGGAATTGTAGTGAGTGTGGTTTCCTTCTCCTCCTGACTGGTTATGCCAGTACTGAGTTGAGAGAGCTTAGCCTCCAGTTTGGCTATATGGTTGCATCTCTCACATGTGTTGGAATTTGTTGGGAGGAGGAGAGGGTTGTCTGTGTACATGAGGCAGTTGTAACATTGCCTCAAGATTCCCAGATTCATGAGCTGGACCGAAGAGGAGATTGACAACTGACCTTTGGACATGATAGAATAATATTGGGAATTCCTTTATAATTGAAAACAAGGGCCAATGGGGAGTGAGGGTGTAGTGCTTTTAATTTTTAGTGCTGACTTATATAATTGCTTTAGTGAGCAAGTGCCAGGTAACTTAAGTGCAATGTGTTACAGGTAACTTAAATGCAAAAACGACAAACCGTAACTTTCTTTCAAGTGAAACAAGGAAATAAGTACAGTAAGCAATGCAGATATCACTAGGGATCCACAGAAGCGCTGAGAAGCCGCATTTTATGTGGAATTAGCATTCCAGGGAAATAACAAGCAAACAAACAACAAGCATACAAACAAAGCTAGATTCAGCAGGCCTGGATCTAGTCTATGCTACAGCAAACAAGGTGTACCAATTTCAGTAAGAAACAGTTCAAATATGCAGGCACTATAAACCTTTAACCAGAAATTTCCAGCTCAGAAGGGCAGAGTCCAGCCTCTCCTCCCACAAGAGTGCAGACCACGAACCCTCTTAGGTTCATAGGTTCATACTAGGCTATCTGCCCTAGGGCATTTATAAGCCTAGCCAGAATGTGTTTGGCTTTCACCACCCATTTTAAATTTATTTTGCTATGCCCTTTTTAATGTAAAATAACTGGCCTGAAAGCCCAAGTGCTTAAACCAGAATTAATACACTTTTAGAATAACAGACACTGAGCCCTCAATCAGCAGTTCCCAACTTAGAAGGATGTAAGCTACCTGTTCTGCCACTACAGTGCAGACCACAAACCCTCTTAATGTAAAACAACTGGTCTGAAGCCCAAGTGTTTAAACTAAAAGGCTTAGAATGAGTTACACCAAGCAGTAATAAATACAATTGAGTACTTTTAAGATGACGCAAAAGCAAAATAAAGTAGGAAGAAACACAAGTACAGTAAAAGCAGATGAATTTTTTTTTTTCTTTTTTTCTTCTTTTTTTCAGAAAAGTAGCAAAATCAGTAGTAAATACTCATGCAGTGCAAGCTGGCACACTTGAATATGTAGCAATATTAGTCCACACACAGTTTGAAAAAATGTAATTAAATTAAAAAGGACTAAAAGCAAGCGCAGAAAAGGTTTATTAGGTAGAATGCAGTAAAGAGATGGGCCTGGGGGAGTGTCTTAGATCAAATCTACAGTGGGGCGGGCACTGCAAAAGCCACCAAATTTAAACTACAACCAAGAACAGCGAGGTGGGGTGGGGAAAACAGTTTCAATACAGATGTGAGGAATGTGCAAATTATAAAGCCAAAAAATATATACTGTTCTCTATATATTTGCAGAGCAGTAAGACAACAGATATCTAAGCAAACAATGTAGCTCTATAATACAGAAAAATATACTCAGCTCTATATATTTGCAGATAGTTCTGTAAGGCTGCAGCACGACACAGAAACAGCAATTAGACCAGCTGAACTCCAAAAAACAGATCATTATGGAACTCTTAACAAAGACTCTAGCACCTCGGCCACTGTAAGCCTTGAACTTGGTCGACTTTTTTGAAACAGTCACTAAGGCCATTGATGAGGGTAAGGCAGTTCACACAGCCTACCTTGACCTTGCAAAAGCCTTTGACACAATACCCCACTCGGGCATCATAGACAAACTCACCAGCTTAAATGTAAACCCATATGTCACGAGATGGGTTGCAAACTGGCTCAAGGACAGAACCCACAGGGTCAGAGTTGCTGGAGCTATGTCAGACTCTAAGCCAGTCACAAGTGGTGTCCCACAGGGCTCAGTCCTGGGACCCCTCTTGTTCGGCATTTATTTTTCCGAGGTACAGGCAAACATAGGAGGATTGTGGCTGACAAAGTTCGCAGATGACTGCAAACTGGGCCATAACTGATACTCCAGCGGACACAAACATCCTTCAGAGAGGCCTCATAGAAATGGATAATTGGTGCCAGAGCCATGGCCTTAAGCTGAACGCCAAAAGATGTATAGTCATACCCTTTGGGAAAAACAAGGTACCCACAAATTACCACATAGGTGGTAATCCATTAAGTACGGAAGAGGTAATCAGGGACCTAGGGACCCAGGTTGACAGTAACCTCTCATTTGACACGCACATTGCCAAAGTGGTTAGGAAGACCTTCTATATTGCCCACCTTATCATGAAGGGTTTCACATCTAGATCAAGAGAGGTCATTGTGCCCCTGTACTCTTCTCTTATCAGGCCAATGATTGAGTACAATGCCCCATTTGGGATGTATCTTACCCGACACTTGTAGCAATTGGAAAGACCCCAAAAGTTCCTCACCAAGAGGATAAAGGGTCTTAAACATATGTCATATGCTGCCTGACTGAAAAAACTCCAGCTCTATTCAGTCTCATATCGCCTACTCAGAGGTGACCTGTGCCTGACGTACAAGGCCATGTCCAATCCGGAATTAATGGACATGCTCCATCTCAGAAAATCCAAATCCATCAGAGCCACGAGAGCAAGAGACTTAAACCTCAACACAGAAATAAATAGGACGTGCTGGAGGGACAGATTCATAACCCAGAGGCTCCCTACACTCTGGAACAGAATCCCAATCCATGTTAGGCAGAGCCCCTCACTAACTCTATTCAAGAGAAATCTTGACGAGTGGATGGGAGATCGTAGGTTTACCCCGGGGGTCATCTCTGTGTCACTACTAGACAGAGGCACAGTAAACTAAACCCTAAATGGGGGTAGTATTCTCATCCTAAGGGGTGGTGAAAGCCACACACACTCTGGCTAGGCTTATAAATGCCCTAGGGCAGATAGCCTAGTACGAACCTATGAACCTATGAAGACAAGGCAGGAAATGAGGTGGGGGGACAGTTTCAACACAGATGTGAAGAATGTGCAAATTATAAAGCCAAAAAATATATACTGCTCTCTCTCTCTCTCTCTCTATATATATATATATATATATATATATATATATATATACAACAGATATCTAAGCAAACAATTTAGCTCTATAATACAGAATAATACAGAAAAATATACTCAGCTCTATATATTTGCAGATAGTTCTGTAAGGCTGTCTCTCAAACTAAGGTTCCAGTTTGAATGCAGATTGTTAATTTAGAGCCTCCAAGTATGATTTCATGTATTTATGTGTATTTTTTTGCCAGTGATGGTTTAGTAGGTCTATGTGAGGCTGGAGGTGTGGCACAAGTGTTAACCTTCTCCTCATGACTGTCTGTTCCAGTCTTGGGTGGAGATACCTTAGCCTCCAGTTTGGCTGTATAATTGCATCTCTCACATATGTTAGTGTTTTGTGGTAGGAGGAGAGGGCTGTCTGTGTACATGAGGCAGTTGTAACATTGCCTCAGGATACCCAGATTCACCAGCTGGACTGGAGAGTACACCTGAAATTTCCCTTTGGTCATGCCTGAATAGTAGGGTGAACCGCTTAGTTGCTTGGTTGGTGAGGGGTGGATAAAGAGCCTTGCCCTGCTGGGCAGTCAAGTGTCGGGGTATATTAGTGCTTGCTATTAGGTCTGAGCAAGTGCTGGACTGTAGGATGCTTTTTGAGTGCTTAGGTTGAGAGTTAGACTAGTTTCAAGTGAAAAACTGAAGAGGAGACTTAGTGGAGCTGGGAATAATTTAACCCTAGCTAACCAGTGCTGTCCGGTGCACAAAACCATGCAATGCATTTTTTAAACTACTAACCTCTGGGCTGGAACCACTCCTCCAGGGACAGATGGCTGCTCAAAGTTCCCTTCTCTCACAGGTGAACAGAGAAACTTCCCTCTATCCAAGTAAGGTATGGCAACTCAGAAACTTGTAACACAGACCTAAATTCAGCACTAGCCTGAAAACTGGACTATACTAGCTTAGAAAGGTGGGAAACAAGAAATGTATTTATTTATTTATTTATTTATTTTAAAAGATAAATCAAAACCAGTAAAAAGTACACTTAAAACAGCTTTAAACGACTACAAGTGATCAGAAAAGGCTATCACACTTTAATGTGTAGCCTACAACAGTTAAACAATTTATTTAAACAAAAAAACAACTTTTTAAAGTGCAGGCAGTCAAATAAGTACAATATGTGAAAAAAACAAGCTTTTAAATCACAATAAGTGCTGGAAAATCAGCATTTAGGCAGAAAACAGTTAAGTACAGCAAGAAAATACAGAAAACTGATACTCAATCACTCCAAAGTCTCTCTTTTAAGCTAGAAGGCTTATATCAGTTTAAGGCTTTCTAGTGCTTTCCAGTAGGTTAGTTACAGGAAAGATGGGAAACAAGTGCAGATGTGGTCTTTTAAACCAGAAAGTTGAAAGAGATATACAACTTCCCGAATGGTCAATAAACTACAATTCCTGGACCAAGAACCACTCCTCTTGTGGTAGACAGGCTACCTAGTACTTACCACCCCCACTGATAAGCTAGAAGGCTTCACTCAAACACAAAGGCTTGGGGGGCTCAGAAGCTTACAAACAGTCCTGGATACAGCAAATCTGTACCTGGACTAGACTAGTTATGAGAAAGGTGGGGATCAAGCACAAACACAGGCTTTAAAACCAGAAAGTTGAGAGAGATGGAAAAAAAAACTGCCCAAACGGCCAAAAAACCACAATTTCTGGGCCAGAACCACTCCTCTTCTGGTAGATAGGCTACCTAATGCTTGCCACTCCCACTGATAAGCTAAGAGGCTTCTCTCCAACACAGAAAGGCTTGCGGGGCTCAGAAGCTTACCAACATTCCTGGATACAGCAACTCTGTATCTGGACTAGGCTAGTAACAGGAAAGGTGGGAAACAAGCGGAAGTGCAGCTTTTAAACCAGAAAGTTGAAAGAGATGGGAAAAACTGCCCAAACGGCCAGTAGCTACAATTTCTGGGCCAGGAACCACTCCTCTTGTGGTAGATAGGCTACCTAATGCTTACCACTCCCACTGATAAGCTAGAAGGTTTCCCTCCAATACAGAAAGGCTTGGGGGGCTCAGAAGCTTACAAAGAGTCCTGGATATGGCAAATCGGTACCTGGACTAGACTAGTTACAGAAAAGGTGGGGAACAAGCGCAAATGCAGGCTTTTAAGCCAGCAAAATTTAAAGAGATGGAAAACTGCCTAAATGGCCAATAAACTACAATTTATGGGCCAAAACCCACTCTTCCTGTGGTAGATAGGCTACCTGATGCTTACCACTCCCACTGATAAGCTAGAAGGCTTCCCTCCAACACAGAAAGGCTGGGGGGGGGGGGCTCAGAAGCTTACAAAGAGTCCTGGATACAGCAAATCTGTACCTGGACTAGACTAGTAACAGGAAAGGCAGGAAATAAGCACAAACACAGAAGGTTGAAAGAGATGGAAGAGCTTCCCAAACGGCCAATAAACTGATGATTATGCACTACCTACTCTCTGAAAATCTGCTTAAACCTACTCAACATGGCTTTAGACCAAAGCATAATACTACTACTACTGCCCTACTATCATTCCTTAATACCATAGTTCTTGCCAGAGATAACAACAAACTTTTCTCCTGCCTATTCTTAGATCTCTCTAAAGCTTTTAACACCATCTCTCACTCTCTCCTTCTGCACAAACTAACCAACCTTAACTTCTCCCCTGCTACTGTTGCATGGTTTTCCAGCTACCTCACTGACAGATCTCAATCAGTGAAGTGGCAATCTGTACTATCTCCTCCTCTCCTAGTTAAAATGGGTGTCCCGCAAGGTTCCATCCTTGGTCCACAACTTTTCAACATCTTCACTAATCTTCTTTATTCTTCCTGTCCTCAGTCATCAGTGGTCCAATACGTTGATTACTACTGTCATCTCTATTGCTGACTCTCCCTCTGAACTCATCTCTACAATACAGACTTCCTTTAACTCAGTAGAAAACTGGCTCTCTGATAACCAGCTTATCCTTAACCCCCCCTAAAAAACCTAAGTTACTGCTTTTTCTTCCTAAAAACTATAACCACATTAAATCTACTTTTACAATCCTGTCTCTCAATAACACACACATTGAGATGGAAACTAGCACTAAACTCCTTGGTGTCATCATTGACAACCAACTTAAATTCGATCTACACATTAACAACTGTATCAAGAAAACTAATCAGAAACTAGGGCTTCTCTACCGCAACAAAGTTTCTCACCAGTGAAGCTAAAGTAACTCTCTCTTATGCCTACATCCTACCCAGTCTATTTTATGGCTGTCAAATTCTTACTTGCCTCATATCCACACTCCTTGCCAAACTTGACTCTACCTACAACAAGATAGCCAAATTTGCAGCATATCAAACTTACAAGTCGCATCACTGTCTCTCACTCAAGCACCTTAACTGGCTTGAACTCCCTCACCAGCTTCTTCTCCCTCAACTCTAGGTCATCCACTCCATCCTTTATCAGCCTTCTTACTGTCCTACCCTATCATCTCTCATCTCCCACTATTCACCCGCTAGATCCCTCTGGAGCTCTAACCTAGATCTGCTACAAATCCACAAACCTAAAACTAAGAAAGGATGTATTCTCTATAGCTATAATCCTTTCCAAGGCAGGGAACACACTCCTACTAGAGATCAGGTCACTCAAGCAACATAGTCAATTCAAGCTAGCCACTAAAGAATACCTGTTAAGCCAATGGACCTGCTTCTGTACCCACCCCCTTAAACAGCTTATCAACCCTAACTGCACACCTCTATCTGATCCCAACCTATGTAACATTCTCTAACTCTCAGACCTTGTCTCACATTAACTTATCTATCCTAACCACATTGCATAATTCTTATCTGCATAATGTAAGATTTTACATCTTGTGACAAAACTATTGTTAGTCCTTCTGAATGATGTAGGATTCTAAATCTGACAGACATAATTGATTAGTTTACTGTAGTAAAGCCTTGTTTTTTATGTATATGCTGCTTTGAATATTTTCTGTAAACCAGTTGTTGTTTGTTTACTTATTTTTGTAAATTATAATTTGTAGAACATGTGAAGCTTTTCTCTCTGGGCCTCCACTGAAAAAAGGCTACTTAGCTTAGTCAGACAAACCCGGTCAACAAATGTAAAATAAATAAATAAATAATACATTTACAAATTAAACGTTTATCTACTCAAAAAAGAGGTTACAGAAGATCTGAGCCAGAGCTGTATCAAATAAGCATCTGATTATTCTCATCTTCGGTACAGCACTGAGAAGTAACTGGCCATGAGGTGTAAGGAAATTAATCCTAAGTCGGAAATGCACATACTAGCTTGAGTGCTACCACTCACTCTATGAATTTACATACATGCAATGCTGTAATATGTCAGTACCTATTCTGCACTTTTTTTATCATTCAGGGCCTACAAAAGAAACATAACAAAATTTGAATTATAAATGTTTTATCCCATTCAGAAGTCAGTGAGTATTTTCCTGTATTTTGCCATCAACTTTTCATGTGGCCTTGGAGATATACTTGTCTTGACTTCTTGACTTTTGTTCTTCTACCTTGTGAAAGCATAACAAAAATAATTCTGTTTATTATTTTTATATATATATATATATATATATATATATATATATAGATATATATATATATATATATATATATATATATATATATGACCAAAATGTATACTTTCTGTAATATTGATGTATTAATTCTACTGCTGCTTCGAGATGACCTGGGGTATCCATCTTATGACAAAAATGTGAAGTTAATCAAAAAAATCTTCTGAAAGAGAGAATCTTTTGAGCCTGGGAATTTACACTTGCTCATTTCCTTTCCCTATAGCAAAAAGTACTGTTTCAAAATCTGGTTTGTCACTATGTTACTCAATAAATTCAGTGTTAATTTATGGTAGATAAATCTACAAATCAAGAATCCTTTCATTTTGCTTTATGATAGGTGTCCTATATATGATCCAGTTAGAATGTCCCATTAAAATGTTAGTGTATACCTACAAGCTAATTATTTTCCTTTTGTCAGCAAATGCAGGCTATAAAATTGCATTTCACAAAGAAACCAGAATACTGTCAGTTTTGTCTTCACTGAATATGCAAAATAAAATATCTTCTGTAACATCCAGAGCCCTTTCGATAACACAAAAGCAACACTTTGCTTCTCTTAGTGCATTTCCCAAGACAGATGAAACATTTTGATTTACTATTTAATAACTAAACCGCAACTAAGAATGACCAGAGACTACACAGCTGGCTGGAAGATAAAACAATAAATTTATTACTGATAAGCACTTTCTGCTACTACTGACACTTCTTCAGATCATTAAAAACAAGGTACAAACATTCAAAATAAAAATTACACAGCAACCAATCACAAATAGTAAAAACAGCACATGACATCAAATTCACTGATAAAACACAAATGCATTTCATTCAGAAATCAGATCCATTTTATTATCCAATCATGAAAGAAAAAGATGGTCACATAACCGAAAAAAATGCATTTGGGGTTTAAAATACAAATACGATGTTGCCCACAATATGTCATCTAGCTAAGTCTCGCAACTTGAAATGCATTTTTTAAAGGGACCATTTCATTAACTCTGTAGCTCTTATCCGCTTGTGATTTCAGTATCCACCTAAGCTCGACCTCTTTGATCCTATTTATTAAATCTTCCAACCTTAAATCGGATAAGTGGGATAAATATACTGACGTTAATGTAATTCTAATCATGTTTCAGCTCTCTTTTATTAAAATACATTTTTCCTGTTTGTCTGTTTTTCTTATTCTCTCATCAGACAGATTCCCCTTTTCACAAATAACCCTCTTTTTCTTTCATCTTCTATACCTGCATAAAATCCTTTTCCCCGCTTTTTTATTATAGATTCATGTACCTTTTCTGTGGAGATTTGTTTCCTTAACAGTTTTACTTATGCCATACTTTTTTTAAATATATGTTAGCATATTTTTCATTTCTCTCACCCCAACTCACCCATTTACATTTCAGAATAATATGTTTATCTGCACCATTTTTTTGTATCCAGCTTCAGCGTATAGTATTTCTAATTTTTCCTTTGTTTGTCATCAAATAGTTTGACATCCCTGTCTTCACTCCCTATGCTGTAGTACTGTATGAACTGCAAATGGTTCCTGACTGCAGCTGGTCCCAATTCTTAACATTTTCTAGGTGTATTATTAAAATTTCCTACTCCCCCCACTTAATCTTACAGTCTGAGCAATATACAAAACTATATTTTTCTTTTCTTCCATTTCCAGAGCTAGCTCCCACAATTAGCAGTAGATTGAACTTCAAAGTATGACTGTTTGTATTAGGTCATTTGAGTGTCATACCACCCACCTCCCCAAGCTGAGAGACTAAAGTATACTTATTTGTGCTTTTGTTGCATAGTTATTTATTAAAAAAAAACAGCCTTCATACATTAAAGATACATTTGATTTTTTCAATAAAATAGCTGGGATACAATGTGAAAGATATATGTTTTGATTAGTAATTGATGTAAAGAGTTTATATACTAGCATTAAACATACTAATGGGATTGAAGCCCTAGAATTTGCATTGTGAGACAGCCCAGTGGCTATGTATATATTAGAATTGGTAGATTTTAGTTTGAGGAATATTTTTTTTGAGTTTAATGGTACATTGCATCATCAAAAACAGGGAACGGCCATGGGGGTGCCATTTGCCCCATGTATGCTAATATAATGAAGGGTCTGTTTGAATATGAATGCATATATACAAATGAATTTGTTAAAAATATGTTATTCAATAATATAGATAAATAGATGACCTTACATTTGTCTGCAAGGGGGGATATGAGGAGGTTATGCAATTTGTTGGGGAATTACAAACTGATAGATTTGGTTTGCAGTTTGACAAACCTATATATGGACAACAAGTTACATTTTTAGTAGTACACTTAAAGGAGAGATTAAATGAAGGTATAAAAACTAAAATACATAGAAAATTTCAGGATAGTAATAATTTCCTTCATGGAACTAGTTTCCACCCCTCACATCTTATGAAGTTACTTCTGTATGGTGAATTAATGAGGGTTAAATTATATGTAGTGATGAGGGTATATTGGAAGAAGAATTTAAAAGAATAGTGGAAATGTTTATTGGAAGGGGATATGATGAAGGAATAGTAAGAGATTCTTTATATAAGGTGAAAAAGGAAAATGTTAATATGATTGGGTGTATATATGGGAGGAATACAATAGAGAATGAATATGAACAACAATGTCACTACTTATGACCTCTTGAGTGAACAAGTAGTTGCAGTTATAAAACAATATCGGGACTATTTTTTTGAATTTAAGGAATTTATGGAGTTGTGTAGGAACCAATGTTTTCATTCCAGAGAGGTAAAAGTATTAAAGATAGGCTTGTGCATAGTAAATTTGTGCTTCCAAGTAATAGGATGTATAAGGTTCCTGTATAAAGGGGGACATTCCCTCTGTGATAAATGTGTTGTATGTAGGTATGTAGGCTGCACTTTTGAATATGCAAATGGACATAGGCTTAATGTATTGAATAAGCTTCATTGCAGTACAGAATGTATAGTTTATGCTTTGAAATGTCCATGTAATATGTTCTATATAGGGGAAAGTAAGAGGACTTTCAAGTTGCATTTACAGGAACACATTAGAGATATAAAGAATAGGAAACTTGAAAGCCCTCTAGCACAGCATTTTTTGCAATATCATAATGATGATCCAAAAGGCCTAGAGGGTACAATTTTAGAAAGGGTGGAAAAACAAAATGAATTTGTTGAGGTTAAGAAGAAGTTTCTGTATAAAGAAGCACTTCTTATTTTAAAATATGGAACCTTGGCTGCTGTGAGGATTAATATTGGTTGCAGTTGGAAAGTTTTAATATAATGTTAAATTGTCTAATTGTTTAATTGTTTAATTAGATAAATTGTGTTCAATGGTTAATTGTAATGTATAAAAGTTGTGGTTTAGTACCTGCTTTTTTACTCCATTGAAGGCATTGTGGTGCCGAGGCGCTAGAGATCTAATAAATCTGTATTCAGTTACTTTGGATGCTGGTTAGTCATATTTTTTTTATTATTCATTACATGTTGCTGTTGGCATATTTCTTTGTGCTTTTGTGCTTTTGTTGCTTATATATTGCAAGCCATACAGGCTAAAATTAATGTTATATATTAAGGGCACTCAGAATTATAATTTTTACCTGTACTAAACTTAATCCTTTTAAAAGCTATCCTCCTAGCACTGTTTCCCTGTTGATATCACTATTTCTGACCCTTCCAACTCTAAGTCACAGTTCTTTACTATTTCTACCTTCCCTTTAAGTTATATGAGAAATTTGTTTGCTTACCAGTTTGAGGCAAAGCCACAGAGGTCAGCCTCGTTGACAGTCTAAACTTCTGTTTTTTTCTGTTTAACTCCCTTCTCCATCAGTCAAGGCGGATTTAACTCGAGATTCCTTTGTTTGAGAAATTTATATTCCCTTGAAAGTCCCTCGTTTATTTATTTATTTTACATTTGTTAACCAGGAAAGTCTGACTTGGAACAAAGCCAATTTTCAGCAGAGGCCCAGGGAGAAACACTCCAGATGCATGTCTTTGTAATTCAGCAACTACAAAAGTCCCTTACTTGTCTCTGAAGTCCATACTGCTGCTTTAAGGCTTATTACAGTAAGTGATTGCTACCCTGAAGCAGTTAGTGATTTTTTTTCTGAAATAACCTGCCTAAATGCAATTAAGAGAGGCAAACAAATTTTAAGAATAATAAAAATGTTACATTATGCTGTTAAACATATATATAGTGTGTGTTTCTATGCAGTATATTAATGCATTTAACTTGATTTTTCCTCCTTCTACTGATTCTCTAATAATGATGTAAGCATTGTAGTTTAAACATTTACTACCTAGTTAACAAATAGGCAAGAACATCAGTTACTATTCTAAAGTCATAATTTGAAATATTCATTACATTACTTACTGTTTTTTTTTTCTTTTATATACATTTAAGTTTCATTTTTGTCCTTGTATTTTAACATGTGTCAAGTTTATTTCCTTGTACATCATGTTCACTTTCTTTATTCAGGATTTCAAAGCTGTTCAGTTTAGTCATATCTCTTATTCTCTTTGAGTTTTCCTGGATTTCTGTCACTTTTTCCTATAGTTTTCTCTGGATGAAAAATGGGAATGGTTTTACTGGGAATCTCTCCTGCTGATGTTTGTGAATCATATCTAATTTATCTTTTTTCTGGCTGCTCCATCTCTCATCACTTTCATCATTATCATCATCAGCCCCCTTTATCCCTTTTTCTACACGGGGTCAGGCTATCGTGTTAACTAACGCCATCTCCCTCAATTCAGTGTCACACTTCTGCCTTCTTCAACACTCATGCCTGCTTCTCACAAATCTTCTTTCACACAATCCATCCACCTCTTCGCTGGACATCCTTGTTTCCTCCTACCTTCTTCCTGTCTGTCCCAAATCTTCTTCACCAGATTGCCTTCTGCTTTTCTGCATGTGTCTGAACCACCATAATCTGTTTTCTTTGATCTTTTCTGTGACTGAAGCTACTTTAGTTTCTGCTCTTATGTCCTCATTTCTCCGTCTATCCCACAGTGTGCTTCCTACCACCCTTCTCAGGCACTACATTTCCATCACCTCTAGCTTCTTCATCTGCTCTACCTTTACTGCCCAGGTTTCCATACCATATAGTAGTACTGATCACACCACTGTCTTGTACACCTTACTTTTTAGCTTCTTTAATATTATTCTGTCATAGATTACACCTGACACTCTATGACAGTTGGCTGCAGCCCCTCTGATTCTAGCTTTGACCTCTTCATTCAGACTACCCTTCTCCTCAACCACACCTCCCAGATACTTGAAACTATTTACCTGTTCCACTATCTTCCCTCCTATCTCAATTCGCAGCTTCTTCTGATTTCCCCAGTTCCTGACATTACCACTGTCTTATCTATGCTTAGTTTCATCCCATGTGCCTCCAGTTTTGCATTCCATTCCCCTATCCTTTGCTGACGTTCTTGCTTAGAGTCTGCCTGTAAGGCCACGTCATCTGCATACAGTAACTTTGTTGATCTCTACCCTCCAACCTGTTTGCTAATGTAGTCCATCACCAGTACGACTAGCAGTGGGCTCAGTAGCTGAACCCTGGTATACACTCACTCCCACTGGAACCCCCTCTATGAGGCCGAACACTGTTTGTACTTGAGTCATTGGGTCCTTGTACATAGCCTGCACTAATTCTACCAGTGTTTCTGGGACTTTCAACCACAGCAGTACTGTCCAAACTACCTTTCTTGGGACCTTGTTATATGCTTTCTCCAAGTCTAAGAATGCCCAGCTGGACTCTTTCCTCATCTCTGGCTTCTTCCCAACTATCTGTCTCACTGCAAACATCAGGTCAGTTGTGCTGCATCCTGATCTGAATCTGAACTGCTCATCTCCCATTTTACATTCTACTACTCTGGGTATCCGTTTATCAATCACCCGCTCCAGAACTTTCATGCAATGTGATAGGAGTTTGATGCCTCTGTACTGCCCACAGATGTGGATGTCCCCTTTGTTCTTGTACACTTCATGAGTATGCTTATTCTTCAGTCATCTGGAATACACTGTTATGAGTCCCCTCAGGAGCCATTTCTCCCCATCTCACCCTGCATCTTTATCATATCTGCTGTGACCTCATCTGAGTCTGCTGCCTTCCCCATTTTCCATTTCACTTCCATTACACTTTCCATTTATTAGCTTTTTTCCAAGTCCTCAAATGTTTGCTGCAAATTTGTGTATGTTTTAGCTCCCACTGGATAACAAATTTCAGAAATAAGCAGATACGGGAGCCACAATCTGAGCTACCTTTCTCTGGATTTCTTTGTGGAGGAGATAAAGGCATTTCTTCTAATATGTGTCAAACTGCAAAAATCACTATACACAAAAATCATTATTTTTTCTAATTTCAAGATAATTCCATTTTTGTTTCCAAAGTTTGGACAGAATGTCTTCTTTTAGTTGTTATGACTGGGGATTTATAAGGTGAAGTCTTGGCTGTTTTGTTGACTGCAATCTTGGAATAGTCACCATATATGCTCCTTCATTTTTATCTCTTGTACAGAGAGCCCAGTCCATTTACTTATTTATGCAACTTTTCATAAATTCTATACAATCATTTCTTCTGCCATCTCATAAAGCTTAGATTTTCTCTTCAAAACCTATCCTGCAGTGTGATTCCATTCATATATCAGCTCTTGGTCTATCATTTTTCTTTCATTCCTCCTGATGATTGTGTGGAATTGAGATCCTCTGAGTGCATAGTTAGAGTACCTTCAATCTGTTACATATTTTAATTATTTCATGCAATGTAATTGAGTAAGGTCTGTCCTATTTTGAATATTTATGCATGCTTGTGGTCTGTTTTCTTCTCCAGTAAAGTACGTGAATTTTCTCTTTCTACAGCCATCAAGCACTCCTCTTCATGCTGTTTCTCTACATTGCTGTCACTCAGCTCACCTTCCAAAAAATGTGGGTACTGTTTTCATGTTTTTCCTTCTGTTTGCCTTATTAGAAGTCATGTGCAACTTTTTGTTGGTAGCTGAGTGTGAAAGTACTGACTTTTTATTAACTTTGTCATTCTCACGGCCTGTAGAGTTGTAAGTTGTTGCTTACTTGTCTACCACTATACTGGAAGTCCTCCTAAGCACTTTCATCTTTTTAATAATCCCTGAGACTCATAATTTTATAGTAAAATTAAAAGTATATATTTGCTGTTTTTTTTTTTTTTGGGTGCATGGTATAAATTGCTGCTACAATTGAGAGTCCTGGAGAAAATACATTAGACCTTATTAAGATAGCCAAGGTTGCAGGTTGTGAGGCCTTTTTAATGTACTGCTGAAAGCAATTGTCCCCCGAAGAGCCCAGTGGCCAGTGGCATTATCCTACTCAAAGAAATTTTTGATATCGTAAGGTGAGTGTAAAAGGGATGTTGCTCTGCCTGTCTGTTCTCAGGAGATCAAAGAGATGTTTGGAAGATGAGGTGAAGAAGTAGAAATAAAGGTAGACTGGGCAGCTGTGGATAATTATTTCAGTCAGTGGAAGCTAGTTGACTAGCTGCCATAAAATTATGAAAATATCTGTAGCTTAATAATGATGATAACCTTGGAGGAAGAAGGGGTTGGTTGTCTTTGTTCATGGAATTAATTTAGTTCAAGATGAAAGTCAACTTTATTCAATTTACTAGTGAGAAAAGAAGGGGAGAACTAGAGACACTTGAGATGAGATGTGTTGGTAGCAGCGAAAGCTGCAGACAAATGGAATTTAACTATGCCTAACATAGGAATTGTGTAGAGCTGATTCTGTGAAAGTGAAGACATTTTATAGTTCTCAATTCACCAATGCTGTTTCTGAAGGATGGCCTCAAGAGTTTGAGCAATCCATGATCCTAGACTTTGAGGTAGTTGTGAGAATTTTCTTTTAGTTTATGACCAAAGGATGTAAAATCTTAAAGGAGTCGGGTCGTTAGCAGTAAGATACTCAGCCAGTTGTTCTTTTTTTAATGGGTGACACTGGTGTTCATAATAGTCTGACAGTGAAATAAAATCTATAAATCTTCAAATGGTCTGGACTGCATTGTATTATGAGACAAATTAAATGATATTCTTGGTTGTTAATTAATACTCCACCTCTGGAATTAGTAAGCTTATAGCAGCTTGCCTGGATTCAGGGGTCAAAAGACAGGATGGCCAAAGCTGATCCTCCCAATAGAATAAGAAGGTTTAGGATTTCTTGATCTGAAGGGATATTTTAGAGCTACACAGTTAAGGCTTATATATAACACAAGGAGAAAACTGCAATTCAAAGTGGAAAGGGATGGTGATGATGAAGCGGGGGGAAGGGTAATTCAAGAAATAAGGAAAGAATGGGATTTTGACTGTACATCCTTATGTAGAATAATAACAGCCATATGGAATATTATATTCATAAAAAAGCAGAAAGTATACTAAGAAATAAGCCAATGCAGGCATATAGAAAGGATATTCTGCCAATAGGGATTACTGCAATCAGGGATACAGGGAAGAGATAAGAGGGGGCTAGAACTTACTGGAGGAGGATGGCAAAGGAACCATGGTATTAGGAACAAATAATTTGAGAAAGAAAGGTGACTGAATGGGAAGAGGCAAGAAGAGGTGATCTCTGCTTAACATACAAGGCCATGTCAAACCCTGAGCTGTTGGACATGCTCCACTTAAAGAAATCCCAATCCCTCAGAGCCACATGCTCCACGGATCTAAACCTTGTCATCACAATGAACAAAACATGCTGGAGGGATAGGTTCCTGACCCAGAGACTCCCCATACTCTGGAATAGACTTCCCATACATGTCAAGCAGAGAGCCTCCTTGGCCCTCTTCAAAAGGAACCTTGATGATTGGATGGGAGATAGGAAATTCATCCTGGGGATCATGTCAGTTGCCCTGCTAGACAGGGGTCCAGAGAAGTAAATATTGTGGGAAGAAATATCCAGGGAATTGTTATGGCTAGGCTTGCATAGGCCCTAGGGCCGATAGCCTTGTACCAACCTATGAACCTATGAACCTAAGACATTTTGCAGGCTAGTGATTGCCTTCCCTATCAGGGATTGATATCAGAGTATAGAAACAGAGAAAGGGATAGGAGAATCCTAAATGAAATACCTGCACTGGTTGAAGTTTTACTGACTCTAGAACAGAAACTGTTCTTAAAAAAGGGATAATTTGTAGGGAATATAATATAGTGCACAGTCACTATAGAAATCAATCAAAAGAGGTCAGAAAAGATTGAGAAGAGGGATTAGATATGTATTTCACAAAGAAACAATGAGACGGCATATGTATAGCTTCCAAATATGCAATAAAATCTAGAAAATTTAGGATTTTGCCTGGAAGTTTTTGCATAGATACTTCATACCCCGAGCCGACTCCAAAGAATTGTTTCCTCAGGTAGACTGCAAATGTTGGAGTTTTAATGGGGAAGAAAGAGATAACTAGGAACATATTTTTTGGGATTATAATGAGTTGGCAGACTTATAAATTCCCTACAGAGCACTCTGTTAGGAATACTGGGTGTGCAAATCAGTTAACTAAGGAAATTATTTTTTTGAGCTGGGATACAGGTTGTGAATTGTCTAGACATGGTACAGCCTTGTTAAGTTTAATTCTGGTGGCTGCCAAAAAAGCAATTGCTAGAAAATCAAAATCAAAATCTAAACCAACTACAATTGAATTAGTGAATATTGTAACAGAGATAAAAGAACAGGAAGTGGGACATTTAGAAAAGGGTAGGAGTAAATTACATAGAAAAAAAATGGAAATTGTGGGAACAATACATACATACAGAAACATATTTGGGAGAAGGAATGAGGAGAAGGCAGGACCCGAATAATTAATGTAATGTTGTTTAGCTGATATGATATATAACAATACATGTGAATTATATATAGTGTTTATAAATGCAGAATTGTTACCATGGTTTGGTTACTTTTATATAAATGTAAGTTTGCCTATAACACAAGTGATAATTCAATAAAGGAGTTTAAACAGGAACCTACTGGCAAGCTCAACAAAGATTTCTGCTCATAAGGAGCCCCACAACCATGCTGTAAAACTGAGCAACTTACTAATGTAATACACACCTCACCATTACCCTCATCCTAATCTCAACACCCCTCGAGGTATGTGGAAACCTACTGGCAAGCTCAACAAGGATTTCTGCTTATAATAAACCCCACAAGCATACTGTAAAACCAAGCCACTTTCCTATGTAATACACAGCTCGCCATTACCCTCATCCTAATCTCAACACCCCTTGAGATATGAGGGAACCTACTGGCAAGCTCAATGAGGATTTCTGCTTATAAGGAGCTCCACAAGCAGGCCGTAAAACTGAGCCACTATGCTTTTACAGTGTAACTTGCTATTATTAAATAACTTTCATAAGACTACTGGCTACCCATACATCACCACACCATGCACCTGTGACTGCCATTTCTATTACATAATTTCCCTGCTTCAGTTCTACTCTACCCAACTAGTAACCCACCCAGTTGTCTTTTCGCATAATGCCTAGTTTTCTTCCAGCATACGTGCTATCACTTAGCTTTCCCTCCACCCTCCTTTTCAACCAAGTACACTCTGCCCCCTTTTTTCTTTACTGTCTATTTGCAATTCTGGTTATCCTGTAGCTATCCTGCCACTGTCAGTCCAGGTTCTAAATGTTAATACTAATGTTTTAGCTCTCAGCAATCTATCATTGTAAAACCCTTTAGATTACCCTGACCACTAACTTATTTTTCCTGCACTGAGACTTGTTTCAGGGCTTTCCCTTAGCTTGGTATCCCATTTATAATCCATATAACATAAAATACAGCAATAGTTCAAACATTTCAGCTTGCTGATTGATTTTTGGCACATGGATTCCACCCAGGTCCAACCATTACATTCACTAAATTCTCCCATGTCACTTTTTTAATGCCTTGCCCTTCAGCCCTGTGCCATTTAAAAAGGCTATCTTATGTTTTTGGCACCTTTGTCTCTCTCTCCCTGCCCCTAACTACCACTCAGCTTGTTTGTCACCCATCTTTCTTTCTACTTGCCCCCAGCTGTTTTCTCCGCAGTTGTTTGTGATGCACGAGGCTTCTCTGTGTGACTAGACTGTTGACTATGTTTGACAATTAGACATTTTTGCCTCTTCTTCTAAAGGTTATTTATATGTTGTTATTTATATTCCATGTCACAATTTCTAAACTGCAACACTGCATTTGCATCCATTGCAAATACGAACTATTATTTATTGTGTATACATGGCACTGACTACTTAAACAGGAGGCTATTTAATCCGTCTCCTAAATTATGTGTCCAGTTCTGCTGTTACTTTTCTCATGTTATTTTTTGAACTGTTACATCCCCATATAAACTGATTACTTTTTGTTCTAGTTGTTGCTAATTGTTGCTCACCAGCGGCAGTTCCTCAGGCAATGCATGCATATCTCATACGTTTGACAGTAATTATTGAGCAAACTGTTCTGCATTTTTTCATTTACCTAGATGACATAGTATATAAGAAACAGTTTAACCTGTTCTGCATTTTCTCATATTCCTAGATAACATAATGTATAGGAAATGATACTGCAACAGTGTTTTAATAGATATACAAGTGTGGTAATAAGATATACGCTAACCCAGTCAGTGTTGTATCTCTTATGCTGCAATGTAATAGCTATTTCACTGTTCAGCTTTGTCCCACTATATTCTTGCTTGTTGCCTTTGACAGAGTTTCAGTCTTAAGTTGCATGCTGCCTTTGGTAGAGTCTCAAACTTAAGTTACACAAACAAGTTATCTACAACTGCTTATTCCTTATTGACTGCATAATTGATTGCTTTTAGTGCATATCTATCCTTTATCTTGCTCTCTTTCTGCTATCCATACTTAACCCCATCATCTCCACACTCTCTACTAATCACTCCCCCCTCCATATCTTACTGCTCTGATCTGTATCTGTTGCCTTCTTTCCTTCCACATTGTTACATTACCTTCAACCGTCCCTTGTCCTCAGTATTTTCCTTGCTTAGAACTCCTTCTTCATATTCCTCATCTACTACCTTTATCTCCTCTGTCCTATTTTTCCAGTGATAACCTCTCCCTTTCTACCATCCTTTTCATAGGTAATACACACCTCGCTATTACCCTCATCCTAATCTCAACACCCTTGAGGTATGCAGGAACCTACTGGCAAGCTCAATGAGGATTTCTGCTTATAAGGAGTCCCACAAGCATGCTGTAAAACTGAGCCATTTGCTAATGTAATATACACCTCTTCATTACTCTCATCCTAATCTCAACACCACCTTAAGGTACATGGGAACCTACTGGCCAGCTCAACAAGGATTTCTGCTTATAAGGATCCCCACAAGCATGCTGTAAAACCAAGCCACTTACTAATGTATGTTTTTTATGCATAATGTACTATTATTAAATAACATTCATAAGTGTAGCAGCTACCCATGCATCACCACACCTCAATCCTGTGCCTGCCATTTCTATTAGATAATTTCCCTGCTTCAGTTCACTCTGCCCAACTAGCAGCCCACCCAGTTACCTCTCCACATAATGCCTAGCTTTTATCCAGTGTCCATGCAATCACTTAGCTTCCTCTCCACCCTCCCTTTCAACCAAGTATACTCTGCCCCCTTTTTTCTTTACTGTCTATTGTTTAATCTGTAGCTATCCTGCCACTGTCAGTCCTGGTGCTAACTATTAATACTAATGTGTAGCTCTCAACAATCTATAATTGTAAAACTCCTTAGGTTACTCTGACCACTAACTTGTCTTTCCTCCATCAATACTTGTTTCAGGGCTTTGCCCTAGCTTAGTATCCCATTTATAATCCATGCAATATAAAAGACAGCAATAGTTCAAACATTTCAGCTTACTGATTGTTTTTTGGCACATAGATTCCACATGGGTCCAACCCACTCCATTCGCCCTTGCTATGCTTGGGTTCACTCTGCTCCTCTACCCTACCCCCATTCACACCCACCCCACTTACACTATATTTATACTCTTACCCCATTGACCACACCTACTTTCTCCACCCAATTTCTTCTCTAACCTTCCTTTCAGCAATCACTTCCTCTTGCCTACACTTACATATGCTACTAGGACTTCTACATACTTTTACATCACTACTACTGTATTTGACTACTCTTTCTACAAACTGACTATTTCTCTTGCCCATCACACTATGTCTCCCTCTAGCCCACAACATTCTTGCAGCTTCCTACTTATTATCCTTATCACTACCTTTCTCTATCACACCTCCATTGCCACCTCTTATCACTGCTCTCTGACACCTAGATTCTCCCCACCCACTATGATCCACTCCCAAACCAATCACCCTCCCACCTATTCGTTTTGTATTGCCCCTGCACTTATTCACCTTCCTGACTACACCTTACATAAAATAAAGATATTTCCTCTGTCCTCACTCTTTCATAAAACTAAACCAAAACACTATCCACATTTCAACCTCCACACTTCTCTCAAATTATTCTTACTAAACCTTCTATTGTCAGGTGACATTCTTCCTACCTCTTGACTTGATCATATCTCCTCTCTCCCTATGTGCTCTTCTCATCCCCATGTCACAATCCCCAGTGCTACTTTTCAGACTCACAATTTTCATCCAATAAAACCTGTATATTCTATCTCTGAACATCCAAAGTATCATGAACAAAATCTCCCCTTTTCATGCCTGAATCCCCCCACATACCCCAGATAGTCTCACCCTATCTGAAATCTGGCTAAAACCTCATATATCCAACTTTGAATTTCTTCCCCCAGTTTATAACATCTTTCAGCAAGACAGGCTGTACAAAAAAGACATTGGTGTTGTTATTCTTTACTCTAATCAGCTCTCCCTCTACCCTCTATCCATCTCTCCTCCAAACTTCCACCCTGCTGAAATGCTCATTATTAATTGCAAACTGAACAGTCACAAGAAACTAGCTATTGCTTCTATTTACATCCCCCCAGGTAAAGAAAATCCCTATTCTGGAGCTTCTTCTCTCCTGGATCTCTCAAACTATCTCTTATGAAACAGTAACCTTGGGCGACGTCAATATTGACTGGAGCGCCTTAGACACAGTTTCCCCTAATACCTCTATAAACCTTTATGGTTTCTCCCAATTAATCACTACCCCTACTCATCTAAATAAACACTCCAACTCAGGTTCCACTCTAGATTGGGCTCTTACTTTCTACCCTAATCTCTATCACAACCCCTCCACTCTACCTGATACCCTAAGCGACCATCATTCTACCCTCATACTCAGGCATTCACCTCAATTATTCATACTCTAGCATTACACCATAAGCTCTCTAATTTTAAACCAGGCACCTTCAACCACTTGCTCTCCTCAACTAACTGGTCCTTACTCTATAACCTCCCCCTGGAGTATGCAGTCATGACATTTAACTAAATCTTCCTAGATACTTAATTCCCTGGCCCCCATCAGAAAAATATGAATCAAAAGTCATTTTGTCCCCTGGTTTACTAAAGTCACTCAAACCCTTATGAAAAGGTTTATGCATGGAAAAAATGGAAACAAACTAACACTCCCATAGATCTTCAAACCTATAGAGAGCTAATTTAACCAAAAAAAGGTCACCCTCGACAAGCAAAACTTCTTTCAAACACCACTAAACAACCCCCATTCCAACCCCCCAAAATTCTGGCAAGCTGTCAATAAACTGTAGTCCCTCATCACCCAACCCATCCCCCAATAGCTCTTCCACTGGCACTGCTTCCTTACTGAATTCCTTTTTCATTGACTCTATCCGTAATCTAACCAAAACTGATATCATAACTTACCCCACTCCCACCATCTACTCAAACAACCCTCTTTTCATTCAAACTTGTCCCTACAACTTATATCAAATCACTTCTTAATAAACTTATAACATGTTCTCCTTCTATCAATAACCTTCCACCTCAATTCCTAAAAATAGCTGCTAACTCTATCACTTACCCCATCGCCATACTAGTAAACATATCTATCAAGGAAAACATTGTACTTGACATCTGGAAAAAAATTATGTCATATCCATACACAAAGATGGTACCTCAACTGACCCTTCAAATTTCAGGCCAATTGCCATAATTTCTCCCCTGTCAAAAATTATTGAAAAATGTATACATAAGCAGCTCCTTGATTGCCTTCTTCAAGAAAATCTCCTTACCCCCACACAGCATGGCTTTTGCCCAAAACACAGTACAGTTACTGCTCTGACATCCTTCACTAACACTATGACAAGCTCTTTTGACAATAATAAGTTAGTCTCCTGTCTGTTTCTGGACCTGTCCAAAGCCTTCAACATTGTTTCCCATAGACTACTTCTACCCAAACTAACCCCCCTTCTATGTCTCCAGTTCTACACTTTCTTGCTTCTCCAGCGACCTCTCTAATATATTTCAAGCTGTTAAATGGCAATCTTGCTTTTCTTTCTTTTTACCTGTACAATCAGGGGTACCCCACGGCTCCATCCTTGGACCCCTACTATTCAATATCTTTATAAATGACCTCCACTCTTCTTCTCCAATCTCTTCAGTTCTTTAATATGGTGATTATTGCACAATTATCTCCTTCGACAATATCTCCCATCTTCACACCCTCACTCAAGATACCCTACAATCAATTGAAAAATGGCTAACCTCCAACCAACTTCTACTTACCCCTAAAAAACAAATAAACTTCTCCTAGTCCTCCCAAAATCTCTGTAACACCATAAAGCCACCTTTACTATCTCCTCCCTTCGCAACACTATCATCTCTGCTGAACCTCACACAAAACATTTAGGTGTTATTATTGACGACCAGCTTAAGTTCAACTTCCATATTCAGCAGTGTATCAAAACAACTCATCAAAAGTTAGACCTGCAATATAGGCATACAAATGTCCTCACTAATGCTTCTAGGCTCTCTCTGGCACAAGCTTTCCTACTTCCTACCCTACTCTATGCAATTCCTATTCTTACACACCTCCAATCTAACCTTATATCTAAATTGAAACCCACCTATAATAAAATTGCAAGATTTGCCTCCAACCACCCCTTCTGATCTCACCACTGCTTACACTGAAACACCTGCAATGGCTGAAATTTCATCATCAAGTCCTGTTACCTGAGCTCCTCATGTCTCATTCTGTCTTGCATCAACCCTCCTCCTGCCCCTCTCTGTCTTCCCTCATCCAACCCTACACTCCTAACCATGCCCTCTGTAGCTCTGAACCGAATCTGCTCCAAGTATATGTGTCCAACAAAAACATTGCCAAACTCCTGTACAGCCATTCAGTGGCAAATACCTGGAATAAACTACCACCTAGTGTTAGAGCTATCTCAAACCCCAACTCTTTCAAAACAGCTCTCAAGGCTATCTTTCATACATCTTGGTCTTGCCTATGCAATCACCCAACTTAACTGTATCGTCCTCCCCTCCTGCACTCCTCTAATACTCCTATAACTATTATGACTTCTCTCTCTACTAATAGTCAAACTGTTTTCCACTGTCTCTCAGTCTACACCACTGCTGACTCAGACAATGATCTGTGCCTTAGGATTATCTCCTGCATATAGTATACATATATATTTGTAATTGTTACTGATTGTAACTTTCATAATGCAATCTATTTTCTAATCAACAGTCCTGCTATAGTATGTATTTGCTCTAACTCCTTTTGTTATATTAGTTAAATCTAAATTGTTTTTAATTCCTATGTCATTTGATTTCTTGTGTAACATGTATTATCTGGAGCTTTTCTCCAAGGGCCTCTGCTGAAAAGGAGCTGCTTCCCAGTTGGACTAACCTGGTTAAAAAACATCAAATAAAATAAATAAAAAGACCAGATAACCTATAGAAGAATTTAAGTTGTCCCAGAACTCTTCTTAAAAAAACTAGCTTCAGTGTGATAATTTAATGGATTAATGAAAAGTGTTTCACCTTGCAGGATACACAGGTATTTGTGTTGCAGAACCTGGGAGATAAACATGCAGTGGATTATAAACTTCAAGTGGCATCCAGGCAATTTTATAGGCATTCACATTTAACCTGTTATTATGCAACCAGCACCATAGCATAATAACATTGTTTTGAAGATATGTTTGCAATCAAGAGGACGCCTTGCCTGATTTCAAAACCAGCAGGACTTCAGAGGACAAAGTAACTTGGATACTCAGAAGGTCATGTGTAAGATCATTGATGAATAAGGAAAACAAGATTGGCCCCTGAACCCAACAATGTGGAAAATCATCTTTGATAAGGTTTATTTCAGGATGAGGGTTCTGACATAACATAGAATGTCTAATTACACAGATAGTTTAAACTGTTTGAAAATACTTTCACCAAATCCAGCATTCAGAAGTTTGTTTCTAAGTAAAGTATGCTTTAAGATACAAATGTTTGTTTCATATTAATGCCAATTCTGCCAATTAGAAGATCGCCTGTTCTTATTGCTGTATATCAGATCACTCATGCCACTGTTTTAAACCCTTTTCTGAAATGTACTTCTGCAAGAAGACCATATTTACTTACATATCCCAACTGATTATAAATTATTATTAATTATTACATATTATTAGTATTAAATAATACTATAGTGCTTCATCTTCATTTGTGGTATATGTTATATACCTATGCACTATTTATATATAATCTTTTAATGTTTTGTAACCCCGGTATATGTTGGTGTCATTTACTGTAACTTAACATGCATTGAAGAATCTGTAATTCATGTATAATTTTACTTGCCTGTTTAATATCTTTCTGTTTTTTTTTTTATTTTGTTTTTTTGGTCCAGGGCTTAACATGAAAATAGTCCACCTGGTTCTACCTTAGTAATTTTATTTGCCTGTTTATTGACTTTCTGTTTTTTTTTTTTTTTTTTTTTTTTTGCTCCAGGACTGAACCTGAAAATAGTCCACCTGGTTCTACCCTAGTTAACAAATTTAGATAAAATAAAATACATTATTTCAAATAATTTAGAGATAGAACATAAAGGTAATTTTTTTAGGTAGGAGGCACATAGAGGTATGCTTAAAATGAAAAGAAAGAACACCAAAAGTGACTGTGAGGTTTCAAATATCCACAAACAGGCTGGCTGTAGACAGTGTATTCATCCTGTACTTTTTTTTTCTTTTCTAGAGCAGTATTAACACAAGATTTTCCTGAAGCACAAAGAAGGGGAAGGTACAAAAGTATTAATCTGAATTAGTACAGAAGGATAGCTAGGACTGAGATGGTTAATTCTACCCTAAGGATCGACAGATGAGATATATGGCAGGATTCACGAAGCCTCCGTGTAAGAGTTATAACTCTTACACGGAGGCTGCAGTTAAACGGAGTGATGTCAGCATGCTTTGCATATTCATGAGAGCATGCTGAATCACACCTAAGGCTAACACGGTCCGTGTAAGAAAGTAGGGGGCGTGTCCGTAGGCCGAGCCCTGCAAGCAGACACACCCCCAGAAGAGTAAAAGTGCCCAAAGTAAACACCCACGACAGAGTCCACGGAAATGTGAATAAACACAACACAACACATGCCCCCACAGACTATGAACAGAAAATATATAAATGAACATGTTATATATTTTTTTAAATTGTAAAGATGTTTGCCCGTGAGTGCGCTCGTTTGCGCGGGCGTGCCCGTAGCGCAGCTACAGTTAGCAGTCAGTGGGAAAGCATATAAGAACTAAATATGCAAAGTAGGCCAAGAAGCAATAGCGTAGTGGTAGAGACGTCAGCTGAAGAGCAGGCATTCATGGTTCGAGCCCCCACAACACCAAGTTTTATTTTTAGCAAAATAAGCACGAAACAAGTCCCTGACAAACATGTACACATATAAAATCACATTTTATGTAAAATGTAATGAAATAGTTCATTTATTATGAAGAAATGTGAGGTAACAAAACAATAAAAAAAGCCAGACGTGCCTATAGCTGAGCTACAGTTTAACAAGGTGAGTGCATCTGCCCGTAGGTGAGCAGTGGTTTAACAGGTGCAAAATAAGCACCTGTAGCTGAGCAGTGGTTATACATGCTGAGACTGTGTGACCCTAGCTAAGCTGAGCGTAATATGCATGCTGACAGCCAAATGAGGAGTAAACCAGCGCACTGCGCCAACAAGCTAACCGACGGGCAACGTTGAGCAAGCTGTAACAAAACTGCCTTTACACAGACACACCCCCTAGCCTGTCTAGACAGTCATAAAATATAAAAAGCAGTGGCCAGGTTCAAACCCAGGATACCATGCACCATAGTCAAGGTACTGAACCACTAAGCTATGACAGCTGTACTCAGAAATGCAGTAATAGCAAATATATAGGAATGAATAGAAAGTGGAGCATGACAAAGCAGGTTTTGTGAAGTGGATACAATTCCAAAATGGCCAATCACAGATAAGAAAAACGGCATATATAAGCCCCATAGGCGAGAATACACAGCATAAACGATTGTAGAACTGACTTGCAGCCAGAATGTCAGGTGTAGGTGAGGGTAGTTGCTTTCGAGCACAGAGGTGGGGCATTGAGGAGTCCAGATACATGGTCTGGCTCCTAGTCCACAATCATGAGGCCCAACTCATGCAGGGCCAGGTCCTGTGGGGAGCATATAGGGCTGAGGCGTGGGACCGGTTGGCTCATGATCTTACCAGTGCCACAGGGATTCCAAGGACTGGTGAGCAGGTCCGTCACCACCATGCGGACCTGAAGAGACGCAAGCAGGACCAATTGAACCTTTGGATCCAGGAGGCCCGGCAAATGCCCAACGCCCCACTACTGAGTAAGTTACATTTAATTATGTATGTAAGAAATTAAATTAGCTGATATTATGGAGATGTGTATTCCAATATTACTTCATTTATATTACAGCTGCAGGTGTCCGTTCTGCGAACCGCAGAGCCTATGGCGATAGGCTGGTGCGGTTGCGCCACCAGGCAGGTCAGTAATCCACTCCCAGTAACTGTAAAGAAATATAAAAGTATGACAGTTAGCAAAAGAGTGCAGTGTAGTCACTAAGTAATAAAATGTGCAAGTAACAGTGTAAAAGTGTTTGCAAGTATTGCTTGATTACAAAAAGTGTAAAATGAAAATGTCTGAAATAAAGTCTGAAATAAAGATGCCCCACCTGTAATATCATAGTGCACAACCTGCAGCAGGCTGAAAAGTACAGCTGCAGAAGATGAGCAACTCACATGTGTGAAATATATCCCTGTTGAAATACTGAAACATGACAGAAGTGAGACTGCTGGAAAGGATTGTAATAACTACAGGTAAAATATGTCAATAAAGCCTAGAAGTAAGTACCATCCTGAATAGTAAAATGAAAACAAGTGAGAGGGTGTGAGAAAGAGTTATGAATCCACCAATAAAGTAGTAATAACCCCTGTATAAAGTATACTGCAGTCAGTACAGAATGAAATGAATGTGACAAGTAGAACCAAACTTTGAAATGTGTCCAAAGTGTTGCTGCAGCTGGAATGTGTATCCCAAAATCTGGATATGTTGCTCTCAGTCTGCAATATGCAGATAGTATGATTGTCTGAAATATCAAACATCCACAGTTGTCTATAGCTATATAAAGCAAATGTAGCAGGATGATGTAGCTGAACAAAGCCAGATATGAACGTGTATGAATAACAATAAAATGTATATTGATGTAGCAGTAACAGTCCTATCACCAAATTGAAGTAGTTATCATATAGGAAACTGTAGTTAGAACAGTAGTGTGTATATATCTGTAGCTATTAGAAATGTACAGCATATGTATTGGTATTCAAAGGTGTTAATAATATTTTCTTCACCCCACCCTATAACCACATATAATCCATTCCACGTGAAATTGGTATGTGCAATCACAATTAACACCCTGGACATTTGTCCTGATGGGTCATAAATATTTGCATGTCCGTTGATGCATCTGCCCTGTTCATACATCCAAACCTGATGGCCTGTTGCCATCAATCAACCCTGCATGTTGTTGGACTGTGTATTGCTGTTCAAATTATGCATGTGTTATGCTTGCTGTTCAATGGTGTGAATATCTGGGTGTTTGGTTAATGGGAATACTAATGCATGCTGTTACAACTAATTGCGAATGGTATTGTATGTTACTAACCCAAACTGTCATGACATAATGCAAAACATAGAACGACAGGGAAGGCGGGTTCCAGTGGACCCACCTCTCCCACCTCAGCTGGCGAGTGCACCTGGCACTAGTGCCCAGTCTGGACCCTCCTCCGGTGGCCCTGTGCCACCTGCAGGTGGAAGCACTGCAGAATGGGGCCCATCCCCCCTCTGCAAGCGTGGCTGGAGGAGAACCACCACTCACCCTCCGTAGCATCCGGACTGTGGTGCGTAGGGAGATCCGGGACTCTGTTCTTGAGCCCCTACGCCAGCTTGAGGCACAGGTGGCACAACTTACGGGCATGCCTGTTGCCCGGCCTACACAGCCCCAGCACAGCCCTGTCCTGGGCAGTGAAGGAACAGTGGCAACTGCCCATGGGTGGGGATATCAGTTCCACTGTTGCCATCTGTGGGCTCATGGGCTCTGGATATCCAAACCTCCGTCCCCGTCAATTGTGTAACCCCCCCACACGTGTCATACACCACCCCTGTATGCGTCTTGTTTGTCTTGTCTGTTGACCTACCCAACCTACCTCCCCAGCTATACCGACTTCCTTCACCTGACATACCACTCTCACCTGAAAAAAAAAAAAAGGGCACTCTGTACCCACAAAAAAATTACGCCCATACATAGCTGCCCATTCCGCACATATGTCTACCAGACATGGAAACTATCAATTACAATTGGCTGTACAACTAGTATTATTGTTGTCCTTACACCTCTCTCAGGGGTGGAAGGTATCAAATGTCACACCAAATTACAAACATATGCACAGCTGTTGCTGATGAAGAAATGGGCAGCTATGGGCCTTACCTACATCCCTCCTGCAAAACCCAAGCTTGTTTCCCTACTGTCTTACCCTCTTTGTGACCCCTTTTTCACCACTTTCCTGTCTCCCCATTTTCATTTCTTTCAAAGAAAATAGCGCGGGTGTGCGCAAGAGTAAGCACTTTTAAGCGGTTGTAAGCGGGTGTGCGCGTGTGTGCGTGGAGCTAAACGCCAGTGCGCATGCATGAGCTCTGCGCAAACCAGCGCTAACCTGGTTAAAACTGCTTAAAAGTGCCTTAGTCACTCTGATTGACAGGTCCTGTAGTCAGTTCAAAAGCAAAATAAAATCCCACTGTCAGTCCCGAACCCAGGACCTTGGAAACAGTAGTCTGCATGACTTACCACTAAGCCATGACTCTTATACAAGAACATTGTGCTAAAATAAATATATCATGTAATAGTAGGAATGAATGTAAAGGGAATATAGGATGTGTAGTACACAAAGCATGTCATTTAGAATTACTGTCAAAACTAGTGGATTACCATAATAGTAGTGTGTGAACAGAAACAGCCATGCTAGTTGGTAGCTAGTAGGTAATAATGTCACTGTAGCACCTTGCAAGCCACACACATACTCACAGCAGGATAATCACTGCCCATACCCCACAACCTCTTACAGGAACACATCCGGACCAAGTAATAAAATATGTGGAGCAAAGGGCCAAAACCAGGGACACATTACAAATAATGTTACAACAAACTCAGACAGTTCAGAGAGTAACAGGTTCTGCATTTTGTGGGATGTGTGGAAGGGTATGAAGTCTGAAACTTGAATGTTTGTCACTATATTCTGACTTGAGCCCAGAGTGATTTGCCATAAAAGCTGTGCATGAGATATTGACCAAAATATGAGGCAGAAATGTGGACAACCTGCAAATATTTGTACATATGAGAGGTCTGACACCACCATATTTGAATAGTTAAGAGCCTAGACATAGCAACAGTGAATGAGTTACAGGGATGCCCCACAGACTCCATGTGAAATGTACAAACAGTAGGCAGAAAGGTGTAACAACACATGCAATGGTAACTATGGAGTCCTGAAAGTATGCACCATTTGCATGGCAGAAAAAGTGTAGTAATACATATGCTCATGCTAACCCACACTCACAACTGCAGCATACCAGACAATTTAATGGGTGTACCCCACTGATATGTACCATTCCATGAGGCAGATAACAGATGCACCTGAGAGTCTCTGGGGCCTGCTCAGCAGCATACTCAAATACCCTAATAGATGTCAAGGCCCACACCATGGCCAGACCACACTGCATGCTGTAACACCCTAGCAGATATAGCAAGCATTCCAAGGTGTGAATGTACATGGAAAATAGGAAAGCCACAGCAGCACACTACAGTCAGGACACCTAGCAGGCATACAAGTAGTGACTGTAAAGGGCAAATATTGAAGCCTTAGCAACAAAGTGCAAGCAAAAGTGCAAGGAAAGCACACACACACACACACACACATTAACAGTAGTAGTAGTTGTAGGTGTCAGTGTACATACACAGTTAGTACAGGAAACTGGAGAAATGAATGGAGGAATGTTAATCTACAACACAGCTGGAAACATGAGAGAGATACCAACCTTTACACTCACAGAACATTGTCCACAGCATACCAGCATGGTCCCTGCCCTTAAAATCTGAAAGGGCTACGCCTATCTCACATACCTTTTTATAGCACTGTTCTGAAATCACAGTGAGAACTGCAATCAGTACACAACTGGCTGCATGCAATTAGCAAATGCTGGCTAACAATTGGTGCAGAGGCCATCACATGGACATATGCAGATACCTACAAAAGTATGCTGTACTCCCAGTCCACACATGCAATACTTTCATTGCACCCTGAGGAGGACGTGAGAGACAGAGAGAGAGAGAGAGAGACAGAGACAGAGACAGAGACAGAGAAAATCGAAATTAAGCAGACACAAACAAAACTGTTCAGCAACAGCCACCTGAAAGCTGACAACTGGCAAGTGGAGCAGCAGGACAGAAAACCAGATGGCAACACAAGCAGCTGTGACAAACACAGGTAATGTAAAGTAATACTATAAAGGTCTACATATTGTGAACCCTCCATATGTGTCATTGGTCTGTATCCATATGTATATGAAGATGTGCAAAGGGCAGGGGACATACAGCAACTATCAGTGAAGGCTGTACATACATTTGTATGTGAGAGCATCTATGTGCACATATCAATGTAGGTTGACTGTAGGTTGTAGTGCAATGTACAAAGTAGGTTTCACAGTTATGTATGTTTAGCAGTATGTTAGTGTGTGTATACAGTATGGTAGACAAACATGTTGATATACCTGTCTATCATATGGATACGTATGTATGTCAGAATATGTATGTATGTATGTATATATATATATATATATATATATATATATATATATATATATATAATATGCATATATGTATACATACATAGAGAGAGATGTAGGAATACATAGACAGATGTAGATAGATAGAATATGTACAAACATATATATGTAATACACACATACAGATATAGATATATGTAGATACATATACATAGACAGACTGATCTGACTATCTACAGGTATGACTGTATATGACGACCTCAACACCCCTGTCCCACCCCTCTGTCACTCTCACCCCTCTGTGCCCCCTCCATATCTATAGCAATATATGTACATCAATATATATATATGTGTATATGTATACAGACATATATATATATATATATATATATATATATATATATAATATATATATATATATATATATATATATATATATATATATATATATATATACATATATATATATATATATATATATATATATATATAGAGAGAGAGAGAGAGATGTATATATATTCTGAGTGAGGCACATGTGTACAGATGTATTGCAACAGGTGCCTGGTGACAAAGGCATGGAGTGAACACCAGTGTCAAAACCGAGTACCATACCCCATTTCAAATCACCTACACCAGTAACCACCAGATATGTGATTGGCTGCCCACCACTGCATGTGTCAGGGGTGAACAGGGTCATACATGTGTACAATAGTGCCCCCAATGATATTCACAGTGGCACACTATTCCTGGAATACCTGCACATGGTATGTGTCAGCAGACATGGTGTGTCAGCTATGGACATGTAGGTCAGTGTACCCCTCCACACCACATAATGGATGCCATGGTATGTACCTCACATGACAGCTACAGATATGGAGAAGGACACAGTGACATGTACAACACTGTGACAATGCACTCAAACACATTACCAATGCACAGTGACTGACAACACCACAGAGTACACACATACTACCCACATAGAGGTTACCACTCCTGGATTTACATATGTAAGTCACACCCATGACAGATGTCCAACAACCATAGTAACACCTCACACCATCCACAACCTAAATGACTGCTGTGTGTCGTCCATGCCACTGCAATAGAGAGCACATGTGGAGGTAAAGGTTCCTACCCACAGATAAGACATACCCTGCAATAAACCACACAGTGTTAAGAAGCAAGACTCCCCATGAGTACATGTCACACATACCCCTGCTGAATGTTAGTCAGATAGGTAATATGCCATATGAGTCACCCTGTGTAACTGTGTGACAGCAGCAGGTACCATCACACCACATGTGTCACAATGGTCAGGGTAGCAGAACAGTATGCTGCTGTAGTCCCAGGGCAATAGCATATTGTATAGTATTGTATTGTAATGTATTGTATTGTGTTGTATTGTATTGGTATGTTGAGGTGCCTCCTTCGTGGAGTGGAACCACTGCTGCTGTGCGCCAGTGTACAGGTACATATCCTGTAGTCAGGCTAGTGTTACATAGCACTTCTATATGTGTGTTTAGCTCCTGTCAGAGTTTATGTAGCATGCAACTGGGGATACCATCAGGTCCCAGTCATGTTGTGTATTCTGCTTTCCTGAGGGCGGCTCTCACCTGGACATCTGTGATGACAGGGAGGTTACAGTCAGCTGGGATAACTATGTCTTATTTTGGGGAGAGGGCAGGGTGACACCTGCACTGAACCTGTCTGCCACAATGTTGTCAATACCTGTGGTTTCAGTGAAATATTTGTTGTTGTGTACTCACTATGGGCATAGAGGAGGGATTCTGACCAGGTTGCTAACATAACTGAAGAAGGCCTTCTGGTTATCTGTAGTGTCCCTCTTGATTTCCCTCTCAAAGTTGCCCATGGATGTTTGTATGATGGAAAATAGATCCTTACTAGTGCTGCTCAGACATGCCTTCCCTTTATGGAATTATGCTCTGTCTTGCAGTAGCTGCCATCTTTGTAATACAATCTGTCTATGGCTGGGGTCCACCAGACAGGATGCTGTCCCTTTGTGGAGAGTGTCTTGGTCATATATGGGATTGCATGATCCATGCATTCTCGGAGATGTCTGTAGAAAGCATTTGTGTAGGGGTCAGCATTGTGGGTTGTGTCTTCCACTGGCCCAGTGGGCTGAAAGGATACCATGTCACTGTTACAAAGTGTAAAGTTTGCATCTGCAATGTTATTCACTATAGTCATTTGTGCTGGTGGTGGAGGTGGGATATGTATATCCAGGGCAATTAGTGTGTGGTCAGCTCACAGTAGTTGATGATGTAGGCCATACAGTACCTAGATACAAACCCCAGAGTGAGGAGGTGCTCTGGACCTGAATCAGTGTTCTGACTGCTGGGGTTTGGTAGTATGTCATATGGAGTGTGCCAGGTACTGTTGCACAGTTGCTGGCTGAGCACTGATACCTGGCCATTTACATGTGTATCCACCAATAGACAGACAGATGCTATATATGTGAGATATGTTGTATCATAACAGTCGAGTAGCATGTGTAGTATGTGTCCCAAATTCTGCTGACATATATTGCTGATATCAGGTTATTTTCTTTTTCAGGTACATGGCTCACCCGCGAAATCCCGCTTACTCCGCAGCTGAGGATGAGGAGATACACCAGAGCCTGGTGCGGGATTATGCAATACTCTTTTCCCGCACCAGCCAGAATCAGCAGGAGAGGGCTGCACTGTGGCAAGACCTGGTCCGTCGGGTAAATGACATAGGCACGCATAATAGGACATATGAGCAGGTACGACATCACTGCAGTGATTTAATCAGAAATGTCCATCAGCGTGCATCGGATATCCACAGGCAACAGGTCGCCACAGGTGGTGGGGTGGCTACACATCCCCCACTCACCAGACTGGAGGGACTACTCATGAGTGTAGTGGCTCCAGTCCGCCAGCAACAACAACAGCAGCAGACATGCATTATGATGGAGGCTGGAGCCACGCAGCAGCAAGACTATGAGCGTGCAGGTAATATGCCATATGTATAGTTGACTGTTGTGTACACTGGTAGTTAATGCATGTGTGAGGTGTGTCCTTGGTTTGTAGCTGTCACCATAGTATTTAATGTGCAAGTGTGATATCCTCAATATTAGCAGCTGACCTGTGAAAGGCGACTGTTGTACTACTGACCTGTATCATACTCAGTAACAATGGCACAGTTGTGCCCACTGACATTAGTTTCTTCACGTCTGCAGGTCCCTCCGGTGTAACAGCAATGCAGCCTATCCATGCTGGTGAGTGTGTATTGACAATACCTGTAATAGTCTTGATAGTAATAGTAATATTATGCTCACTTAGTAGTGCTCTTTGTATGCATGTAGGTGTGTCTGTGTCTGTGTGTTGATATCACGCATACTGAGTAGTGTACAATTGTGTGCAACTGTGTGCATGTGTGCATGTGTGCATGTGTGCATGTGTGCATGTGTGCATGTGTGCATGTGCACATGTGTGCATGTGTGCATGTGTGCATGTGTGCATGTGTGCATGTGTGCATGTGTGCACCTGTGCATGTGTGCATGTGTGCATGTGTGCACCTGTGCATGTGTGCATGTGTGCATGTGCATGTGTGCACCTGTGCATGTGTGCATGTGTGCATGTGTGCATGTGTGCATGTGTGCATGTGTGCACCTGTGCATGTGTGCATGTGTGCACCTGTGCATGTGTGCATGTGTGCATGTGTGCATGTGTGCATGTGCATGTGTGCATGTGTGCATGTGTGCACGTGTGCATATGTGCATGTCTGGACCTGTGCATGTGTGGATGTGTGCATCACTGGTAATGTATAGACATTGTAAACTGTGTTTCCTGTTTCCCTCCCACAGGTTCTGGTGCTGCTCTGGTGTCATGCAGCAGGGAACCTGAATCAGGTGCCATGGGTACTGAAAATGATGACATCTGTGTAATGGCACAGGAAGGTATGCCAGGGTCCGTCATTGGTCAGCCGATTGACAGTACACAGCTGTCAACCCCATCAATGCACAGTTATCCTGCCAATACACCCTTTGTCACCAATGTCCCTAGGTGATGGACAGCATACAGTGGGCATTGACCAGGGTAATGTGGTATCTGTGGCACATGCCTCCCCACACAGCAGCCATGGGCATGGCCCAGAGATGGTACCACACAGACAGATGTCCAGGGGTTCTCGTGGGAGCATCCGTGGGCGTACTGCCCCTGTCAGACGTGCCCACAGAGGTCTTACAACCTCAGCTATGTTTCGGGCTGTCATGCAGGCACAGTCACGTATGGAACGGTACACCAGACAGGGTCTGAGGGAGCTGACAGCATGTCGCACAGCCATGACTGACAGTATGCGTGACATTGCGGCTGCCATCCGTAATTTCACCGATGTCATAGACAGACGTTGTGGGGACATATTAGACCGGTTCCACAACTACATGTCCATGAGCCAGGGCGATGGTGGACGGTTGAGGCGTCGACGTGGGCATATGCCAGCAACAGCAGCAGCTGGCAGTCATCGCGGATGACAACAGGGCCGCGGCCGCCACCATAGTGCCAGCAGCAGCCCCAGCAATGCTGGGTCTGTGCTGTCATCAGACCGCCCCAGGAGACCACGTGCACGTGGCTCTGGCCAGGCCCGACAGGGATCTGTGTCCAGTCAATGAACACCTGCTTCTGATGACAGTACCCAGTCTGGGTTGGTACCGGATACGGTCCGTAGCACCCTGCAAGGCACAGGTACCATGTCCGTGGCCAGAGACACTGATCTGTATGACCTGGCAGGTACAGTCTGTGGCTGTCCACAAACACCAGTATATGGCAGCCATGAGGTGGAACTGTGTGCATCCATACACACATGCGAATTGACAACACCTAGGGCTACCGCATACATGCACACACTGCATCAACATTGCCCCACCTTGTACTGCTGTCCCTCACCAACACACATACACATACATGTCAATCGGTGGTATCGGTGGCTGACTCAGGCATACCAAGTTCACACCCTGTGCATATGATGAAACTGTGCCACCTCCTGCAATCTGTAACATCAGTGCAGGTACAGGTTAACATGTTGCTGATGCACAGGGTGACTACATAGACGTGTAGTAATAGTATCATGTTGTTAACAGTACTGTGTGCTGAAATAATTGTGGGTATATCACAGCATGCCTGATGCAGTAAGGGTGTGATTGTCATGTACTGTTGTCTACACCCATGGTAAGTACCATAGTGTATCATCTGCACATGTTGGCATACTGGTGGTAAGGATGTCAACAGAAGGCTACATACATAGGTAGCACAGGGGATAAGGTAATGAATGTATTAATACGCAATGATGGACATGTAAACTGCAAGTGGCATGTTGCCCACACTGGACTCTGCAATGCGGATGTTTGAGGATGTTGATATGTGTGCAGTACTACACGACTGGTACAGGACACACAGGAGCACCCTAGCACTGCAAGCTCACATCTCATACCATGCTAGACAGCCCCAACACACAAAACTAACTGTCACAGGAGGGAGAGTCCCCATACATGTCAGGGATACTGTGGTGGCAGGCCAGGTAGCATACATCCTACTAAGTATGGAACCACTGAGTGAAGGCTCAGTGTCTGTTATTTGACATGTGTATTACTGCAGGTATGAGCACATGGGTTTCCATCCAGTTATTGTACATCCTGACAGTACATGGTCTGTACACTTGTGTGCGCTGAGACTGGACCCTAGCCATCTGACCTGTGTATTTCCATGTACATGTGCATAGTGCCTGCATATTTGCAGTGTTACCTACTGGAAGTGGTACAGCTTGTTTGTTGTACAATGGACTACATGCAGCCCTGCTTACTGTAGCTGTGTTTGCATGCATGTTTGCTTGCAATTACCCTGGAATACTGATCCCACCTGCAATGCATAGTTACAGAGCTTCTGTGGACTCCTAGTGACATCTGCATAGCTTACTATATGTATGTCCATGTCTCACTTGACAGAATGTCACTGTTTGTCCTGTTCACATGTACGTTGCCTGTGACACATTGCATATGACTTACCTGGCATTTGTCCACGTGAGCAGTCATATATGCTACTGCTAACTAATCACAGGCACTACACCCTCACATATTCATCTTCTGTTGAACCACCTGCTTCACTAGGGACGGCTTGCACCTGTCACCCCTGGGCTTTCAGATATTGGCAAAGGCTCTTGCTACCCCCATAGTGCCTATGTTAGGCAAGGCTCAAATGACAACCCACCTTCATAGGTATCACAAGGGATAAGAAACTAAGAGTAATGCTACCCAACGCCAGAAGTCTAAACCTCAAGATGCATGCACCGGAAACTCTCCTTGGCATGGAGAACATCGATATCTGTGCAGTAACAGATGCCTGGTTCAGGGCTACTGAGAGCACCCCAGCACTACCAGGTTATACCTCATACCATGCTTTTCAGCCCCAAAACTTGGAATGAACCACAAATGGAGGGGAAGTATTGATATTCATCAAAGATACCCACACCTCCAGGTTGGTGGCAAAGCACCAAGCATCAGAGACTATCCATGTGCAACTAACAATGGGTGAAACTGCCTTCCAGGTTGTAGCCTGCTACAGACCATCCTCCCAAACCCAAGAACTGCACTCGGCCGTCCTGTGAACAGTGGACATATGAAGGTCTCTCCAAACACCATTATATTGGGCGACGTCAACTACCCAAACATAGACTGGGAGCATGACTCTAGCTCCAACACCCTAGGCCAAAGATTCCTAGAATATATGAGCTCAAATGCTATGGAACAGCTTGTTACCACTCCCACAAGAAGGGGAAACATACTGGACCTGATCATCACCAACATGGGGACTCTATGCTCCAGACCAGACGTGTATCCCTCACTGGTAAGATCAGACCATAAACTAATCTCACTGGATATTCACATCCCGACCCCACCCCCTGCCCAGAACACCACAGTGAACAACTTCTCTAAAGCAAATTCACACTCCTCAAAACTGAGGTGGAAACCTTCAAAGCCCCCGGGCCTGTGGAAACTACAGACCAGACCGCAGATTCCTCTATAAACGCATTCTATGGACACCTTCAGGAATGCATGGATCATGTGATCCCGAATAAAACCAAGACCCAATCCTCCAAAGGCAGACGTCCTGTCTGGTGGACCCCAGCCATAAACAAACTACACAATAGAAGGAGGAAGCTACTAAATGATACAGCAAAATCCCAAAAAGGGAAGGCATCACTGATCAGTATTAGCAAATAACTACAGGCACTCATAAGATTGTCTAAGGCCAGCTTCGAGAGAAATTGCACAGGACACTAAGGATAATCACAAGGCTTTCTTTAGTTATGTTAGGAACCTGGGTGGTAATTCCCAGATATGCTCAGAGGTAGTCCAAAATGTCAATAGAAACACCAAACCCACAGACATTGCCAACATTCTAGCTGACAGGTTCAGCGCAAACTTCTCCCCCCCCTCCACACCGAAAGTGCAAATATGTATCCCAGCAGAGTGCTGCCTCCCTGACATCTCAGATGCTCTGGTAAGAGCTTCCCTCTCCAAAGCAATACACACTGCATCAATGGGACCAGACAGTGTCCCTGGCTGTGTCCTACATAAACTCCAAGACGTGCTACAACCAAACATAAAACTACTGTTCAATCCCAGCCTTACTACAGGATATGTGTCCAAAGAGTGGCGTACAGCAACAGTGGTCCCTCTACAGAAAGGTGGTGCCTCAACGGATCCTGGACACTATCGCCCCATAAGCCACACTAGCTCGGTCTGCAGAGCTATGGAAAGGATCATCATGGACCACATAAATATAGATATTGGGGACCTACAGACACTGGTTCATACCCAGTTTGGCTTTGTTAAGGGCAGATCCTGCCTCTCAAACCTGGTTGATTTCTTTGAAACAGTCACCAAGGCCATTGACGAGGGAAGGTGGTCCACACAGCCTACCTGGACCTCGCAAAAGCCTTCGATACAATACCCCACTCGGGCATTCTAGAGAAGCTCACCAGCTTAAATATAAGCCCCTATGTCACTAGATGGATTGCACACTGGCTCAAGGACAGAACCCACATGGTTAGAATTGCTGGAGCCATGCCAGACTCCAAACCAGTTACAAGTGGTGTCCCACAAGGCTCAGTCCTGGGACCTCTCTTGTTTGGTATATATTTATCGGAGGTACAGGCCAACACGGAAGGACTGTGGCTGACCAAATATGCAGATGACTGCAAACTGGCCGCCATAATCGACTCTCCAGCCGACACAAGCATCTTCCAAAAGGGCCTCATAGAAACAGACTACTTGTGCCAGAGCCATGGCCTCCAGCTGAATGCAAACAAGTGTATAGTCATCCCCTTTGGCAAAAACAAAGTGCCCACAAAGTACCACATAGGTGGTACTCCATTACGTACAGAAGAAGTAATTAGGGACCTGGGGACCCAAGTTGATAGCAATCTCTCATTTGACAACCACGTGGCCAAAGTGGTTAGAAAGACATTTTATATAGCCCACCCCATCATGAAGGGATTCACATCTACATCAGGGGAGGGCATCGTGCCTCTTTACTCATCCCTCATCAGGCCCATAATTGAGTACAATCCCCCTGTTGGGATGTACCTTACCAGACACCTGCAGCAACTGGAAAGACCCCAAAAGTACCTCACCAAGAGGATCAAAGGGATCAAACAGATGCCATATGCTGACCGGTTAAAGAAACCCCAGCTCTACTCAGTGGCATACCGCCTGTTCAGAGGCGTTCTGTGCCTAATGTATAACGCCATGTCAAACCATGAATTAATGGGCATGCTGCACCTGAGAATATCCAAATCCCATCGGGCTACACGCTTGAGAGACCTGAACCTCAGCACTGAAATAAATAGGACATGCTGGAGGGACAGATTCATAACCCAGAGGCTCACTTCACTCTGGAATAAAATCCCAGTCCAGGTTAGGCAGAGTCCCTCATTGACTCTCTTCAAGGCGGATCTTGATGAGTGGATGGGACATTGTAGGTTTACCCGGTATCACTTCTGTGTCACTGTTAGACAGAGGCACAGTATACTAACCTCGAAAAGGGCATGGCAAGATATATTTACAATGGATGGCGACAGCCAAACACATTCTGGCTAGGTTCTTAAATGCCCTAGGGCAGATAGCCTAGTATGAACCTATGAACCTATGTACCTTGTTCCCCATTGGCCCTATGTGCTGTTAATCACCATGGCAATCACAATACTATGGTAGCATGTGCAAAGGTCAGTTGTCAGTCACCTCTATGGTACAGTTGTGGAATATGTGGGTCATGTGGCAATGTCACAGCTGCCACATGTACACAGTCAACCCTCTCCCCTACACATGGACGTACAACACATGTATGAGATGGAACCACATAGCCAAACTGGGGACTAAGCACTCTGAACCCAGTACTGGCATAACCTGTCAGGTGGCATGCAATACTACAGTGACTACAATACCAGTCTGATGTAGACCTACACTGACAGCAATACAAGCACGTGAACACACTGGGCCATTTGTGGAGCCTTAGAATAGCATCCTGCCTGAGCGGCACACACCTCTGCAGCTGGCACACAGGCATACGTTATGCCTGAACACATCACGCATAACACATAGCACACAAATCCTGTGTGCCAAACAGTCACAGCCTGTATGGCTAGACAACACACCTGCCACAGTTGTGTTAGCTACCTTTATTGTCCGGTACAGTGTGGTCATACTCACCAGGCTGGACAAGGTGAAGGTCACAGTGATATGCCCGTGGGGCACTATGGTCCACCACATAACACAAGCATACAGGTCAGTCAGAGGCATGGACACATATGACTCAGTCATTGTCCATGCCACATACCTTCTCCTGCTGTACTTGTAGGGTGCTGACATCATCAGTGTTTAGAAAGGGGAATGTGCATCCTGTAGTCTGTTCTCCTAGTTGCCAAAAGGGACATTTCCCTCACACAAAATTGCACACACACTAACCCCTCATCCAAACACACACACTGAGCATTTGCAGGATTCAAACCCCTACCTGACTATGTTATGACACTTGAGATGGACACATTAGCAGAGCACGCTATTCGCATTACTGGGAGGTTTCCCTTCTCCTGCTGTACTTATAGGGTGCTGACATCATCAGTGTTTAGAAAGGGGAATGTGCATCCTGTAGTGTGTTTTCCCAGTTGCCAAAAGGGACATTTCCTTCACACACACCAAACCCACTCACACTGAGCATTTGCAGGATTCAAACCCCTACCTAACTATGTTATGACACTTGAGATGGACACATTAGCAGAGCGCACTATTCACATTACTGGGAGGTTTCTCTTCTCCTGCTGTACTTATAGGGTGCTGACATCATCAGTGTTTAGAAAGGGGAATGTGCATCCTGTAGTGTGTTTTCCCAGTTGCCAAAAGGGACATTTCCTTCACACAGACTTGCACACACACCAAACCTACTCACACTGAGCATTTGCAGGATTCAAACCCCTACCTAACTATGTTATGACACTCGAGACGGATGCATTAGCAGAGCACGCTATTCGCATTACTGGGAGGTTTCCCTTCTCCTGCTGTACTTATAGGGTGCTGACATCATCAGTGTTTAGAAAGGGGAATGTGCATCCTGTAGTGTGTTTTCCCAGTTGCCAAAAGGGACATTTCCTTCACACAGACTTGCACACACACCAAACCCACTCACACTGAGCATTTGCAGGATTCAAACCCCTACCTAACTATGTTATGACACTTGAGACAGACACATTAGCAGAGCGCACTATTCACATTACTGGGAGGTTTTCCTTCTCCTGCTGTACTTATAGGGTGCTGACATCATCAGTGTTTAGAAAGGGGAATGTGCATCCTGTGGGGAGGCAGACGCCAAGCACACTCTGGCTAAGCTGTCATTCCCTAGGGCAAACAGCCTAGTGTTGACCTCTACACCCATATGTTTAATTGTCAAATGCACATTATTTGTTGCTGATAGACTGTTTGCAGGTCTTTATTGCCATAGCATTCCCTGTTTGTATGAACAACTTGTGTATCTGTGGAAGATGTTTGCATATGGGAGGGATCCACTATATCACGTATGTCTCTGTAGTCATTTAACTGTGTGCACTGGGCAGATTGCTGTAATGTGGTTGGTTCCTGGAATAACACGCACAAATACCAGATATGTGTGGCCAACTGCTAAACTGAGATTTGGCCTAAGTGTGTGAGCATGCCCAGTTCAGCCTTCCCATGGCATGTTGTCTGACATATGTCTCATTTATCAAAGTGTGTGAGCATGCCCAGTGTGAGCTTTCCATATGTTGAACTCTGCAGCCCACCACATTTGTGGATGAGTGTGAACTTCAACAAAAATCTCCCGTTTATGGTTGTGTGTTGTGTGTCATGTTGTGTAGTTACTGTCCAACTGCTTTGTGTGTGAACACAACAGGGATTATACTGTGCCTGCAGGGTTTGCATGGGATACTTTGCATACAGTTGTCAACATCCTTTCATACTGACCTAACACTGTAGTACTGTATAGTGTACTGGTTCAGTACTTTGACTGTGGTGGACAGTATCCTGGGCTTTAGTCCTATCACTGCTTTACATTTCCATAGTGAGCACAACAGCCTGGTTAGGGGCCAGTTGTGCACATCTGACCATGTTGCATTATGTTCAGATATGAACTACTTAAACCAGGCTTGTCCAACATTGGTAGTGTATTCCACAACATAGGTGTACATTTGCAAACACTAGCGATGTGCCCTAGGCCATTTCTAATGCTAGTCGGAGAGTGTGTTTGTCCTTCGACACACATTGTAAGTGGAGTTTGCCATGACATATGTCATGGTTAGTATACTGTGCCTCTGTCTACCTGTGACATAACAGTGATACCCAGGGTAAACCTACCATCTCCCATCCACTCATCAAGATTCCTCTTGAGGAGAATTGATGAGTGACTCTATGGATAGCCTGTACTGGGAGTTTACTCATGGGTGGGGTGGCTTCTGTGTTATGGATCATGCAGTACAGCTTGTCCTATGTATGTCAGTGCTGGGGTTCAGGTCTCTCATGTGCATAGCTCACTGCCATTCAGATTGTACAAGGTGCAGCATGTTTATTGATACCAGCTTGGACATGGCTTTATACATCAGGCACAGCTTGCCTCTGGGTGGGCAGTATGGCAGTGTGTGTAGCTGCAGTTTGTTTAATCAGGCAACACATGGCATCTGTGCAAGCTCTTTGATACTCCTGGTGAGGTACTGTTGGGGACTTTACAGTTGATGGAGGTGTCTGCTGAGGTACATCCCACAGGGGCTATTGTAGTCAATTGTAACGCTGATGAAGGATGACTGCAGAGCCACAATGACCTCCGTTATCTAGATCTGACAACCTTCATGATTAGGTGGGTATATGGTATGTTTCTGTAAACACTACAGCCACATGTTTGTCCAATGCAGGATATCTATCACCTTGTGTCCCCAGGTCTCTCATTACATGTTAAGTACGTAATGGGTTAACACCTATGTGGTAATTGGTGGGCACTTACTGTATATCCACAGGGGTTGACTATACACTTTTCTGCAATTAGCTTGCTGACATGGCTATGGCACCAGTTGTCTGTTCCTATGTGGCCCTTTTGTGGGATGCTTGTGTCAGCTGGAGGGTCACATATGGTGAGCAGTTTGTAGTCCTCTGCAAACATGTTCAGACACAGTCCTTCCATGTTGGCCTGTACCTATGGGACATATATACCAGACGAGGGAGGTCCCAGGACCAAGCCTTGTGGGATGCCAGTTATATCTGGTTTGTAGTCTGACATGGCTGCAGCATGTCTGACCATGTCAGTTCTGTCCTTGGTCTGGTTTGCAACCCCTCTACTGACATAGGGGTTTATATTTAAGCTGGTGAGCATATCTATAATGAACACGTAGGGTATTGTATAGAAGCCTTTGCAAGGTCCAGCTACGCTGTGTGGACCACATTGCCCTCATCAATGACCTTAATGACTGTTTCATATGAGTCAAACATGTTTAGGGGCAGGATCTGCACTTAAGAAAGCCACACTGGGTAGGGTCCGTTGTCAGTAGGTCGCCAATATCTTTATGTCTGCGGTACATGCTGATCCTTTCCATAGCTGTGCAGACCGAGCTTCTCAGGATTCTGGGGTGGTAGTTTTCAGTATCCATTCAGGCAACACCTTTGTTGAGAAGGACCACTGTTGTTGTACACTGCTCTTTGGGTACATATCCTGTGGTAAGGCTGACATTGAGCAGTAGTGTGATTTGGCATTCCATTCTTCTTGGAGTCCATGTTGGACTCAGCCCAGGACACCATCTCATACCATTGCTGCTGTGTGTTTTGCTTTGTAGATGCTGGCTGTTACCTCAGCATCTGCAATGTCAGGGGCCAGCAGTCTGCTGGGATAGATATTTTGCATTCGGGGTTTGCACTGCACCTGTCAGGATGTATGTTGGCAATATGTGTGTGTGTTTGGTATGTTGTTTGTAATATTTGTGTGATTCAGAGCATATCTGTGAATTCCCAACACGGTTCCTAACATCAGTTGTGGAAGCCTTGGGATTATCCTTAGTGTCCTGTACAATTTGTATCCTCATAGGTTCATAGGTTCATACTAGGCTATCCACCCTAGGGCATTTGTAAGCCTAGCCAGAGTGTGTGTGTCTTTCGCCACCCCTTGCTATGTGAATATTATGGCCATTTATGATTTGCTTTGCTGTGCCTCTGTCTGGATGTGACACAGTGAAGACCCCCAGTGTAACTCTATGATCATCCATCCACTTGGCAAGATTCCTGTTGAAGAGTGTCAGTGAGGGGCTCTGCCTAACATGGAGTGGGATTCTGTTCCAGGGTGTGGGGAGCCTCTGGGTTATGTATCTGTCCCTCCAGCACATCCTATTTCATTATGTGTTGAGGTTGACATCTCTCAGTCTCACAGCTCCGATGGCTTTGAGTTTTCGGGGGTGGAGCATGTCCATTACTCCTGTGTTGGACATGGCCTTGTACAACAGGCATGCAATGCCTCTGTGTAGGCAGTATGTGACTGCATTCAGCTGGGGTGTCTACAGCCAGGCAGCATATGACATATATTTGAGACCCTTTATCCTCTTGGTGAGGTACCTTTGAGGTCTTTCTAACTGCTGCAGGTGTCAGGTAAGGTACATCCCAAATGAGGCATTGTACTAGATTATGGGTGTGATAAGAGAACAGTATAGGGGCACAATGACCTCTGTTGACGTAGATGTGAATCCTTTCATGATACGGTGTCCAATATAGACAGTCTTCCTAGCCACATTGGCAATGTGAGTGTCACATAACAGGTTACTGTCCACTTGTGTCCCTAGGTCCCTGATTACTCCTTCCATACATAATGGTTTACCACCTATGTGGTAATTTGTGAGTACCTTGTTTGGTATTTGGTGGGACATTCATACTGTCCAGTGTCTTCAGGATGGCTGGGTGGGGTTCCTGTGTGTGAGAGTGTGGTCTGTAGCATGCTACAGACTGTACAGCAGTCTTGCCTATGGTTAGTTGCACATGGGTGGACTCCAATGCCTTGTGCATTGTCAGTTACCTGGACATATGGGTGTCTGTGCTGAATATGGATACTCACCCTCCTTTTATGTTTTGTTCCAGGTTTTGGGGCCATGACACATGATATGTGGTATAACCTGGTAGTGCTGGTGTGCTGTCAGGAGGCTTGCAGCAGGTTTCTGTCACTGCACAGACATCAATGTTCTCCATACTGGGGATGGCCTCGAGCATGCATATTGGGGTTTACACATCTGGCATTGGTCAGCATTACCCTTATGTTTCTTTCCACTTATGTTTTGTAGGGTGGTGGGTTAGTCTTTTCAGCCTTGCCTACGAAAGGCTCTATGGAGGTGGCAAAAGCCTTATCCAATATCCAGACGCCCAGGGGTAACAGGTGCAAGCCATCCCTGGAACAGCTGCGTGGCTTGTCAAGCTTGACATCCCAAGCAGACAGACATTGGATCCCCTTGGAATGACACCAGTAATTGTGCCACTTGTTATAACTGATCATTCCGTGTTTGTACTGTGGCATCATTCTTGGTGAGGGTAGGATGCTGCAAATGGTCAGTGTCATACCGGCCTGGACTACATAATCGGAGAGCTCATCTATGTCTCTTTTCATGTAGTCCGGGAGGTACATCTCAGGTCATTCACACCAGCATGGACTATGACTGCATCATATTTCTACTTGCTTTGGGGTGACCTGCATACTTGTGTTATGTGGCGTATTGTAGCAGCCTACAGGCAGCTTACTGTACCCTTTCACTTGTTCAGTCTGGTGTGCGGGACAGCAGCGTGTCTCACTATGGAGTCACCTATTACAACTGTATCAGGCATGTTGTTTCTCCTTCTGGCCTGTGACTGTTTGGCACACCAGCTTTGTGTACTATGTGTTGCATGTGCTATGTTTGGAGGTTGTTTGATTGGGTGTCTGCTTTGGAGGCCTCTGTTGGTGTGGTGTGTTTGTAATTCGGGCCTCCGGGAATGTTTTTCTGTGTTTATGTCTTTGGTTTGCAGTTGTGATAGGTCTATGTGGGACTGGGTTTGTGGTGTGTGTGGTTACCTTCTCCTCCTGACTAGTTTTGGGAGTACTGAGTTGAGGGAGCTCAGCCTCCAGTTTGGATAGATGGTTGCATCTCTCACATATATTTGTATTTCTTGGGGAGTTGGGGTTGTCTGTGTACTTGGGGCAGGTGTAACATTGCCTCAAGATTCACAGATTCAACTTGTTGTGGCTGGCCTTAGTGGATTGTATGTGTGGACATATTTTATTGCCATACTACTGATCAGTGATTACTTCTTTTTATGTTTGCTCTATCATGTAGTAGCTTCCTCATTCTCTTGCATGGTTTGGTTATGGCTGGTGTCCACCATGCCAGATGCCTGCGTGTATGGCATTGTGTCTTGTTTTAATTTAGGATTGCATAATCCAAGCATTCCTGGCAGTGTTCATGGAATGGCTGTATTACAGGTTCTGAGGTGTGGCCCATATTTTGCACCTGCACAGGACCTTTAATGGATTCCACATCAGTTTGGAGGAGTGCAAATATTGCTTTACACATGTTTTTCACTGTGGTTTTCTGGCCAGGGACTGTGGTCAGGATTTGTATATCCAGTGTGATTACTCTATGGTCTGGTTTTACCAGTGAGCAATACACTTCTCGTCTTGCCATCCAGTACCCATGTTGCTGATTATCACATCCAGTATGCTTACCCCTCTTGTGGGAGTGGTACGTTGTTCCTGGGCATTTTGGTTTATGGATTCTATGAACTTTTGTCCTACAGTGTTGGAGCTAGTATAATGCTCCCAGTCTATGTCTGGGTATTTTCAGTCACCCAATATAATGTGGTTTGGAGGACTTGATATATTCATGTATTCCAGCATAGGCCAGGTGCAGTTCCTGGTGTTGGGACAGTAGTCTGTAGCAGGCTATAAACTGGGGGCAGTTTTAGCCACTGTTACTTGACCATGGCTAGTCCATGCTGCTTCTTGTTGTGGTACCAACATGGGGTGTGGTTATCCTTGACAATTATTGCTAGTCACCCTCCTTTTGTAGCTTGTTCCATGTTTTGAGGCTGTACAGCACAGTATGAGGTGTAACCTGGTAGTGTTAGGGTGCTGTTGTGAGCCTTGACCCAGTTTTCTGTTACAGCACAGATATCAACATTCTCCATACTGGGTGAGTTTAGACTGCATGCATCTTGCTGTTTAGACTTCTGGCATTGGGTAGCATTACATCTAGGTTCTTATCCCTTCTGATACCTATGGAGGTAGGTTTGTGTTTTGAGCCTTACCTATTCAGGGCACGCTGTGGGTAACAACAGCCTTTGCCAGTATCCATACGGCCTGCACTGATAGGTGCACGCCAGTCCTAGCAGGTGGGGCATCATGTCATGCTCAGCATGTCATCCCAGGCTGGCACACATTGGATCCCCTTTGACTAACTGCGATACTTCAGCCAATTATTGCACTTGATCATCTCATTGTCATATTGTGGCATGATGCTTGGTGAGGGTAGGATGTTAGTCACGGTCCTCAGGTGTGCATATAGTACATGGTGTTACATTACTTAACACATGGCATTCATGCCTCAGGTGGTGCTGCAGGGCTGCCTCTGTCGGATGCACATATTACACTCCCTGTACATGTTTGTGAGCAGGTCATGTCATTTTAGGCATCCCTGTTATTATTTGAGTGAGTCAGAGGGGGTATCATTCCCAGGGTTCCTACTGAGCCAGTGCATGTGCTATGTGATGCCTCTTTGCCAAGGCCAGGGCATACTGGGCATGCCTCCTTTGGCCTACTGGGGCAGGCTCAGGTTGTTCCTCCTCCGAGTCACGCTCTGCCTGTGATGGCCTTGGCAATGGTGGGGGGCTGTTTGGCTCAGCCCTATGCTGGTCCTGCTGCAGCTGTTTTCGCAAGATCATATTATGTAGCATAGCACATACCATGACAATTTGGGTACATGTAGTTGGTGTGTACTGCAAGGCTCCACCAGATGTGTCCAGACACCGGAACCATGACTTGAGCAGCCCAAACACACGCTCTATTACATTACGTGTTTGTGCGTGTGCCTCATTATGGCGTTCCTGTTCAGGTGTGTGTGCGTTTCTGATGGGTGTCATCAGCCACGGCTCCAGTGCATAACCTGCATCCCCCACTAGGTGTCCGTGTGGGATGTCCCCATTGGCAAATGTCTGGTACAGCTGCGTCAAATGCCAGATGTGGGAATCATGGTAGCTCCCAGGGCAGCCAGCACACACATTCATTATTATGCCCTGGGCATCACACATGACCTGGCAGTTGATGGAGGGAAGCCCTTGCGGTTAATGTAGGCCCTACCCCGCTCACCGGCTGGTGCTTTGATGCATATGTGCGTGCAGTCTATTGCACCCACTACCTCAGGGTATTCCGCTATTTGCTGGAAGAGACGCATATTGCTGGCCAATACCTCACGGGCATTGGGGAAATATACATAATCACTGACATGTGCTGACATGGCATCCAGGAACTGGTGCAGTACCCTGGAGGCTGATGCCTGTGATATCCCCATCATATCACCAGTTGGTCTCTGGAAGGTACCTGTTGCTAGTATTCTTAGGCCAACACATACCTTGGTTTCCACTGGGATGGGTTCCCCTCTGTTGGTTCTGTGTGTGAGGCGTGGCCTGCACAGCTCCACTATTTGCTGCAGGAGTTCTCTGTCCACTCTATAGCTCTACTATCTCCAGCTCATGTAACCCATGGTAGGTGACCCTGGGCCTGTACACTCTTCTCTGTCTCCTCACTGTGTGTTGTCTGGCACCATCTGCATTGTCACCACCCTCAGCAAGTCGCCTATGTCTCATTATGACAGCTATGGCAGCCCCTAACATTTCTGCTCTGAGTTCAGCTTTTTCAGTTTTCACTTCTAATAGCTTACTCCTGTCTTGCAGTGTCTCTTGAGAGAAACATCCTGCACTGCTGTTTGCAGAGTTTTAAGTGCTGGGCTGGGCTACTATTCTGCCTGTGTAATTGCCTGCTTCTAATTGTTTTCACCTGCTAGCTCCAGCAGTATTCCCTGGTAGCTTCCTACTAATTCTGTTGCTTCCTTTTTCCTTTCTGTTTCCTCAGGGGGGAGCAGCATGTATACCAGCAGAAACACGCTCCCAGTGGCTTACATGCGCGCACACATGCTTACACGGTTCAGAATCTGCTTATTCATGTTAAAACACATGCACACCCGCACAAACAGTGTTAAACATCTCCCAACACGCTCCCACATGCTCAGTCTGCCTTACACGCGCGCACACTGTCTTACTCATGCTTCATGGCACGCACACGTGCGCATGCACACCCAGCAAGAAACTTTGGTGTAGGCAACAGTGTACACCTTCCATTTCTTGACTTTCCCATGCTTATGTTGTGGCACTCCTCTTTCCATGATATGTGTCTGACATCTGTCATGTAACTCTGACCTCCAATGAACTGCAATTCTTTCTGCCATTCCCCCCTGTGATGTCACCTATCTCCTACTCTGTTCCTCCCCTTTCTGTAACTCTTACACTACTCAGAATGTGCTCATTTGCTATGTGACAGTGGAATTCAGTATCCTAACACTCATTTGCATCAGATTGCCTACTAATGCTTAGTTACATCTCTTAGACTCAGCTTCCCCCCTTAGCAACCACTACACGGTGGCCATGTTGTTTTTGGTCTGCTGATCCCTGCATTGTAAATCCATGTATTGCATAAAACCCACATTTGTGGGTTTATAACCTTCATTTTTATGTTTTATACAGCGCAGCCCGTTTGCGCAGGGCTGCGCTGGGTTTAAACATCGGCGAAAAAAAATTATATTTTTATTAATTTTGCATCAGGTTACCTTGCCAATGGCCACATACTTGGCCATTGGCATGCTGCCTGACACATATGCACCCTTTATTTGGAGCTGACATGGCTCCATTGTGGTTTTTGCAGAAACGTACTCAGTTGTCAACTGAGTACATTTCTGCAGCTAAAACGGCTCTTATACGGGCTGCTTTTGGCTTCCTGGATCGCCAATCAACCTCATTTGCATGCTATTCGGTTGCAAGTGAGGTGATTATCTTATCCACGCCCACTCCATGTAAGAGACGTTTTAGCTGGTCTCTTACACGGACTTTGGGCTGTTCCTGGATGGCAAAGGCTGCATGGAGTCTTACACTACTCTTAGACTCCGTGCAAGCCTTCGTGAATCCTGCCCATAATCTTTCACTACATTTACAAAGGAGGAGCCAGGACAATGGAGGATTTGGAAAAATTATCAAAAAGTTCTATGACAGTCCTCCAGAACAGCATGGGGTGGCTCCCTAGCAAATGATGGCAGCAGCAAGGGCACATTACAAAGTGGCACCATATAGTACCCTATAATCTGTAAGAGTACCACATTTGCTCAGGGAGGGGGTGTGAGCTGGTGAATAAAATTCTAACCACCCATCAAATACTACAAAATATTGCATGACAGGGACACCTAAGTGGAGGCTGTGTAGTGACAGTTCTACCTTTAAGTGCAGTCACCACAGCTGTAATTCACATACTTTAATAACCTGAGTTCTCTTCTTGATTGGCTTCACAAAATGTGCAAAAAGTCACAAAACTGAATCAGATGTTCAAATCACATTAACAGCTTGTAGAAACAACAGTTAGGGACACTTTGAAAGCAGAAAATGAAGCTAGAGATGCCCTTTGATTCCCCTGTGATTTAGAATTGTTACAGGGAAGAGACTTCCAAAGAGTAAAGTATCTCCAGTTCATGTTTCCCTGACTACTATCTGGGAGAGAGGCATAACAGAATATATACTCACCTCTAGTGCTGAAAGACTGCAAAACTCAGTCATCCCTTATCTTTATCACACAAATTCCTTAAAAGCCTCTTTAATGGCTGACTACTAAAAGCAGTACAAGGGTAAGTGAAAAAGGTTGTTGTACTGTTATGGATAGAATTCTAGCTCATTTTACCAACTACAACAGCTGGTTTGGATGACGGGAGATATCTCTGACCACTGCACAAACAGTGGAGCAATATTTTTCATGTGGTGGCAAAGTGTCATCAGCGTCATACTTAGATGCATACATGTTCCACTCCCATATTGTAAATTATGCTAAGATAGGTACAGCCATCTTTCTGTCATTTTCCAACTAAGTGGATATTAAGTGGTATGTTACAACTGCACCTAACCACAAAGTCCGTGGCTAACCAACAGTGAATGTGACGTGTATTCATTGCTGGATTTTTGTAACACTAAGATTTACAGTGAGGTGGGACCAGTGGAGGAAACAGGGCAGTGGTAAGTAGATGAGCAGCTGAATAAGGCATTGATTGTAATCCAGGTGAATAATGCAGCCATTATTTTTCTCCTTCCACCAGGAACTCTCTGACCTCCTAAATAGAAAGTGTGGCTTCTTTGTATAGAAAGCCCATTAAAGTATTTACTAAGAGCCTGTAGTAGAAACTTTTCTTTGTTTATGATCCGTTTGCTCTCTGTTGTCTGAGAATCTAGCACAGCAACATAATGATGTGGATTTTGTACTTCATTTTATTCGGATTGATCATGTGTAGTATGCATTTCAGAGCACACAGGGAAACTATTTTTTTCAAGATGATGGTGAACAAATGTTGGATAGTGTTTCATGCCATATTCTCTTGTTAAAGAATTTAAAGGACCTCTGAAAGAGACTTGACCAACAGAGCTGCAGCAGAGTTAAGAACTACAAATGCTGGTTGGCGATTTTTTATAAACACTGGACCATGCATATTTGTAAACAGTGTATATGGTGTACGCATAAGTACTAGATCACTTGCAATGTAAACAGGCCCCTAACAAATAATATATGGGAATTGTATTTTTTAATACCTTTACCTTTTATAGGCTGGCATCCCTTAACCCCCCTCTACAGTTTTTTTTTAGATAGTTAGGTGCCAAGGGTCTTTATGATCTTATGGATATACACACATTAACTTTGGTACGTGTAACAATTATAAATTGCTAATAAAGTCTAATTAAACAAGTAAATACAAACTACTATTATTAAATTTAATTTCTAAAATTATTAGCACTGTACAATTTGATGCAAGACAGCAAAGTAATTAAATGTCCAATAACCCAACTGGCAATGGGTAGTCATGCTATTAAATGTTTCTTGCCCAGTCTAGCATACTATACATTTGTCTGCTTGATTAATTTGTTTTCCCCTCTGCTTGTGTGCTTGATTTCCCTAGGCTGTGAGTGTGTGCACACCACATGTGCATTGTCATGCATGTGGATAATCTACATACCACTTATGGAGGGACCACTTATATGGGGAGATTGTATGGGGAACAGTTCTAAAACCAAAAAAATATCTAAAACTAAATAAAAGAAATAAATAAACCCCATATATTAAAATAAACGAATAATTCTATAACACATATCAAACAATTTCAATCACAAAAAAACAGCAAATCCTCAGATATAAAAACATATAATACAACAACACTACCACAACACTTTTACTACATTTTTTTTTGGGTTAGGAAATTAACTTGGGTGAAATTAACTTTTTTTCACTATAGTTAATAATCTAATGCCATATTGGGTGGTGCAGGGGGGCTTGCCTCCCTGCATAAATGTAGTAAAAAGTTTGTTTGGTAGTTTGGTGTTGTTATATGTGGAGAGGATGTTATTTTCTTGTGATTTGTAGTATTAGATGTTTTGGGTTTTAGATTTTCTGGTCTCAATGTTATGAAATTAGATGTTATGGGTTTTAAATGTTTCAAAGTAGACCCTGTGCCAGTCCTACTAATGGTAAGGCTGTGATTTTTTTTTTTTTTTTTTTTTGGTGGTGGGAGAAACAATGTGTATAATAAAGCTAGTCAGCATTGCAAGTAGTATACCCTTTGTACCAGTGATTATGCTGGTGCAAGGAGGGGTGTTGTGCAGCACAGAGTGTAAACAAATTGCAGCCTATGCCTAAACCATCAAGTTATGCCTACTGGATGGTCTGTATTATCGAAGCAGGCCGCTTGCTTTGCATTGGGTTGAGCCATGCTAATGCAGCAGTCTACATCTGAATGGAACATACCTATCAACTTCTTAACAGAAGAAATCTGGACATAGCCAAAAATAATGGGGGGGACAAAGGCCCAAAAAGAGGGACAAATTTTAAATATTGCTGTTATAAACTTAGAAAGTTGCTAGAATAAAAGGTTTTGTATTGGCATGTATTTTCCGAAGGATATGAAGTCTGAAACTCAAAAGTCTGTCGTTATTTAGTGAGTTCAATCCTCAATGATTTCCCAGGAAACCATACATTTTTATGAGAAACATTACAAAAATATGAAGTAAAAATCTGAACATTCTGTGAAAATCTGGACAGTTGGGAGATATGGAATGGAAGAGTAGCCCACCTAGTGCAGTCAAGCCTCTTGCTCTCTTCAAACTCTCTCATAGCCTCTATGGTCAAGACACTAGGCTACTCAGACCTTTTACAGTACTGAATAGCTTTCCACAATCACTACAGCTCCCATTCATTCCCTCAGGCCCTGGGACTGACATATTATTGCTGGACTCATGCTTTGACTGCTCCATTACATTCACATTTCTTTATTACTTCCTTTGTGCATTTTCTTAGTAGCTGTGTTATCCTGTAGGACTGTAAACTAACCTTTTCCATGGAACAGTCTTGCCACAGTTTTGAACAAAATTTATGCTATCAAACATTTCTGAAAGAATCTTCTTGCTCCCTGACAGAAATGGCCTTAGTTCTTCTTTTTATGTCATAATTATGGTGACATTTAATTGAATTGCAGGCATAGAGGTTTGATTTTTTCTTTTCCAGAGTTGCTAATCCCTGCTCTTGAGCTAACTACAGAGGTATTGTTGCTTGTCTGTCAGGATAAAACAGACGAACATATGCGGGTTCTGTTCAAGCAACTTTATTATGTTCAAACACATCAGGATTGAGGCTTAATGACTTTAACTTAGATAAACCTGTAAACAAACTAGCTATGACACTCATACATGCTCACACTCTGGCTGCACTCTCAAAATGGCACTGAATCTAGAAGTGCCTGCTATTTATATACACGTGCTGTCCTTGGAAATGTTTCTTAAAGGTACAACACACACAGTATTCTACAGGAATGTCCTTCCTTGCACTGTTCCTGAACAGTAATGCAGTACATCTCTTCTGCTTCTTTTGTACTATACTGAGTAATTCTGAACCTTACCTCATTTATTTCCATTAAGATCTCAAATGGGCCCTGCCATTCAGACAAAACATTATTTTCAGCTGTGTGAACTGAAACTAATACCTGATCTCCAGCTTTAAATATTTTGGACCTTAAGTTTCTGTACTACACCCTTTGTTGTATACTTTACTTGACATATCAGGAATCCCCTGTCTCTCTGAAACCTGAGGTCTTCTGTGGTCCTTTGGAAGGATGGCCAGCATTTCTAGTAGTTGAAATCTTTCAGCTCTATATTTGGCTAAAACAAATATTCTCTTTTCACCAGTTTCCTCCTTCAGCTTTTTAGAGATATGCAGAAATACCTTGTATCTTTAGTATAACTTAAATTACTTCTTCCATGCAGAATGCTGTACCCAGATTCTGTATTCTATACAATTGTTGTCCTGTGAAAACTCACTTGTATACAGTGTTTCTGGACCATCTTTTCTAGCATTACTGCTTGTTCTATCTAAAGAGTTTTGCTTCGAAATGTCCACATCACTCATTTTGTTTATTTTTGATAGTAAATTTACTGTACTGTTTCAGGAAGGCTAACTGTTGGCTGAGAAATTCTTATCTCACTGATTAAAAGCACTTTTTATTACACCCACTGTGTTATCATATGGGGTTTTAATTGTGTGCCTTAAACTCCATTTCTTGCTGTCCATCAACAGTTTTAGGTTTGTTAATGCCATCACATTTAACTTGGTCTCTTCCTTGCTTGACTTGTCTAACGCTGCTTTACAAAAGGGGTGCACCGTGTCTAAAATTTCTGTACAGCTCATGTCAATCTAATTTCTTTGAATGTCTTACTTTATCAAAGACACATTGTAGATGTCTGGTTTTCACAGTACATTTTTTGTGACTTAGAATTTTAGGGGTTGATCTACAACATAACACAGGGCTGTTATTCATTCTGGATTCCTCAGTCTTCTGAACCACCACCCTATCTTTCTGGTTTGATTTGCAGCTATTAGGGCTAAGTTGGCCTGATTACATAAGCTGCTTGCCTTTTCTATGTTTTAGCCAACACTTCTAAAGCTGTTTAGAACCTTCTGGTGGTCTGTTACTGTTCTATATACCAAGTCACTTTGTTACTGAAGCTATAGGTGACAAGTAAGAACATTTTCTTCATCTTCTTCCCCTCCAGTTTCTCTTGCATGGCATAGACTGTCATCTTCCTAACATGATTTCCTAAGATTTAATTAGCTTACCTGAAGGTCGGTCAGTCGGCTTTAGAGTTCCCCTCAAACTTAGCCTGCATTGAGGTAGCGGACATTGTTCTTGCCCTTCCAGTATAATTACTGGTTTCCCAGTGTCTTAATTCTTCTCCTAGAAAAGTCAAAGAATGCCAGCATTAGTTAGTGTCAGTTGCTGTCTCTGCTATGTTTAATATTTCTTGTTCCATTTCTTTACCAGCATGTTGCATAGACCTTACTTCATTCTGTGTAGGGCTCGTGTATTTTAGCTCAACAGGAATGTCATTAAGACCTGCTCCAGATTACCAGTCTGTCAGTACATACTAACTACTATTTCACTTTCCTTTCCTTCATTGACTCACAGCACTATCTCATCTCCTTATTCGTCTCTGGATTGCTCTACCTTCATCTCAGTACTACTGACTGCCACCTTCTCAATTTCTTTCTTTCTTTTTCTCCTGGTTGTTGTCCTTTTGTCTAAGAGTGAATGAATAACTTCCTTTCACTGCATTTTTACTCAGGTTGTTTTGCTCTTGAAGGGGTACCTTAAAATATTTTTTGTCTTCAGTTTTACATTTTTCCTCATTTATAAATATGTGTTGTCTAGGGTCTTTCTTTATATGATTCTGTCTGTTCGGAACAGAGAGAAATAGGTTTACAACTCTGTACAGGCAATGTTTCTCCTTCTTTATCTTTCTTGTGAAACTCTATTCATTGTTACTTGTCTCCCTCTCAGCATCTACTCGCTGCTTATATTTCTCAGTTTCTGTTTTTTTTTTTTTTATCTTGATAGAAAGTGCAGAATGCAGCTTAAGTGGTCCATTTTACATGCTTTCTAATTTAACTCCCTTTGAATACACCCTTTCAGTGGGAGCATCTCTCTCTCTCTCTCTCTCTCTTTTTAATTCTGTTTGTCAATCCAGCTTCCTGTTTAGCAACATTTTCAGGCTGTAGTGACACTTGGGTCTTCTGTTACCTGCTTTGCAATACGTCTACCTGTAATAATGCCTTTACTCTCTGCTTTGCAATATTTCATTATAAAATGAGATTTCTACTATCTGCCTTGGCACTCTTCCAGGCTGTAATATATTAATGTAGAAGTCCCTTCCTTCCACTCATTCTCCATTTGTAGGCTGATCTATTACAGCAGACTGCAATATTTTTTCATAATCAAGTCTCTGGCCTCACACAGTCTCAGCCTGTTTCCTGCTGGTTTCCATATTTACCTATTCCTGGATCTTCAAGTCTCTCATTACCAGGTGTTCCAAATGTGACTCCTTATCAGATGAGCCCTGACTCTTCTTGGAGTTTAACTCAACAGTAACTCTCTACTAGGTCTAGGGAGTGAGGAATTCAATAGGATAATGAACTATGCCTAGGGAGTGAGGAATTCAGTGGGACAGTATATTAGGCCTAGGGAGTGAGTAATTCAATGGGACAGTGAGCATGGGGCCTGGGAGCCATCATTCTTGTGGTGGCTAGTCAGTTACCCTAACTGTTGAAACAACTAGTACAATGACAACAGGGCATCATCACCACATCCAGGGTTTATTTTCTCCAAGTGTTTGGGTTTCTAATACCATAATGGGGGTGAACTTCATTCCTGATTCAGGGTACAATTAGAGGTCATGATATTAGTATTGTTTCAGTCTTTAATGTTAACTAATAGTGCTCTTCTCAGCACCCACAATGTGCCCAGAACAGCAGTCCTTGTATTAACCCTGATATGTCCTGTGTGGTTCCAAGTATCCACCAATGGTCACCAAGGCATTGGGTTTCCCTTCACCCTCCCTCCTTCCCCTCCTTTGTGATAGGAGAGTTGCCCATCATCCACTTCATCCTCTCCCTGCTGCCCAGCCCTACCAACACAGCCCAGGTTGTCAGTGTTGCAGACAAACTCCATGTCTCTGCATCATCTGCCTGGTTAATGGGCTGCAATATTTTAGTCTGTAAGTTCCTCCCTTCTACAGATTCTAGTCCTTTAAGGTGCCCTGTCATATATTCTTCTTTTTCTTGTCACTGTGGCCCCAGCCAAATGTCTCTGCCTATAGGGCTTTTTTAACAGACTGCCTAGATCTTTGTTGGGATTATACATTCTAATGAATATGCCTGGTCATTACCCTTGCTATAAGCCTTTTCTAAGTTAGACAGAAGGCACATCTATAGGTTTATTTACTTGCTGGTTCCTTTCAATAAATTGATAGGGTTGTCTATAAGAAGAACTATCTGACTTCCTTTCATTGTATCCATATTTCTTTAAATGTGGAAAATCTTTCCTTAGTAAAAAATTATGTGGAAAGTTGGGAATGGTACCTACTGAAACACTGTTAATGTTTCTGAGTAATGAGAAAATAAAAGTTATGTACTCACCATAACTATGCATCTGTGCATCCATTTTCATTCTTTCTCAACAAATGGGTTTGGATCCAACCTTCAGGTCTGACTCGGCCAATTTCTTTAGATTCTTGGATCTGACTATCAAACTCCTCCCTTATCCATAATGACCCTGACTGCTGTGTTACCTCAGGTCGAGTTTTCTGCTATTATACTCTATCAGTATAAGGAATCACAACCTAAATATGGCAAAAAGTGATAGTAGAAAGATCAGGAGCTCAAACAGGAACTATGATTCCTATCAACAATTCCATTAAGTCTCTCCCAAAGGCATGGGGGGGAAGTTGGGAGGGAAGATGCATAGTTATGGTGAGTACATAACTTTTATATCTGATGTCAATTTCCTTTGTTCCTCAATGAATAGGAAAGAGTCCCCCGCTACGTTAATCTTGGGTGGCCCTCATGGAAGGATGTTCCAGAGAAACACAAAACCGAATGCAGCTCTGCTTCTGGAAATTATACCAAATTTGTAATGAGAAATACAAGTATGAGCATTAGACCATGGGGCAGCTGCACAAATATCAATGGAGACTCTAGCCCAAAAGGCAGTTGACATAGTCATTGACCTAACTGAATGAGCTTTTGGTTGTCTTGGCAAAGTTAAACCTCTGAAATAATAAACATAGGAAATACAATCTGTTATCCATTTAGCTAGAGTAGTTTTTGAGACTGGTCTTCTCATATTGGAACTAGAAAAGGAGACAGACAATTGATCATTTTTTTCTAAATCATTAGTCCAGTGAAGGTAAAAGCAGAGTTACCTATGTACATCTAAAATATAAAATGTATATTCTCCTTTACTGTCAAACTTAGGAAAGAAAACTGGTAAATTGATCACTTTGTTTTGGAGGCAACTTTTGGTAGAAAAGAGGGTTTAGCACATAAGATAACTCTATCTTTGTAAAAAATCAAATATGGTGGTTTTGAAGAGTGTTTGGAGTTCAGATACTCATCTTACTGATGTTATAGCCACCAGAGAGACCATCTTCCAAGACAGAAACTTAAGATCTACTTTAGCTGAAGGTTCAAAAGGTGGAAGCACCAAAGACTGCAATACCAAAGCCAGATCCTAAGGTTGAGTAGGGTCCCTAATTGGAGGTCACAGTAAAAAGATACCTTTAAGAAAGGCCTTACATAACCTAGATGAAGCCAAAGGAGAAGCATTATCTCTGATGTGATATTTGGAGATGGCTGCTAACTGAACTTTAATGGTGGAAAAAGCTTGCTCTGTCTTGAAAGATGGAGTCAAGGAAATCTAAAATAGCTAAGAGTGGAGCAGTGAAAGGCTCCAACTCTCTCTGTTGAGCCCAAAAAGAAAACCTCTTCCATTTACTTTTATAAATCTTCCTAGTTGAAGGTTTGTGGGATGAGACAAGAATTCTGTGAACTGGGAAGGAAAGTCTGGAATGTTTAGCCATCATTGGAAATAAAGAAACCATGTGGTCAACTTGAGGCTTGCAATATCTGGATGAGTCATCCCTGACAGGTGTGACAGGAGGTCTGGATTGGGATCCAGCATCCAAGGAGGACATAGTAGGTGAGACCATAGGAAGGAAACCCAGACTTTCCAAGGCCAGTAGGGAACAATGAGGATTACCTTGCTGTTCAATTGGACTGCATTCTGAAGTAACTTGGGCTCTCTTTTTTCATTCATTACATTTTGGCCTGAGCATTTCTTTTTCCTACCGAACTATTGTTTTCTGAATTGCTCGTATCCTAAAGGTAGGTTATTGCTGGACTTATACTCCCTATCTTGCTCTCCCCTAGCAAGCCACCTTCTTGCATACCACTTGCCCTCTTTAGTTTTCAGTACCACCCACATTTTAAGTTCCCTCTAAATAATTTATTACTCTTACCTGGCCAAGTTACTTGTGTTGCAGCTCTCTTGCTGGGCTGATTGGCTACGCTCTCTCCACTAGTTGTTCCTGCCATCTCCGCTCCCCTCCCTACCCCCTTATCCCACCCACCCCATGTACCTTTACATATATACTCCTCACACCACACCCCCTCCCACATTACACCTATCCCAACCAACTACCTAATCTATATAATCTCCTCCCCCTCTATACTCCCCTACTATCCTTCATACTCTCCTTGCTTTCCTCACCGTCCACAAACCTTTAACTTATACATTCTAATCATTCACCTTCTTTCTCTTTTTTATACCATAGTTTTAACATTTACTTACCTTGTCTTTTTTATACCATAGTTTTGTCCTTACCTCTATACTAAAAGTAGCTTTCATCTACCCCTCAATATGTCATCTAAAACTCATACAACCCTACCCAAAACCTCGAACACTAACATTATCCTAACTAAGCTATTACTCCTGCTTATTCCTTCCCTACTTCTCACGCTACCCTATCTTTTTACCTCTTATGAACAAAAATATAATTGCCACACTAATTATTCTCTTAAACAAACAGCCTCAGATCTTACATCCCATAAATTAACTCATTTAAATATCACATCTACCTCTTCCTACCTCCTAGCCAAATATCATCGACTGTCCCATATTAAATTTAACTATCTTATCTTGAGACGACTGAAATATCTTTCTAGCTTCTCCTGTAATCCTCACTCACCATATATCCCCTCAACCGCAAAAGATGGTGATATACATCCCAACCCAGGGCCCTTTAACACCTCTTCTGACACTAAACCTATTATTTCAAGCTCCTCCCTTCCATCATCAACCTCTAATTCAAATTCTTTACTTATTGGACATCTTAATATCCGAAGTGTCAATAACAAGCTTACCCATCTTCATTCCCTTCTCGATTATTACTCCTTTGACATCTTCTGTCTAACTGAAACCTCGTTAAAGCCCTGTACTAAAGATAGCGAAATTATTCCCCCAGGCTATAATATTCTAAGACTAGACCGCACTACCCACAAGGGTGGGGGTGTAGCACTGCTATTTAAGACTAAACTACAAGTATCCTTAGTACTCTATGATCCACAAGAGGATACCAAGGCTGAACTCCTTATTTCAAAACTGAAACTAAATCCATATAAATCAATCTATATCATTTGTATCTATCTACCTCCTGGAAATAACTCTACTATTATCGAAAACATCCTTAATTGGGCATCTTCCACATACCCACAAGAAACTATCATACTAGGAGACCTTAACCTTGACTGGTCCTCTGTTAACTCAATTAACCCAGCCATGCATATTAATCTTCATGGCTTTACTCAGACAATAAACACCATAACTAGGATCAATAAACCTAACAACAAAGAAAGTATATTGGATTGGATTCTAATTAACAAACCACAACAAGCATATCAGGCTGGCACTTTGCCTGATGACATTAGTGACCACACCTTAACATACATCATAAGACAAAAAAGTATCACTTCTAATACCCCTATTTTTAAAATCTCACGAAGTAATAAACATTTTAACCTTCTCCTATTTAAAGCTGAACTAAATGCCTGCAACTGGAACCCCCTAAAATCTCTCCTACTTGAAGATGTCGTTAAATACTTTAATGACAAATTCTTATCAATCCTTGATAATCATGCACCAAAACGTACCATCCGAGTTAAATCTAAACCAGCCCCCTGGCTTACTAAGGAAACAAGACAAAAACTGTTACTTAGAAACAAATCCTGGATCAAATGGGGAACTAGTAAATCTCCCTCGGATAAACAGACCTTTAGATACTTGAGAAATACTACCAAAAAAGCCATACTTTCAGACAAAAAAAACTACTATAGTAATCTTCAGCAAGTAAATCATAATAACCCCTGTAAATTCTGGAAAAACTTAAATAGACTTATTCGTCCTGGTCAGACTACAACTCCCTCCCCCTCTGAGTCGGACAATAACTCAACCAATGAAATTGCCAATACCTTTAATTCCTTCTTTATTGACACCATTAACTCTTTGGCCTCTCACCTTTCCTTTGATAACTCTAGCATCCCTGATCTCTCATCTTCTAACCTACCAACCTTCATATTACAACCTATCTCTACCACCTTTATCCGAAAATGTATCCAAAAACTTAAACCTGGCACCCCCTCTGCTGACCAGCTTCCACCTGAATTCCTTCAAAAAGCAGCGAATGAAATAGCCTATCCTATATCCATTCTTATAAACAGAACTATTAATGAAGAAACCATCCCTGATATTTGGAAAATCTCTTATATCATCCCCTTACACAAAGGAGGAAACTCAAATGAGTACTCTAATTATAGGCCCATAGCAATCTTGTCACCACTAGCAAAAATAATGGAAAAATGTGTTCACTATCAATTAATGGATCACTTAACTAAACAAAACATTCTAACTAACTGCCAACATGGTTTTAGACTGTTTCATAGTACTACCACTGCACTCCTATCCTTTACTGACTTCATCAACAAAAACCGTAATAACAATATTCTATCATCAGCTCTCTTCATTGACCTGTCCAAAGCCTTTGATATGGTTAACCATCCCCTTCTCATAAAAATTCTGGAATCTATTTCCTTAGAACCCAAGGCTATCCATTGGTTTGCTTCCTACCTCAATAACAGGAGACAGGCAGTCCTCTGGGATAACAAACTCTCTTCTCTTTTGCCAATCTCTCTTGGTGTCCCCCAAGGCTCTATTCTCGGACCGCTTCTATTCTCCTTATTCATAAATGACCTACAAGTAGCTATACCCCAGACCACATGCATACAATATGCTGACAATTCCACACTTATTTGTTCTGCTAAAACCATCTCTGAATTACAAACAATTACACAAAATGTATTTTACACAGTAGAGGCATGGTTCTTAAAATGTTGTCTACTCTTGAATGCTAAAAAAACCAAACTCCTCCTCTTTAAGCCCACTACTAGGTCCCCCCCATTAGAATTTTCTATCTCTTCCAGTGATGGCACCCTTATATCACCTGACTCTACCACCAAGTTATTAGGTGTCACAATCGACAACAGCCTTACCTTTGATAGTCACATTAATAATACTATTAAAAATGTAAACAGAAAGCTGGGCTCCTTCTACAGAATCAAAATGTTCTTAACTCCTACAGCTAAAGCTACACTTGCCCACTCTCATCTTATTTCCACTCTTCTCTATGCTTCACCTATCTACACTAACCTAAAGAAAAACAATCTCTCTAAGCTGGCTAACACTTATCATAGTATAGCTAGATTTGTTACTGGAAATCTATATAGAACTCATCACTGCCTGAACCTACAGCAACTTCACTGGCTTGAACTAAAAAACATGTTGTTTCTTTCTCAACTTACCTTTGTACATAGGATTTTCTAGTATCCTAACAAAACACCTATACTTTCCAACATGCTTACCCCTTACACTAACCTTAATTCTCTCCGCTCCTCAAACAAACTTCTAGTAACCTTAACTAAAACTAATAACTGTGCTGGTGACTCCCTTTTCTCCAATACAATTGGTAAGTATTGGAATCATCTTCCCACCGAACTAACTTCCATTCCATCCTCAGTTCTCTTTAAACAAAAACTCAAAACACACCTTAAAAACACTGGTTATGCTCTTGCTTTAACCCTGATTAAAACTATGGTTACCATAACTTCTTTTCTCTCTCTTGTCCTCTCCTTGTTTTCCTTCTTACTATTTTAATGGGTCACTACCTATGCCTTAATAGGTTTTTTCTTTCTACTCCTCTTTTTTTTTCCTATTAGTCTCTCTTAAATCTATTAATAATGTTGTTTAGCATATTAAATTACCAAGATTTTTTTTTTCTGCTGCTGTTACTTTTACATTTACTATGAATGTCTTTCTCTTTTTCCTTTCGCTTTTCATGTACTAAATGTTCAATTAACCTTTGTTTCTGTACAGGTTATGAATTTAGAATACTTCAATGTAGAATTTTATATTGAATTAGGCACCTTATTTTATTTTATTCTTGACTTTTTTGGTATTGTGTAATTGCTTTTTCTCTATGTGGAGCTTTTCTCCCCGGGCCTCTGCTGAAAATGGAAATATATCCAGTTAGACTAGCCCGGTTAACAAATGTAAAATAAAAATAAATAAAAATAAAATAAATAAGAGGCAGGGGAAGGTAAGCATAAAAGAGACCTGAGTGCCAAAGATGGACTAGAACATCTCTTGGTGAATGCCCTTGAGGCGGAATTAGGACAAAGAACCTGCTGCATTTGTTGTTGAGGGGAGAGGTGAATAGATCACAGCACAGTTGACCCCATTTGTAAAAGATCATATTTGCCACTGATTGACTGAGAGACCAATTGTAAGGCAACAGGATGGTACTGTTGAGTTTGTCCGCTGAGATGTTGTATTTCCTTGGCATGTGCATTGTTACAAGAAAGCAGTTGGAGAAGATCGACCACTGCCATACACTCATTGCTTCTTGGCACAGGGGATAGGATCTGGTTGCCCCATGTTTGTTGATATACCAGACTACTACCATGTTGTCTGTTTATATAACAATAGTTCCTAGTGGAAGAGAGCTCTGAAGGGCCTGCAACACTAGAGGCACCACTCTCATACCCAGGGCATTTATATACAAATTGATCTCTTCTGGGGGCTTCGTGCCAAGTAATGACCACCCACCCCAACTGAGAGGCATCAGTGGTCAAGGTGGCATTTGGGGGAGGAAGAATAAATGGACATCCTTGACGAATTTCTTTGGAGTGTATCCACCTTAGTAGGAATTTTCTGCAAACCTGAGATAATTTTATCAGATGTCATAGGGGATATTGATGAAAGGACCATTGCACTGTTAGAGTCGGTTGAAGAATTATCATATGCAGACAAGCAGAGGTTATTAAAATTATTGCAGCAGCCATTGACCCTAGGGCTTTGTGTATCATTCTTGTCAGAGAGAAATAATCTGTCTGATATGAAATTTCAAAGCAAGAATTCTGTTTTGAAGCACAAGAGCTAGACAACTGACTGTATCCAGACAAGCCCCTATAAATTCCAATATTGAAATGGTTGAAGTTGTGACTTGGCCAAATTGATCTGAATTCCCAGAAAGTGGGATAATTAAAGTAAATAATCTGTGGCTCTTTCCAGAAGATACCTGGTTGGTGTTGTAAAGAGCCAGTGATCTAAGTAAGGAAACACTCTGAATCCTACCAGTCTTAGATGAGCTGCTACCTCTGCCATCCATTTTCTGTACACCCTGGTGGCTGTGGTGAGACTGAAGGGCAGGTCTCTGAACTGATAATGACTGGCTCCCAGCTGGAAGTATAGGTATCTTTGAGACCACCTGTTCATTTTGATGCAATAGTATGCATCCTGAAGATCAATAGAGCACATCCAGTCATTCTTCTGCAGGAGAGTCAGAATGGATGGAACTGTGACCATCCAGAATTTGGAATTCTTTTTAAATTGGTTCAGATATCCCAGATCCAAACTGGGTCTCAGGTCCTTTGTTTTCTTTGCCACTGAAAAAGAACCCTGAGTAAATTCCGGATCCTCTTTGGTCTGAGGGACCTCTTGGATGACTCTTGTGTAGCAACTTTTGAATCTGTAGAGCTGCTAATGCCCTCTGATTAGGTGCAACACTGGAGAGAAATTTTCTTTTCTTTTGGGGAATGTATAAAAAGGGAATGAAGTATCCTCTGGATACGATCCTTTGCACCCATTAATTTTTTGTGATGGCTATCCAGGCTTATAGGTAAAAGGGCAAGCACCCCCAACTGCCTCCAGAGAGGAACAGTCAGGCAACCTTTCAAGAGCACTGAAAGGATCTGTCCAAGAAAGAGTTTCAAGACCCTTGATTCTGCAGACCCTCTCTGCCGTGTGGGTGGCATCTTCCATTGTAGCTGTTTCCCTCATCTGCCTCTGGGGGAAAAGTATTTGTGTGACTCTTGAAAAGGTCCTTGAGATTTCTGGAACCACATATTTTTACTACTGCATTGATTCCTAGAAAAAGGTCTCTGCTCGGTAGAGAAGCAGATTCCCATGGCAGAGAAGGTCTTTCCATCTTGCATACTGCAGAAAAGTGTCTCTTTAATCGTTGGCCCAACAAAGAAAATCCATCAAAAGGAGCATTGACGAATGGTGATTTGATAGGCTTCACAAAATTGCACAACTGCATCCAGGCATGTCTCCTAATAGCTATGCCTGAACTAGCCACCTGTGAGGAGCTCTTAGCTGCATGCGAAATTAGCCTCATGGATGTGTTTGTAATGGATTGCAGGGTGGGCAGTCATGAGGAAAAAGAGTTTTGTTCCTCTGCAGATATGGATCCAGGGGTAGGGTTAGAGATTTATTTAACTCAGTCCCTCTGTAATCTAGTGAAATGTGTCAGGTAATTCAGTGGCCAAAAGGCAAAGGTCGGTGAAGCATACACTCGCTTCCCAAACCTGTCCAAAGCCCTAGACTCCCTATTAGGGGGATGGACAGTGGAGCTCTGTTCATTCAGCTTTTGTTTGGTGGCTGCTGCAACAACCATGGCATCTACAGGGATTCCCTTGTTCCAGTGTTGTCTGTCCGCAACAACCATGGCATCTATAGGGATTCCATTGGCCCAGTGTTGTCTGTTGGAGGTGGTGCTCCAAATTTTGTCTGTGCATTTTGGGATCTGTTCCACTGAGTCCAGTTCCTTCCATACCCTGCAGGAGAATAGTTCTATAAGCTCATCCGTGGAGGGGGGGGGTGACACAAGACGTAGATGGCCCAGACCTAAAGGCTTCCAAGAACACTGTTTCCTCCTGGGAAGCGGTTTGGGAAGACCAACCATATTTCTGTTGAAGGATCTCGAAGATGTCTCCAGAAGAGGCATCATCAGGTGGATATCTAGGGGACCTTTCCTGTTCATCAAAAATCAGTGTCTTCTGTAAGAGATTCCTACAGGGAATCCAAGTGCTATCTCTTGCATGTTTTCTTCCAAGGAATCTCTTCAGTGGGTGTTCTGGAGAGGTGTCAGAAGAAGTAGGGAGTTCTCTTGGGGAACTGCTTGGAAGCTCATATGGGCTGGCTGTCCTTGAAGTGTAAGATGAGTAGACTCAGACACAGGATCCAATGAGGAAACAGGGACTGGATTTGAAGGCATAAGTGTCAAAACTGCTCTGGGGATGGAGAAAACCCTCTTCACTATTTCAAAAGTGGAAGGACCAGGAAAGGCTGGGGACAATTCGTCCAGAGTCAAACCTCAGTGCAGTCATTTCCAGGCCTGAGACAGGAGTTGGAGTTGAGTTGCGTAATGCCAAAGCTCAGAAGGGAAGCAATGGCTCCGAAAACTTCAGATTCAAAGTCAACCCCTTGGATCCAACACAGACACTTTGGCTCCAAGAACCATCATGCTCCACGGGGGGTAGAAGCCAATCAGATCAGGGAAGTAATTTAAGTAGAAGTTAGAAGTATCTTTGGATCTGATGGTTCAACTCTCACAGACATTGGATCTAAGGACTCTAAAATGATAGGTCGGATCAAAGATGGAGCAATAACAGGCTGGAAATAAGGCTCAAGGCTTACAGATCTCATTGGAGATGGAGATTGCAAGACCCCCACCTGGATCTGTGTTCTGAAGAATATTCTCATCATCCTATCAACTCTGCCTCAGAAAGACTTTGGGAGTACTTAACAGAGGAAGAAGTGGAAGGTGGTCCAGAAGACTTTTTAATGGTCTCCTGAAGGAAGGGAGACCTCAATCTCAGGGATACCAGCTCCATGGCAAACCATGGACTACAGAGCCAAGGAGACTTGGCAACAGTAGGCATTGGATCTGAAGACTTCAAATCCAAATTCTTAGAAATTTTTTTTTTGGTTGGCTCTGAAGGAAGCACTGATTTTGGAGAGTGCTCCAGAGACCATTTGCAGTGCTCCTTGGACTCCTTTGATTTATGAGAGGGGATTTGAGTCCCAGTACCAGATGCAGGTGCAGAAGCTTGAAAGAGACCTTTCAGAACAAGTTTGTTCCTCTGTCACTAATGCCCCTGGAATTAAATGAAGCACAGTTGGAACAGAAAGTGTCCAAATGTGCTGAGCCCAGACAACTGATGCACTTCCTGTGGGTATCAGAGTTGGGGATCTTACAGTATGCCCACAGGAAGTGCACTTTTTGAAACCAGTAGACTTTTCAGCCATACTGTAAAAGAACATGAGTCAGAATGCTATCTTTTTTTTTTTTATTTAAACAGCAAGAAAGAAACATACCAACAAAGGTATATAAAGAGAATACCTCAAAGCGGGGTAAAGGAAGAAGAAAAATTCCCAACAATGGTAATGAAGAGTACTAAGAAAAATTCTTTGGTAGTTACGAAGAATAGAATGAGGTAAGTGCTGATACAGAAGAAATTATATTTTAAAGGCAAAAAACATTAATTAAACACTCACTAAACCCACAACAAGCTCAAGAGATCGCAATCCTGACTGAACCGCAGAGTGGCAAATGAGATCTGAGGTAACACAGTAGTCAGGGGCGTTATGGATAAGGGAGGAGCTCGAAAGTTGGATCCTAGAATCTAAAGAAAGGGACCCAGTCTGAACCCATTCATTGAGGAACGAATGAAAATGACAATGTCAGATCTGCTTCTTATCATTGCTAATGTATGCCACTTTTATTGTTCTTTTACAGGCATTACCTTACAGCCTGAGTCTAACAGCTCTTTCAGCTCTCTGCCATTAGTTAAGATACTTCATTTTGCAGTAGGAGAGTAACAGAATGCATATTTAGACATCACAGTAGGACACCTCTAGTAGCATTCTTCTTAGAGGTGATAGTTTTCACTGCTGTAATCTTGTTGCTATTATTAGTTAACCATCACGCTATGTTACCTTTTCCCCACAATTAAAACAGAGTATGTCTGCAGAAGTTTCTTTTTGTTTACCAACATCTGGCTTAAGTTTTACTACAAGTCTAGACTGCTCAGAAGTATACTTAGTTTCAGAGTATAACAGTCGTTCTACTATAACAACAAAAATGTCATACGATTTATGGCAGATCTTATTCCGATGTTCTTAAAGCAGTAGATAAAAGCCTTTTTAATTTGGTTATCATTGCTGTTATTTTGTTTTCTTATTATGTTGACTCTCTGGCTCTGTCCATAAGTTAATACTATGCTTTATGTTACATAATTGTGGCTTAACTATTTTGTTATAAGAAAATGCCCAACTATGAAACTTTTGAGCTTGTGTCTCAGAAGTCACCCCAGCGCTGGTAAGTGCTGCTTTTTTCACTTTATCATAGTTTTGGTAATTAATCACCGCCATGTTCATAAAGAGTGTCAGTGATTCTTTAGCTTACTGAGTTGATAAGACCAGACTAGTCAGCTAAATCCCATCCCTCCTTGTGGGCATACCTCTTGAAAGTGGTAAAATGTGTCTCAAAGTCCTCCTCATGGTTCAGTTATTTTAACATTGGTCCTGTACTGGGGATAACCATAGACTTTGATACAGTGGACATCCCTTCAGCTGCAGTTGTTGTGGTCTGTAATAATTACCCCACTTTGGTCGTCTTGGCACATGGATCCACACACAGGTGCACAAGCAAAAAATTGCCAGTATACTACATGACTGTCCATCTTTCTCTGTCTCTCTCTCTCTTTCTCTCTGTCGCTGTCTGTCTCTCTTTCTCTCTCTCCCCCTCTCTCCTTTTGGAGAAATTACAGTCACATTGGCAGCAATAGGTCTCAGGACTTTGGCAATTATGACTTGTGTGAAAAATGCCACCAAGTTCACCAGTGTGGAAGATTATGCTGATAAGGCCACCAACCTTGATATTATCTTGTTTATTACATACAAGTACAGATTATTCCAATAAATAAACTGTTGCAGTTTTAACTGCTGAGTACCTCTTTCTGGATACCTTCTGACAAAAATATTTTCCAAGTACTTTTCCAAGTTTGTTCTTCACTTCAGTCTGTTATAGCTGCTGCTGCTGTGGATATTAAGCAGTGTTTACCAAGTGCAAGGACTCTCTTCTTGAACTTGTCTCGGCCCTCTTTATTATCTCCAAATGCTCATTTATCAAACTGTTCTTACTAATACAGGCAAATTTATTTCTACTCTTACAGTAAAATATATAAAATAGCAAAATACTGACTACATTTTAAGGAAAAGAGCACTCCCTTCACATATTTTAGATGTCACAAGATGTCATAAGTATACAATTACGTACACGTTTTAGGACAGCCTTACATATACCACTATTTACATATTTTTGGTCACTTTGCACTCTTCTGTTTGATGAGAACTGCACCTCTATGCTGTTATACATAGAGATACATAGATAGATATAGATATATACATATAAAACAGAGGTAATCCAGAAGGCTTGAGTCAGATCTGCAATTCCACCTGTGAACCCAAGGATGACAGGACTAACGAGTAACAGATTACAAAGGATTATTCCAGATAAAATCACTTTAGCTAGCATCTAAGAGACTCATTCTTTCTCTTTCACTGAGGCCCTCCCTGTGGGAGAAATAAAGTCACATTGTTGAAGTTTCAAGTGGTAGATGGATGGGTGTTCTTGTTCTAATACATTACATTCAACAGGACAGTTATTTAAATCAAGTAACAGACAATGGTGGGAGGGTGCTGGGGAGCTGACTGGAAGAAAATCTGGAAGATGGAAAAACAAGAATCGAATCCCCAAATCTTAGATGTTACCCCTTATTTGAATAGTCCTGAAAGACCCATGACGGTTTACCAGCTCAGCAGCCTGTGGCACCTCATTCTTATTCAAAAGATTTTTATTTTGATTTTTAACAAACAAAACTGACAGCACACCATAAACTACCATTACAGAACTCTATTTAAGAAAACTCTTTTGCTTGAGTTTCTTCCGGTTTATCTAATAGAGTGGTTTGTAAAGTGGTTTATAGTTTAATCATTGAAAATGCCTTCTTTTATTAGGCTATCACCACACTTTATAAGCTTGTTTTTTCCACATATAATATGAGAGGTTGTGTTTGCCTTTGTGGGGCTCATAATCAAAGCCAGAGCCCCAAGTAAAAACAAGTCGCCATGCTGGACATCCAGCATAAAAAAACTTTATAACAAAAATAAGACAACATGTCAGATCCTCTAAGGGCATCTTTGAGAAAAACTTAGCAAGCACAGCCAAGGATAAACATAAGACTTTTTACAACTACATACATAGCCTAAAGGGTAGGCTCCAAGCATGTGCTGTACTTGTGACTAACGGTATCACACACACTGACCCCACAGAGATAACAAACCTGCTAGCGATAGGTTTGGTGAAAATTTCACTCCCTTATCCCCTCTAAACTAATCACAAACCTTGCCCCAAACTCTCCCCACCCTACATATCTGAAGAGCAGGTCCTCAAAGCCTTGTCCAAGACAAAAAACACAGCCTCTATGGGACCAGACAGCATCCCAGGCTGTCTTCTAAACAGGCTAAAACATGAACTAGCATCACCATTAAGTACCCTTTTTAATCATAGCCTAACCACAGGCTTTGTTCCTGCAGAATGGAAAACAGCAACAGTTATTCACCTCCCCAAACATGACCTGGCAATGGATCTGGGGAATTATAGACCCATAAGTCTGACCAGCCTCATCTGTAAGGCCATGGAACGTATCCTTATGGACCTCATAAATAAAGACATAGGTGACCTCCAAACCCTGGACCCAACCCAATTCAGCTTCATTAAGGGCAGATCCTGCCTGTTAAATCTGGTAGATTTCTTCAAAAGTGTGACCAAGACCATTGATGATGGCAAATCTGTGCACACAGCATACCTCAGCTTGGCAAAAGCTTTTGATACAATCCCACACTCAGGCATTACTGATAAACTTAGCAAAATTAATGTAAACTCCTTTGTTGTAAGATGGGTTGTCAATTAGCTCACAAACCAGACACACCTTATCAAAGTGGATGACTCCACATCAACCAGCAGACCTGTCCTCAGCGGGGTGCCACAAAGTCCCCTACTGTTTGGTATATAATTCTCATAACTTCAGGCCAAAACTAAGGGGTTGTGGCTGACCAAGTTTGTGGACCTCTGCAAACTAGGTGCAATTATTGAATCCCCAGTGACTTAGCCATCCCAAATAAATAACTGGTACCAAAATCATGGACTAAAACTAAATGCCAAAAAATGCATCATTGTGTCTACTGGAAGTCATCTATCCCAGGGAACTACCACATTCACAATAGTCCCCTAAGAGTTGACCAAGGTGACTTCCAAGATGGCTGCACACTGATCAGTAACTTAATTTCAGCTCACCCAGTGTGAAAAAAGAAACTGAGAAACAATAACCAGTGACTAGATACTAACAAGTCTCCTTAGGTAATTAACACACACACTGTTGTCCAGCAATGTATTTCAGTTTCATTAAAATTCACACAAAACAGTCAGAATACCCAGGCAAAGGCTCTGTTTAAAACAGAAATAAAATCCAAAAGCATAAATCAAGCAGAGTCACCCAACAGCTGTGTATAAATTAAAACAAGGTTTATTAAAAGCATAAGTGCTTTTGCAGTCCCTTAGACTGCTTCATCAGATGTTAAAATTCAAATCTTTAGGCCACAATTATATGGTATTATACAATTCTGGTTTAAAGATTTCAGTTGTTGAATTTATACACAGCCATTGGGTGACTCTACTTGATTTATGCTTTGAGTGAAATTCAGTTACTACTAAGTACTATTCTGTGCTGAAAGCTGATTATTTCATCCCCAAAATTTCTTAAGCTCCATAATAAATTGCATCTCTTAATTACCTCATTCTCTACACCAACCTATCCTTCCTAAAGCTGTGCTTGATGCCCTCATAGTCAGTTTTTGCCCTCTTTTTGCAGCCTTGCATCTGGGCCACTAGATTATGGTGCTATCCATAACTGGGTCCGAATTTCTGTGTCTCACATCTGTTATAAGAGATTCAGCTTTGTTTTACTACTGGCATTCGATCAATAAAAGTGTTCCCATCTCCAGTTTCTCTCTCTTGGGGTCCACATCTCCAAATTTACTATGACTGTCAATGGCACATGATCAGAGAGATTAGTCTCATATAGGAGAATATAATATGTTCTTGGTCTAATATGTTACAGGAGAATGGAATCTGTTCTTGGTCTCATATGTTATAGAGGAATGAAATCTGTTCTTGTCTAATATGTTACAGGAGAATGGAATCTGTTCATGAAATCTGTTCTTGTCTAATATGTTACAGGAGAATGGAATCTGTTCTTGGTCTCATATGTTATAGAGGAATGAAATCTGTTCTTGTCTCATATGTTACAGGAGAATGGAATCTGTTCTTGCAGTGAACCTGAGTAATAAGTAGGTCTATTCTACTAACCTGTAACATCAGATTCCTAGAGCATGAGGGAGTATTGTCATCTGGGTGAAGTTCTATCCATAAATCTAACCAACTCTCTCTATTCATCTATTAGTTTAAGAAAATCTGTCATTGAGTATGACCTCCCCTGCTCTGGAATAATTTATCCTTTTGCTTATTAATTGCGACACTGAAGTCTCCTATCAGCAAACTTAAGTTGCTCAAGCTTGTTTCTTCCTGCCATAACTCAGAAAATCTGTTAAAAAGAGGCCACATCATCATTACTGGGTGTATAAACATTGCCAAAAAAACATTCTCTTTGTTAATGTACCCATTCCATATCACCGAATGTCCCATCCCAATTTTTTCTGAACTGTGCACAAGTTTAAAAACCTATGGAACAATATCAAAACACCTCTTTTTCCACTCCCTGGTGTGTGGTCAGCTTCCACTGTAGGGTATTGCCTTGAACCAAATTTGTCAGCTTCCTTTACTTTAAGCTTTGCTTCTTGCAAGGCCATTCTTCTTACCCCTAACCTCTGCACTATACCACACCCTTCTTATTGGGTGAGAACTACCTCTTATGCTCCACAAAAAAAACATTAGACCAATGTTTTTCTTGAGCAAAAATTAGTCATGGTGTGATTTTGTCATTCCCATTAAATGTATTTTGCTAACCTCCCCTCCAGTTCAGAAGAAAAATCCAGGAATAATCCTAGGACTAGAGACCAACAAGTCTCCTTAGGTAATTAACACACACACTTTTGTCCAGCAATGTATTTCTAGATGCTATTTGGAACACTGGTGGACTCTCTGAAGGGTGATACTTCATCACCTCTCCATCACAAGTAGTATTCTGATACAGCATGCAACCTCATGTTCATGCAACCATTTTACCAAAAAAAGATGACAAGAGTTAAAGAAAATATTACACAATTATCAAGAAGTACTTCTTGCCCATTAATCACATTAAAGAAGCAATTATTGTAAGCACATTAGAACAATGTATCCATAAGATAAACAACTTGTAATAATATCATCAATAAGCATAAAGTAATCCAAAAAGTTTCCTTGCATTTAGTATGTTCCCTACCATATATGTAAAAACATCCTAGTGCAGCCATGTTTTAATTTAGTTACATTTACAGTGGCCAGAAGGCAGAATCTAAAAAAAGAACAAAACAGTTATGTTTATCTGAAGTTCTCAAATTCAGCCATGCTTCTGTCCAATCTCTGTATCCCATTATGTCCTAGCAGTTCTCATCTGCTGGGTCCGAGGAGCCCAAGGAGATCACCAACGACAACTGACTTCTTGCTGGGCTCCTGTCTTTTGTTTCCACTGGGTACTGAAGCCCCTTTTTTGTTTTGTGACTTCTTCATTGCCCTTCTCTTGTATTCCCTTCTCTAACACATTGGGGTGAGTGTGATGTCATGGTGGTGCTCCATATATCCTGAGTATGGCAAATTGATTTGCTACTCGTTGTTCCTTCTTAAACTCCATTATTTTGGGTGACCTTAACTTCCCTTCATTAAACTGGGACAGCTATACTTCCAGTGTGGGATATACCCAAACATTTCTACACTTAATAAACACAAATACTCTTGAAAAGTTGGCAAATGAACCTAATAGAGGATGTAGCATTCTTGACCTGATTTTTACAAATATGACTATATCTTGTTCTACTATTGTGGTATTTCATTCTCCAGTGAATCCTGGCAAAAAATTAAGACCTTCTCCTTTAAACTCTCAAAAAGTCCCAGCAGCAAATCACACTACATTTAAGGACTACAAATGTGCCAAACTCAACCTACTGTATGATGAAATATCAAAATATCAAAATTCACATATGACTGCACCTTCCCTGATCATGATGCAACAGAAAGCTTTGCTAAAGAATACATCTGTTTAGAAAAATACCTAGTGCTAGCCCTCCCTACCAGAACCAAGTATCATGGGAAATGTATTTACTTATTTGTCTTTGTTTACCAGGAAAGTCCAACTGGGCAATACCCATTTTTAGAGGAGGGCCAGGGAGAAAAGCTCCATTTGTTTGCAGTGCATTATATTAAGTTCCAATCAAGCACAGAGCGGTTACATTTCAATTTACATTTATACTCAAACATTTATACTCAAACAGTAGTTACATTTATATGTATACATTCCATAAAGTACATCCAAAACCCCTCTTCTCAGGGATAATTTCAGAAGCATTACAATAAAATGAAGACCACTATCAGGTCGACTAAAGGAGCCCACAAACACAGGCTGGCCTCTAAGTTCTTCTTTAGCTATATCATAAACCTAAGAAACAATACCCTACATTGCTCTGGACTTGTTCACAATAACTCTTCTTACTCTGACACAACCAACATTGCCAGTATTCTTGCAAACAAATGTGGTACTAATTCCCCCACTAAGACTTCTACCAAATCCCTGAAGTATCATTATATCTTACTCCCCCAACTGTCTGTAAAGATAATTTATTGAAAAATGCTAATAAAAAAATACTTCATCCATGGGATATGACAGTGTAGCAGGTTGTTTAATTAATATTGCTAAACATGATCTTGCAGGCACACTCCTTTATCTGCAGATGATATAGGAACTCACAGTTTATTACACTCCTTTATCTGTTTACTCTAAGTTTAGCTAATGGCTTCATCCCTGATGAATGATGCACTGCAGCAATGATGCCCCTCCATACAGGGGGCCTTACAACAACTCAGGTAATTGCAAGCCTATCAATCTTACAAACCTCATCTGCAAAGCCATGGAACATATTATAACTGATCTCATAGTCTACCATATCAAGAATTTTACTAAACTTGACCCCTAACAGTTTGACTTTGTGAAAGATCAATCCTGTCTAAAGAATCTGGCAAACTTCTTCAAAAGAGTTACACAGGCTGTAGATGGTGACCAATCAGTACACAATATATATATTGATCTGGCCAAGGCCTTTGACACCATTTCCCATGCTTGCAACATGAAAAATCTAAATGCTTTAAAACATCAACCCATAAGTGGTAAGATTGGTTGCAAACAACTGAAAAAAAATTACACAGTTTGAGTTGCAGGTGCCTGATTAGAAGGTTTGAAAATTACCAGTGATGTACCTCAGTGTGTGGTGCTGGGACTTGTAGTTTTCAACATTTACTTCTCAAATCTCACAGCAGAAAGCCAAAACCTCTGGCTAACAAAGTTTGCAGATGACTGCAAACTGGGAGTCATTGTTATGTCTGACACCCAAACCCTCCAGAATGAATTCTCCCTAGCAAACTCTTGGTGTACTAAAATAGGCTCAACTAAATGCTAAGAACTGTAATAAAATCACTTTTGGTAAACAACCCCTCCCATCATCATACTTTACAGACAACACACCACTACAAAATGGAAATGTTGTCAGGGACTTAGGAACTTGGGTTTATAACTCCCTGTCTTCTGACCATCAAGTGGCAACTGTTGTCAGGAAATCTTTTTATTTAACACAGTTAATTGCCAAAGGAATATCATAAATGTCTAAACAAGTTATTACTTAGCATTGATCAGACCAAGTATTAAGTACAATGATGGATCTCACTAAACATATCAATTAGAAAGAACTCAAAAGCTCACAACCAAAAAAGATCACAGGCCTAAAGTTCTTGAAGTTATCAGTTTTGTTGTCTATTTTATCCATTTTGAGAGAGATTTCTTGTAGGCTGGTAAGAACAAACTGAATGTCCTTCCTTAATGAAGAGTCCTGAGAGGTTCCTTTTGTGTGGCTCATATTAGATTTTGAAGACACAAAACTTCCAGATGAAATTTTGACAGGAAATAGTTAAATTATTCAATTTTTTTTTAATATTCCTTCACTAGATATTACAACTTACTATTATTTGCTGAAAAAATAGAAGAAATAATAAATTAAAATTCCTATCAGAAATGTAGAAACTGTAGCAGAACTAATGAAAACTGCTGCTAATCAGTCTGCATCTTGGCCACGCCCATCACAGGCCTAAAGTTATTAGCTATCAAGAGAGGATGGAAGTTTTTTCCCTTTATTCTGAGTCTTAGTAAATTTTTGAGGGGCAAGCTTTGTCTAGCTTACCCTGTCATTAGGGACTTGGTTGTCTTGGACCTCCTGTATCTCTGCAGGTCTAATATCTCCACCAGTACTAGAACCTGGGACCTAAACCTTCACCAAGAAATAAAGCATAGTAGCAGGACAGGTTTATAGTCTATTATCTCCCTAACTTCTGGACAAAATGTTCCGTGCATGTTAAATAGTGAGGCTTACTATCGTCCTTTAAGCATAACCTAGATGAACGCATGGATAGCCACAGATTTACTCTGAGATTGAGTGGTGTGGCCCTCCTGGAAAAAAGAAATGCAGTGCAGCAGGAAAAAGGGCACTGGCAAGGCATGAACTGTCCTAAGACTTAGTAGCCTTGGAATCTGTATGAACTGTATGAATCTATGAAATCCCTAAGTGCAGGCCACAAAGATAAGGTCTCTGTAGTCTACAGATATTTAGCTTTTAATATAGAAGTGCATTTTGTTGTTGTAAGTAGGTCTCTAGCACAGTTGGAGCAATCATTACAGGGAATATTATCACTGAAGATCCAGTTATAGTTGAATATGATACTTCAAAAGAAGAACTAAACTGTGAGTTAGAGAGAGTTATAGAGGTCCTAATTTATTTTTGAATGCATACACTTTACTTAAAATAAAACAGGATCATTTGTGATTTGTGCAATCATTCCATTTTATTTGAAATATCCCAAAATCGATCTAGAGAATGTGTTTTAAATCATCTGTATCAAGCTTTTCCTGATTTAGGTAAGCAGTTTGAATGATCATAAATTGTATGCTGGAAAACCTAACAGATGGTGTAACATCTGTAGTCTAGCAGTAGATTTGGAAGAGTTACATGTTCTGTGGTTAGAATTTCAGTTACCTTCTCAATATTTCATGCACCTAATGTCCAAATCAACATTTTGTTCTATATCATCATATAGTAAATCAGAAGCAGCAACACAAATCAAGCATCAAACTCCAGTTGGAAGGTTCAAATTATATGCAAGAATGGTCTGAAAAAGTATGTAAGAAGACAATCAGTGATGCTAGAAGACAACGTGTTAGAAAACAGAAAGTGATCAGTGTGTGATAATGACTTTTGCTGATGAAAGAGTGATACCAAAACCATTTAACCATGAAACCTCTCACTACCTGGTCACCCTACTAACTCATTAATTTCCCTCTGAGCAAAAGTCCTTAAGCCTATTCATTCCATTCAAGGCAAGAATCAGGTGCTGGAATGGTGTCATTATGTGAGGTAGAATCACAGGATCATAGGAGGTTACTAGGCTTATGGCCCTGGGGCCCTTTGAAGCCTTGCCAAGAATTTATCCCCAAAAAAGAAACCTCAGTCAGCACCTGTCAACCCTGTCAATGAGAGACACAGGTGGAACCCCAGGACAAATTTGTGGTTTCCCATCCACTTAAAAAGTTTGTGCTTGAAGAGGGTCAGCAACGTATTCTGTTTGATGTGTATGGGGAGTCCATTCCAGAGATGAGGCAGCCTCTGGGAGACAAAGCTGTCTCTCCACCAGGTTTTGTTAATGTTGCATGTTAGATTTAGGCCTTTTAATCAGGTAATGCGTGAGGTGTTTAGACTTATGGATATGGTAGGGTATGGTCTGAGATTGCCTTGTAAGCGAGACACAGATCTGTATGATACTGTGTAGAATGATAGTGATTTGAGCCTGCCACATAGGCCATGAATTCTCATTGTGAGGTATTTCTGTGGCCTTTCCAGCTGGTGTAGGTGTTTGGAGAGGTACATACCAAACAGCGTGTTGTACTCAATTATTGGCCTAATGACGGAGGAATACAAAGAGGTAATAACCTTCTTTTTTCTGGATGCAATCCCTTTACTTATGAGATGAACCAAGTAAAAGGCTTTTCTGACCATTGTTGTCAACTTGTGTACCCAGGTCTCTCTCCACAGGTTGTGTGCTTAGGGGGTTGCAGTTGATGTGGTAATCAGTAGGGGCTGTGTTTTTGCCAAATGGTATGATAATACATTTTTTGCATTTAACTTAAGGCCATGACTTTGGCACCAGTCATTTCTTGCTGTGAGGCCCTCTTGTAGTATGTAAACATCATTTGAAAAGTTAATGACGGCACCCAACTTACAGCCGTCCACAAACTTAGTCAGCCACAGGCCTCTTGCCTTTGCCTGGACCTCTGAAAAGTAGATGCCAAACAGTAGGGGTCCCAGGACACATCCCTGGGGAACACCACTAGTGACAGGTCTGCTGTCTGAGGTGGAGGCATCTATTTTGACCTTGTGGGTCCTATTGGTAAGTCAATTGGCCACACAAGTGATGAGATAGGGATTTATGCCAAGCTGTGTTAGCTTTTCGATGCTGCCCGAGTGGGGGATTGTGTCAAAGACTTTGGCCAAGTCAAGGTAAGCTGTATGTACTGACTTTCCCTCATCCAGGGCCTTGGTGACAATCTCAAAAGGTCAACCAGGTTCAACAGGCAAGATCTGCCCTTGATGCATCTGAATTGGATGAGGTCAAGTGCTTGGAGATTACCTATGTCATTGTTTATGAGGTCCATAATAATAAGCTCCATGGTTTTACAGATCAGACTTGTCAAGCTAATGGGTAATTAGTTTCCAGAGTCAGTAGTGGCACCACCTTTGTGCAAGGGGATGACAATGGCAGTTCTCCACTCTGCTGGATGGAAGCTTGTACTTAGGCTGTGATTGAACAGGGTGCTCAATGGTGAGGTTAGTTCTTGCTGAAGATGGTGCAGAATACAGCCAGGGATACTATCAGGTCCAGTAGAAGCTGTGTTCTTTGCCTTGAATAGGGCTTTTAACACTTGATCTATGGACATGTGAGGTAGAGCAGAACTTTTACTTTCAACCACAATACTCCAAGGATGCCCTGTAGGAATTCATGCAGAAGGATGTGCAGTGCTGTATGGTGCTAGACTGTTGTTTAATTCTGCAGGTAGTGCAAATCTACAAATGGTGCCCACCTTCTAGAACTGGCACTTGTACATGGTTCTCCAGTTAATGTAATATTTGTGTCCATGGAATTGCAGTCAGCCCCTCCCCTGAGAGAAGTAAACAGCCTCAACCCCTCATTTCACTCCCCCTTGTGTCATCTCCGCAAGATGAATGAGCCGAGTTAAACTCATATCACTTGGGTTCTAGGTAGGGTTTCATCCTTCAGTGCCAGTAGAGCTGGTTGTCATCTAGTGTTGCAGAACAACCAGCATTTTGGTCACGGACTAAGGAATTTAGGAAAGAGATAGCAACATTCAACTAGGAGCTCAACATGCTGTGGAGACAGCGTATACAGTACAAAGTGAAGTATTTGGGGAGCAACATTAAGAACTAAGAAGCAACTGTCAGACATCCTGATGACATTTATGCAGAAAATTAGTCATAGAAGCATCGAGTCTCACCACCACTACTAGAAGTTAATGCAGGGTCTACATGTAATCATTTTATGTTTTATTTAAATACCCAATTCCACTTCAAAAAATATCTCATAAAGTTTATCCACCATTCAGTTGTCCTTAGTGACAGTCATGTTTGCGTCACTCTTTCAATATACATTTACTATCTACATTAAAAGAAAGAGAATATAAAACTAAAATTAGTTTGTTTCCTTTTCAAATGTGCATTGTTGTGGTATAACATATACCTGTAGTTGTGCTCTGAGGTAGGAAGTGACATTCTCACTTTTTCTTTAGAGCTGTTTAGAGTCAGACATCCTGATCTATTTCTATCTGTGAGTTTTTTCATAGAATGTATTGCAACCGCTGTGGGCACATAGTATATTACTCTATAATAACAAAGGTTCAACTATTCCCTGCATTTAACTCTGAAAGAAAGCAGGAGGGCTCACAAATTACAGTAAATTACAAACTGAAGTCAGGTGGTTAAATGATAATTTAGCAATGGATGTATGACTCTAGATCAGTAAGATAACCTGTCTACATAACTAAAGTGCAATGCTATTCATACATGCTGAGCAAATTCTAATGAAAGACAGTTATCCCAGAGCTGGATTTGTTTCTAGTCAACCTCAGTTGGCCAAAGTACTTAAATGACGGGCTTACTAACTTCATTAATAAACTGAACTGCAAATTGACGGCATTGATTCCTATGACAGATGGGAAAAGTCTTGTTCAACTGATACACACATGGACACACACATGTACACACACACACATGTTCAAACACACACACACACACACACACGCACAAACACACACACACACACACACACACACACACACACACACACACACACACACACACACACACACACACACCTTAGAGGGTACAATCACCATGCTTTCAATGATTGAAGACCTTTTTGTTTTTATATATATATATATATATATATATATATATATATATATATATACATATATATATGCCGCGGTGGTACGGTGGTAGCGTTGTTACCTCACAGCAAGAGGGTCTCCCGTTCGATTCTCAGCATGGCTTGGGAGTGCCTTCTGTGTGGAGTCTGCATGTTCTCCCTGCGGTTGGGTAGCATTCGAAAGACATGCGTGCGTAAATGGGCTTGCCTTCATTGAAGGTTGGGCATCAAGCTGGCACCTCAGCATTTTGTAAAAATCTACTGCCAATCATTAGTGGACCGGAGTTCCGCTGTGGTGACCCCTTGCCGGGAAAAAGCCGAAAAGACAAACAACAACCTATATGTATGTGTATATATATATATATATATATATATATATATATATATATGTGTGTGTGTGTGTGTTTTTGTATTTTTTTAGCTCTCTATATCTACATTCACCCTGAGTAGTGCTGATCTCTGATTCAGTTCTGACCATAAAATCATTTGCAAAATCTAAAATATTTGGTACTGTTTTTCAAATACAAAAAAAAAAAAAAAAACTAGCACATACATTTCATTAAAGCGAGCAAACTGTTGACAATAGATATTTGATATTTTACAGAAATAAGCCAACAAAACCCATGCTTCTGTTAAAAATTTGAATCACCTCAGTCATTCATCCTGATTAATTAACAAATGAATGCACTTATTTTTCAAAGCCTAAATCTGTTTTTAGTTCTTTTCTAAATATGAATCCTTACTTTGATATTAAATCATCAAAGAATTTGGAAAGTGCTTATTACTATCCTGTGAAGGTTGTCAAGAATTCCCCATGAAGTCAAAATGGCTAGTTGAACTCCCCCGACAGCACACTGCAAGCCCCATCTGTGCATGTTAGCCAAACTGGAATTTAATTCGGTATAGGTCATTTTTATACACAAAACTGTTAAGAATGCATGTTGCATGACATTTTATTTCATTTATATAGAAAAAATCTTTGCAAAATAAAGAAAGGACAGAATATACCAGTTTCACCATTACTACACCTTTCCTCAAGTAAAACACTGAATAGTGTAATTTGCTTGTTTAGTTTGTTCTGAGCTTATTTCTTGTAGGCATAGCTATCTCTCTGCGTCTAGTAACATGATTGTACACGGTTTCTCTGTACAGTTCTTCATAGGCAGCTGAGCTCTCTGAGTTTGGAAGGGTTTGAAATTTGTTATGTAATTGCTTATTTATTTATTTATTTATTTAAGTTTGATGACTGGGGAAGTCCACTGGGCCATAAAGAGCCCATTTGCAGTGGAGGCCCAGGAAGAAAAGCTCCAAGACAATACATGTTACATGTTACAAAAGAAAAACATAGTTGATACAGAAAAATAAACATATAATTATAAGCCCTTAGTAAGTTAACCATTAAACATATAGATACTAGCCCTTAGTAGGTAAGGTGAACATTGTGAAAGAAACAAAAAAATGAGAGCAAGAAAATGGAACGGTACATTAAAAGAAAAGCAAATAAAAGCAAACGATGGTACCGAAACACTTTCACGGTGTTTCAAACCGCTTCATCAGACTGACTGCTAAAAACACATACTGCATTTAAATAGCCACAAAATAAATCAATTAACACCATAACATTCATTAATTAAAACCTCTTAAAAAGACAGGCATAAAAAGCATAAACAATATGACATTCTAAAATATAATTCCCAACACAAAAAATACAAAAACATTATAAAAGGAATGTATAAATCAACATTTGGAATTAATGTTTAAGTGATCTTGCCTTTAAAAATGGTTTTAATGAGACAACCTCATTTAACCCTAGTGCTCTGTCTGCATTCAAAGACAGAATCCATTTTTGTTCAATGGATTCTGTACAATTTCTTATGTCCCCCCCTCTCAAATTCTCAGAGATTATTTCAAGCACTAAAAACCTAAAACTATGATCAGCACCATGGCTCATAATATGCTTGGCAAGAGCATTTGTATCTTTTTGTTTCCTAATGTCCCTCCGATCTTCTAAAATTCTGTCTTTAAGTTGTCTGTTACTCATACCTATATAAAAGGAAGGGCACATAATACAATAACTAAGATAAACAATATTCTGGGTCTTACAATCAGCATAGAAATCTGTTTCTATCTGAAAACCCGTACGTGGATGTACACAATTCATTCCTGTGTGAATAAATTTACAGGCTGTACAATTCCTACATATACAAGTACCTTTCCTAGCTGATGCTGTTGACTTACTAGAAGCAGAGACATTATAACATAAATGCCTTTTCAAAGATTTATTATTTTTATAAGAGAAATGAGGGACTGTGTCTATAACATTTCTCAGTTCATCTACAGTATCTAGAATGTCCCAATTTCTCTTAATGATATCACAGACCCTATAAATATCTGAAGAATATGTTAGAGGGAGTGTAAGTGTCTATGTCCCTTTACGTATTCTAGTGTCTTCACTAGTCAATATGTCTGCAAAATAGGGCCTGCTTTTACCCCCTCTTTCTTTCAACAGTTCTGTTATACATATCTCCTTTGATAACCTCTGTCTAGAAAATCTTTTTTCAGAGACCCAAGTGCTAATTGTAACTGTTGATCATGTTTTCTAATAGCAATAACAATGACATTTATCCTTTTAAGAAACCTAGTGCATATATTCCACCACACCCTTATTAACACTCCCAAGCATATCACCTAGTACACACAGACTAGTACACTCCCTAAATAGAAATAGATAGATATCCTCACCAAATCTAATAAAATGTACAGCTTGAAAAAAAACCTTCAACTACAAATGCTACTCTACCCGTCAACTGTCTCCATCCTACTTCTACTCTCTATACTCTCCTCCTACTACACCCAACTACATATCACTTTTCCTCCCCCATGGCAAACAGAACCCACAGCTAACCATACACTACTAAATAACTTTCTCATACCAAACCACAACACTACCTCCTTTCAAACCCCATCCCTCCTTTACAATAAGTTATCAGTCAAAACTAACCCTCACACCTCACACAAGCTATCTAAAATTCTTGATAAATTAGCCAAACTCTTCCTAAACCTACTGCAAAAACTCTCCTGCTGTGGAGACATACACCCAAACCCTGGTCCCATCCCAACAGAAAAAGCCAAAATACAGTTACCAAATCCCCACTTCTACAAACCCAAATCATCTCTCCTCTTTCTAAATATAAATGTAAGAAGTGTACTGAACAAAATTCATGACCTGCATGCCTTATTAGCCTTGTATAAACCTGACATTGTGGTATTAACTGAAACATGGCTCAAACCTGATCACCACAATAATGAGATCATAGCCCCAGGTTATGATATCATACGCAGAGACAGAATAGGGAAAAAGGGTGGAGGGGTTGAAATTCTATTTCAAAATCACCTCACCCTAGAACTAGTTGAGCATAATAATGAAGAATTCAATAAGATAGAACTTATCCTTGCTAAACTTAAACTAAACACCAACAAACATATATTCATTGCAGGTGCCTACCTCCCACCAGGTAATAACATTCCTATAATGGAAAATCTGTTAAACTGGTTCTCACACTCCCTCCCCTACGAAACCACACTACTAGGTGACTTTAACATTGACTGGATCAACTGCTCCAAACACCATCCCTCAGATCACATCAACCTCCATGGGTTCACCCAAATAATTACTACCCCCACCAGAATTGACAAAACAACTAAACATCAATCCATTTTAGATTGGATTCTGGTATCCCACCCCACTCTTGTACAACAATCAGGCTGTTTTCCTGACAGTCTAAGTGACCATCAACCCACCGACATAATCAGGAACAGAACCCACCATCTCCCCAACCTACCTATTCTCAGAGTAATACGTAATAAACGAAACTTCATAGCCAATGACTTTAATAAGGCACTAAGTTGTTGCAAGTGGTTCCCCCTCAAGCACCTATCTCTCAATGAAGCAGTACAATATTTTAACTCAACCTTCCTACAAATCCTAGACTATCACGCACCCTCTAGAACTATTAGGCCAAAAACATACCATGCCCATGGCTAACCAAAGAGACAAAAAGTACAATGAAAGAAAGGGACAAAATCTGGATTGCATCTCATAAAGATAAAAATGCTACCCTAAGGCAAAAGTACATAGAACTTCATAATAAAGCCAAAAGGCTAACTAAACTTGACAAGTCCAACTATTATAAAAAACTACCAGATAAATATACCCATAACCCCCAAAAATTCTGGGCCTCCATAAACAGCCTACTTCACACTGGGAAAGCATCCACCACTACCCCTGTGTTACCAAACAGCCAAGACAATATCCTAACACAATTTAATAAATTCTTCACAGAAACAGTACAAAATCTAGCTAATACCCAAAAAAAATACTGGCACTCCAACACAATATTCCATTACAACCGACAGTAATACAAAAATCACACCTCTAGCCTTTCCCTTTATCCAGTGTCCACTAAAATGATTTCAAACCTCCTTAAGAAGCTAAAACCAACCACACTAGCAGCAGATAAACTTCCTGCAGATTTCCTTTAAATATCAGCAGAGGCCATATCATATCTAGTGTCAATTCTCATAAATAGGTCAATTTCTGAACACAAAGTACCATCCCTTTGGGAAACATCTCACATTGTTCCTCTGCACAAAGGAAGAAACTCCTTAGAGCTGACCAACTATCGCCCTATAGCCATACTATCACCCTTATCAAAAATTTTAGTAAGAGTTGTTCACTTACAACTTATGCAGTATCTCCAACAAAACAAATTACTATCCAATTCCCAACATGGCTTTAGACCCTCCCATAGTACAACCACCGCTCTTCTATCTTACACCAATACAGTCAACCACTACAGAAACAAAGGTCTTTTTGTATCATCCATTTTCCTGGACTTATCAAAAGCCTTTGACGTGGTTAATCACAATATGCTCCTCAAAGCTCTATCTAGACTAAACATATCTGTCCCCCCTCGTATCCATAGGTGTCCCACAAGGATCAATCCTTGGCCCACTGTTGTTCTCTCTTTTCACTAATGACATCTCCTCTTCCCTGCCCACTGCCTCAATAGTACAATATGCTGATGACATCACCATAATATGTGATGCCCCCAGCATAATGGAACTACATACTCTTACCCAAAATAACTTTACTCTAGCCGAAACCTGGTTTTCTAACATACAACTACTTCTAAATCCCAAGAAAGCAAAACTAATTCTATTTAGCCCTGGCAGATCATCTAACCCAAACTATAACCTCATCATAAACTCAAAAAATAATATTCAAATCACACCAACCAAGAACACAAAACTACTAGGAGTAGAGATTGATAATCACCTGAAATTTGATATCCACATAGCACAAACCATCAAAAAGGTGAACAGAAAATTAGGACTCCTCTATAGAAACAAAACTTCATGACTAAACAGACCAAAGCCACTATTGCAAGAACCCACCTCCTCTCCATCCTTCTTTATGCCTCCCCTATCCTAACTAATCTTCACCTTACTGAACTTCGCAAAATGGAATTGTGTTACAACAAGATTGCCAAGTTTGCTACAGACTCCACAAATAGGTCCCATCGTCATCCCCTAATGCAAATCAAGTGGCTGGAGCTTCCTCAGCTACTACGACTTAATCAAGCCACAGTAGCACATAAACTCTACTACTACCCTGAGAAAACGCCTGCACTCCAGCTGCTAATTCAGCCCCACACCACCACTAGAGCCCTAAGATCCAGCAGCCAAAACCTCATTCATGCAATCAGACATAAAAATGAAGCAGGAAAATCTCTCTTTGCCTGCACAATAGCCCAAAATTGGAACACACTCCCAAACCACATAACTACCACTTCTTTGAGTACCCAATTCAAACACCTCCTGAAATCCCTTTATTCAAACAATTGGCTCTGCTCTTGCTACTCCCCAGGGTAAACAATAACTATGCACAGTTGCAAAGGTTCTGCTTCTCTCTAACACTTTCCATACATAGCCCTGCTAATATCCCTGCTTCTCATCCAAACTCAGCATCATTACAATAGGATAAAACATACTATCACCTGTTCACTACAGTACTAAAATCTGTACCTGATATAGGCTATAATATGTATCTGAGAAAGGTATAAACCTTATCAGAGAACTTCATATTCTCATCTTGGTCTTACTTCAATACCTATATTCTTGATGTGTGGATGTCAACACATATATATATATATATATATATATATATATATATATATATATATATATATATATATATATGTCTCTGCAAATGCTAATGTATTGTGAATGAGAATATACATAAAAAAAAATTCTTGTTAATTTTCTACTACTTGTTACTTCTGACAAATGCATTATATGCTGCGGAATTTTCCTTTTTGGTACTACTCTAAATAATGTAACACCTAAATTTGTTCTTAAAACTTGCTTAGAACTGTATAATTGCTAAGAGTGTAACATGGAGCTTTTCTCCCCGGGCCTCCACTGAAAATGGACCTGTATCCAGTCGGACCCTCCCAGTTAACAAATGTAAAATAAAATAAAATAAATAAATATTCCACCATCCAATATAAAGATTGATATGTTCACTGAAATTTGTGAGAATCAAGTAAGAATAATGAATGTTTATGGTGTTAATTGATTTATTTTGTGGCTATTTAAATGCAGTATGTGTTTTTAGTAGTGAATCTGATGAAGCGGCTTGAAACACCATGAAAGTGCTTACTTTTTTATGAATTAAAGCTTTTTTATTTGCCCTGCCTGTGGCTGTGTTGGTTTCGGTACCATCGTTTGCTTTAAAAAAGTGAACATTGTGCATGGGGAAAGTACCAGAATATTTATATTGGAAAGTATAGTACATCAGATAGTAGAGAGAAGATCTAACCCTCGTAGTAATTGGTGATGATTACAGTGCAAGGTAGAAAGAGAGGGTGTTTGAGAGGGGTTTGTGTTGGGTGTGACATGGGCATTCCCATTTGGAAGAAAGATGAGAGAATAGGTGAGATTTGAAATTGGTATGGTTTGGTAGGTTGCATAGGTGGGAGGGGAGAGAGTTCCACTGTTTAGCTAAGGAGTAGGACAGTAGTAGTTGGCCAGGAGGGCGTGATGGTTTGTGCACCTGAAGGAGATTTTGGTTTTTGGATCTGAGTGAGCGGTTGGGTATATAGGGTTTTAAGGATGTAGCAAGAGAAGGGCAGTTGGTGGGTTTAAAGATGAGCTTGTGGGCAATGGTGAGTTGTAGGTAACTGAGTGGTAGTTGGGTAGTTCAAGCCATTTAAGGGTGTGGAGTGAGTGGCAGTGGTGGGATGAGCTTTTTGAGTTGGTTGCAAATTTGCAGAGTTTGAATTTGGATAGTAATGCAAGATGGAGATTGGTGAACGCGGGGTACCATACATAAGAGAGGGGAACAGGAAGGTGGATGCAAGGGTTTGTTGGGATGAGAGGCTGAGGAAGCGGTTGCGTCTGTAGAGGAGACCTATTATTTGGTGGGTTTTCTTGATTGAGAAGTGGATGTGGGTATCAAATTTTAGTTCCTCATCAATGATGATGCCGAGAAGCTTGGTGTTGGGAATGATTTCAAGGGATGGGTTGTTCTGGCTCTGTATGGTGAATGAGGTTTTGTCAATAATGGAGTTTTTGGTAGGGAAAAAAACATTAGTTTAGTTTTATTTGCATTTAGAGCCAGATGGTTGGACTGCATCCAGGTTTCTGTTTTAGAGAAGGCTAATTGGGTTTTTGCTAGGAGCTCAGAGGCTGAGAAGGCTGAGCAGATGATCATCAAGTCATTGACATTTTGGACAACAGAGGATTCTGGGATGGAGTGGTGGAGGTTGTTAATGAATAAGTTAAAGAGTAGAGGACCGAGAATGGAACCTTGAGGGATGCCGGTGGATGTAGGTAGGAAGGGGGAGGTTGATGTTTTCCACTGGACAGCTTGTTGGTGGTTGGACAGGTAGATGGAAAACCAGGCTATGGTAGTGGGAGAGAGATGTATGGTGGAGAGTTGGGATATGAGTAATGTGTGGGAGATGGTGTAATGATGAATGTTGTTAGTGCATATGCTCCACAAGTTGGGTGTGCGATGGATGAGAAAGAAAAATTTTGGAGTGAGTTGGATGAATTGGTGATGACTGTACCCAAGGGTGAGAAACTAGTGATTGGAGCAGATTTCAATGGGCATGTTGGTGAAGGGAACAGAGGGGATGAGGACGTGATGGGTAGGTATGGTGTTAAGCAAAGGAATGCAAAAGGTCAGATGGTAGTGGATTTTGCAAAAAGGATGGACATGGCTGTGTTGAATATGTATTTTAACAAGAGGGAGGAGCATAGGATGACATACAAGAGTTGAGGAAGATGCACACAGGTGGATTATATCTTGTGTAGAAGGGCCAGTCTTTAGGAGATTGGAAACTGTAAAGTGGCGGCAGGGGAAGATGTAGTTAGGCAGCATAGGATGGTGGTTTGTAGGATGACATTGGTGATCAAGAAGAGGAGGAAGAGTGTGAGGGCAGCACCAAGGATCAAATGGTGGAAATTGAAAAATGGTAATTGTGAGGTGATGTTCAGGGAAGAGTTTAGACAGGCACTGGGTGACAGTGAAGAGTTACCGAATAGCTGGGTAACTACAGCAGAGCTAGTAAGAGAGATAGCTAGAAAGGTGCTTGGTGGGACATCTGGAAAGGGGAAGGAGCACACGGAGACCTGGTGGTAGAATTAAGAAGTACAGGAGAGTATACAGAGAAAGAGGTTGGTGAAGAAGAAGTGGGATTGTCAGAGGAATGAAGAAAGTAGACAAGAGTATAAGGAGATGAGGTGCATGGCAAAGAGAGAGGTGGCGAAGGCTAAGGATAAGCCGTATGACGAGTTGTATAAAAGGTTGGACGCTAAGGAAGGAGAAAAGGACCTGTACTGATTGGCTAGACAGAGGGACAGAGCTACTAAAGATGTGCAGCAGGTAAGGGTGATAAAGGATAATGAAGGAAACATACTCACAAATGAGGAGAGTGTGTTGAGCAGATGGAAAGAGTACTTTGTGGGGCTGATGAATGAAGAAAATGAGAGGGAGAGAAGGTTGGATGATGTGCGGATAGTGAATCATGAAGTGCAGTGGATTAGCAAGGAGGAAGTAAGGATAGCTATGAAGAGTATGAAGAACGGAAAGGCTGTTGGTCCAGATGGCATACCTGTGGAAGCACGGAGGTGTTTAGGTGAAATGGCAGTGGAGTTTTTAACTAGATAGTTTAATGAAATCTTGGAAAGTGAGAGGATACCTGAGGAATGGAGAAAAAGTGTTTTGGCACCAATTTTTAAGAATAAGGGTGATGTGCAGAGCTGTAGCAACTACAGAGGGATTAAACTGATCAGTCACAGCATGAAGTTATGGGAAAGAGTAGTGGAAGCTAGGTTAAGAAGGGAGGTGATGATTAGTGATCAGCAGTATGGTTTCATGTCAGGAAAGAGCACTACAGATGCGATGTTTGCTTTGAGAGTGTTGATGGAGAAGTACAGAGAATGTCAGAAGGAGTTGCATTGTGTCTTTGTGGATTTAGAGAAAGCATATGACAGGGTGCCTAGAGAGGAGTTGTGGTATTGTATGAGGAAGTCGGGAGTGTCAGAGAAGTATGTAAGAGTGGTACAGGATATGTACAAGGGTAGTGTGACAGCGGTGAGGTCTGCGGTGGGAGTGATGGATGCGTTTAAGGTGGAGGTGGGATTACATCAAGGTTCAGCTCTGAGCCCTTTCTTATTTGTAATGGTGATTGACAGGTTGACAGATGAGATCAGACAGGAGTCCCCGTGGACTATTATATTTGCAGATGACATTGTGATCTGTAGTGAGAGTAGGGAACAGGTGGAGGAGACCCTGGAGAGGTGGAGATATTCTGTAGAGAGAAGAGGAATGAAGGTCAGCAGGACTAAGGCAGAATATATGTGTGTGAATGAGAGGAAGGATAGAGGAATGATGAGGATGCAGGGAGTAGAGGCGGCGAAGGTGGATGAGTTTAAATGCTTGGGTTCAACAGTTCAGAGTAATGGTGAGTGTGGAAGAGAGGTGAAGAAGAGAGTACAGGCTGGATGGAGTGGGTGGAGAAGAGTGTCAGGAGGGATTTGTGACAGACGAGTACCAGTAAGAGTGAAAGAAAATGTCTACAAGATGGTAGTGAGACCAGCTATGTTATATGGATTGGACACAGTGGCATTGACAAAAAGGCAGGAGTCAGAGCTTGACGTTGCAGAGTTGAAGATGTTAAGATTTGGACTGGGTGTGACGAGGATGGACAGGATTAGGAATAAGTATATTAGAGGGTCAGCCCAGGTTGGAAGGTTTGGAGACAAAGCCAGAGAGGCAAGATTACGTTGGTTTGGACATGTGCTGAGGAGGGATGCAGAGTATATTGGAAAAAAGATGCTAAGGATAAAGCTGCCAGGTAACAGGAAAAGAGGAAGGCCTAAGATAAGTTTTATGGATGTGGTGAGAGAGGACATGCAGGTGATTGGTGTGACAGAGCAAGATGCAGAGGACAGGAAGAAATGGAAACAGTTGATCTGCTGTGGCGACCCCTTACGGGAGCAGCCGAAAGAAGAAGAAGAAGTGGGAGATGGTGTCAAAGGCCTTTGACAGATCTAGAAATAATGTTACGAATTTTCCAGAGTCATGTTCAAGGTTAATGATTTGCAGAAAGAAGGGCAGTCATGGTACTATACCCAGGGCGGAAGCCGTGTTGGGTAGGGGAGAGGAGATTGTGTAGGGTTAGGTGTGTCATGAGTTGTGCTTGCATAGTTTTCTCTAGTATTTTAGAAAGAGGGGAAAGGATGGCAATAGGCCTGAAGTTGGTGGTATCAGTGTTTTTGTCACCTTTGTGGAGGGGGATGATGTAAGCATGGTGCCAGATAGAAGGGACATAAGATTCTTGTATGGATCTATTTATAAGACTAGAGATGGGATAGGCGATGCTGTCTGCAGATTGTTTCAGGAAGGTAAGTGGAAGATTGTCAGGTGCATTGCAACAGGGTTTGAGTTTGAGGAGAAGTCTTTTTATAGTGCTTGTGGGAATGGGAGTTAAGCAGAAGGGTGTGGAGGAAGGTAAGTGATTGGGGTGGTGGTTGGGGCAGGAGGGGCTGGGGCTGGAGAAGGGGGTGGGAAGGAGGTGGATCATTTAGCTATACAGTCTTTGAAGAATGAGTGGAACTGGGTGATTGCTTCAAGGTCGGCGAGGTTGTTATTTGGACAGGAGTTTTCTTTATTACCAGGGTGAAGAATGGATAAGATGGAGTCCCAACATTTTTGGGGATTTGTTGAGTGCAAGGATTGGAGTTTGCAGGAGTGGGCTTTGCATTCTTTAGTTATTAGCTTTTTTGTGAAGTTTCAAAATTGCTTAAACTCCAGGAGGGAGTTGTCTTTTTTTTGTTTTTGATATTGTTTCCATTGTTTGTCTCTTTGGTGCATGGCTAGTTTAGTTTCTTTTGACAACCATGGGCAGAGATTGGTTTTGATGCATTTGGTTCGAGGCGGGGCTTGTTGGTTGAGGAGGGTTAGGGATGAGTGGCTGAAATAGGATATTACATCATCTAGAGGAAGAATTTTTAGAGGGGATCAGTCAGTATGCTTTAGGCACTCCAAGAAAGTTAGAGGGTTGAAGGAGGAGAGGTTGTGGGTTTAGATGTAGTGGTGGTGTTTTTCTAGAGGAGACGGGAACCAGTCAGCAAAGGTTGGTAAGTGATTGCTGAGAGGGTCTGGTATTATTCTGGCTTTGATGATAAGGTTTGGGTGAGTTGTTAGGATCCAGTCAATAATGGTTCTAGATGTACCATCTTTATTTGGTCTGGTTGGAGAATGTATTAGTTGGGAGAAATTGTTCAGTTTAATTGTGTGGAAAGGGGCTTCAGAATTAATAGTGGTGCAGATGATGCTGGTATCACTGAGGATATAGGTTTCATTTTTTATGTTGGAGGAAAACCAGGATAGGATGTCTTCAAGTGCTGTGATGTTATCGCTTGGGGGAATGTAGAGGGCAGCGATACATATGGACTTGTGGTTGTTTATTTTTAATAGACCTATTATAATTTCAGCGTTGGCAAAGGTTGGTATTTTATTGGTATAGGAGTTTATGGTATGGCAAGATGGGTAGATAATAGCTACTCCACCTCCTTTTGTGTGGGCTCTGTCATTGCAAATGATTTGGTATCCTGGTGTTAGAATTTTGTCGTCTTTTATAAAGGATTTGAGCCAGGTTTCAGAAATGGTGGTTATGTCAGGGTGGTTATTTTAGAGCCAGGCATGGAGGTTAGGGATTTTGTTTCTAAGGCTTGGTGCATTAAGTGTAGTGAGGCAAATGGACTTTGGCTTTAACAGTTGAGTGGAGAGTTTGGTGAGATTGATGTTAAAGATGGGTCTGGGGTTAGGGTGGATGTCGCTGGCAAGTGAGAGAGAAATATGGTGGAGGAGTAGAGTGAGGTAGTGTGTTGGGGATGGGTAACTTGGATTGTGTGAGACTAGTGTTTTTCTGGAATGACATGTAAGAAAAGAGTACTGGAGGGGTGGGGAGAGGAGTAGTTTTGGTTTGAATAGATAGGTTGGGTTAGAGGAAAAAAGTTCATGTGAGATGGATGAGTAGGATGGGGAGTGAGGTTGATGATATGAGGCAGTGCAGTGTGTATGAGAGGGATGGTATGGGTTGAGGAGATGTGTGAGATGGGTAAGGCAGGAGAGAGAGATTAGCAGGGCAAATGATGTTATAAGGAGTGATGATATGTAGAGCATTGTAGGAGGAGTGGTAGTTTGTGGAGGGACGTTAAGTTTACAAGTGAATGGGGTGTGTTATAGGTTTATTGTGATTGGAGTGGAGAGGGGTGGGGAGGAGTCAGGGGATGTATAAATGTGCAGGTAGCGGGGTGGGTGGAATTTGGGGGTAGGGGAGAGGAGTGAGCCCGAAGGGCGAACAGAGCAAGTACAACCAAGAAGGAGTGAGAGTTCACAGAAAAATAATCAGTAACTAGGACTCTAAAAGCTAGGATGGTGCTACAGCCAGAGAGTAAGTAAAGTCAGCAGTTATGAGGGAAGCCCGAGAATTAAGTGGGTATTCCACAGTTCTCTAAATAGGGCAATGAGTAAATATAATTAAAATGTAACAGTGGAGACAAGGCAAAACGTTATAGTGTATGTCTCTCTGCAGTGGGTGTATGTTGCCACCTAGTGGTAAAAGGAGATGGTGAACTGAAGTTTATTAAACTTAGACCTTACTTTCTATATATTAATTATTTTTAGCAGAAACGGTCAGGGTGTAAATTTTAAAATCTGTAAGGAAGAGATGGTTGGCCATGGACTGCAGTAGGCTGCTATCGTGCACACTGAGGGTAGATTACTCCTCTAAACATAACCAAGGCTGCAATTAATAGTTACGCAACATACATGCAGGCTTCTTATAGGAGGGGAAGCCAGCAGTTTTAATAGCTTTGAAGGTGCCTAGGGAGTAGACAGTCCAAGGATGTCTTCCTTTAGAAGGGAGGTATTCCTGGATAATATCTGTAGTGAGGGAGCACTCCACGTAGCAAGTTGTAAAGAGAAAGACAGAAAATTAATTAGCATTAAAAGGGCAAAGAACAAGTGGGATAAAGTTGGAGGATAGGGGCAACATAGGGAAGTTTAAAGCATTAGAGGTTTGTACTAGAGTGAACTGCAGGTAAAGGAGGTAAAGAGAAAAAGAAAATGTGTAAGTAATGGGAGAGAAATAGGAAAGAAAGAGGTAGTAGATTTAGTAGCAGGCCAACAAGGATGTGTCTTGGTAGATAAACGCACAAAGCATTTCTCCTTGTAGGCCCAAGGAGTTCTACAGTTCATACACAACAGTTGAGAGGGCAGAGTTAAATGCTAGACTAAGTACAGCCAGTAAATAACATGCAGCTCATGCAAAGCAATACAACAGCCATACAGGCAGAAGGGTTGAATGAAATAACTAGTAGTTTTCAAAGTTTCAATTAAATCAGTAGTTAGGCAGTTTTATGCAGCATCTAGTTAAGATATATACTCATGCAGTGTCTAGTAGAAACAGTCTAAGAAGTTATATAGCATCTAGTTACAAAAACAAACACTTCTATGCAGTATCTAGTTAAATATAGATGAACACAGCAGTCATTAAACCATGTAGCCAAAAGCAGATATGTATCTCAGGTACTATGTGAAAAATATAGCAAATAGTACTGTCGCTAGTGGTGAGACAAGCATAGATGCATATCAGCTTAAAACCAGCACGTTTGAATGTAATGACATCAATTTTAGATTAGCCCAAGACAAATATAGCTCTAACTGTTCTGCTGAAAATTAGATAGTGCTAGACCTACTGGGAAGCAAGATGAGCAGCCTAAACCACAGGACCGTTGCATGGGTTAAGGACAGGGGGAAGCAAGACGAGCAGCCTAAACTGCAGTACCGTTGCATGGGTTAAGGACAGGGGGAAGCAAGACGAGCAGCCTAAACTGCAGGACCGTTGCATGGGTTAAGGACAGAGGGAAGCAAGATGAGCAGCCTAAACCGCAGGACCATTGCATGAGTTAAGGACTGGGGGAAGCAAGACGAGCAGCCTAAACTGCAGGACCGTTGCATGGCTTAAGGACAGGGGGAAGCAAGACGAGCAGCCTAAACCGCAGGACCGTTGCATGGATTAAGGACAGGGGGAAGCAAGACAAGCAGCCTAAATTGCAGGACCGTTGCATGGGTTAAGGACAGGGGGAAGCAAGACGAGCAGCCTAAACCACAGGACTGTTGCATGGGTTAAGGACAGGTAGCACCACTGCAATGTAAACTTCAGGGAGGAAGTTAGACTATGGGGAGGGGATAAGGAGGTGTGGGAGGATAGGATGGGAAAGGAGGAAGGGGGAGGGTGTGGTTTGCCTTATAGTAGTTCCTAACTGTTACAAGGTTTACCAGGTTCACAATATTAATTTTTGTTTTGAAGGAGACAGCTTTATGGTCTTATCTTACCAGAGATGACACTGTGATAACCATTTGAAATGTCTGGACCTGCTACAGCGAGTCCTGAAACACAGAGACTGAATCACCAAAAGAATGCGCTTATATATAATAATGCCAAGATGGCCATTTCATGGAAAGTTCCCATCTTTCCAAGGTATTATGATCTTGGTGTTGGTATATATATATGTAAGCTCAGAGGGTGAGGTGGACTTGACCCTCACAAAATAAGAATTTTAAAGCAGAAGAGTGATCTTCAAGATTTGCTCTTCTCCAGAAATTTTTGGGTGTTTTTTTCAGCTTGCAGGCACTTGCCATTTCGAGGCCAACATTTCAGTAGGGAAGCCAACCTTACACTGGTGGTCAGCATTCTCTCATATTTCTGAGTACCAAAATCTAGTATGTTTTCACCTGCAGTTCACAAGTGGATTAACTGGACGAGGGTGTTTGTGTTTACAAAGTCCAGGAATATCTGAGCCTGCAAGTTTGAGGTCATGTAGGATTCGCACTTTATTGAGATGTAGTTGATGTCTCCCATGAATATGGTATTGGATTGAATGGTAAGTGTCTCCAGCAGGTCTATGGGTTTTGTGGGTCATAAAGGATAATCTAAAGTTTGCAAGGATATGATATGGGACTCTACCTATGCTAATTTGGATATGGTGAAGCTCAAACAAGTCACAGTCAAAAACCTTCCCCTGCACGGAAGCTATTGCACGGCTCAAAAATTAATAGATCCAACAAGAAAGAAGCCAGCAACTGGAAGCTGTAAACACTAATTTAATTAATGAAACATATAAAGAATTCCAATAACAAAACAGACCGGTTTCGGCTTTGGTTTTTACCTCTCCTTCATCAGTGCAAAATCACATAACAGATTGGAATCCATTTTATAGTACATCATAATTAGAAACAAAACATGATTGGGGAGCTCATGAATATACATACAATATTTATAAATATTCATTAAGTCCAGGCTGAAATAATGCACCTAATTTTACTATCCATTTCTTTTCCTTTGCATTCAGTTTGATGTGCCATCCTGATTTGTTGCTTCTGTCACCTATTATTTTATCAATGATGGTGAAATGAAATTTGGCTGTACTATGTTTTAGAGTGTGTTTATACAATGCATTACTAGCTCTTTTACATCTGACATCACTCAGATGTTCAGATATACGTATTCTAAAAGGTCTAGATGTTTGGCCAATATAGAAAGCATGACAACTACAGGAGGCCATACTGATAATCCAATCGGTGTTGCAATTTGCAAAAAGCTTTATGTCAAATATGTGACAGCTGTTATTGCTAGAAAATTGTTTAGTTTTTAGTACATATTTACAATTGCTACAGTGTCCACATGGCATACAGCCCATAAGTTTATCTCCTGATATGGATGTTTGGATCTGTGCAGATTCCTAGATTCAGAATGATGTTTATAGTGGTTAAAATAGGCACCCAAATTTTTACCTTTTCTGAATGAAAATGAACATGTTTCAGATATGTGGCTGGACAAAGCAGAATCTGTGAAAAGAATGTTCCAATGACGTTTAATGATATCAGTAAATCTATTAGTATTTCTACCATAGGTGCTAGTAAATCGCAAACTGTTATTACTCCGTAATTTATTCTTGTATGTGAGGAGATCATTACAATTAAGCTGAGAAGCATAGTTGCTGGCTGTAATAACATGACCCATGCTATAACCCCTTTGTTTGAACCTGTCAGTCAAATCCTGGCTATAATACTGAAAACTACTGTCATCTGAACAAATACGTCTCATTCTAATGAATTGTGATTTTGGAATGTTCCTAGCTATATGTTTGGGATGAAAACTGGAGGCGTGGAGTAAGGTGTTATATTTGGGATATTTACGGAATACCTGTGTACTGAGTGTGTTGTCAACATTTCTTGTCACTAGTATGTCCAAATAAATAATCCTATGTTTGTCATAATTGATGGTAAAATGTAGGCCCCATTTGTTGTCATTCAAATATTCAGCAAATTCGTTCAGGTATTCAATATCAGCCCTCCACACCATCCAGCAATCATCTAGATATCTACGCCAGAAATCAATCTCAGCCAAATAGAGGTTGTGTGTATCATCATATATTATTTGATCTTCAATATATGCCATATATAAATCAGCATAAATGGGGGCAAAGGATGCCCCCCATAGCAGTACCTTTAATTTGAAGGTAACATTGTTTCCCATAGAAAAATACATTTTTTGTGAGAACATGTTCAGTCAGACATATCAAGAAAGTGCTGAAGCCAGGTTTGTACATTTGTGATTTGTAGAGCCAGTATTCAATAGCATCCAGTTCGTCCCAATGTGGTATATTTGTATATAGTGCACTGACATCAAGGGTACATAACCACCAATCATCCTCTATTTGCATGTCGTTGATAATGTCCAAAAATTCAGTTGTATCCTGGATCCTGATAAATAACTATAAATAACAGATCATTGATTTTTTCCTTGAATATATACACAAATATCCACATTCATTACAATAGGACGTGGTATTGTGGCTTTATGGTACAGCCGTCCAGTTGGACAACTGTTGCCTAATTTGGTATAGCACTTGTTCAATATTATATCACTTTATTTCAACATGGACCTTAATAGAATCCTTATTGGTCTTTCCTCTGATAAGGATGATTTAGGGGTTTTTGGTATCGAACAACCATTCAGTACTGTTAATTCAGGTAATATTGATCATCCTGAACTTAACTGTGAAAAATAATAGGTGACAGAAGCAACAAATCAGGATGGCACATCAAACTGAATGCAAAGGAAAAGAAATGGATAGTAAAATTAGGTGCATTATTTCAGCCTGGACTTAATGAATATTTATAAATATTGCATGTATATTCATGAGCTCACCAATCATGTTTTGTTTCTAATTATGATGTACTATAAAATGGATTCCAATCTGTTATGTGATTTTGCACTGATGAAGGCTAGGTAAAAACCAAAGCCGAAACCGGTCTGTTTTGTTATTGGTATTCTTTATATGTTTCACTAATTAAATTAGTGTTTACAGCTTCCAGTTGATGGCTTCTTTCTTGTTGAAGCTTAAACAAGCCATCCTCTTTGACCAGTCCTGAGGCGTGTTTATTTTTGATGTAGATCAGGACACCTCCATATTTAGTCCTTGCCTATGCAGTAGCTGTTCTAAATGTGTGGAAGGTATTGTGTCTGTGCACTGTTGGGGTGCTCTCTGTGGCTTTAAACCATGTCTTTCCAATTGCACAGATGTCTGTTTCTCCAAGGAGAGAACAGTTTGGATGGAGTGGAGTTTCTTGGTTAGACTCATGGCATTGAGTATTAATACCTTTAGATTCCCTTGGCTGATTTTGCTAAGTTGAAAGGTTTGGCAGGTTGGTATTGTTTAAAAATGGAACTGTGGAGGAGGTCAATATTTTGGCGATTATTCAAAAGACTAGCAGAGATAGGTGCAGACCATCCTGGCAAAGCAATGTAATCTATGGACCATATTATCCCATGGTGACAAATATTGTACCACTTTGAATGACACCAGAAGCTAAGCCAATTATTAAAGTTGATCATCTTATGTTCATATAGTGTCATCATCCTTGGTGAGGGTAGAATTCTGCTTAGTGCTGGACTCATACCAGCCTGAGACACATTGTCAGACAAATCCCTATTGTCTCTCTTCATATAGTCCAGGGAGTGTACACATCAGGTTAGTTACACCACATGGACTATGACTGTATCATATTGGTACTTGTGGTTCTTCAACCTGAGGGTATGAGCAATTTGGCAGATCCTGTAAACTAATAGGCAAAAGGCCATGATTTTCTCCCTGTTCAGCCTGGTGAGTTCAGCCTGGTGAGTGGGGCAATCTAGAATACTGGGTAGTGTGTTGGCTTGCCTTATGGGCTTTGTAGTCAATGTCCATGAGGTGTGGCTATAAGTGTGGTGCTGGGTGTTGTTTTGGTAGAGTGCTTTTGGGTTTGCTGAGAATAATAAAAGCAGGATGAGTGGCTGGGAGGTGTTTGGGATTTTGGAAGATTAGTTCTTAGTACCTCAGCATATGCTGCTCCGTATGTCAGGTGCATACTATGTGTTGTGGGTGTAGTATGTCTGTTACTGACAACCTGATTGTTATTTTGAGTATTTCCTATTTCAACAAATGCACTTTGATTATACATTATGTTCCTAAACTGTGCACAAAGCACTGCTATTTTTTTTTTGTTATGATATATTGTACCTTCTTCTGCCAATGTGAGATTATAAAACGTAAGTTTCTATGAAGAAAGTTTTAAAAGGCAGAGGCATGGTAGATTGTCTTTGTCCAACAGATGCTGACCTCAAGCCTCACATGTGTCACTTCACCAGAATGATACATGCACATGTGCGTGCATACACACACACACACACACACACACACACACACACACACACACACACACACACACACACACACACACACACACAAACAAACTAAATATATATTGTTACATAATTGGAATAGAAAAGGTATTAAAGAGTTAAAGTTGGAGAAGTAGAAATAGTGGAGACATGAGTAGTGGTTTCTAGGTTGGAAAAGCTAATACAGACCAGTAAAGTGAAAGAAATTATTAAATTATATGTGTAGTTGGTGTGTCGTAAACTGAATCACAGTTTATGGTGAGTAACATAATCAGCTGGATTAGATGTATGGGAGGTAAAGGTAATACTAGTTGGAGATATCTGTTTATGTGACATGTCTTTTAGATGGACAGTTGCATTCAAACTGATTTAATAAGTATTGTTTGAACTGTGGCCTGAATAGGGAGTACTTTGCGTGATCAGTTAAATGAAATCCGGAGGAAATGACTGCCATAGTTTTGATCCATTGCATGCTAACCTCAAGAGGAGGGGAGTTGAGATAAGCAAATCATAGAACCATAAATCTGTAAAGTCATGGAGTTGTATGTAAGATATCCTGTCCAGAGTGCTTGCTCAGACACCACAGTGAAGCTATGAGGTGCTAATAAGCTTCATCGTGAAGTCCTGGCTTTGATTTCCTCAAACAAACTCCATTTGCCTACTGTGTACTTCTCGGCATCAACTCAATTAACAAAACATAAAGAAATACATAAATGCTTCGATTGTGTGCATTAAACTGATAGCCATGCATTTATACTGAATGCTTTAGAGGGTTGCTAATGGTTGTTTAAACAGAATTAACTAGTTAGTAAAAATGACACAGTAGATTAGCAATGATACAATGGACCTATTTTATACAGAACCTTTATGAATCATAAACAGTCAGAATGTAGTCCACAGTGTACCATGTTAAGACAGCTTAGCTCTGTGCAGAGTGCCTTACCCAGTAGCTATGCACAGATGCTAGATAAGAAATTTTACACATACCCATGCTACCTTTCTTCAGTGCTCTGTGGACCACATCCTGACTGACTATGATTTATAAATAATTTACTGTCAGTTGTCATAATAGTGGGCTGAGGTTCATTACCATATTGTGGTAATGAGGGGATCTAGTGCTATACTTGATTCCATTGGCAGGAGTTTGCCAGCATCACTGTACGGGGCTGGGTCATGTTTGTATTCTATAGCAGGTCTGGAGAATCCTGTTGCTGATGCAGGTTTTTCTGCCATGCAGCAGAGGAGAAGGGCATTTTTCCTACATTTTTAGTGCAGGTATGTTGCTCTGCACCACCAGAAGACCCACTGATACTGCATTGGTGCTGGTTTGGTGAATGGTGTACAAGCGTGGGGGGTTATTAACATAGAGGAATGGTGGTTGCAGAAGTACGCAATCACAATGGAGCAAGATTGTGGAAGGGGTGTTGTGTGATCTTATTCCATTGTATATTACTTTTTATGACTCAAGCAGGGTTTTGTGTGCCATTCTATGCATACAAAGACCTAAATAAGATGATTAGTATTGTGTGTCTGAATATTTAATATCTTCCTGCTGAATTGGACTTTGTGTATTGTTTGGAGTTTTTCAGTATTGCTCTAACTTGCCTATATAACAGAACTCATAATACAAATGCTGAAAATATCATGTCATTTGGCACTCCAATGGTATCCTGACATGCCATTAAATACTCCAGATGTGCACAACTTATAAAGGCTGGCAAAATGCAAAAAAACATGGACCTGTACTACTCTCCTTCTGAAATGAAGTAGATTGTGGCTTCCAGAGTGCAGACAGAGAAGCTTTTAAGGGTGTAGTCAGAGCTGGAAAATTAGTGTCTCCCAACTGTTATGATTAAGGTAGAGCAATGTCTGTATGCTCAGTAACATCTGGGAAACATTCCGTGCTCCATCATATTATGGACATTACTGAAATGCATGTCTGGTGGACAAAAGTATAGTTCTCAGTTGCCTTATGGTAAGTCGTCAAGGTGAGGAGGTGCATTCATCTTGACAGCCTGGCTTAATATCATGAAGTTTCTGTCTCGTAGCCTTCACAGAAAACCTATCGCTGAGCCTGGCCTTTCTGTGAAAAATTATTCAATATCTGGGTCTGTAGATTGATGAGCTGTATGCCTGGCTCTTTTGTCCTTCATTGGTAATATGCTAACCACCCGTGTGCCCTCAGCCCTATCTTCATTCCTACCTTCATATACGCTGGGCTATGTACAACAATACTTTTAGGTCCTTTTTATGTAGTCTTCTTCCCTGTTTCTGCTGTTCTTCATTGTACTTTCTATGCAGTCAAATACATTTCAAATTCTGTACATCTTTTCCTTTCTTGCTTTGACTGTTCTCTGGTTAATCGTAACCTTGAGCTAAATCTTTACTTCTAGACTGCATTTCTCCTATAGTCAGTTTTGGACTGTAATCAATATATTACTTAATTATGGCATCTGCTCTGTGAATTGCTTTTCACAAGATATACAAAATTGTACTCCACTGGGTTCATACCAAATAGCTTTATAACACATCTCTTTTATAAAAGTAAAGCTGAGCTGCATTGAAGCAGTTGTGGTCTTCACAAATTACTCCTTGTGACATCACTGAGGTTTACTATTACATTCTTTTGACTTTGAAGGTTGTAATGGACATGTGGCCCTTCTTCAGAAGGAATGCAGGGAAGTATTTACACTTATTGCAAGAATATGGCAGGAGCCTAGGAAAACTTTCATGATTTTCATTAGCGTATATGAGGCTGAAGAAGTGATCATATTTTCCCTTTCCTGGTTTTCCCACATCAGTCCAGCTTCTAAGCTTCAGGATCATAGACAGACATGCAATCTGGTTAAAACATACAATGTTAACTATACAGAAACAGCTTTCAAAGTTCCATACTTAACATCTTGTAGTCTGTATTTTTTTTTCTTCGGTCTTCCATAATTTGATTACATCTAGTCAATTTTGTCTTTATATACCTCCATTCAGAGGTGGATCCAGCCCTAGGTGAGCTAGGCAGTTGTTTATGGACCACTTGCTTGGGGGCACAACTGGCTGGGAGGCTGCCACAAATACTTCCATTTCTTCTTTAAGAATGCACACAGAGTGCATCCTTAGTAGTGTCTGCACACACATTTAAACTGAAATGGAGCACATGATTTTTAACAAAGTATGGAGTTATGCTATTGCTGTTCCAGACAGCAGAGTGACTCATGAAACAGTAGTGTGCATGTGAAATGCCCCAGTTATGAATGACAGGTTGTTTACCTCATTCAGGCTCAAACACTGTATTTTTAGTACAGGACTCTAGAGCCTGAATCATCTGCACCAACTTACAAACTGTCATCAGCAAGTCCATTTCAAAGAATGTTGAGTTTCTGTGCATTTTCAAGGACAGTTGTGCTTCTGTGCATTTTCAAAGATTGTTGAGCTTCTGTGCATTTTCAAGGAATTTTGAGTTTCTCTGCATTTTCAAGGAATGTTGACTTTCTCTGCATTTTCAAGGAATGTTGAGTTTCAAGGAAAGCAAAGTTTACTGTTGCTCATTCTAAGATTGTTTTCAATGTGTAACTGTTTTGTTTAGCAAATGACCATCATCATTGCCCTCTAAATTTTAAAAGCCCTGTTAGTAGCAAAACAGGTAGAATACCTGCCTTTGGTACAGAAGGCTGTGGGTTCTACTCTCATACCATGTACATGGAATGTTTATATTGCATGGTCTCCTTTAAGGGGAGGATGGGGGTGCTGCACTCTGGAATGTATCTTCCTTGGGATGAGATGACTAGTAACTATGAACCTGCTGCTTATCTGATAGCCATTCCCTATTGCAATATTAAAATTTTCTGTAATAAGTAGTTGTATCTTTCTTGTGTCATATGTTTTATTTCATTGCTTACTGGAAAAATGTTTAAACCTACAAAGAAGAAGGGAGTGTTAAGGAGGTATAAGGTATGAATAGGTACTTGTTCACAATTAGGGATATAGTTTATCCTGGTGTTGAGCAAGAACAGAGACAGCTTTTGGATAGGAAGTCTTTCAGAATAGTTTAGAAGGATGAGAGGGTATTGCCCTGATACATACAGGTGAGGGGTTCCAGGCCTTAGCAACATGGTACCAGTATAGACAATGCCCAGCATATTTGATGGTTTGTGGACAGACAGGAGGTTTTGGTCATTTGATTATAATGACTAACTGGTAACATAGTTGTGTGAAGTGTTATCTAGTCGTAAGAAGCTGTGTATATGTTAGTTGATAGGGTAGTTCTAATCAATTTAAGATTTTAGTGCTATACAGTAATGGGTTCTGAAATGGGGTATTTTCTGCAAATTTAACAAATTTGTTAAAGCATTGCTAAGTTTTGATTTTTGTGATGCCTGGAAAATAGGATGGGAACATCATAAAGAAGTATGGGGAGGAGATAAGTAGTGGCAAGTGTAGCTTTATTCGTGTTGGTGAGAAAGTTGTTGGCTCTGTAAAGTATCCCTGGTTTTTGATGAGTTTTTCTAATTCAATTTTGTATATGCAGGTCAAATTTAAGATTATCATCTACTATCATTCCTAATAATTTGCTATGAGAAGTGACTTCAATGGTTGCATTATCAATGGAGAGGACTTTAAATTTTGTTTTTCACGAGAGAGGGATTTGGTTGAAGAAGTACTAGTTTGCTTTTCTTTAGGGTCGACCGTGGGTTTTGGATTACAAAGCCATGTTTTTAGTTTCTTTTAAAGCTTCCTGAGTAATTTATTGGAGGTGTGCCATGTTGTCAGATGTTGAGACAAGTGTGGAGTCATCTGCATACTGCATTAGGGAGGCCTTTTGTGTGGATGTGTGGAGTGTGTTGGTGAGAATGTTAAAGAAGAGGGGACCAGTGATAGAGTTTGTGGTAAACCAGTCATAACTGGGAGATATGAAAAGAGGATTAAGTGCAATTTTACTGACTGATACTCATTGGAGAAGTAGCTTTTGAGCCATAGAAGTGTGGGCTGATATAGTCCTAGTGAGAACAATTTGAAGTAGACGTTTGCTGTGACAAACTGTGTCAAAGACTTTAGACAAGTCTAGAAATAAGGAGGAAAGTAGTTTGCCATTATCTCTAACTTTATTGATAGTATCTACAAAGGTTAGAAGTGCAGTGCTAGTACTATGGGAAGAATGGAAGACATGTTGTGTGGGGGATAGGAGTTTTTTCTGTAGCAGATAGTTTAGCAACTGTTTTTGAATACATTTTTCAAGTATTTTGGAGAGTGAGGATAAGATTGCTAGGAGTTAAAAGTTAGTAATGTCTGTTGAATTTTAAACTATGGGCAGAGGGGTAATGTATGTTTTTTCCAAAGTGATGGAATGTAGGATTCCGGGATTGACATATTTATAAGGATTGAGACAGGGTAGGCAATGCTCTTAGTTGTTGTTTTAAGGTACTTGCTCGGAAGGTCATCAGCTGAAGTAGAGCATGGTTTGAGTTTGTTTAAAAGTAGTTTTATATAGAATGTGGGCACAAGTTTGAAGGTGAAAGTGGAAGTGGTGATACTTGGCTGTTGGGCAGGGCTAGGATTAGATGTTGGGGAATCCTTGGATAGAGATGCTATGCTATCTGTGAAATGAGAGTTGAACTGTATTGCAATTTCAAGTGAGTTTTAGGAAGTTCCAATTAATAGATGACAGGATAATACTTGAACATTTCTGGGTTAAACTTGGAAATGTTGTGATTTGTTTCTTAAACATGCTGTTTAAGAGATGTGTGAGATGTCTGGTTGTATAGATTCGGAGGAAAGCCAAGCATAGCAAGGCTGACCATAGTGGGCTTCCAATCTCAGGTCAAATTACAACAGCAAGTAATCAGCTTAGAGCCAGGACAAAGCAATTAACAAATAGGACAAAAAAGAACAGGTTTTCTTAAATGTCCTGAATGCATAAACTTGTCAGCTACAAAGTCCAAGTTACTGGCATATATAGTGTAATCTATTGGTCAAGAGAAAGGACAGTGTTCAACTTAATAAGTGATCCTTAGAGTACAAGGATCACTCTTCTGGAGAGAGGAATGGTATAGATACTTTCCAGCACAGAGCAGGGAAGTATTGGATGAACTGAAGTTAATACACTGTAAGGTTTTTCCTGTTAAATTTGCTTACATTGTATAATGACAAAATTCTCAATGAAAACATTTAATTTGCCATTATGACAGAGCTCCTTCGATATCAAGGTCAGGTATAGTAACTACAGGCTCTGAACAAAAAAAAATAAATACATTTTATACTGAGACGGTAAAGTTAATACTTATTATAAGAAGAGATGGAGGAAGGACCACAGTGATTCAGAGCAAGAGCATATGGGAAAAGTACAGGAGTAGAGAGATGGTAAGAAAGTGTATGACTGTAAGCTCAAAGTAGGTTAGTAGGAGGTATACTGATAGAGAACCACTACACAATATAAAACCACCACTTAGTGCTATATATATACTGTAACACCAACAACTCACATTATATACTTGTTTAAAGGCATAGGCTCAATATACATAAAGCTTATCCAATTTGAATGACGTAGATACAAATGCAGCACACTGTTAAGGTCTTTTCATTGTTCTGCACAGTCTCTGAGCAAATATAAATGTAATAACACATGGCACATAACTGCAGTATGAAGGAAGATGGTGAATGAGTGGAAGTGGAGACAACAGTGAGGGCATATTTAGCAACACATTCTCAGTAAGATAAGCACTAGAATAAGTGTCCTTCTGGGTCATTTTAAGCTTAGCCAATTTCCCTTTCAAATGTGAGAATCAAGCCCTGTTCCTTGTGTCTGTAAATTAAACACTTTAACCATTATACCAACCCCCAACCCCCTTACACTGTTAAATCTAGGTTTAGCTAGTGGTTTTCTCCCTCATGACTGTTGCACTTTAGTGTGATGCCCCTCCTTAAGGGTGGAATTACAACCAACCAGGTGATTTCAAACCTATCAGCTTTGCATGCCTCATCTGCAAAACCCTAGAATGGATTATAACTGATTTCATAAATCTTGATATCAAGAATCTTATTAGATTGTCCTCCCAACAGTTTGGCTGTGTGACGGGAAAATCCTGTGTACTGAATCTGTTAAAATTCTATGAAAGGGTTTTGGTGGCTGTAGATCATGCACATGGCGTTTCTTGCCCTAACCAAGGCCTTTGATACCATTCCTTGTGATGACATCATACAAAAGCTAAATGCTTTACAAGTTGACAAGTGGCAAGATGGACATCAGATCTGCTGAAAGACATAACCCACAAAGTGCGAGATGTTCTTCAGTCTCACTGCTGCGGTAGCCTGTAGGTAGTGCTCTGCCAGCTTGACAAAGCTCTAACTACCTTCCCTCTCACTCACACTGGTTCCTGATAAGTTGCACCCTTTTTGGAGGGAAATATATCAGCAATATATCAGCAACCAGAGTAAAGATAATCTTCAAAATTTTCCTGCCGCCTCGAGGAGAAGCTAGTGTTTGACTCCATAGGAATAGCATACAGTCAAAAGCTTTTTGCCTAACAGATAAGACCTCGTTTGGGAACTTCTATAATGCCTTTCACAGATTTAAATCAGCTACTGCAGAAATAAGGACTAAAGGTGGAGGTGTCTTGATTTGCATCAGAAATAATGTACCTCAAGGCTGGTCAAACAGGACAATACACTTGATCATCTCCATGCTTATATCACCAAAAGCAAAATCCCATACCACTTCCTTGCAAGATATAGGTCTTCCTCTATGACCCAGGAAACCTGTAACATGCATTTAAGCTTATTGGAAACACCCACTATCCAACCCAATACCATATTCGTGGATGACTTTAACTACCCCACTACTAACTGGGAATCATATATGACACCAAACATGCAGGCTCAGAGACTGCTGGATTTTGTAAACACAAACACTCTGGACCAGATTGTCAATACACCAATGAGTCCTTTGTAGTAAAAATAAAACCTGGAACCCCAGTTAACCCTGAAATATTCAGGAACTACTCTAAGGCTAACTTCCTACTTCTACTATTAAATGACCTGGCAAATTGTCAAGCCCCCATAATCCCTGAGAACACTGCTGCCTGTGCAGAACTGTTCAAAGATAATCCATATAAGCAAGTTAATAGTTGCACAGAGGCAGCTGTTCCCTCCAAGAAGTACAGAACTAACTCAAAAAAGCAAACTACCCTGATGGAATCACAGTATCAATAGGCTACATAACAGAAGGAAGAAAATCAGGGCAAAAAGTAGGAAGAGTAGCACCCAGCAGAATAAAAGCACTCTCATCAAACAAAACAGACAACTCAGAGGACAAATAAAGTCTCCCAAATCCAAATGTCAGGTAAATTTGACCTCTCAGGCCAAGGACAGCCACAAGGCATTCTTTAGATATGGCCGTAACCTCAAAGGTAAAACACAATTGTGTGCAGAACTCATTGTTAATTTACTGAGACAGAAGATATAGCAAACCTACTGGCAGACAAATCCATTTCTAAATTTACTTCTCTTTCCTGCTCAACCTTCTCTCAGAAGATACCTTCAAATGTAACTTCCCCTACTATTACTAGGGAACAGGTCCTTAATGCTCTCTCTAAGGCCAAGAACATTACATTGATGGGCTCAGACAACATCCCAGGATATCTTCTAAATAGCATGAAACCTGACCTATCATGCCCTCTGGAATTACTATTTAACTGTAGCCTCCAAACAGACATTATGTTTCATGAAAGAAGAACAGCAGCATTATTCCTCTGCACAAAGGTGAGACATCTACAGTCCCTGGAAACTACAGACCCATAAGTCTAAATAGTATCATATGCAAATCCATGGAAAGAATTATGAAAATGATTGATAATTACATAGGAAACCTCCAAACACTGGATCCAACCCAGTATGGTTGCATAACGTACCCAACACTCTAGTCATAGGTGACTCTATAGTCAGGCACACTGATGTTCCACTCACCAGGCTAAACAAGGAAAAAGTTACTGTCAGCTGCCTGTCAGGCGCCAGGATACGCCACATAACGCATGCACTCAGGTCACTCCACAACAAGTACAAATATGACTCTGTCATTGTCCACGTTGGTTGAATGACCTGAGATGTACCTCCCTGGACTACATGAAAAGAGACATGGAGGAGCTCTCTGATCTTGTTGCCCAGGCCTGTATGACCCTAGCTCTGAGTAGCATCCTGCCATCACCCAGAATGACACCACAGTACAAGGACAAAATGATTGACTCTAACAATTGGCTAAGCTTCTGGTGTCATTCTAAGGGAATCCAGTATCTGTCTGCCTGGGATGACATGATCGACAGACCACGCAGCTTTGCCAGAGATGGCCTGCACCTGTCGCCCTTGAGATTCCTGATACTGGCAAAGGCTCTTTCCACCCCTATATTGCCTTTTTTAGGCAAGGTTCAAATGAGAAATTCACCACCGTAACAGGTACAAGCAAGCAAAATCTGAGGGTAATGCTACTCAATGCTAGAAGTCTAAACCTCTAAATGCACTCACTCGAGGCACTCCTTAAAATGGAGAGCATTGACATCTGTGCAGTGACAGAGACCTGGTTCAAAGCTCCAGAGAGCACCCCTGCATTACCAGGCTATAATTCATACCACACCTTTCGGCCACCAAACCCAGACCGAAACACTAAAGGTGGAGGCGTGTCCATATTCATTAAGGATATCCGAGCTAGTTGCTCAGCATAATGCATCTGAGATTATCCAAGTTCAACTAACTCTGGGCAAAACCGCAATCCAGATTGTAGCTTGCTACAGACCCCCCACCATGCCCCAGGATTCCCACTCCTCTTTTCTTGATACACTGGAAAATACTAAGGTACAACCCAACACTCTAATAATGGGTGATTTCAACTACCCTACCATTAACTGGGAAAACTACTCATGTCCCAACTCTTTTGCTCAATGTTTTCTGGAAATCATCAATTCCAACGCTTTGGATCAATTTATCCACACCCCCACCAGGGGGAGCAATATCTTAGACTGGTCATCACCAACATGGGTGACTGGTGTTCCACACCAGAGGTCAGCTCCTCGTTTGTCAGATCCAACCACAAGCTAATCACCCTAGACATCCACTTCCCGCTCCCAAACCCATTAGGAAAACAACCGTAAAAAATTTCTCCAAAGCCAACTTCACGCTTCTTAAGACAGAAGTGGCAAACTTCATGACACCCATGCAGATGGACAATAGAGGTACGACTGCTGAATCCTACACAAATGCACTTTATAAGCACTTACACGAGTGCATGGATCGTGCTATCCCTAACAGAAGCAAGATGCTATCCTCCAAAAAAAGGAAGCCAATCTGGTGGTCTTCTGCCATAAACAAACTCTACAACAGAAGAAAAAAACTGTTGCAAAAAAGAGTAAAATCCCATGATTGGAGGAACTCCCTGGTCAGCCTCAGTAAGAAGCTGAGATCCATCAAAAAATCCTCCAAAGCTAGTTATGAAAACAAAATTGCCACTGATTCTAAAGACAACCGCAAAGCATTCTATAGCTATGTCAAAAATCTCAATGGCAACACTCAGATCTGCTCTGAGTTACAGCACAATGACACTAAATATACAGAACCAACTGATATTGCCAACATCCTGGCAGATTGGTTCAGTGCTAACTTTACCCCCCTCTCACCCTCTAAAGGGCCCATCTTTATACCAGAAGAATGCAAAGTTCCTGTAATCACGGCTGCACAGGTAAAAACTTCACTCTCCAAAGCCAAAAACACAGCATCCATGGGACCTGACAACATCCAAGGCTGCCTTCTACATGAAATACAGAATGAACTGGCACCCCACCTAAGTACCATGTTCAATCATAGCCTCACCTCAGGCTTTGTGCCCATTGAATGGTGCACCATGACAGTTAGCCCACTCTACAAAGGGGGGGCCACAACAGACCCTGGGAATTACCGCCCCATTAGCCTGATGAGCCTCATCTGCAAGGCCATGGAACGTATCATCATGGAACTCATAAACAAAGACATTGGAGATCTCCAAACCCCGGACCCCCCACAGTTTGGGTTTGTAAAAGGCAGACCATGTCTCCTAAACCTGATAGACTTATTTGAAGTAGTCACCAAAGCCAGAGATGAGGGTAAGGTGGTTCACACAGCCTATCTAGATCTCGCCAAGGCATTCAACACCATCCCCCACTCTGGAATTATAGATAAACTCACTAAACTAGGTATAAATCCCTATGTCACAAGATGGGTTGCCAACTGGCTTACTGAAAGAACCCACACTGTGAAAGTAGCAGACTCCAAATCAGACTTCAGACCAGTGACAAGTGGAGTACCACAGGGTTCAGTCCTGGGTCCTCCCCTGTTTGGTATCTACTTCTCTGAAGTACAGGCTAACATAGAAGGTCTTTGGATAACTAAATTCGCAGATGACTGCAAACTAGGAGCCATAATTGAAACTCCTAATGATGTGGACATCCTACAAAAGGGCCTCACTGAGACAGATGCCTGGTGTCAAAGACATGGTCTCAAGCTCAATGCCAAAACGTGCATTGTCATCCCCTTTGGTAAAAACTCTGTACCCATGAATTACCACATAGGCGGTAGTCTACTTAACACCGAAAGTGTGATAAGAGACCTTGGGACACAGGTGGACAGTAGTCTCTCCTTTGATAATCAGATCGCCACAGTGGTCAGGAAATCCTTCTACGTGGTACACCTCATCACAAAAGGTTTCTCATCCAGGAAAAAAGAGGTCATTGTTCCCCTCTACTCATCACTCATTAGACTCATTATAGAGTACAATGCCCCTTTTGGTATGTACCTCACAAGGCATCTACAACAACTGGAAAGAATGCAAAAATACCTCACAAAGAGGGTTACTGGTCTCAAACAGATGCCTTACGCAGACCGTCTCAAAAAACTCCAGCTTTACTCTGTCGCATATCGCCTACTCAGAGGTGATCTCTGCCTAACATACATAGCTATGTCAAACCCAGAGCTGTTGGACATGCTCCACTTAAAGAAATCCCAATCCCTCTGAGCTACACGCTCTAGGGACCTAAACCTTGTCACCACAATAAACAGAACATGCTGGTGGGATAGATTCCTGTCCCAGAAACTTCCCATACTCTGGAACAGACTACCTATCTATGTCAAACAGAGCTCCTCATTAGCACTCTTCAAGAAAAATCTTGATGATTGGATGGGTAATAGGAAATTCACCCCGGGGATCACTTCTATGGTTCTGCTTGACAGGGGCACAGGAAAATAATTTTCTTGGGTGGCAAAAGCCAGGGTACCTTTTTGGCTAGGGCCAATAGCCTAGTACCTACCTATGAACCTATGAACCTATTAAGGGCAGGTCATGCCTACTCTGCTTGGTGAACTTATTTGAGAAAGTCAGCAAAGCAATGGAAAAGGGCAAAATGGTTCACACTGCCTACCTTGACCAGGCCAAGGCATGTAACACAATACCTCACCTGGGTATTGTTGAGAAGCTCAAGAGGTTAGGCTTAAACCCTTATGCTACCCAGTGGATAGCCAGCTGGCTTACAGACAAGATCCAGGAAATTAGAATTGGGGAGTCCACCTCTACAAAGGGACCAGTCGCAAGTGGAGTCCCTCAAGGATCGGTCCTGGGACCGCTCCTTTTTGGCATTTATTTCTCTGAAGTCAAGACCACTGTCAAGGGCCTCTGGCTGACTAAATTTCCAGATGATTGCAAATTAGGAGTAGTCACAGAATTCCCCACCAGCACTAATGTTCCCCAGGAAGGGCTGTGACAGACAAATAACTTGTATCAGAGCCACGGACTAAAACTAAATGCCAAGAAATACATGATAGTATCCTTCAGGAAGTTATCCACCCATGGTAAGTATTATATTGACACATCCCTAGGATTTTCCCCAGTAGGCAAGACTTGGGGACACACATACACAGTAATCTAGCCTTTGGCATTCACATGTCTACAGTATTGAAGAAATCCTTCTGTCTTGTGCAACTTATAAACAAAGATATGGCATCTAGGTTCAAGGTGGTTAGTGTTCCACTGTATTCAACATTGCAATTACCAGATCTATCACTGAGTACAGTTCTCCCTTCAGTATGTACCTAACCAGACCCATCCAACAATTGGAATCTCCACAGATGTTCCTAACTAAAAAATACAGGGTGTAAGTAACAAGTCTTGTGCAGGCTGCCTCAAATCTCTATCTCTGTCAGTGGCGGCTCATGCTATTGGACTGCAGCCCCCCCCCCCCCAGCTATAAAAGGAAAAAAAAAAAAATTAGTGCCCGTTTCCTGAACTCAGACTGCTGGAAATAATAATTTAGAGTGTACGGACCATTTTTCCAAACTCAGGCTGCTGTAAAAAGAAAAAACAAATTTAGAGTAAGTGTTCCCAAACTTGGACTTGTAAATAGCAGTCCGTACTGGGAAACAAGGCATCAGACAGCAGATGCCCCAGAACTCTATGCGGTTACAACTGCATAGACTGGAAGGGGATCAGACTGCAACATCTGCAGGCTGGATAGCTGTAAAGCCTGTAGCTGCTGCTCTCATGGGACCTAGCTACTCTAGCAGGACCGGGTGAAACTTTGCTTCTTAGTTTTTGGGCCAGCAATAACTTAAGTTTTCTCTGCTTTTACAGAGGGAGTTGTTATTTTCCAGTTTACAGACGGAGTGAGTTTAACAACTACTATAGAGGACCAGAGGGCGAGTGAGTTATTTTTATTCCAGAGGCAAGGACTGTAGGGAGAGTTATTTTTATTGCTAGCTATTTCCAGTGTTGTACCTAGCTTGCAGGACCAGCTGAAACGTTGCTTCTGCTCTTATTTTTATTGCGTGTACCTAGCTGCTCACACAGGACCAGGTGAAACTTAGCTATTTCAGTGTGTGTACCTAGCTGCTCTCACAGGACCGAGTGAAACTTTACTTAGCTATTTCAGTGTGTGTACCTAGCTGCTCACACAGGACTGGGTGAAACTTTACTTAGCTATTTCAGTGTGTGTACCTAGCTGCTCTCACAGGACCAGGTGAAACTTAGCTATTTCAGTGTGTGCACCTAGCTGCTCTCACAGGACCGGGTGAAACTTTACTTAGCTATTTCAGTGTGTGTACCTAGCTGCTCTCACAGGACCAGGTGAAACTTAGCTATTTCAGTGTGTGTACCTAGCTGCTCTCACAGGACCGGGTGAAACTTTACTTAGCTATTTCAGTGTGTCTACCTAGCTGCTCTTGCAGGACCGGGTGAAACTTTGCTTCTGCTCTTATTTTTATTGCGTGTACCTAGCTGCTCTCACAAAACCAGGTGAAACTTTACTTAGCTATTTCAGTGTGTGTACCTAGCTGCTCTCGCAGGACCGGGTGAAACTTTGTTTCTGCTTTTTTTTTTATTGCATGTACCTAGCTGCTCTCGCAGGACCAGCTGAAACTTTGCTTAGCTATTTCAGTGTGTGTACCTAGCTGTTCTTGCAGGACTGGGTGAAACTTTGCTTCTGCTCTTATTTTTATTGCTAGTATTTCAGTGTGTGTACCTAGCTGCTCTCACAGGACCAAGTGAAATTTTGCTTAGTGAGTTATTTTTATTCCAGAGGGAAGGACCGTAGGGAGAGTTATTTTTATTTCCAGTGTGTGTACCTAGCAGGACCAGGTGAAACTTTGTTTCTGCTCTTATTTTTATTGCGTGTACCTAGCTGCTCTCACAAGACTAGGTGAAACTTTACTTAGCTATGCTCTCACAGGACCAGGTGAAACTTTGCTTCTGTGCTTTAATAACTTACATTTTCTCTGCTTTTCATGGTGGGAGTTGTTAGTTTCCTGTTCACAGAATACTACAGAGAACCAGGATTAGGAGGGAGAGTGAGTTACTTTTATTGGGAGTTGTTAGTTTCCTGTTCACAGACTACTACAGAAGACCAGGATTAGGAGGGAGTGTGAGTTACTTTTATTCATTCCAGAGGCAAGGGTGTGTGTGTGTGTGTGTGTGTGTGTGTGTGTGTGTGTGTGTGTGTGTGTGTGTGTGTGTGTGTGTGTGTGTGTGTGTGTGTGTGTGTGTGTGTGTGTGTGTGTGTGTCTGTTCACAGACTACTACAGAAGACCAGGATTAGGAGGGAGTGTGAGTTACTTTTATTCATTCCAGAGGCAAGGGTGTGTGTGTGTGTGTGTGTGTGTGTGTGTGTGTGTGTGTGTGTGTGTGTGTGTGTGTGTGTGTGTGTGTGTGTGTGTGTGTGTGTGTGTGTGTGTGTGTGTGTGTGTGTGTGTAGTGTGTGTAAAATGCCTCACTTGAATATACCTGGAGGTTACAGATAGGCTTAAACCCTGTTCATTTGAATGCATATAGCAACAGCCTGAATTCCCTACCCACCACCACTTGTGAAACATTTTCCGATTTTTGCCTCATATTTTTGTTCTGATCTGTTTCTCACAAAATCTGTGGTTTTCTGGATTTTAATTCACTAAGTAATGACAGACATTTGAATTTCAGAATTCATATTCTTCAGAAGGTACATGGTAACACAAAACCTTGTATTCTAGTAATTTTCTAAGTTTATAAGATCAATATTTGAAATTTGTCCATATTTTGCGGATGTATTCCCCCATTATTTGCTTTTTCCATGTTTTTATACTAAGATGTTAAGAGCTATGCTAAGAACTGAATTCACTGAATATGTTTGTAGGCTGTATTCACCCATTATCTGCTTTTTCCAGGTGTTTTGTGCTAAGAGGTTGAGAGCTATGGTGAGAACTGAATTCACTAAATGATAGCCATTTAAGTTTCAGTCTTCCTGTCTTTGCAGAAACAGCTAATTTGGCCTAGTGCTATGTTGCTCTGATTGTAATACACAGGGTCCTAGGTTCAAGACTTGGCAGTGAAATGCATGGTGGTAACACAGCATTTTATTTTAGCAACTTTCCAAGATTATACAAGCAATGTTTAAAATGTGTCCCTGCTTTTTGGGCTTTTGCCCCCCCCCCCCACAGTAAATGTTGGCTTTTTCCAGATTTCTTGTGCTGCAAAGTTGAGAGATAAAGTTGAGTGTTGAGTGGATTTTACAACAAGTTGAGAGCTTCAGAGGATGAGAAGTTTAGTGCTGCTTATGCTGAGTTGGCTTGCTTTGTTAAAAGCACAACAGGTAGTGTACTTGCTTTTGATGCAGAAGGCTGTGGGTTCTACTCCCACAGTATGTAGATGCATTGCTGATGCTGTACAGTGTTGTACTTTTAAAGGGGGTGGATTCTGCAGTCCTGAGAATGTCCTCTTTGGCGGAGATACCTACTATGAACCTGTTCTCAATTTGCCATCCAGTGCCTTTTGCATTATTACTAGCTTATCATTTTTTTAGTGTAACATAGTCAATGTATTCATCAAGGGCAACAGGCACTTTATTTGTACATGAAACAATGAAATATAAAGTTGTTTGCTAGCAGCAAACTCTTCATTAGTTGGCAGATCACTTTAATGTGGAATTATTTAGATGACTGGTGGATTGTAGAAGTTTGACTAGACTTTTATGATGGAAATGTTCTGAATTGGGCAGTTTTGTCATTGTTGGTGCATGCATTTTGTTTCATTGTTTAGTGGAAAAATGTTCAAAACAATAAACTTAAAACACCCTCTAACAACTGTACTGTATTATACAATATAATTTAATACAATCAGGAAGGTGTATCAAAGAACACATGTATGTTTCATGTGCAAGGGGCCTATGATTTGAAAACAGCCCAAAGTTAATCTTTATCTGCCACTGGCCAGATGTATTTTCTTTGAATGTGGGTTTCAATGCTGTTTTGATGAATGTGAGTTTCAAAGGCAGAAAACATTTAATACTAAATCTCTTTTCATTGTGAGACTGCATTGCTTTGTTTAACAGATGGCTATTAGTGTTTGTGCTATAAAATGTAAAATAAAACTTTTAAATGAAATCCAAATCATTGTAGAAGTAAAGCAATATGCACATTGCAGTCTTTATGGTAAATGGGGCGAAATAGCCAAGTAATGGGACATTGGAATGGCTGCAGGGGGAAGGCCTCATTCGACCATGATTTTGTGAGGAGGGAAGGGCGGCAAACTCAAAGACAGCCCTGACTGAACTATACCTCTCAACTGTCCAGATTTTCACAGAATGAATAGATTTTTGCTTATTTTTTGATTTGTTCATAATAAAATTTGTGGCTTTTCAGAAAGTCACTAAATAATGACAGACATTGAGTTTTAGACTTCATACCCTTTAGAAAAATGATTGCTAAAGCAAGACCTGTTATTAACTATTATCAACTAAGTTTACACAAGAGCAATTTTTAGTACTGTTGGTATGTTCCCCCAATATATTTGGCCTTGTTCAGATTTCCTGCATTAAGAGGTTGAGAGATACATGCAAATAAATTGCTTCATAGAATTAGGTATATTCAAACCTCTCAGCTGTCCCTGATTTTGGCTCAAAATGTTGCTCTCCCCCTAATAATCTCTCAGCAAAATGGCAATTTTGGGTGAAAATGTGGAGGGTTTACAATTAATAAATAACTGTAATGATCAGCGCTATAGATTACTTTTATTTCAGAAATGCATGTAGATTCTCTTATTTTGTCAGCTACTCAACTTAACAGTACTAATATTAAAAAAGTGTACTTTATTTGACAGGTTTCCAGCTGTATTGTGTGGCTGTTTTATATTTTTGCATCACATTTTTGGTCTGTTATTTCATAAAATTGTGGTTTTCTGGCACATTAGTGGCAAATCATTAAAGATTGAAGTTAGAAAATAATGACAGACATTTGAGTTTCAGATTTCATACTCTTCAGAAAATTCATACTAATGCAAGACCTACTATTCTATTATCTCTCTAAGTTTATAAGCGCAATATTTAAAAAGTTAAAAATTGTCCTTAGTTTTGGACCTCTATCCCACTTCTGTTTATGGCTTTGTCCAGATTTTGTGCTCTGAGGTTGAGAGGTATGACAAATGTGCCAGGGTCATCACTGTCAGCCAGAGATATTTCAAATTGTGACATACTTGTTGCACCCCACTCCCCCATGTAGTGACTGGATGTGTCCAAGCAAGGCAAGGAGCAGTTATGCAGTGTAAGTGTGCAGAGTATCCCCCCATCCAAGGTAGACAAAAGTACTACAGTGGATTTTCATCTGTCCTTGATTTTGCAGAATGTTCTGGTTTTCTGTCACATTTTATACTGTTGATTTATGCTTCTTATTATTCAGAAAATGCATGTTGTTGCAGTGCCTGTTGCCCTGTGTTTAAGTAGCAATGCTTTATTGGCCATCAGGTAAGCTTGTCTGAGATTGTAAGATGCAAGTAAGCTTTAATAAGCATACTGTTAAAGAATTACCAACATTGAAATCCTTTTTGTTGTTGCCATGCAGAGAATATTTACATAACTAGATAACGTATAAGCCTTAGGTATTAGGATCATAGGTTCATAATTTGGTACTAGGGTATCCGCCCTAGGGCCTATACAAGCCTAGCCATAACAATTCCCTGGCTATTTCTTCCCACACTATTTACTTCCCTGGACTCCTGTCTAGCAGGGTGACTGACATGATCCCTGGGGTGAATTTCCTTTCTCCCATCCAATCATCAAAGTTCCTTTTGAAGAGGGCCAAAGAGGCACTCTGCTTGACATGTATGGTCAGTCTATTTCAGAGTCTGGGGAGTCTCTGGGTCAGGAACCTATCCCTCCAGCATGTTTTGTTTATTGTGATGACAAGGTTTAGATCTCTGGAGCGTTTGGCTCTGAGGGATTGGGATTTCTTTCAGTGTAGCATGTCCAACATCTCTGGGTTTGACATGGCCTTGTATGTTAAGCAGAAATTGTCTCAGAGTAGACGATATGCGACAGAGTATAGCTGGAGTTTTTTAAGGGGGTCAGCATAGGGCATCTGCTTTAGGCCTGTGATTCTTTTAGTGAGGTATTTCTGCAGCCTTTCCAGTTGTTGCAGATGCCTTGAGAGGTACATACCAAATGGGGCATTGTATTCTATAATGGGTCTACTGAGGGATGAGTACAGTGGGACAATGACATCCTTTTTTCTAGATGAAAAGCCCTTAGTGATGAGGTATGCCCACATAGAAGAATTTCCTGACTGTTGTGGTAATGTGGTTATTGAAGGTGAGACCACTGTCCACCTGTGTCCCTAAGTCTCTTATCACACTTTCGATGTTTAGTGTGCTGCCACCTATGTGGCAATTCATGGGTACATGTTTTTTCCCAAAGGGATAACTATACATTTCTTGGCATTGAGCTTGAGACCATGGCTCTGGCACCAAGCATCTGTTTCTGTAAGGCCCTTTTGTAGAGTATCAACATCATTTGGGGATTCAATAATGACTCCCAGTTTGCAGTCATCTGCGAACTTTGTTAGCCAGAGTCCCTTAGTGTTGGCCTGTACTTCAGAGAAGCAGATGCCAAACAAGAGAGGTCCCAGGACTGAAGCCTGAGGTACTCCACTTGTCACTTGTCTGGAGCTGGATTTGGAGTCAGCTACTTTTACAGTGTGGGTTCTGTCAGTAAGCCAGTTGGCAACCCATCAGGTGAAATAGGGATTAATTCTCAGCTTAGTAAGTTTAGCTATGATTCCAGAGTGGGGGATGGTGTCAAAGGCCTTGGCGAGGTCCAGATAGGCTGTGTGGACTGTCTTACCCTCATCCACATTTCTGGAGACTGATTCGAAGAAGTCAATCAGGTTCAGGAGACAAGATCGGCCCTTCAGTGTTTTAAGGTTGCCAATGTTTTTGTTTATAAGTTCCATGATAATATGTTCCATGGCCTTTCAGATCAGGCTCGTCAGACTGATGGGGCGGTCGTTCCTGGGATCCAAGGTGGATCCCCCCCTTGTGGAGTGGGATAAATGTAGCTGTGCACCACTCAGTGGGCCTGAAGCCTGAGTTGAGGGCATAATTAAACATGACACTTAGGTGAGGTGCCAGTTCATTTTGTAGTTCATGTAGTACACAGCCCGGGATGTCATCTGGTCCCGTGGATGCTGTATTCTTAGCTTTAGAGAGTGCATATTTTTACCTGTGTGGCCATTATTAATGGAATTTGGCAATCTTCCAGTATTGAAATGGGCCATTTAGGGAGCGAAGTTGGCACTGAATCGATCTGCCAGGACATTGGCAATATCCTCGGGATCAGTATATTTAATTTATTTTATTTTCGTAACTACCTTTGGATTATTTACGTAACTAGCTTGCATATGGCAGTATTTGTAATAAAGGACAAGATTACCTTATTTTCAGAAGCTCATTACATTTGTTGGAGACTTGCAGTCATCTTTGCAGGCTTTACCCATAAACTAAACAGAATGCCAATCTATCATGTGTGGTCCATAACCTGTGCAGTAATCCTTTAAGCAATTTATCTTGAGCTTGTTTATTGTTTGCTATTCATTTTTTACTTTGATCATGTTTTCCCCATGAAACAAGTAGATGTTATCAGGCAGCAGGTCTTTTTGGGATAAGAAACATTTTACAAGTAGAGATATCACAGAGATTGCTACTTTCAGCATGTTACTTGATACTTTTATAAATTTGAATATAAATTATAATTAGAACTGCAGTGCAAGGAGAAGTGGTTTGAGTTGAGTGCTGCTTGCTTTTTACACTTGATTTTGACTGGCATTCTAGTAATGTTAAAGTTAAAAAGTAATTTATTTTTTCATGCCTCACAACCTTTTTGTTTCCATCTAGATATTAAGTAATATGTCATGTAGCCAATGCATTAAAACTTTTATTTTTCTTCTACACTTCATTTTGTCTTGATTGGACTCTCATAATGATCATTTGGCACCCAGGGCAGTGTATCTAATTAAAGTCCCAGTTTTTGTAGTTTTGAGCATAGCTCCGTTCCTTTCTAGTTGGTCACCCCCTTCCCCTTGGCCCCACCCATTTAGCTTTCTCCTGCAGCCCCCCATTTATGTGAAGTCACCAGCCACCACTGACCCCTGTATACTGTCTCCTACAAGTTGTTGAGGGGAGGCATGCCTGACATACAAGGCATAGTTAGACCTCACCATTATAGACCTCCCACATATCCACAAAACAAACAGCATTGGTAGTATCCATTCTGAAAACTTAAACATTGCCTGTGATATAAATAGGACCTGCTGGAGAGATGGGTATGTATCCCAGAGACTACCCTTTATCTGGAACAGGCTGCCCATCCACATGAAGCAGAGCTCCTCCCTAACCCAATTCAATTGTAACTTGGACATCCTGGCTTGGCACCTATGTCTGCAATGGACACAGGCAGCCTGTAATTGGTTCATCTCCCAGGCCCCTGCTTTGGAATGTTTCATATTCCAAGCCCCCGCTTACACATATTAAGGATACCACAATTTGTCAGAGATTTGGGATGCATGACTAAGCTTAAAAAGGCCCTTGTGGTCATAGCCTAATACACACTTATGAATCTATGACCCTCCTCTCATATTTTTATTCAATATTTGTGGTATATTTTTCTGATCTACCTTAACATTTAAAAATACTAATTGTGGTGTTCTATGTTAAGAATTCTGGCTTTTGTCAGGGAAGTTTCTGAACTGTTTACTTGGCTTATTTTACAATTTTGTGTGGAAAATTGATTTTATGAAATTATTAAGAATTTGGGCTGTGCGTTTTTGGCTGGAATGTGTGTGTTTCGCACCAGTTACAGTTTTAATTAGAATGTTATCTTATTTCTGAGGCAGTAAATGTTCTGTGATATTTCTGACTACAAGTGACATAATTTTCAGTATACTGCTTGTGTTTACTAGCGTGGGACATTTTCTTTCTTTATTTACTTACTTACTTAGATCTTTGTGGAAGAGAAGTGTGCTGGCTGTTTTTTTGCTTACTAATGAATACTTATTTCTCCCAGTGTTACTGAGCCTACCATAACACCAATCCATCCTGGTCCTGATTCTACCATGCTGCTTGTACCTAAAAAGAAAAAGCAAGTAAAATGATTGCCTCATCCTGTGGTTAGTGACCCTGCTGCAGCCAAAGACAGTTCCACAGAGCACTTACCTATTGCCTCAACTTCCTCTGGTGTAGCTGTGATGGCACTAGGACTTGGAATTCAACATATCTTCAGGGGCTGCACCAGTACCTGTTATAGGTATGACAGAACCAAACTCTATAGGTACAAAAGTTGTCCAGGGAACCACTAGGACTTGGGATTCAACGTATCTTCAGCGGGTGTACCAGTACCTGTTATAGGTATGACAGAACCAAACTTTATAGGTACAAAAGTTGTGCAAGGAACCACTAGGACTTAGGATTCAACATATCTTCATGGGCTGTACCAGTACCTGTTATAGGTATGACAGACCCAAACTCTATAGGTACAAAAGTTGTCCAGGGAACCACTAAGACTTGGGATTCAAACTATATAGGTACAAAAGTTGTCCAGTGAACCACTAGGACTTGGGATTCAACATATCTTCAGGGGCTGTACCAGTACCTGTTATAGGTATGACAGAACCAAACATTAAAGGTACAAAAGTTGTCCAGGGAGCCACTAGGACTTGGGATTCAACATATCTTCAGGGGCTGTACCAGTACCTGTTATAGGTATGACAGAACCAAACTTTATAGGTACAAACATTGTCCCGGGAACCACTAGGACTTGGGATTCAATGTATCTTCAGGGGCTGCACCAGTACCTGTTATAGGTATGACAGAAGCAAACTCTATAGGTACAAAAGTTGTCCAGGGAACCACTCAGACTTGGGATTCCACATATCTTCAGGGGCTGTACCAGTACCTGTTATAGGTCTGACAGAACCAAACTCTGTAGGTACAAAAGTTGTCCAGGGAAATAGACCTTTTGCCAGGGATAGTGGGCTGCCTCCTGACCACTCAGCCAGTAGGGATAGTCCTTGAAAAAGAAGCAAAAACTTATTTACAAAGCAGATGATCAAATTGTTTAAGTTTATAGAATATTACATCTTTGGCTAAGAGTATTTTGTAGACAGTCAGTTCTGGGCACTGTTTGGCTTTTCATGATTCTAGTACAGTCATTTCCTAAGAGCAGTATGTGTTTTTTCAGATGATGACAATTCTGACAGAGACAGGAGTGATTCTCCTCAGAGTTCCATCGCCCAAAACTCTGACACTTTGGATAGTGAACCTAAGGTTAATCCTCAACGATTTTTTTTTCTGTAAGTGTTGCTAGACTCAGGGAAGTTTTTGCTTAGAAGCCCAGAACTGTGTTGATTCTATTAAAGGACAAGGTTCCTAATTCTGCACCTATTCATCACACACTGCCACATCTAGAAGACATTTTAAAGCCACCTGCAAGGCTCCTGATTCACTTATTTCAGTTCCAAAGAAAGCTGATAAGTAGTATAAGGTATTTTCAGATTATAAATGTCTTTATACTGTCATCTGACCCTGCTGCAATATCTCCAGCAGCAACAGCTAACAAAAAACCTTTAGCTTCCTCCAACGGTCCAGACCACTACTTTCTGATAAGGTGGGGAAGTGGTTAGATGAGCAAGACAGACTGTTTGCTTGTACTATGTTAGCCTTTAAGTTCTTGAATTATCATGACTGTATGTAGACGTTTATGCTAAAATGTGCTTTAAGTTTGGAAAAATGTGCAACTTCATTGTCTCCAGAAAGCAGGTCATATATGAATCAGCTTGATTCAAACTTGACTCATGTTTTTAAACATGCCCTAAGATTGTGCTGACACTGTGCCTACAGCTTCTGCTTCTTCAGTGGTGTTCAGAAGATTTATCTGATTGTTAATCAGAATTTGTCTGATGATTTTAAGTCTGACATTCTTAATTTTCCACTTAGTCCGGGTCTTGTATTTGGGCCTGCAGCTACACCGATCCTTAAACAGTAGGATGGCAAAGGTAAATTAACTCATGGAGTTTGTAGGATTTTTCAGGCACCCAAGTACTATCCTCAGTGGCGGCTGGTGACTTGAAATCAAATGGGGGGGTTGCAGGGGACAGCTGAATGGGTGGGGCCAATGAGAATGAGTGTGGTCAGCTAGAAATGGGTGGGGCTATGGTACAGTGGGATCAATGTTGGCCATGCTTACCAATTTACATGAAATAAATGCTCTGTCACTATCGCGCATGCTGAATACTATACCCAGCACATTGTGACATGTGTATACACTAATTCTGAAAATGACTGTCATGTCCTTTATCACAAATACTGTCATATGCATTTCAGATTTTCAATACCAAAGGCTTACACGTTATCTAGTTACGTAAATATTCTCTGCATGGCAACAACATAAATGCTTTCAATGTTGGTAATTCTTTAACAGTATACTTATTAAAGCTTATTAAAGTTTACTTGCATCTTACAATCTCTGACAAGCTTACCTGATGGTCATTAAAGCATTGTTACTTAAACAGAGCAACAACAGTCACTACTACAACATGCATTTTCTGAATAAGAAGAAGCATAAATCAACAGTATAAAAATATGACAGAAAACTAGAAGATTCTGCATAATCAAGGCTAGATGTAAAGCTAATGTACTTGTGTCTACCTTGGATGGAGGGATACTCTGCACACTTACACTGAATAACTGCTCCTTGCCTTGCTTAGACACATCCAAAGTTACTATATGAGGGAGTGGGGTACAAGTTACAGCAAGTATGTCACAATTTGAAATGTTTCTGGCTGATGGTGATGGCCCTGACACATTTGTCATATTCTCAACCTCAGAGCAAGAAATCTGGACAAAGCCATAAATAAAAGTGGGACAAAGGCCCAAAAATAAGGGCAATTTTTAAATATTGCTCTTACAAACTTAGAAAGTTAATAACGTAGTAGATCTTGCATTAGTATGAATTTTCTGAAGGGTATGAAATCTGAGCCTCAAATGTCTGTCATTATTTTCTAACGTTATTCTTTAATGATTTGTCACTAATTTGCCAGAAAACCACAATTTTATGAAAAATGGACCAAAATGCGATGCAAAAATATGGATATTCTGTGAAAATCTGTACACACGCACACACACACACACACACACACACACACACACACACAAACGCTCTCTGCCTCCATATGGAGTTTATCTTTCTTCCCTCTAAAAACTAAAGAAGGATGCAGCAGAAGAGCGTGTAAAATGTGTGTGTGTGTGTGTGTGTGTGTGTGTGTGTGTGTGTGTGTGTGTGTGTTTATATATATATAAAATTAATCTAGATCTAGAGAAAACAGATTTTTCATACTAGCCATGTAAGAAAGTATTATTCCTAGATGCATTTTTGTGAACTTTATCATTTAAAAACAAATCCATATACAAATTCATATTTTCCAGAACCATTCGGGGTTGCTGCTATCCTCACTAGCTTTTAATTATTCACAGAAAAACAACAGATGTAATCTACCTTAATTCTGACTCAACTTCAGCAGCTCACATGGGTACAAACATTGCTATAAATCACTCAAAGGGTCAAGCACTATTCATTGTAAACAGTACAATCAAGTGGCAACATGGCTAATTATTGCACAATCAGATATGTTATATGTCATGGAAAAATGGCCTAAGGATGACCACTGACCCTCAGATTTTATTCAACATAATTAATCGACATTAACAAACTCAGTTTAAGACTAGTACAGGTGCAGTGCTACTTATTAAATACAGTCTCAAAACTTACCGCATTCTAAACAGGACAACACACTAAAGATGATGCCCTAAATGGCTCAAAGTACCTATTTCCATAGGTAATAACATAAATTTACATTTAATATTTAATCTATATTTAATCTCTAAAATCCTTCTCTGTGTTAAAGCAAACATTAAATTATATGTATCGTGGAGTCATCTGTAAAACACCATCTAATGGGGCTTCCAACTATACACTGTAAGTTCAACAGATACCCAAGACTATAAAATGCTGCCTCTATGCCTTTATTAACTTATATTTCTTAACCACGGAAAAGCATTGATCACAGTGGACCGATTTTAGGTTCAGCCAAGAAATAAAGTAAGAATAAAGAAATTACACTGTCCTGAAACACCATTTTACATAAATAACACTTGTAATACTATTCTAATTAGCTGAATCATACTGACTGATTCCTTACAAGTTCAACCAAGTTGCCATTGGTTAGTTTAGTTACTTACTCCATCCCCAGTAGCCCTTCTTCTTCCAATAGTATTATTATTAATTATAATTAGAAATGCGTACATACCAAGGAAGAGACAAGAAAAACTATAAAATTTGCCATCTCATCAGTCAGCTCAGTCACTGCCTCACTGTCTGATCGAAGTTAACCAACGTTTAGTATTGTCACTGACTGGTTCTCGCTCTCTTTTTTGGGAAGAGACTGAGAACGAGAACCAATCAGTAGCCATCCAGCCATCCACGTCATATACATGACTGTGGACGTGGCAGTCCACCCCCCTTCCACTTTACTGTGCGGTTACCACACAGACTTCTGGGCATCACACACTGATGCAGAACTCTCCATAGTCTGGACTGCCTTTACAGCAGTCTGAGACAGTCCAGCTTTAGAAAAAATTAAAAAAAAAAAACCCGGAACTCGCCGAGTAACAAGCATGTGCACTTCGAGTTCTGGGACTTTGCGAGTCAGTCGGAGTCATTTTTACAGCAAGTCAGACAGTTTTTTAATTTAAAAATATTTTATTGTACAAGTTGTGTTTTTACTTTTTCTTCACACAGCTGGGGGGGGGCTGCAGTCCTGCAGTCATATGCCATGAGCCGCCACTGACTATCCTAATAAATACTTCTTTTCAATCCTTTAGAAGGCAGAACAAATTGAAATCCCAGCCTAACAACAAACAGGCCCCCAGAAGAAGATGGTAGGAGGAGAACTCTTACAAACCAAATAAAAGAAGTAACTTTCCCCAAAAGGGTAACACTCCAGCTAATGAATGACTATGCTGGGAATCTGATAACCTTTTCCACACCCCCTGCACCAGTTTTCACATCTCTCTCTCCCACTGACAGACCCTCAGCCTTTTAGCCTGGGGTCAGACAGCTTTCTGACAGATGAGTGTTGAAGGTGATTCAGGAAGGATTCACTTGGCAGCTGATGGGCTCTCCTCCTCCTCTTCCTTTCAAGGGAATCGTCCCACATTCACCCAACCAGACCAATCTGTTTCCACCAGTGCTACAACATATGTCAGAAGCAGGGCTCACAGAACCAGTACCTGCAAAACACATGAGCAAAGGTTTTTATTTCAGGAGATTATTGGTACCAAAGAAAGATCATGCTTTGAGACCTGTGTTAGATCTGGCTTTTCTCAACCTTTATGTGAAAGTTTGAAAAGTCAAGATATTTGCACTACAGTCAGTACTTGCACTGCTTCTAGAGTATTGTGTTATGATAACACTGCATCTCAAAAATATTTACCATAACATACTCCTTGCTCACAGTTTCAAGAAATATCTAAAGTTTGTGATATGTTGGTCACATTATCAGTTCTCTGCATTATCCTTTGGGCTCTGCACTGCACCTCAAGTGTTCACAAGGTGCCTAACCCAAAAGCTAGCTAAAAATTGCAGGACATCCATATTTATCATTATTTAGACAACTTGCTTATTTGTGTGGTGTCTTCTCAGAGATGTTTGGAGTCCTTAACAAAGGTGTCTAAACCTTCTGTCACATCTGGAATTTCATTTGAACCTACAAAAGGCTTGTCTCATACCCCTTGACAAAATTGTCTTTTTGGGGTGTCTGATAGATACACTCAGGCAAACATCTTCGGCCCAAAAGAAAAGGTAATAGCTTTGCTGTGGATCTTTCTGAGTTTCTCTCAACAGCTTTAGGCTCCTGCATAGAGCTAGATCCAGCACTAGGTGTCATAGGCAGTCCCTAGGGCTCACCAGCCAGGAAGTCTGCCACAAAAATGTAGAATTTCTTCTTTAAGGATGCATGCACAGTGCACCTTTAGTAGCATCTGTACATGCACACACTCATCTAAATGGAAACAGAGCACACAGTTTATGCTGTTGCCATTCCAGACAAACACAGCAAACAAGACATTCATGAAATAGTAGGTTAGTGGAAAACTGTGTGTGTGTGTGTGTGTGTGTGTGTGTGTGTGTGTGTGTGTGTGTGTGTGTGTGTGTGTGTGTGTGTGTGTGTGTGTGTGTGTGCGTGTGTGCGTGTGTGTGTGAGCGCATGTGTGTGTGTGTGCGCGTGTGTGTGTGTGTTTGTGCGAGTGCGTGTGTCTGTACACCTTCAATATATGACCCTAGAACCTGAATCCTCTACAACAACTGTCAAACTTGTCATTAACAAGTGCATTTCAAGCACTGTTAAGTTTCAATGCATTTTTCAAAGACTAAGCAATTTGAGTTTCTGTGTATTTTCAAGGAATGTTGACTTTCTGTGCATTTTCAAAGAATGTTGAGCTTCAAGGGACGGGGTTTACTGTTGCTTATGCTGACTTGTCTGTTTTCAGTGTGTAGCTGTTCTGTTTAGCAAATGACCATCATCAGTGTTTGTGCTATGAAAAGCAGTGTTAGTAATACAATAGGTAGCATACTTGCCTTTAGTACAATAGGTAGCATACTTGTTAGCTGTGTTTGTCTGGAATGGCAACAGCATAAATTGTGTGCTCTGTTTCAGTTTAGATGAGCGTGTGCATGTACAGATGCTACTAAGGGTGCACTGTGCATGCATCCTTAAAGATGAAAATGTACATTTTTGTAACTGATATTGTAGTGCCTTCTTTATGGTGAGGTGCTGCACACCTGAGTGTATCCTCCTTTGGATAAGATGCCTAGTAACTATGAACCTGTTGCTGGTTTGCAATTTCCTATTGCAATATTACCAGCTTACAATTTTTTTTAAATGTAACATAGGCAGTTTATTCTTCAAGGGCAGCAGGCACTTTATTTGTACATCAAACATTGAAATGTAAAATTGTTTGACAGCAGCAACCTCTTCATTAGTTACAGATCTCTTTATTGTGGAATTATACAGATGACTTTTACTTTTGCAGAGATTCTGTATATTGACTGATATTGGTGGATTTTAATGACAGAAGTTTGAGTGACCTTTTGTGGTGGAAATATTATGTAATGGATAGTTTTGTCCTTATTAGTTCATACGTGTTTTTTTCATTACTTACAAATGTACAAACCTACAAACTTAAAACACACGCTAACAAGTGGAGCTGTATTATAGAAAGAGTATAATTTAATACAAATATGTGCAAGGGGCCCATGGTTTGAAATTAAGCCAAAGACAAAATTAATCCACCACTGGCCAGATGAATTTTCTTTGAATGTGGATTTCAATGAAGCTTCAATGAATGTGAGTTTCAAGGGCAGAGACGCTTACTGTCAGGCTAAGTCTGTTTTCATTGTGAGACCATATTGATTTGTTTAGCAAATGGCAGTCAGTGTTTGTGCTATAAAATTTGAAATAAAAGTTTTAAATATCTCTAATCATTCTAAAATTAAAGAAGAAAATAGTGTGTACACTGATAGGTTTGAACAGTGTTTATGTTAACTGGTGGAGATATAGTCGAGTAATGGGACACTGGAATGGCTGGGGAGGGGGGTTCTCGGAGGGTATCCATTTCCCTCCCTAAGTTCCCACTTCACCATGATCTGGCTCTGCTTCTGCAAGAACATTTTTTAGTATTCTCTGTCTTATGGCACCCATGGTCCTCATGATGTCACTTGCCAGATTACACACAAGAAAAATCCACTGGTACCTAAAATAATCTTCAACCCAGCACCTATGCCCCTTGTAATTTCAGATTCCCATGCTCGGGGTTGTAAGGTGAAAACAGCACTGGTGGATGGATCAAATGTCTTTCAATCCAGGGCTCCCTTTCTCTCTTCAAGCCCCACACAATTTGTCCAGACAGACTCTTTAGATTATGCTTGGGTTACTATTTCTATGGGAGTAAAAGTGCAGGGTCTGAGGGCCTCTTTGGACAGACCAAAGTACATAAACATCAAGGAAATGCTAGCAGTGATTCATGCTTTGAAAACTCTACATCATCTACAGGATCAGTGATGTGGTATCTCAACAAACAAGGGGCTATAAGGTCATACCCTCTTGCCAGATGGCAGTGATGGCTTGAGAGTTGGCTTTTCAGCATTCTCTGACTGTTCAGGCCTCCTACATTCTGTCAGAGCAAAACAATGTGGCAACCACATTCAGCAGATCCTGGAGTGTCCCTCATGAGTGTAAACTAAACACAGGCATGTTCCAGGACTTAAGCCAGATGTGGAGAATACCTCAAGGAGATATGTTTGTCTCCTAAAAAACAGCCAACCAGAACAATTCTGTTGAGACATCCTTGCAGCCTAGCATGGAGAACAGATGCTCTGTCATTCCCTTGGTTGGGAATGTTCCTGTATGCTTTTCCACCTCCTCCAATGACTTATATGAGACTTCTAAATAGTCAGGAATAATTTCCAAAAATCATTGTGGTGACTCTCTTTTGGCCCAGGCAAAATTGGTTCTCTCTTCTTCTGGAATTGGCCAAGGGCAATTAACCACAAGCTTCTCACAGGCTAGATCTACTCACACAGCATAAGAGGAGTTTTATGTATCCCAACATCAATTATCTATAACTGACAGCCTAGATAATTCAATTTTAATACCTTTTAGGCACCTTTTTCACGAGGATGTGCATCAGGTACTAAAGGAAGTAATAAAACCTGCTATTGGAAAGTATTATATTGGCAAATGGGTAGAGATGTTCTAGTCGGTGCCTAGACAATCACAGGAGTCCCAAAAGGAATTAGTACCTCTGATTCTCAGACATTTGTGTGAGCTACATAAAGATAACTTGTCACACGCTTTCGTCAAGGTTCATACTGCAGCCATCTCAGCTTGTCTACGTATAGATACTCCTCTTTCTTTTATGTTTGTGGTCAAACAGTTTCTAGAAGGAGTGTTGCACATGAGACCCTCACACAAGCAAATTATTCCTCCTTGGGATCTCATTTTCTTTCTAGAAAAACTGACCTTAGCTCCTTTTGAACTGGCTATTCAGGATTCAGGCTGAGTTATTGTTAATTACTTGGAAAATTGTTTTATTTGTTGCTCTGACATCTGTAGGGTGAGTATCTGAGTTACAAACTCTCATGGTGGGTGAATCCTATCTGTTTTTCCATAGGGATAGGTTTGCATTACAAAGAAATCATTCATTCTTGTCTAAAGTTGTATAATTTAACCTTAAATCAAGCCATCAAACTCTTAGTTTTCTTCCCAGTGCCAAAAAACAAGGGAGACCAGACTCTACATACCTTGGATGTGCACAGGAGGCTTAGGTACTACCTTAATAAAGCCAAGTCCTTTAGGAAGGCTAAACATCTGTTTGTTTCCTATGCTGGGACTAAGGAAGACCAACCCATGTGTAAACAGATATATCCAGATGTTTATTCTCTGCTGTTGTTTGATACCACAGCCTTATCCTCTTTGATGGCATACTCAAAAGGGTAAACTCTAGAGGTATTCTAGAGGTAGCAACTTGGTCCTTTGTCCATACTGTCACAAAGCACTACAAACTAGATCCCTTGTATAAGTCTAGTAAATGCTTTGCTAGTGATTCACAAGCTACAGAAAGGAACTGTGGACATTTATTTTTTGTTTTTCGTAGCATTGTCCTTACAAGGCTCAGTCTCCCTTTCTCTGTTGGCAGGAAAGTTGTGAAGGGCTTTGCGCCCAAGGTTGTTTTTTAGTCAGCTCAGCTTGAGCTCCTGGACCCTTATCCTTCCTCCTATGTGGGGTAAGCTTTGGGAATCTATACATAGGCTACTGCAGCAGTGAGAATGAAGAACACAGTACATTTTTGTAAGCCCTACTTACCCATAGCTGCAGATGTTTGGATTTCTCCATTGCTGCAGTAGCAGCACCCACCCAACACCCCCCTTCATAGAGCATAAACTCTTCCTAGTAAAATCCTGGAATACTAAAGGTGGGCTCAGAGTGAATGCTGAAAAATTTACTGTCATCACTTTTTGTAGACAACACCTCCCTCTCATAATACTGTATAGACACCACATCATTACAAAATAAAAATGTAGTCAGGGACCTAGGTGCTTGGGTTGATAGCTGTCACCCTTTTGACCATGATGTAACAACCATTGTCAGGAAATCCTTTTATTTTGCTCATATAATTACCAAAGGAATATCGTCAAGGTCTACAGCTAAGCAGGCCAATTATCAAGTACAAATTCTCCTTTAGAATGTATCTCGCTAAACATATCAAACAACCAGGATGGTTCCTAACCAAAAGGATCCCAGGCCTAAAGCCTAGAGTTATCAAGACAGGTTGCAAGCTCTGTCTCTTTATTCTCTGTCTTAATAGAGTTTTGAGGGGAGCTGTCTGTCTTATTTACAACACCAGACTCAATTGTCCTGGACCTCCTGGACCTCCTGGACCTCTGCAGCTCTAATATCTCCACCAGTAATAGAAACAGGAACATAAATCTTCACCAACAGATTAAATAAAGTATGATAAAGGGACAGGTTTATAACTCAGCACATTCTAAACTTCTGGAATGAATTTCTACTGCATTTTAAGCAGTGTGACTCACTGCTTTCCATCAAAAATAACCTACATGATTAGATGGGTATCTGCAGATTTACTCTGGAATTGACTGGTATGGCCCTACTGCAGAAGGGATGTGTGACCTGAGAGAGGGTACTGGCAAGGTGTGAATGGTTATAAGAATAAGTGGGCTTGGAATATCTATGTATCTATCTATGAATAATCTAGGAAAATAAAACATAAACTCGACATTTCAGTATCAGATATTTTCTTTCGCTGTTTAAATTCCTATGAGTTTGGGCCTTTTAGCTGTTACTTACCTTTATAAATTTTTGTCACGTCATCTCAGTATCTAAAGAAATAAAACGAATCACACATTAAGGTAGTTTTTAATGCAATAACAGAGAACTAACAGTTCTTATAATTGTTTTCTCATAGCAATACAACATATTGGCAACAAAGGATGGTTCTTTTCAGCATTACACTTCCAGCATTGCTACAGAGATCAAAGTGAATCTTTGATTCTGTATGAAATACGGGTTCTGTTAGTGTTCATGCTATGTTTTGCTCTTCTTTCAGAGTGTATGCAGCAGGGTTCAAGAAAAGAGAGATCAGAATCTGTGAGGAAGATTTTGTAGCATTCGACACAAGGCTGCATGCAGTACAACCTGGGCCCCCATTCTCTAACACCCACCTGGCAGTGTTAGATGCTTTCTTGTGAGAATGTTTGTGGTTAGTCACAGCTCTGCAAAGCACTTGCATATGTTCCCTTTCTGAGGCTAAATAAATTATATTATAGCACCAACTGTTATAGTTAAAACAAAACATTTTGGCAACCACAGATGCTAACCTCAACATTTCTCTGCTGCAGTGGAGTCATCATTTATCTTTACAAGTTTAATTAGTAGGCATGCTTAAGACTGCAACTGAAAAAAATACAAAACATCTCAATATTTTACAAACAATGCTGTTTATAGTTAGTTGCTTTGTTATGTTCTACCAACATCCAAGAGTTTAGGCTAGGAGAACATTGAAACTATAAATGCAAATATGGAATTTGTATATTTTTGACTGAATAATGTTCCTGGTCACCTGAACATGTAATGAACATGAAATTTTTTAATGGTAAATATTTTTAATAAAAATGCATACATCATTATTGTAGAGCTAGAACCAAATTATACTTTATTTAAATAATATTATTACCTAGCTATTAGGAATTCTGCCTTACAATTCTTCCTTCTCTGGATGTGTTCCTTGCTGGAGTGCCGAAGTATGTGTGCCCACCCTGTACTCATGGGGGTTGTTATAAAGCTTCCAGTTTCCTACCACATCCCAGAGACAAGTCCACATGTGAACTAGTGATCATCTAAATTACTCATATGCATGCATCTTTATGCTTTATACCTGTTATTTTCTGGGACTGGTTCTGTCCCTGAGTGATCCTGAATAGAATAGAGCATACACTGGAAAATGAATTAATCCACTACAAATCTATATGATTGCAGGACTGTTGTTGTATTTTCAGTTTTCTTGTAAATAGGATGTGGCTCAAAATGTCAGTTTGGTCTAGCTGACCTACTTGTTCTTAATCAATGAAAAAGTGAAAAAGATTTTGCTGATAAGACAAGTTCGGTTGATGTTTCTTTTTTTTTGTTGTTGTTATGGTTTCAAAACCTTGATGAGAAATACTTGATTGCTAATAACAAAAAGAATATCCATCATAAGATCAGCAATATTTTTTGACACAAGTATTCTACTGTTACAAATAGTATCTGTTGTGCAAGAACCTACTAATTATTTGTTAGTCTTTATCCAGCATAATGCACATAGCTAAAACTGCTGTCTTGTCAATAAACTACTAGAAACAGGAATACAGGATCACATAATAATCGCTTAGCATTTACTTTCTGCTTGCTGTTGTTTTCCTTTTTCCATTTTTTTCTTTTTACATTTGCAATCTTGTTTTATTTGCCTAAGACTATCAGTCTTCCGTTAAAATTTGGAGCAACTTTGACGATAACAAAGTTCCGTTTAGAGTTTTTACTTAGCAAGTTCATTGTACCCTTGTCTTCATGTCTTATTTACTAGTTTTGATGATGTTGTCACATTTAATAAAGAAAGTTTTGTGTATGTAGTAAAAACTGATTACACTGTTGATGGTTTCTATAGTCAATAGTTCAGTTGCATTTCACTGATTCTTAAAGAAATGAGATTCAATGAATTATTATGGACCCCTCTATCACATACACATTTAATTCCCTCACTTTTTCCCCATTTCTCTTCCTTCCCACAGGCTTCCCCCAGACACAACCTGACACATGTCCAGGGCCAGTGAGGAGTTCAAGAGACACTACCTCAGCATTATATTGCTGCCAGGGCATGTTTCCTAACCCCTCCTACACCCTGGCATCCCTACAGGCTCGGCTTAAGTGCTGCATCAGTAGGTGCATGCATGTGTCCACACATGCTTAACCTCCAACTAAGTGACACTACGTTATATGTAGCATGGAGCTCACTAGGCTTGTAAATTGGTTATTGCAGTGAGTAAACCTGACATAGGCTGCTCACTTTCACCCACCTCCCCATATGGCCCTTCCACCCATACTGTTAGTTGAACATGTGACTTCTGAGTTACATTAAAGGCTTTATCCCTCTACACTGCAGGGATGCTTTACATTTAATTCCCCTGCATTGTCTATCCCAGTCTCCTCAGGAAGACTTTACTTAATCATCCAACATCCTTTTTATGAAGTACTTACTTACTTACATTTTCACTGAGTCCTTCAGATTGTGTCCTGTTTATTATACAACTGTTTTTTATTTTTTGCTTTTTAAGATAGCAGCCTCCTGAGCTGTCCTAAGTCACTGCAGAGCTGATGAAAGAGATTCAGAAAGCAAAATAAATGGTTTGGCATTAGGTTGTGCTAAGTTACTCAGACTATACTTAATTACTATGTGTAATTTAAAATGTGGGCTTTAAATGAAGCTCTCATAAATAACTAATGAGGAAGTTCGGTGCTGCACTTATTTTCCTAGCAACCTTATGCTGTGGGGAGCATACCTCCCAACTGTACAGATTTTGCAGAATGTCCAGATGTTTTCCTCATGTTTCTGGTCCATTTTCATAAAATTGTGCTTTTCTAGCAAATTAATAGCAACTAATTAACAATTGAAGTTAGAAAAAAAATGACAGACGTGTTTCAGACTTCATACCCTTCAGAAAAGTCATACTAATGCAAAACCTGTTATTCTATCAACTTTGTAAACTTGTAAAAGCAGTATTTAAGAATTGTCTATATTTGTAAGGCATTTGTCTTACTTTTATGTATGGCTTTGTCCAGACGTCTTGCTCTAAGGGTTGAGAGCTATGGTGGGGAGATAAAGCATTAGGAGCATCCAGTGTAAGACTTTGCTTACTTTCAAATTTCTTTTATTAAAATTTTGTATGACAAAACAGAATTAATAAAGTGGAACAGACAAGTAAATCAGAGAAGAACAAACAATAATAATATAGCTAACCTAAAAGCAACTATATGCAACTATGTACAGTAAATTATGTATCTGTGATCTTCTTTGGAAGCCGGAACTTTCAAAATTTTGAACTTCATATGATCAAGGCCATAACACTGAAGTTTTGAAAGTTGGAAAATTTAATAAAAGAAAAAGAAATAAAAATTTCTTTTTTACATTTATGCAGGGAGCAAGATCTAATTAAATATACCAACTCTGAGATTGCACTATACTGAAGAGAATTGTAAATTTCCCAATCTGATCTGTATGGCAATCTCCATTTAAACCATTTGAAGTTTCAAAACTTCAATGTTATGCTGTCGACCATATGGATTTCAAAGTTTTGAAACTTCAAGCTTACAAATATATATATATATATATATATATATATATATATATATATATATATATATATATATATGAGAAAAGGCTAGCAGAAATTTATGGATGAATTATGAGGTGAGAAGTAATTTGGGTGATGAAATAATTACTCAATAAGCTTGAAAAATCTGTCCAAATAGTCAAGTGAGTCATGAAATTATTTTTTTTATGTTATAATATAAGTTTGTAAACCCTGATGTATTTAATAGCCATTTCTTTAAAATCTGGCCATGACATGTATTCAGTTTAGCCCAATTTTGAGTTTTATATAGTTTAATAACCATGAAGCCAGATAAATGTATATATAAGTCTTTCAGAGTTAAAGTTGGGGGATGAATGTGCAGCAGTCTAAAACTCATAGTAAAAATTTTGTCCTGGTGGCCTAAGAACTATAGCTTGGATTTTAGCTGAAGTCACATTTCATAGGAATATTTGCAGCTCCAGAGGAAATGTTTTATTTCATCCTCATGAAAGTCACATGCACTACATGACAGTGAAATACTAGGAAGGTTAGATTTAAGTATAAAATAGTTTTGGAGACACTTAAGTACAGATCAGAGATTTCTTGAGTTTTGATGATATTACAATTTTTTAATAGAACCCTTGAAATTTGGAGTGCAAACATTTGTAGAACTCAGTACTAAACCTATCTGTAACAGGGACCTTACCTGTTTAAGATTTTTAATAGTATTGTTAATTTCTTGAAGAGTGAAAGGGGTATTTGAGATAACAATCTGGGTAGTACTAAGTCTATGAAACTGAAGTTTGCTTAGGGAGTTTTGAAGTTCTTTCTCATTAGTATTAACATTGTAATGTCCCTATAGTTGTGAATAAATGCCTGTAAAGACTTGGATACTGTCCATGTTATTATTTATTAGTTGGTCTTTATCTTTAATTGTTATAAAATATAATTTAATCTAGCAGGGATTTTAGATGGGTTTAGAAGTAGTTCTATTAACAGAGAGTTGTGTATATGCTTTACTATAAAGGATTTGTACAGTGCTTACAAAAGAAATTGGAAACTGGAAATGCTGCATAACTGTAAACAGGAAGTTTAGATTAATCTGGTCAAAAGTTTTGGATACATCAATTGCTGTGGTGAAGGTGTTGTGGTTATGTTTATTAGTGAAAAACATTCATATTTCTAGTGTAAGGTGTTGCTCGTCTCTCTCTCTCTCTCTCATAGATGACAAGCAGGTGGGGTGTTTTGTTTAGATGCTTCAATAAATAGAAACACATCAAGATGGATAGCAGCATCATAAAATGCAAACAAACTAGCTAACAGACAGATCTTACATACATACATGCTTACACCTCAACGGCTTACTACAAAATGGAAGTCTAGCTTGCACGTGTTCGGTATTTATACACTTGTGCATGCCCTTGGATAGCTTCTTAAAGGTACATACACACATATTTATTTACATCCTCCCTCTTAAACAGATTGCCGGTTGTGAAAACTGTATCAGAGTTAGACATGCATTACTATATACATTAGAAACAAAACACAATGTTCATATCGAAGTTATTTCATATCTGGTATATGGTTTAGAGATGTGAACATATTTTGTAACATAACAATCTGGACCAACTTTAGCAGCAGGGAAATTCTGCAGTGCACAGGAACTTCTGGATTCATCATAAGAACGGGAATGTCCTCTGGAACTTCCTTAGGAATGGGAACACTGTACAACTCACTCTGAGATGAACAGTCTTTCTCACAGGCTATGTGCTGTGGTATAGACTTGGGCAACAGTCTCAAATGTTTCTGATTCTACCTAAAAACTCCTCCTTGTGATTGCACAATGTATGATCTTGGCTCTGGGCAAATATTCTTCACAACACCAATCCATTCATAACCTCTGGACGTTTGCATCCTTACCACTTCTCCTCATAATAGACTGAGCAGTTTGCTGGTTTTATTACAGTAGGATTTATGGGTTAGGCATTTCTTCAACAGATTGGCTTTCACTGACCTATTGTTCTGGACACATGGAACCAACAATGACTACTGATTGGTAATGTGGTTCTGGTTTGTCTCGGCAGAAGTTTCTGAAGGTGAACCAAGATGTTTATTACGCAGAATATTTCTGAGATTCAAGAGATGCAGGAAAACATCACTATTATCTTATTTTGACTTCTCAAGTAACTGTTTTGCACTTTGAACTGCACTTTCTGCTAAACTATTTGACTGCGGTTACTCAGGATTACTCATGACATGAGTAAAGTCCCATTCTTCAGCAAATCTTTTGAACAAGTTGGCTTGTAAATTGTGTGCCATTGTCAGAACTAACTTTCTGTGGACTACCATGCCGTACAAAATGACGTTTCATCTACTAATGACAGTACTGAATGCTAGATTACAATCTTAAACCAATTGGAGTAAGAGTCTACTAACACCAAATAATGTTGACCATTCCACTCAAAAATTGTCAGTGTCTACTGTCGAGCAAGGAAATTCAGGAATCTTTTTTAGCTGAAATGGTTCCTTCTGCTGATGTACTATTACACACTGAAAAAGATAAAAGTGCTCTCTCAATTTCTTATGACATGGAAGGCCAAAATACTAGTCTTCTCACCCTGCTTTGATAAATTCAGTACCTGGGTGACCACAATGCAAGACAGTAATGTATTCTTGTTGCAAGGACTTTGGAATAATCACTTTTGGACCTTCCATAATGATACCTTTGTCAGCCAAAATTTCATCTCTGTATGGAAAATAAGGTTTCACTTCTTGACATAAACTAAATTGCTTTTACGCCATCCTTGATTGATAAAGTGGTTGAGCCTTTGTAAAACTGAATCTGTGGCTGTGTGATCTCTCACTTCATCATGACATGTGGAAGAAAAACGTCTTATTTCCATGACTTCAGAATCAAGGTTCCCATTGTCATTCTGTTCTGTTGTGTTTCTGGGCGATCTGGATAATGTATCAACAAGATAAAGAAGTTTGCCTTTCTTGTAGACAAGATTGAATGGGTTCCTATTAGATGACCAAAGACGCATTCTTTCAAATGTGTCTTGGTTGAACTTGAAAAGACAAAAAGGCAAAATGACGAAGCAGCATATAAGCAAATTCTTTCCCTGGGAAACAAATCACTTGGCTGCGTCCATTACTTTGCCATTTTCGTCACTGTAGTGCGATCTCGGAGTTGGTATAATTAAGTAGGGGGGTTGTGGGGGGCAAAGCCCCCAATTTATGTTATGTTTGAAACGTTTTTTTTTTTTGTTTTTTTTGGAACAGCGTTTTTTTTTTCCCTCAAAAAATATTGCTGTTCTAAGCGTTTGAGTTTGTAAGCTTTCACTTACATGGGGTCGATAAATCATTGTTCACTTTTCTGAGCATTCGATGATTTAATATAGACCCGATTGAAATTATACCTTTGCAATCTCAGCATCATACGTTGCAATCAGGCTGGAGATGAATGCATAGGCTTTCACAAGATAGTGACTAGAGGTTAGTGGTCTGTTTCAGTCTGAATAGGTCTACCATAAACATAATCATGGAACTTCGAGCATGCAAACACAATTGCCAAAAGCTCTTTCTTGATCTGGGCATACTGCATCTCAATTTGGATAAGAGTTCTCAATGCATAGGCAACAGGATTACCCTCTTGTAGAATGATTGCACCAAGATCAAGTTTTGAAGCATCGCATGAACTGATAACTGGCTTGTGAACATCATAGTATCTGGGAGTTGGTGGACTAGCAATACTCTGTTTCAGGACTTCAAATGCTCTTTGGTGTTGCTTTAACCAAGACTAGTATACATCTTTATGTGGCAGCTCTCTAAGTGGTGCTGAAAGTTGGCTCAAGTCTGGAATTTACTTGCCTAAATAGTTAATCATGCCAGGAAAACCTTGCAGGGCTTGAACATTGTCTGGAGCTTACATCTGTAGAATGGCTGTTTGCTTTGAAGGGTCTGGTTATAGGCTTGTACTGGTAAATAAATGACCGACATAAGTAACTTCTTGTAGCCTGAATTTGAATTTGTGTTGACTGAGCTTAAGAGTCACTTGACGTGCCCTTTCTAGAACTTTTCTGTGGTTTCTGTCATGGTCTGCTTCACCATGACCTCCTACTAGTATGTCGTCTACAATAATAGCAAAATGATACCCAGAAAAAATTTGCTCCATTGCACGTTAAAAGACTTCACTTGCCGAATTTATCCCAAATGGCATTCTTAAAAATCTGTACCTGCCAAAAGGAGTATTGAAAGTAGTGAGCAATGATGATTTTTTGTCAAGCTGAATTTTCCAAAATGAGCTCTTTGCATCTAAGACAGAAAAAACAGTGGCATTTGGCATCAAAGCTGTGACTTCTTCAACTGTGCACATTGGAAGATGAGGACTTTTTAATGCTTTGTTCAAATCTCATGCGTCAATACATATTCTAATGTCATCTGAGCATTTCTTATGAGCTACCACCATGGAAGATACTCATTTATTTGGAGTTTCAAATGGACAAATCACACCTTGTTGCACCATTTTATCTAACTTGGCTTTGACTCTGTCCTGCATGGCTATTGGAACTTTTCATGCTGGGATGACAACTGGAAAGACCTCTGGTCTAATTTCATGGGGTACACTTGAAGTTTACCTAGTTTGTCCTAGAAAAGATCAGCATAGGTGGAAAAAATGTACTGGGCAAAATTAGAGTAGTGGTCTTTTAAGCTAACTTGGTGGACTTCCTCATTACATGAAAGCAGTCCCATTTTAAAAGTGTCTGGACATGCCTCTTGACCACATAAAATAATAAGTTGTAGCTTCTTCCAGCAGAGTAACATGAAAGCACTACTGAGCCTTCGGTTTGAATTTCTTTATTTCCATAAGCAACAAGCTTCTCACACTTTGCCAAATCAAGCCTTTCACCATGACACACTCTCGCAAATGTTTCTGCTAACATGACATTGCACCTGAAACCTGTATCAACCTTGAGCTCCGTAGGTTTGCCAGTTATCCTGACAGTACAAAATACATCATCCTTTGCCCATAAATCTACTGCATTGACCGTTTCATGAAGTACTGACACACCATCAACATAAAGAGTAGGGTTGCAGCTCTCTAACTGATTAACTAATTTCTTAAAATGTTCCCTTTTAATAAAACAATGTGGGTCTTTTGATTTACAAAACCTTTTGAAATTATTCCATTTCTTGCATTTGTGACATTGTTGTCTGAAAGCTAAACATTTTTCCCTTTTAGATTCATGGCTTCCACCACAGTTATGACAGTTGGCAATGAAGCTAGTTTGGGGCCCATGATTTGAGTTTGCTGACTCACTCTTCACTGAGACTGTGCAAGCTCTGGAATTTGCTGGAAAGTTCTGAGGTTTAGCAGTGAGTGCTCCAGAGGCTACCATGTGCTTGGGCCTGTCTCTTCCAAAAATGTGTTGCATACTATCAACATGAGCCCTATCACTCTGCCTTCTAGTGTTGCTCTCATTTGTAAGCATATTTGTATGCTTTTCTGTGAGCTCGTATATCTGACAAATCTCAAAGGCCTTATTCAAAGTTAAATCACTGTCTTGAAGCAAAATCTTTCCCACTGCATCATCATTAATACCACACACAAATCTGTCCTTTATCAACTCATCCCTTAAATCACCATATCTGCACGTTTTAGCTTTATTTTTCAGGTCAGTTATATATGCTGCAAAAGTTTCACCAGGGTTTTGATCCCTTGTGTAAAATAAGTGCCTTTCCATTGTAACATTTGTCTGTGTTTACACATTTCTCTAAATTTACATTTTAAGCACTCTGGTTCCTCCCTCAACTCAGCCTGTGCAACAATATGACGGTTTTCCCCCTCTCTGGTATAGATAGCAGGTGAATGCACAAATGAACGTTCCCTTTCTATAGCTTCTGACCCAGCTAAAATTGACTAGAATAAATGCCTTTGTACGGTTATCTTTATGAGAAAATGCAGTCTGCATGAAAATGTTGTACTCTTTCTCATACACTCTCCAGTTTTCAGCAATATCACTGTCAAACACAAGTGCAATGGGTTTCTGAAATCCATCTGCCATGTCCACAAAGTACGTACAAACACATTGAAAATATGGCCCTTATAATTATGTACAAGCAAACTGTTCTGTGAGCTTGTAATAACATTCAAATGCACAATAAACTCTTCAAAATACTGTACTTTGAAAAATATGCGCTGTAATGGCTGTACATTTGCAAAATAGCTTTACTGCACATACATGTAAACACTTTATACACTTCTGATAACTCAAATATCTTTGCTTAATATGAAAAATACATGTTTTGTGAAAATGTGGTCATTTCCCTTTATTTTAGCCATTTCATGAAATTTGGACTTTATTTCAAACATTTTCCATAGTAATTTGAATGTTTTTTATCAATATTGTATATATCTGGACAGAAAAAGTTAGCCTTACAGGAACCTTCCCTTGTCAGAACTGTAATTATTGTAGGTTTATTTATATTGTGGGAAGTTTTCAATTTAAACATCTGGGTTATGTTTTAATGGTAAGGAACAGATACAACTGTCACAGTGACAGACTAAGGAACAGATACAACTGTCACAGTGACAGACTAGTATACCTCACAAACTATTCCAACTGTGAAAGTTTTTACACTGGAAAAACTATAAGAAAGTTAAATGAAAGAATGAAAGAATTATGGAGCATGTTTTAGCAATCAAGAAAAAGGATGCCAAGAATGCACTGGCAAGGCACACTATGGAGTGTAAACATTTTAGGAAGTTTACTTTCTTAGTAGTAGAACAAGTACACAAAAATAAATTTGTAGGTTCATTTAACACTTTTTTAGAATACATTGAATTAAAATGGCAGGTGTTTTAAGAGCTGATACTACACAAGGAGTTAAAGATCGTATTTCTGTTAAACATTTGTTAAAATACAAATGTACATAAATATTGTTCAGAATGAGTATACAGCTTTAATGTTTCAATGAATTGGTGACTTGCTAATGATTTAACAAATTTTATTGGACTTTTTAATGTGACATAATTAAGAATTATATTTAAAATGTGTTGTGATATGGTTTCTTTATTATGAATATTATTAATATTATTCTTAATAGTAAAGCACTTAATACATTAATTTTAGTGCATTCTTTTTTTTTTGTAGTTTGTGTCCTAACCATTTCAGATTGGCATGTTTCATTTTGAAGCTATAGACATTGTTTTTTAATTGCTTTTGGGACTGTGGTTTAGTTTCTTAGAGGCACTCCACTAACATTTTGGAGCAACCACCATTTCCACCAGCAGAATTTATTTGGTGTGTTCCCCATTTAGAATGATCTTATGGCAACAGAGACAGACCTTAACCTGGATCTGACTGTTCATGCTGTGCAGGAAGAACTTTTTGTTGAGTTTCGTTCAAAACTTCGAGAAAGTTGTTCAGAAAGCACAGGCAGTTCTTCGACATATGAAGGGGAGTTTTGGAACCCACCAACATAATGGTAAATGTTCCAATGAATATTCATCATCCAATGAGAGTACCATCAAAGAGGATGACATTTTTTTTCTTTTAGTTCTCAAAATGCAATTAGTAAATGGTTGAACATAGATGTTGGTGATCCAGTTACCAATCTTAACACTAATGAAGTGAACCAGACAAGCAGGTATGTTGAAAACATGCTTCCTGACTTTAATACTAGTTTAATAGAACTTCAGAAAAAAGTTCTTAAGTTCAAATCTTTAGAACTTGAAAACAATTATTTAAACAGGTGTTTTAAACTTAGTATAGTTCCATTCAGTTTGAGAGCTGACACGTTTCCAAATTGAATAAGCTATACAGATAGTATTTATTCAGATTTGTGTGTCATATATAATATTAAGATTTTGGAGAATTAAATTTTAAAACATCCCTCTTTTAGACTGTTTCACTACCAATACAAAAAACTTTCTAACAAAATTGAAAGGCATGTAAGCACTGTGGTCTCAAGGTAAAAGAAAAAACTGGTTAGAGATAGCACTGCCTACAAAATGGGACAGGCATTTATATTGAACAAAAATAAAGACAAATTAAGTGCTAATCCTAAGGAGTAATACTACTAGTGTAGTTACCACACAAGACATTCAACAGGATGGAGCAGTACACACTTTTAACAATTTCAAGATCTTTAATTACAGTAATATCAAGTTGGAACAGCTAGATAGTATAAGTGAATTAAAAGCTATTCACCAGAGTTAAATTTAGCTATGCAGTTCAAACAGAAAATGATTATACACCCTACATAGAAAAGTTAACAGGATGAAACATATAAAAAATTAACATATGAGGAGGAGAATGCCTTTGAGAGAAACTAGAAGAAGATAGAACTATTAGAATTATGAAACCGGTGACAGGGGGGGGGGATATATATGATTTCACGTGTTACAGCATCATACATGACATCCTTATAATTTCTGAAATTACGGCGGCCATATCTTATGAAGCAAACCCAATGTATTCTCAGATTAAACATCTGACAAAAAGACATGGGGAGTTTCTGAAAATTATCCTGTTAATGTGACAAAAAAAAATCTACTATTTTACATCAGTAGATAGAGATCTTTTTTTCGGTTACAGGCCCTGACTAACAGTTTGAGAAAACATTCTGGAATGTTGGGATCCTTGTTAGTGGAACTCACAAGTATTGTATTAGAAAATAACTTCATATACTATGAAGGGAAATGTGGAGGAGAATGTCATATTTGACAGTCCATTTTGCTAATATATACAGTTTTATTCGATTCTTAGATGACACATATATATTTTGTGAAAGGTGACATTCAGTCGTTTGATTTTTTACTAACTATTTAAATGTGTCTAGTGAGTTTTTTTTTTCATTCATGAGAGCAGCACATTGGGGGTGGGGTTACACACATTTGTATATTATATTTAGATGATCAGTTTAAAAAATAAATGAGAATTGGCAAATATTTACAATGGATGAAGAAACATATACAATTTTGGGGGCAAACCACATTTTGTCCATAAGATGGGTAAGAACTTGACAAAATCTAATTGAAAGTTGTTCTATTAGAGAAGAACAGTGTGAAGCATACCAGTAGTAAATGTGGGGCCTGTGGGTCAATGCAGATACATATGTGAAGACAACACTTTTTTTTATTAATTACAATAAAACAACAATTAGAATATTACAGTCAAACCACTTTTTTGATTAGAGATTAATGTTTACATTTTTATAACAATTTTTTATAGTAGCAACAAGTACAAGAACTGTAAAATTATTATGAATGATTTTTAATTTTTATGACCATTTCTTTACACATAACATGTACACACACAAGGACCGGTTAGATCACATTATATAATTAGATATAAATTTTGTAGTTTGTCAAAGTTAGATATATGAAAAAAATTCTACTAGGACTCCATATTTCTTACTAGGACTTTATAATATATAGGTATAGGTTTATATTTATATTTATATATATTATTATAAGCTCATAAGCTATTTGAAATTTTGTATGAGAATAAATGCTATCTATTTTAAAAGTCCTGAAATATTTTGTGAATTTCAAAGACTTCAGCTTCTACAGTTTCTACATTTCTTGTGAGTTTCTAACGCTGTGTTCAGATGTCGACTAAGGAGTTTACTGAGGAAAAAGCATAAAAGACTGGTAACAAAGGTAAACTTGACCAATTAGACTCTTTTTCCCATCAATAAGTCCCTGACACTTCCTCCAGTGGGGCTTTCTTTGTGGAGGATGGCGAACAGAATAAAAGGCAAAGGAGGCATTTTATTACTACTGTCCAACCAGTTTCTAGTGTATCTAGTGATTCTAGTCACACTAGTGAGCATCCAGTTAACAATCCTTTTTTCCTACAAGGTCTTTCAATGGGCAATCCTTTAACAGTATCAGAAGATCCACCAGTTTTGGAGAAAAAAACAGGGTAAAGGAAGGGGTAGTTAACAATTGGACAGACTATTTTTAATATTACCAACAATGTTTTTCTTTACAGATGAATTAAATGTGTTATCAAAAGGTTTTCAATTATTCCCTCAGGAAGAGCTAATATTACTAATACTTTGATTTCAAATTATTTGTTAGGAAACTTAATTTAAAGTATATTTGTGATAAAACAATGGAAACATGTAATAGGGCAAAATTTAGGAAGCCCAGTACTGTCAACCTTTCTTTAGTAAACACCCTAAATGTTTTTCCTGCATTTCTGAAGCTGAGTTATATAAAGTATTAAGAGAACCAAGTAGTAAAACCAGGTCTGTTTTTTAAACACAACCTTAACAAAGATGACTATCAAACATTGTTGCAGTTGAAAAGATATCATGATTATAGATTTATGAGGGCAGACAAAGGAAAATGGTTGATACTTATGGGGGTTGGAGAGTACAATACAGCTATGGAGAACTTGCTTTCAGATATTAGTAGTTACAGGAAAGTGAGCAAAGACACAGTAAGAATTAGTTATCAAGAAATTGATTTAACATTGTTAGAATTGTTACATCAAGGGCACATCTCATTGGATTTATTTGAATTTTTATCAGTAGAAGAACTACAATTAGGCATTTTGTTTGGTATACCAAAGATTCACAAAGATGCCTTTAATCCTCCATTTAGGCCAATAGTTTCTGCACCACATAATAAAATTGTGAATACATCCAGTTTTTAGACACCATTCTAATCCTTTTGTTCACGTTAGCAATTTTTATCTGAAAGATTCATGTTTTTTTTTTGAGCCACGTGAAAAATTATACCTTTATCAACAAAGAGACTATGATGTGTACTATAGATGTCTGTTCTCTATATATTGTGATTAGACAAGAAGAAGGGTTGGAATCTATAAGGCAACATTTAAATAAATATGGTAAAGATCTAGGTCTTGATAGTGACACTATATGTTTATTATTAGATTTGGTTTTTGCAACATTTTTTTTTTTTTAACAAGAGTATAAACCAACAGGTCAGTGGCAATGGGGGCACAGGTAGCACCTGCATTTGTCAATCTTATTATGTGTTGGTGGGAGGAGGAATTCCTTGTTAAGTTACTATATTATAAACCTGTTAGTTATTATAAGTGTTTTATTGATTATCTCTTTTTCATCTGGATGGGTGATTTATGTACTTTTGAACAGTTTCTTGTACAAATTAATAATATCATAGTATGGTTTAAATTTGTTGAAAGTAATAAAGGAACTACTGTCTATTTTTTTAGATCTTAAAATCACCATGTTAAGAGACCTTAACAGATTTCAAAGCAATATTTTCAAAAAAGAAATGTTTACTAATAACTATTTACATTTTTATAATTTTCATCCTAATCTTACAACATTAAATGTGTTTAAAGGACACATTATCTGGCTTAGTCATCATATTAGTGACAACGAGATTTCTTTTGCTAAAATTAGGCAATCTCAAGGAGTTTTTCTTAAATAGAGGGTATCCTAGTGATAAGTTGGAATATTTTGTAAAAAAATATCACCAAGGACAGAAAAGACAAATATCCAACTATATTAAAAGCAAGCTTTAAGCCTAAGACTCCAAATACTAGAGATCCCAATGATGAATCTCAGAAACACATTTGTTCTTTCCCCATACAAATGAGCATTGATGGTCTAGTCATTCATAAGATCCTTACTGACAACTGGAAAATAATTTCAGGGAATCCATATTTGTCTAGAATTATAGAGGAAAACCCAAAATTTGTTTTTAGAAAATTAAAAATTTAAAACAATTATTAGAACAAACATCAGTTGAAGTAGGGACAGAACGTTTACCCTTAGGGGAACCTTTCCTTGTCAGAATTGTAATTGTTGTAGGCTTGCTTATACTGTAGGAAGTTTTCACTTTAAACATCTTGGTTATGTTTTAATGGCAAGGAACAAATATAACTGTCCCAGTGATGGACCAGTATACCTTGCAAACTGTTCCAACTGTGACAGTATTTACATTGAAAAGACTATAAGAAAGTTAAATGAAAGAATTAGGGTGCATGTTTTAGCAATCAAGAAAAAGGATGTCGGGGTCGGAGCCTAGATGGCCAACTGAGAGCAGTGAATTTTGAGAGCTCCATAAACTACTATAATAATATAGGAAAATGTTATTATTTTCAAGTTTAAAACATCAGAAATCTATAGATAAACTACTAAACTATATAAATATCAGTTTTGGTGGAGATATACAAAAATTTTCTGGTCAAGTAACTTGGAGATATATTGAGTCACTGAATATGAACAACTCAAGGAATTCTCATCCAGATGCTTCTTTGAAAAAAGAACTGCAATTGATGATATCTACCTTACAGAAACTATCTTTGAAGATGGATGGCTTTAAAAATGACTTAGAAAACCTCAAATTAAATTATCAAAAACAGACTGATACTCTTAAGGTACTATTACAGCAACACCATACAAAAATAACAAATATAGAGACTTCTCTAAATTACATTGCAGGGAGACTCCAAGAGGAAGAATTCCAAAAAGAATTAATACATGGCTGCTTAATAAAAGAGATGACATAGAAAACTGGGAAAGGAGAAACAACATAAGGATCTTTGGTCTGCATGAAAATATTGAAGGAGAAGAAATTATTTCATTCTTAACCTGGATTCATGAATTTTTAGACTTCAAAGAGGGATTTTCATTTGGAATTGTAAGGGGCATAGACCATTGAGGAAACCTGTTTCTAACTCAACAAAGACTCCACCTAGATCCATAGTTATAAAATTTATTTCATTTCTGGACAAGGAACTAATATCAAAATCTGCTTGGAAAAAATCACCCTAAAAATACAATCAAAGCCTGATAAGGTTTGACAATGATTATTCTTCCAGAATACTAGAACAAAGGAAAAGTCTGGCCAATCATAAAACTGTTGAAACAAACCAAAATTAAAGCACAGCTGGCCTTTTCAGCAAATATAAAAAAACTTTTTGCCAATGAGATGAGAATCTTTAATGACTTAGAAGAAGCTACTATATTCATCAAAAACAGCAACATAGTGTCTATCCCAGAAGAAATGGAATGGATGGCCCCTACTCTTAAAAGAATAAAAGAAACAAATCCTTGGACTGATGCTAGAAAGAAGAAACAAAAAACTAATTCCAAGATAAGTTTACCAAAAAAGAACTCTTACAACTACATCTATCAAAGTATCAACTGATATGGTACATCACTTGCCATCTGTTTTTATTTTAAAAAAGGAAGGTTTCTTATAAGCCAAACATAGCAACATATAATGCAAACATAGAAGTTTCTGTTCCCCTACTTGAACTCAGTGAATACTTATCTTGTTCATTTTTCATTGATTTTACTTATAATAATTTAAGTAATCAAATAATTCAGCAAAGTACAATTCTTCAGAGTTCAGACTCAAATGTAACAAATTAACATCATATATATATATATATATATATATATATATATATATATATATATATATGTATATATATATGTATATATATATATATATATATGTATATATATATATATATATATATATATATATATATATATATATAGATATATATATATATGTATATATACATATATATATATATATAAAATACCAGTAACAGTAGAGTGTTTTGAAAAAAATGCTGTCATGGAGACTAATGCCTTCTTCAGTTAAAGTATGATTTAGAAATGCCATTTATAGCCTGGTTAAATAATAGTAGCAAGCACTTAGTACAAATATCATCATTATTATATCTAAATATAGATAATATCATTTATGGCAGGTATTACTGCTATGAGCGCTGTTTGATCAATCCTGATATGGTGTGTGTGGATGCAGCTGTGTCTGGCAGCTTGTACAAATGTCATTATTATTCTTCCTAAACCCAGTTAATATCAATTATGGCAGGTTTCATAGCTTCGAGTGCTGTTTGATTAAGCCTAACTTGGTGTGTGGATGCAGCTGTGTCTGGCACCTGTTGTATGTTGCTGTTTTCATCTCCGGGAAGCTGTGGGTTGCAGATTGTGATCGAGGTTCACTGATGCTTGTGTATTAGAAAGAGCCATTTGCTGTTTTAGCCTGGATCCAGGGGAAGGGGGTGGATAAAACTGTGATTTGGGATATTTTGGCAGAGAATAGTTTGTTTATACATCTGCTGAATGAGAGGTGGGAAGGCTGGAAGAATGTGTTATCTCTTGTTGTGGCGACTTGTTGGGAGGTTTTTTTTTTATCTGTTTGCTCTCCATTCTTTTCCTGGCTGCTGCCTTGCTGAAATGGAGGGAATTTAGGCTTGATTTGGAAGTGAAGTGAAGCTTTGCTTCAGGTGCATCGCGATCCTCTGGTATGCAGTCCATGAACACAGGAACAGAAACAGATGCTCCCAGGGTGCTATGGTAATGGAGACAGAGTGACAATAATGCTTAACAGCTCTGAGGAGCTTCCAAGATGATTCTCACCACAAAGTTTTTGGTTTAAAAAAAAAATATATATATATATATATATATATATATATATATATATATATATATATATGTATATATATATATATATATATATATATATATGTATATATATATATAAAATAAAAGGGCTGTTTTAAACCACATGCACACATATTGATGGTCTCTCAATACTTTGTTTAGCTCATTAAGTTGATTCTTCTTCATAAAAAAAGTAAAAAGATAATAATAATAAGCACAAGTTTATATTTAAAATGTATTTTGGTCCAAACACATTAAGGACTTACATAAGAGTGGAAGTCTGAGTTATTGTGAAAGACTAAGAGCACTTGGTCTTGTGCAGTACCCTTTGCAGTGGTTTGGGAGGTGAGCTTGCTTGGACGTTTTGGGCATATGGGGATAGCTGATTCTAGGGGTGTTTGGGGTTGCCAGGAAGTACTAGAGAGTCATCAGATTTCCTTCATGGAAATATCTGTGGGAATGGAACATGTGTTGAATGGTTCACTGGCAGAGTGGCCACTGCATGGAACAGGCTAGTAAAATGGAACAGGACAAATATTGGTTTGGATATTTTAAGAACAGCCTGGAAACACACCACATGAATGGTATTCTGGTAAAACTGGATGGGCATTGTTGCCTGTGCTTGAAGTACTGATATGTGTGCATGTAAGGATGGAAATATACTTATAACAAATAAGAAACTAGAAGGGTCTCATAATTTAAAGTCTATGGCCTGTATAAACATGCTTGGAAGGAGCTAATAATAAGAATAAGTATTACGGCTTGTGGTCTCTCAAATAACTAAGCAACAGACAAAAAAAAAAAAAAAAATCACCCAATAGCTATGTAATGTATGATTTTAGTAAATTTAGACATAAAATATGTAATCATCATATAAGATGAAGCAATCTGCTGAATTTGGATATTATAGACAGGATTTAATAACATGGGCTTATGTATAATAATACTACTGTCTTAACTTGTCATAAATGACATACACTACATTGAACATCAAGGGGAAGCATGATGATTTTCTTATATAAGTAAATATACATAACAAGTCATGTAATTGCTTTAACTTGAATTGTAGTTTTTGTAACCCATATTGACCATATATAATACTTAAGCGGTTACCAAGGTAACTAATGTTTTATACATGACATTAAACTGACAAAGTTGTTCAAGAGAAACAATAGAAGCCTAAACTTAAAATGTCACAGAATGTAAGAATCATATTCTGAACAAATAGTATTAAATTGACAATAGACGCTTAGTTTAATAACATGGGCTTGTGTATAATAACACTACTGTTTTAACTTGTCATAAATGACATACACTATATTGAACATCAAGGGGAAGCATGATGATTGTCTCATATAAGTAAATGTGCATAACAAGTCATATATTTGCTTTAACTTGAACTGTGGTTTTGTAACCCATCTTGGCCATACATAATACTTAAGCTGTTACCAAGGTAACTAATGTTTTATACATGACATCAAATTGACAAAGTTGTTCAAGGGAAACAATAGAAGCCTCAACTAGGAATGTCACAGAATGTAACAATCACATTATGAACAAATAGTATTAAATTGGCAATAATCACTCAGTTTAACCTTTGCTGATTATACAAAATTAAATGTTGCCATTTACATCTAAAAACTCTCATTATATGCCATAAAATGGCAATTTATGAATATGGAAAGGAAACTTGCAATCATTAATCACAATAAGCTCACTCATTTTATAATAAGAAATGACAGCTATGGATAGCCTTATGTGTAGGAAATGGGGGGAAGAGGGATGCACTGATAATTAAAATCCACTAACTTTCATCAATGCTCACATAAAACAAACTTGATGCTTTAAGTAAGTTAGCAACAAACACAGTGATTACTTAAATGCTGGCAAATAATGAAATATAACTTCTGATATATCCAGTAAAATACATTGTATTATAAACATTAGGTATAAATATTATTACCATCTATTTATATTAAGTAATACATTTTGAAAGCCTTATCAATATTGGGGAATATGTTAAATAACTGTGTGCTATAATCTTTTACTGAGGTTTTATATATGATACATCCTACTTTACTATGATAGAACTGCTTATCTATCTCTCATGTAAATATTAATTGCTTATACAATAAGTAGACATTTATATTGTATTAGAATTCTGTCTAATCTACAATAGTACTATATCTGTTCAAAATATTATAAATATTGCTTATTCCTATTACAAATATTCTCTATATGATAATTCAATTGATGGAGCTCATCCATCAGATTAGGTATGATTTTTATTCCATGGCTAGTGGGCATCCTAGTTTTTTTAACATTTATTAATTTAAATTTGTTATTTCACAAAACATTTTTAGTATGCCTGACCAAAACATTACTTTACTGGTAAACACTCAAAGTATACAATTGATAATTTAATTTAAAAGCTCAAACATATACTTTAGAGTTATCAGAGGAAAATGTTTAATAGTCACAATAAAACAAAAAATACATAGTGTAAATAACCTAAGATAGATTTAACTTTATCTTTAAATACCAATGGCTTAAACAATCCTAGCAAGAGATCAAATCTACTGAAATATTTAAAACTGAGCAAAGCACAAATTGTCTTCATTCAAGAAACTCATTTCAAAACAAATGACAATTACAAATGGAATTCTAAGGAATATCTGATATTGGCACAATCCACTTATAAGAAAAGACAGAAGGGGTAACACTTTTATGGAAAATAAATTTGATTAACCCAGAAATCATCAGAAATAAATATGGTAAAGATCTAGGTCTTGATAGTGACACTATATGTTTATTATTAGATTTGGTTTTTGCAACATTTTTTTTATTTTTAACAAGAGTATAAACCAACAGGTCAGTGGCAATGGGGGCACATGTAGCACCTGCATTTGTCAATCTTATTATGTGTTGGTGGGAGGAGGAATTCCTTGTTAAGCTACCATATTATAAATCTGTTAGTTATTATAAGTGTTTTATTGATTATCTCTTTTTCATCTGGATGGGTGATTTATGTACTTTTGAACAGTTTCTTGTACAAATTAATAATATCATAGCATGGTTTAAATTTGTTGAAAGTAATAAAGGAACTACTGTCTATTTTTTTAGATCTTAAAATCACCATGTTAAGAGACCTTAACAGATTTCAAAGCAATATTTTAAAAAAATAAATGTTTACTAATAACTATTTACATTTTATAATTTTCATCCTAATCTTACAACATTAAATGTGTTTAAAGGACACATTATCAGGCTTAGTCATCATATTAGTGACAACGAGATTTCTTTTGCTAGAATTAGGCAATCTCAAGGAGTTTTTCTTAAATAGAGGGTATCCTAGTGATAAGTTGGAATATTTTGTAAAAAATATCACCAAGGACAGAAAAGACAAATATCCAACTATATTAAAAGCAAGATTTAAGCCTAAGACTCCAAATACTAGAGATCCCAATGATGAATGTCAGAAACACATTTGTTCTTTCCCCATACAAATGAGCATTGATGGTCTAGTAATTCATAAGATCCTTACTGACAACTGGAAAATAATTTTAGGGAATCCATATTTGTCTAGAATTATAGAGGAAATCCCAAAATTTGTTTTTAGAAAATTAAAAATTTAAAACAATTACTAGAACAAACATCAGTTGAAGTAGGGACAGAAAGTTTACCCTTAGGGGAACCTTTCCTTGTCAGAATTGTAATTGTTGTAGGCCTGCTTACACTGTAGGAAGTTTTCACTTTAAACATCTTGGTTATGTTTTAATGGCAAGGAACAAATATAACTATCCCAGTGATGGACCAGTATACCTTGCAAACTGTTCCAACTGTGACAGTATTTACATTGAAAAGACTATAAGAAAGTTAAATGAAAGAATTATGGTGCATGTTTTAGCAATCAAGAAAAAGGATGTCGGGGTCGGAGCCTAGATGGCCAACTGAGAGCAGTGAATTTTGAGAGCTCCATAAACTACTATAATAATATAGGAAAATGTTATTATTTTCAAGTTTAAAACATCAGAAATCTCTAGACAAACTACTAAACTATATAAATAGCAGTTTTGGTGGAGATATACAAAAATTTTCTGGTCAAGTAACTTGGAGATATATTGAGTCACTGAATATGAACAACTCAAGGAATTCTCATCCAGATGCTTCTTTGAAAAAAGAACTGCAATTGATGACATCTACCTTACAGAAGCTATCTTTGAAGATGGATGGCTTTAAAAATGACTTAGAAAACCTCAAATTAAATTCTCAAAAACAGACTGATACTCTTAAGGTACTATTACAGCAACACCATACAAAAATAACAAATATAGAGACTTCTCTAAATTACATTGCAGGGAGACTCCAAGAGGAAGAATTCCAAAAAGAATTAATACATGGCTGCTTAATAAAAGAGATGACTTAGAAAACAGGGAAAGGAGAAACAACATAAGGATCTTTGGTCTGCATGAAAATACTGAAGGAGAAGACATTATTTCATTCTTAACCTGGATTCATGAATTTTTAGACTTCAAAGAGGGACTTTCATTTGGAATTGAAAGGGGCATAGACCATTGAGGAAACCTGTTTCTAACTCAACAAAGACTCCACCTAGATCCATAGTTATAAAATCTCTTTCATTTCTGGACAAGGAACTAATATTAAAATCTGCTTGGAAAAAATCACCCTAAAAATACAATCAAAGCCTGATAAGGTTTGACAATGATTATTCTTCCTGAATACTAGAACAAAGGAAAAGTCTGGCCAATCATAAAACTGTTGAAACAAACCAAAATTAAAGCACATCTGGCCTTTTCAACAAATATAAAAATACTTTTTGCCAATGAGATGAGAATCTTTAATGACTTAGAAGAAGCTACTATATTCATCATATACAACAACATAGTGTCTATCCCAGAAGAAATGGAATGGATGGCCCCTACTCTTAAAAGAATAAAAGAAAAAAATCCTTGGACTGATGCTAGAAAGAAGAAACAAAAAACTAATTCCAAGATAAGTGTCCCAAAAAAGAACTCTTACAACTACATCTCGCAAAGTATCAACTGATATGGTACATCACTTGCCATCTGTTTTTATTTAAAAATGAGGGTTTCTTATAAGCCAAACAAAGCAACATATAATGCAAACATAGAAGTTTCTGTTCCCCTACTTTAACTCAGTGAATACTTATCGTGTTCATTTTTCATTGATTTTACTTATAATAATTTAAGTAATCAAATAATTCAGCAAAGTACCATTCATCAGAGTTCAGACTCAAATGTAACAAATTAACATCATATATATATATATATATATATATATATATATATATATATATATATATATATAATACCAGTAACAGTAGAGTGTTTTGAAAAAAATGCTGTCATGGAGACTAATGCATTCTTCAGTTAAAGTATGATTCAAAAATGCCATTTATAGCCTGGTTAAATAATAGTAGCAAGCTCGTAGAACAAATATCATCATTATTCTGTCTAAATATAGTTAATATCATTTATGGCAGGTATCACTGCTATGAGTGTTGTTTGATCAATCCTGATATGGTGTGTGTGGATGCAGCTGTGTCTGGCAGCTTGTACAAATGTCATTATTATTCTGCCTAAACCCAGTTAATATCAATTATGGCAGGTTTCATAGCTTTCAGTGCTGTTTGATTAAGACTAACTTGGTGTGTGGATGCAGCTGTGTCTGGCACCTGTTGTATGTTGCTGTTTTCATCTCGGGGAAGCTGTGGGTTGCAGATTGTGATCGAGGTTCACTGATGCTTGTGTATTAGAAAGAGCCATTTGCTGTTTTAGCCTGGATCCAGGGGAAGGGGATGGATAAAACCGTGATTTGGGATATTTTGGCAGAGAATAGTTTGTTTATACATCTGCTGAATGAGAGGTGAGAAGGCTGGAAGAATGTGTCATCTCTTGTTGTGGCGACTTGTTGGGAGGTTTTTTTTTATCTGTTTGCTCTCCATTCTTTTCCTGGCTGCTGCCTTGCTGAAAGGGTGGGAATTTAGGCTTGATTTGGCAGTGAAGTGAAGCTTTGCTTCAGGTGCATCGCGATCCTCTGGTATGCAGTACATGAACACACGAACAGAAACAGATGCTCCCAGGTTGCTCTGGTAATGGAGACAGAGTGACAATAATGCTTAACAGCTCTGAGGAGCTTCCAAGATGATTCTCATCATGAAGTTTTTGGTTTAAAAAATATATACATATATATATATATATATATATATATATATATATATATATATATATATATATAAAATAAAAGGGCTGCTTTAAACCACATGCACACATATTGATGGTCTCCCAATACTTTGTTTATCTCATTAAGTTGATTCTTCTTCATAAAAAAAGTAAAAAGATAATAATAATAAGCACGATTTTATATTTAAAATGTATTTTGGTCTAAACACATTAAGGACTTACATAAGAGTGGAAGTCTGAGTTATTGTGAAAGACTAAGAGCACTTGGTCTTGTGCAGTACCCTTTGCAGTGGTTTGGGAGGTGAGTTTGCTTGGATGTTTTGGGCATATGGGGATAGCTGATTCTAGGGGTGTTTGGGGTTGCCAGGAAGTACTAGAGAGTCATCAGATTTCCTTCATGGAAATATCTGTGGGAATGGAACATGTGTTGAATGATTCACTGGCAGAGTGGCCACTGCATGGAACAGGCTAGTAAAATGGAACAGGACAAATATTGGTTTGGATATTTTAAGAACAGCCTGGAAACGCACCACATGAATGGTATTCTGGTAAAACTGGATGGGCATTGTTGCCTGTGCTTGAAGTACTGATATGTGTGTATGTAAGGATGGAAATATACTTATAACAAATAAGAAACTAGAAGGGTCTCATAATTTAAAGTCTATGGACTGTATAAACATGCTTGGAATGAGCTAATAATAAGAATAAGCATTACAGCTTGTGGTCTCTCAAATAACTAAGCAACAGACAAAAAAAAATCACCCAGTAGTTATGTAATGTATTATTTTAGTAAATTTAGACATAAAATATGTAATCATCATATAAGATGAAGCAATCTGCTGAATTTGGATATTATAGACAGGATTTAATAGCATGGGCTTGTGTATAATAATACTACTGTCTTAACTTGTCATAAATGACATACACTACATTGAACATCAAGGGGAAGCATGATGATTTTCCTGTATAAGTAAATATACATAACAAGTCATGTAATTGCTTTAACTTGAATTGTAGTTTTTGTAAGCCATCTTGTCATATATAATACTTAAGCGGTTACCAAGGTAACTAATGTTTTATACATGACATTAAACTGACAAAGTTGTTCAAGAGAAACAATAGAAGCCTGAACTTGAAATGTCATAGAATGTAAGAATCATATTCTGAACAAATAGTATTAAATTGACAATAGACACTTAGTTTAATAACATGGGCTTGTGTATAATAACACTACTGTTTTAACTTGTCATAAATGACATACACTATATTGAACATCAAGGGGAAGCATGATGATTGTCTCATATAAGTAAATGTGCATAACAAGTCATATATTTGCTTTAACCTGAACTTTGGTTTTGCAACCCATCATGGCCATACATAATACTTAAGCTGTTACCAAGGTAACTAATGTTTTATACATGACATCAAATTGACAAAGTTGTTCAAGGGAAAAAATAGAAGCCTCAACTAGGAATGTCACAGAATGTAACAATCACATTCTGAAAAAATAGTATTAAATTGGCAATAATCACTCAGTTTAACCTTTGCTGATTATACAAAATTAAATGTTGCCATTTACATCTAAAAACTCTCAGTATATGCCATAAAATGGCAATTTATGAATATGGAAAGGAAACTTGCAATCATTAATCACAATAAGTTCATTCATTTTATAATAAGAAATGACAGCTATGGATAGCCTTGTGTGTAGGAAGTGGGGGGAAGAGAGATGCACTGATAATTAAAATGCACTAACTTTCATCAATGCTCACATAAAACAAACTTGATGCTTTAAGTAAGTTAGCAACAAACACAGTGATTACTTAAATGCTGGCAAACAATGAAATATAACTTCTGATATATCCAGTAAAATACATTGTATTATAAACATTAGGTATAAATATTATTATCATCTATTTATATTAAGTAATACATTTTGAAAGCCTTATCAATATTGGGGAACATGTTAAATAACTGTGTGCTATAATCTTTTACTGAGGTTTTATATAGGATACATCCTACTTTACTATGATAGAACTGCTTATCTATCTCTCATGTAAATATTAATTGCTTATACAATAAGTAGACATTTATATTGTATTAGAATTCTGTCTAATCTACAATAGTACTATATCTGTTCAAAATATTATAAATATTGCTTATTCCTATTACAAATATTCTCTATATGATAATTCAATTGATGGAGCTCATCCATCAGATTAGGTATGATTTTTATTCCATGGCTAGTGGGCATCCTAGTTTTTTAACATTTATTAATTTAAATTTGTTATTTCACAAAAACATTTTTAGTATGCCTGACCAAAACATTACTTTACTGGTAAACACTCAAAGTATACAATTGATAATTTAATTTAAAAGCTCAAACATATACTTTAGAGTTATCAGAGGAAAATGTTTAATAGTCACAATAAAACAAAAAATACATAGTGTAAATAACCTAAGATGGATTTAACTTTATCTTTAAATACCAATGGCTTAAACAATCCTAGCAAGAGATCAAATCTACTGAAATATTTAAAACTGAGCAAAGCACAAATTGCCTTCCTTCAAGAAACTCATTTCAAAACAAATGACAATTACAAATGGAATCCTAAGGAATATCTAATATTGGCGCAATCCACTTATAAGAAAAGACAGAAGGGGTAACACTTTTATGGAAAATAAATTTGATTAACCCAGAAATCATTTATAAATATGAAGATAAAGAAGGCCTTATGACATTAGTAATAGTTAAATATAATAACAGAATAGGGACCCTAGCCAATCTATACTGGTTCCCAGACATTAGTTCAGGAACTGTCAAAAAATGCTTGGATTTAATTTCCAATAATTATAAAGGCAATTTAATATTAGGAGGAAATTTTAACTGTATATTTGATATTTCTGAAACTACAAATAAAAGACCGCTGTGTACATCTGTTGTATCAAACACTTTAAACAAGGGTGTAAAATCATTTCATCTTGTAGATACTTTCAAATTTAAAGAAGATAAATCTTTGTTCTTTTCCCATCGAGGTCACAGATTTGGTACCCAAACTAGAAGAGATAAAATATTTTCTGCCCATGACTTACACTGTAAAGTCATTCATTTCTCAATCACTCATTGTCCCTTTTGAGACCACAGTTCATTGATACTAAAACTTCAAAATGGGTACAAACCATTAATCTTTAACTCCAGAATTCTAGCATATATATCTAAAATTAAAGAGTTCAAACCCTGGTTATTATCTGAATTACAGTTCTTCTAAGATATTAATTACACCACAGAGATAAATAAAATAATGATATGGGACTCATTAAAAGCTTACATATATGGTAAAACCCTAACATGGTATAAAAAAATCAGAGAATGGGATTCTGAATTATTAGATCTATAATCCAAACTTTTGTCAGTAAATCCAGAAAAAAATCAAAGTCATTTGGAGATGAAAAAGAAAGTAGAGGTATTAAACAATAAATACAATGAAATTCTAACACATAAAACTAGTTTAGCTTTAAAAAAAACTAAAAATAACTTGGCCACTTCTCCCAAATATCTACATGATTTATCCTCAAGAATCAAAATACAATCAAAAGCTAATAACATTAAAAGTATCTTCCATGAAAAGAAAGGGAAAAATGTCTCCCGATATAGGTGACATTCTTGATGCCTATAGAAATCACTATATTGAACATTTCCAAAAAGAAAATATACATATTGATCAATTAAATCTAGATGAAAAATGTTCTAATATAAAAAAAAAAACAGAAAATTTAAAACTAGATCTGCAAGCACCCATATCCTACAAAGAAATTACAGATACAATAAAAGAGGGTAAAAATAATAAAGCTCCAGGTATAGATGGCATAATTATGAAAATATATAAACTTTTCCCTTCAAAGATACTATCCCTCTTCCATAAAACTCTATTAGAACTTCAGTCACAAGCTTTAATACCACCCTCTTGGAGATATTCCTTAATCACACCAATCCAAAAGGAAAATAAATCCCCAAACCTCTGTACCTTATATAGACCTATAACATTATTAAATAATGACTATAAGATATTTATGACAATATTAACTAACAGAATGAAAATACCACTATCCAAAACAATAAATAATGATCAAACTGGATTTATATATCATAGACACACACATGACAATATTAAAATGATAATTTCTCTTATAGATTATGTTAATAAAGAAAATAAAGAAACATTCATAATTGGCTTAAATATAGAGAAAGCCTTTGATTCCCTAAATTGGGACTATTTATTCAAAGTTCTAATGCTATTGGAATTTCCTACATCCTTTGTTCATCTCCTAAAAAAATATATGTGTGTGTGTGTGTGTGTGTGTGTGTGTGTGTGTGTGTGTGTGTATATATATATATATATATATATATATATATATTTATACACACACACACACAAACAATTTAGCGTATGTAAAGTTAGATTATTTTACCTCTGAATCTATACATATAACAAAAGGCACTAAACAAGGATGTTCCATGTCACAGATTCTATTTGCTCTGGCTATTGAAATATTGGCTGATTTCAGTTCATAACAATATAAAAATCAAAGGAATAGATGTTTGTAAGTATGGCTTAGAATAATATAATTGCATTTTTGTAGTAGCAAAACAAAAGTTATGCTTTTTACTTGGAAGCACATAAAAGTAGATGATTCATCTCCTAATTCCTCATCAGCTCAAATACATAATGCTGCTTCTTTTAATAATGCATTTGCGTGGGATATTATCTCCATTAAACTACTGGTTTTAATAATGGAAAATTAGCTTTAGTGCAACACATATAAATTTAGTTTAGACTAAAACCTCTCAGAAACTGCATTGCCTATATAGGGTCAGACATTTTCTCTTACAACATGCAATACAATACACAATATGTGTGCACTTATTTCCTACACTTTTATAAACTGCACACTTACTCACTCACAAACCTATAAATATCTATACTGCAGTAACACAAAAATATAATAGGCATCCAGATTTGCTGACAGAAGAATGTCTCACTGCCATTTTGTTGTTTAAAATATTTGATGTCCAAGCAGCATCTGTCTTTAGCAGAACTAGAACAGTGCAGTAGGTACTTAACTGATGTAAATGCCTAACCAGTGTCCAGAAGTCTAACTTGATGTACACTCCAAAGTGAGTTTCAGTCTGCTATGGGATGTTTAATACTCCTTCCAAAATCTTCAGACAGATAATGGTGATGCATGTCATACTAACTGCATAAGTAAGTGCTGCAGAAAACTCTTTTCCACAATAAGATGAACAATGTGCAATAGAGGAACAACCCACTGGTAGTGCATTTTTGTAGCAATTTGATACAGTGTCTCTATCTTTATGGCACTTTCCATACTCTGTATACCTCTCTTATCTGTTAAAACTTTGTACTGCAGGTTTTAGAGGCACGCATCACTCTGTAATTTAGCCATGTATGTTGTACTGTCTGTGATTTCCTGACACAAGTGAACATGCCTGCAGTCTGCCTGTGTGCATCTTGCTTCAATGCTCCCATCTTTGTTGAGATAAGAGATGGCTGTATAATCTTTACTTATATCTGTTTGCAATGGCTATGTATGCTGTTACTGTCCATTTGTTTTTAGTGAGCAGGTATACCAGTGTGGGTGCCTGTTTTGTTTTATTCATAGGTTTTTCATAGTTGGTTACTAAGCATATAGTCCAGGAAACATCTTGAGGAGCCTAGTCCAATTTGTGTTGCTTCTGCAGTGAAAGTTTCCCACAGTAATTTGCAGACCTTTGATAAACCAGCACAAGTCAGCTATAAAAGATACAAAAAGGTCTGCAGTTATTCTCGACTTTGGTTTTAGTGTCTATGTAAATACTGACTAAACCATTCCTAAAGTGAAAAGGAAATGAATCTTCAATAAAGCTTGAAACAGAAAAAGCTAGCTTATTATTTTAAAATATTTCTCAACATCAAGGCTGATGCTAATAATGGAGAGTAAATTTTAGTACTTTTAATCAGAATTTACTTTTGTAAATACTCTTTTGAGTTTTCTGCATTGACAAAGCCACATTAATCTTTATGAATTAAGCTTTGCTAAAGGACAGTTATTCAGTTAGACAAGGAATATCAAGGTTGATTGCTGATAACAAGGACTGAATTTTTAGTATTTTTAATTTAGAATTTTTTATGTTCTTCAGATTCCTGCTTGGGACAAAGTCGAATTAAATCTTCATGAATTAAGTTTTCTACACGGAGAGCTATTATGTTATCATGGCTGAATCAAATACTAAATTATTGGTATTCAACACATGCAAAGTCTGTCTGAAGCTATAAGAGTCAGATATTTATTTGGTTTCTGTATTGCTCATATTGGGTCACATTTCAAACTACGAGGAATGTTTATCTGCTAAGATATAACTCACAGTAACTGTTGTTGTTGTGACTTTCAGCTTTTCCCGGTTAGGGGTTGCCACAGCGGAACTCCGGTCCGCTAATGATTGGCAGTTGACTTTTACGTACCGAGTTGCTCCCCCCCCCCCCCGATGCACAACCTTCAACGAAGGTATGCTCATTCACGCATGTCTCCATGCAGAAGATGCTCTAACTGAGAGCCGAACCGGACAGAGTCTTACTGTGAGGCGACAATGCTACCACAGTGCCACCACCGCAGATATAACTCACAGTAACTATTAAGAATAATATATATTAGATGGAAAATGCTGGAAACTTCTGGTCCCTGTGCTTTGCCATGGGCTATGGATTCCAAAATGTTTAACAGCTCTCCTCAGATAGTGAAACAATAAACATTACTGCTAGAGAAGTAAGAAGGGGAAAGACTGAGACAGACAATGACAGAGAGAACAAATTGATAATATCTGGCATTGTTACTAGCAGTCACATAGTGGTAGGTTCTTGAACTGCTGAACAGAGAGAAACAACAATATGCAAAGGAGTATTCACAACGTTCTCATGGCACCGGGTCTCCATCAAAGTGCTTTATTTAGAATATTCTTTGAGCAAAGTCCATATGTATGAATAGAATTTCTTGAATGTATAGTTAAATTATCTGAGACAAAGCTTTTTGTAACTTAATGTTTCACTATTCTTTAGGATAATACAAAGGTGAAGTGTTGACAGCTAAACGTTCTGAAATATGTAATTTAACCAGTTTTGAAAATTAAAATACAGGAAGTAAAATATGCAGAATTTTTGTTTACTGTAAAGAGCTTCTGTTGGGGTGTTGTATGGAATATCAAGTAGGTGTGCCCCTTTTAGGCAGACTGGTGTAGCTTTTTAAATTATTGTTCACATGATAATATACCTACAATATGTGCTCATGAGTTTACAGCAGGCAATGCTAACAGCCTATAATGCAGAAAAATGTCATGTGATTTACAAATGAAGAATGTTTTCTTACATGTGGCTTACTGATGTTCCATTCCTAAATTTACTAGAAGACCTTCAGTAAACTATCTAAGGTCTGTCAGGCGATATTTAACTTCTGGTATGGAAGGACAATGTGCTAAATAATACTTGCAATAGTTAACTAAGTGTTATTAATTAATCTCTTTTTTATGGCTGTAAGTATGCCACAGCAGTCTTTTATATGGCTAGCTGGCAATTGTGTGAGGGTTTATGCAAGTAACGCTTCATTATTATTTTTGGAAGAATAATATATTTCGTAGAATATCATTTATATTACATTGTGCCATATATTACATTGTGCCATTCTTTGCAACTCCATATCTTATAAATATCTAAAATATCAGGCCTAAATGCTTCATATATTGAAACAGCTTTAAGTTGTTATTGAACTGGAAAGTCTGCAGATATTTGCATAAATATGTGTAAACTTATATAAATCAAAGTGTTAAAGTTGTATTTTGGAGATATGACCAAACAACAAATAAAAAGTTGAATGACACCAGCTTCTAGTCTAGATTATTTCTGAAGCACAGCATTATAAAAACATAAACCTTGTTTTTACAGGATTTTTACTAGTAGCAAACCATCATCATCCAGGTCATCCAGTGGCATCCAGGTAACCACAGATACTGGAATTAAATTAGATTATATTGAAAAAGAACTGCGCAAACTGGATCCAAACAAAGCACAGGGAGGAGACAGAATTAGTAACAATGAGCTGAGAACACTTCAGCAAGAACTTTCAGTACCATTATATCGATTATTCACTACATCATATAAATATAGAACGATTCCTCAAGATTGGAGATGTGCACTTATTAAACCTATTTTTAAGAGAAAGGGGAGTAGGACAGACCTTAAGTCTACTTTCATGCTGTGGAAAAATAATGGAGAAGGTAATAGAGGATATGTTATTGTCAGAACTGAATAGGTTGGGACTTGAAACCATATATCAGCATGCATATGTGGAAACCACCTGTAACATGATGTTCTATAACAATATAATAACAGCTATGAATGAAAAATTGTGTTGTGATATAATTTATATAGATGTAACTTCAACATTTGACAGGATCATACACATAACACTGATGAATAAATTAGTACAACTAGGTAGTGATGTACTTTTGATAAGATGGATAGCTGCATGGCTTACAAATAGGACATGACAAGTATCATACAGCAACCGGGCAGGCAAAATCCTTGGTTATAGTCAGGGTATCCCACAAGGCTCTATCCTACACCCTTACTTGTTTAGATTGTGTCTTTCAAACCTATCTTTTTCATCTGAGGTGTTCTACAGTCTATATGCAGATGACCTGAAATTGGGTATACTGAATACATGTGTTACTGATAAGGCATGTCTGCAAAATAACTTGAGTAAATTGACCATTTGGGCACAGGAGAATAATATACTGATAAATAATCAAAAACTAAACATATGAGATTTGGGAAACATAAATTAAAAGGTGAATATTTAATACAGCACACTGATTGAAACTGTAGACTCATTTAAGGACCTGGGTACATGGGTAGATTCAGCTATGCGTTTTTCTAATCATCTCAACCAATTGTTTAATGATAGTTATAGAACTATATGTTGTATAAAAAGATTTATAAAGTCTAGGAAATAAAAAATAATGAAGTCATTGTTTGTTAGATACATATGACCCAAACTTGAGTATGGAATAACAATATAGAAACCCTATAAGAAAACAAGCTTGAGTAAACTGGAAAGAATGCAATGGAAATATACCAAGGGTATCCATGGATGTGAAAATTTAAGTTATTATGAAAGACTAAAATATCTGAACTTGTACAGTGTCTCTTACAGATATTTAAGAGGAGATCTTATTCATCTATATAGGGCAGTTAGTGACAACTGCCTCTGAGAATGTTTGGGGTTAACAAAAAAGTACTAGAGAATCATCAGACAACCAATGTAGAAGATTCTACAGGAATGAGAAGTGTACTAATTGGTTCTCTGACAGAGTAGCTGATGCATGGAACAGACTACCAAATTACATTAAAGCAAGTACTAGTTTAGATACTTTTAAGAACAGCCTGGATACTTATTATGGGAACAACTGCTTTGGTAGATTGGCAAGCTAAAAGGGCATTGATGCCCATGCTTGAAATATTTGTATGTTTGTATGTATCATATCTATAGGTCACCTGGCACCAGTTAATTGTAGGACTCTCTGACTACTTCCTTTAAAAAACTTACCATTAAATACAGTGATATCAGAGTTAAGTTTTAAGGATATGGGGTGTATAAATGATGTAATAGCATTACATCATGTTTTGATATTTGCTAGATTTTATTTGCAGTTGCAGTTTATTTATAGACTTTGAAGGTCTTACAATTACAAGTCTCACTAGTGTTAGGGAACCTACAAAAGAAAAAAGTCTTGAATAAATCTCATTTGCTCTGAAGATTTATTTAGTTAATAACTGTATTGCTGCACATATGTTTAATTTCCAGTTGCAAAGCTTCTGATCTCATTTGCTCTTATCACATGTGAACCTTTGAGTTTTTTCAGAAGCAAGTTAAATGTTGCTCTCGCCTTCACAATGTAAACATTTCAGCCAGAGACTGTTAACATTTTAAAAGTAATTCTGCAGTTAAATAAGAACTATAACAGCATCATTTCCATTGGCTCAATATTAATTTTACCCATTCCTTTTTTCAAGGTCTATTCAGCCCACGGAGCCCTCTTTCAGACAATTGATGATATACAACTAAGTGTGTTTTTGTTAAGATTTTCCTTGCTCCTCCTGCATGCAGTGTGATGAAATGCTAAACATATTCCATTAATTAGCTAATATTAGGCATGCTTTCAGCTTGGTAACACTTGCAAATTAAACATCTGTTGCTGCTTTTACTTTAGTCTAAATTAGACATTAACCGGGTATACCTCCATGTCTCAAGGATAATAGCTCTATAGCAAAATACATTTATTTCTCTTAAGACACAAACCCACATCTTCCATTTTATCAACAGCTTTCAAAATTATTCAAATTTTCTTCTCTTGTGGCCCTGGTCAGTCTTATAGTGTTCTTATAAATGAACCCAAAGCAGCTGGAGGATGTGGCTTTATCTTAGTGCCTGAATAGTAAGGTGTCCACACTAAGAAAGCCACCTGCAGCCATGGCACTGCCATCTGAACAATCAGCCAGTGCACTGTGATTGCCTGTCAGCCATCTGTGCCAGTGAGACAAGGGAAGTGAACCCTAACACACCTAGTTCTTCCTAAGTCATTCTTAAAATCACCCCACATGGATTCTTCTCCCACCCCATTCCCCCATAATACTATCATGTGGCAAAGAGACTCTAGCAGTATATCCAGGATTGACCTTACTTCTAAGTCACGTCAACATTATGTGTCTAACATACCATGAAGCATGTGGGGGGGAGTAGCGGGGAGTGCGCTGCCAGGACACTAGCTGGATATTATGTGGACATTTATCAGGAGGTGCAATAAATCAATTGTGGGGGTTCAACGAGATCCAAAGTAATGCTGATATGCATGAGTAAGTAATGAAACTAACACTGGAACTTGTTGTTGTATAGTTTACAAATTTGTCTACAACTGACTTGGACATACTGCTTAGACCACAGTCTACATGTGGGCTACTATACTGCACACGTGTGTGTGTGTGTGTGTGTGTGTGTGTGTGTGTGTGTGTGTGTGTGTGTGTGTGTGTGTGTGTGTGTGTGTGTGTGTGTGTGTGTGTGAACCTGAGTACTAGATGCACTGGTTTCAAGGTCAGCTGATTATTTACCCCATCTGTTTGTATATATCCTTTGCTGATCCTACAGTGAAAGTCATGACAATATCTCATACCACATTACCTTTCTGTCTTACAATTTTGCACATCATTTATGCAACTAGTGCTTCCTAGCTGCTCCACACCATCTATTCCCTTCACAATTCATATGTACCTATAACCTCATGAGTCCTTATCTGAATCTAGCAGCTATAGGATTGTAATGCATACATCCTCCATCTTGGTGCCGATATGCAGTGTGGGGATCATTTATGAAACTAACTACCCATCACTTTGTGTCCTCATGTTATGAGTTAATGTCGGTATGATAAGAATGAGCAGCACCTTATTAACCGCATTTATATTATCTTACATGATGCTTTATGGCACACTACCTTTTAAGTGCTGTTTATTTTTATTAATCATAATGTTATTAGTCTCATTATTTGTCTGTGTTTGCCCATCTTATTCACTTATTATGACTTATCGTAATCTATGTTTTACTATTTTTTTTAAATTGGGTATACTATGTATTTAGACTGTGTGCATATACTTGTTGGAGTATATTTTTAAGTGAATGTTGAAGTATGCTGTGTGTTATGTACTTTTATTATCTGTTCACTTTGCTGTTGGGATAATAGTGCCTGTATCTGATAGTTCCAGCCATTCTTTAATTGGCTGAGCTCTTGCAGTCAGCCCTTTGTGGCAATTTCTATTTGGCTACAGTAAGTATTGTTAATCTCATGCATCAGGTTCAAACACTATCATTTCCAGTCTCTCTTTCTTGTTACTATGGGTAAAATGCTAAAAAATTCTCCTGGGTATTGAGCACATTAGGTATACTTGCAAAGCAGTGTGTGACATTTCCACCTACATACTTAAGATGTAACTGAGAAACTTCAAACTAAGGCTATAAATACCTAAGTTACCTTTACAAATTGTTAATGTTGAATGAGGTAGCACAGAGCTAGCTTAGAAAAAAGTCTGTGTCAAGTGTTTTCAAAGGTTTCTTAGCAGTGTACGTGTGTGTGTGTGTGTGTGTGTGTGTGTGTGTGTGTGTGTGTGTGTGTGTGTGTGTGTGTGTGTGTGTGTGTGTGTATGTGTGTGTGTGTGTGTGTGTGTGTCTGTAGATAAAGTGTGTGTGTCTGTAGATAAAGCATGGGAAATCTGATGTTGCCGTTTTTGAGAAAGTGCAACACTGATGGTTTCCTTTTCTTAGGTATAAACCAGAACTACTTCTGCTTTGCAAGATGGCCAACCACAAGATAACAGACCACATCAGACATGCTACCAAGGCTTTGATCTGCTAACTATAGCAGGAAAGACCAAAGTGGACTGAAGTTCATCAGACATGCTACCAAGGCTTTGATCTGCTAACTATAGCAGGAAAGACCAAAGTGGACTGAAGTTCAAGGAAACTTCTTTTGAAACATAAGCAAAAATGCATTACAGAATGTTAACCATTGTATTATTAGAGCAGAAAATTTCACAGTGGTTATCATTAAATGAGATAACTACTGAGTATATCAGAAGCATTTTCAGAAGTTCGTATCCTAATGCTAGTGTTACTGTAGCAGTTGTCAGTAAAAAAAATCTATGAAGGGATTTGTGACATGGTACTCATTGTACGAGGGGCCAACATACTGAGTTGCATAGTACAATGTCTGACAGAGGCTCAGAGAAAAATGAGTACTGAAATGCAATGTGGCAAAACCCCGATGTCACCAGCTGTGATGTAAAGTTAACTAGGACAGAGATGTGCAAACTAACTCCTTGTTAATATTATCCATAATTCCTGAGTGCCCAGTTTGCACCACATGCAAGAAAAAAAATCTTTGTGTGTATTGTAATCCTATGGCCCATGCAACATCCATAAAAGCAGGCAAGAACTGGGAGATACTTGGCCAACAGTATAGGGTATACAGAATGTGGTATCAGGACTCCATGCCACAGAAAATGTGGTAAGATATCTGCCACTCACCACTGCTCCATCTGCTACACAATCATGCTCATTTTTCTGGAGTAATACTGATACCTTATGCAACTTCTATACTTCTTATCTGGCTTCTTTTAAACCAGAAAAAAACAGCACGGAAAACAGTATGTTCTGCTCAATTTAATCAACAACTTAGCACTTTTATCTAACATATATCAAAGCTTCATCAGAATTGATAAAATCACAATTCAAATGCCAACCAAAAAAAAAAAAAAGAATCAATTAAAAAAATCAATAATACAATTTTCATGGGGTGCATTTTATAAGTAAATTTCAAAAATGAAGTGGTGCCACTTAAGTAGTCAGTAAAGGAAAAAACTGTCTGTTGGTCCCCTTTCCAAATAATTAAAATGTCATCCAAAAATCTAAAATATGAGATGACATGAACAAAGAAATGAAACATAAACAGAAAACCTCTTCTCCCATTCTGCTAGTACCAGGTTAGCATAAATTGGTGCATACTCGGCACCCGTAGCAACACCATATATTTGCTGGAACAGTTCCCCCTCAAAATAAATTAAATTGTTGTGCAATACTACCTCCATAAAGTCTAATAGTAGGGTAACCTTAGAATTAGATAACTGTGCATCATGAATTAAAATTCACTGAAAAATTCTAATCCTGTGTGATGGGGTATGACAGAAAACAAATGAACAATAACAAACACATATTTTCATTGCATTCTAAAGAATGAACCAATTCCAAAAGATGCCAAGAATCGCATAGTATATAAGAAAGGTTAGTCAAAATGTGTTTACAGTGAAAATCAGTATAGACTGCAGTAGGTTCAGTCTTTGACCCCCTTGCCACAACAATTGGTCTTAAAGGGGGATCAAACTCATTTTTGTAAATTTTCAGAATTCTGAATATAGATGTTATAAATGGTTTATCAACCCTCAAATATTCAAATTCCTGTTGAGTGATAACACCTTGACTAAGGACATCAAACAACAAAAAAATCTATTTTGGAATATGTTATATTCATTTCATTCATTGATACCCTTGCATAAGTTGTACCATCATTTAGAATGTCAAACATTTTATAAGAATAGTCAAAGTAATTCATAATTACCATACCCCCAACCTTAGCAAGGTTTCATTATTCTAATGTCTTTGTTGGAAGTTAAGTCCTGTAACTAAGCTCTTTTTTATGACTCAGGTTATCCCCTGAAACCAGATAGTTTAGCTGGTTTCTTAAATTCTATCTCACAAATGTACTCAAAAGCCAAAACTAAAGGGTTGAAGGGGGGATACACATACTCTTCCCTTTCAACATTTTAATGTTTCACAAGTTAAATCCAAAAAAAAAATCAGATTCAGAAGTCTAGTATACAACTTTAGATTTACAAGTAACCTAACCAAATCCATTATGAACAATAGTACAAATGTAAATCCTTTACTCAATAAAGAGTAGTACACCAATGTTAAAGAAATACTACTCAAGTTAAAAATACCAAACCCCAATTCTGATCAACAGAACTGTCAACCAAGTTCAGTTGGTGAATTTGATCCTCCAGTTGTTGTTCTGTCTGTTCATTGTTTTTCTGCCCCTCAATCGATTCCCCATAAGAATTTGGTTTGTCTCGATGTCCCTGGGGTTGTTTCTTCTGGTGGGCTAGTCTCTGACCACCTCAATGGCGGGAACTCTAAAAAAAATCATTGTGCTCAGAAAAAACAGGGACTTGTGAGGTATTCATTGTGCTTAAAGGTAAATTTCTAGGGACATCATGATCAACAACAGAAACTAAACTTTTTGGACCACTATGGAGGAGATAGGCATGCCTTTTGGTATAGTGTCTAGTATCACTCTTAAATGTTTATGCTGTTTTTTTATTCAAGTTATGCTTAACAAAGATTACCCAAGTCAAAAAACAATCTTATGTACTCAACTGTGAATGTATTAAAAAGCAAATCAATTACAATGCTGTCATTCATTTCCTTGCTATCACTGTCTAAGTTGAGCAATTTACATTCACTGTCACAAATTAAAACTTTCATGATTTCATTATCCGCTTGATCAAAAAGCTCCAGTAGATCATTATGCAGTAGTGAACCAGTTTTTATACCAACTGAGGGATAACCTGATTAAAAATGAAATGGCTTTGTTACTGGACTTAACTTCCAACAAAGACAGTTGGAATAATGAAACCTGACAACGGTGACCTGGGGGAGGGGGTGGTAATCATGAATTACTTTGACTATTCTTGCAAAATGTTTAACATTCTAAATGATGGTACAACTTATGAAAGGGTATCAAGGAATTAAATTTATATAGTGTATGCCAAAATAGATTCTTTGTTGTTTAATGCCTTTAGTCAAGATGTTATCACACAACAGGAATTTGAATATTTGAGGATTGATAAACCATTTATACTATAAATATATATATATATATATATATATATATATATATATATATATATATATAAAACAAATAGCACCAATAGAGTCACCACAGCCAGACTGGGAGCTAAAAGACAACTAGTTTAATAAAATACTTGAATATTAAGCATAAAAAGTTTAAAAAGGTAAGCGTTTTTGGATCGGTAATCGATCCTTCTTCAAATCTATTTCAATTTCCATAGTCCACTCTTCGTATATGAAATAATAGCCAATCAAATGGTTAGTTACAGGCCAACGTCCATAAAAATTATGCCATTTCTTCTCTGATCAAGTGCATCTCTTCAGTCTCTGCCCTTTTAGGACTGGTTTCAGAGAATAATTTGTATTGAGTCCCAGAGGTTTATAGGCTTGTACAGCAAGACTATAACATCACATTGTGACTGCTTAGAATATTGCATTTCATCAGTTTAGTATGATATATTCTGATTTTCATATTGCACACTACATGTTCACTAATCAAATAGTATTATTGATGTCTCCCCCTCTTGAACTTAGTTTTAATATCTGTAACACCCTGAAATGAAAGCTGTGTCCTGTGTTCTCATTAATATGTTTCATTAGAGGGTTCTTAAGGTCGATCAGTTTGATGTTCCTTACATGCTTTGAAATTCTTTCCTTTAGTTTCCTTGTGGTTCGACGTTATACAGGGATTTATTTCAGGCTGACCTGGTCTCTTCCTGAGGGAGAAACCCCATGATCAAATTCCTATGCAAGAACAGAATAGATGCCTTCCAACCCTGATTAGAATAGATGCTATATACCTTCATATCCTGTCTGGTATTACAGCTATTATACTGTGTCAAATCTCCACATTTTTAGGCTGGTAGTTTGGTTCAATTGTATAAGATTAAAGCTTATGTACATATGCCCTGCAGCAGTCCTGAGTTTGATTCCCATAACATCCATTTCATATTCAAGATATTTAACTTTTAAAAATATTTAGGAAAACAATTCATAACTGCATTGCATGTTATTAAAGGGACCTTAAAGGAAGATTTATATTTTGTTCAAACCCACACACGAGGCAATGACTAGATAACTTAAGAATGGTGCACTTAACTAAAGGCTCTGAACTGAAGGCAGCTCTAGCACCTTACCTATGATGTAAGATATTACAAAGAAGTTTGCTACAAAAATGTGCTAATGGCACTTGATTTGTTCTTATTCAGTGCTTCACATAAATATGTGAAAAAAGTTGCTGTAACACTACTTCCTTCTATCAAGATGTCTGTTACAAGGGTAAAACTGTGAGAAATCATATTTTGGCTTTAATGGATCAGTTCAAGTGCATATTCCAAGTGCATATGTCCCCCAGTTTAAGTTACACTTCTTAGCAGAGGAGGAACCACTTCAGAAAATGTAATATACCCACTTTGTATCACTTCCAAGCAAGGAGGCACTGAAAATCTGAATAAAAGTGAAGATTCATTATTTCAATAAACACTAGTACATATACAGCTCATGTTGCACTCAGGAGAACTCAGTTTTCAACAGATTACAGTGTAGAATCTCTATATGATATTATAGAGTCCTACATGGGTAATTTTTTTGTTTTTACTCAGAAACACACAAACAAGCTTGATTCGTTTCAAAAACTGTAGATCAAAACGTCTGTATATACCTTTAAGAAGCTATCCAAGGACTTGCACAAGTTTATAAATACTGAGCACGTGCAAGCCTGACTGTCATTTTCAAAGTCAAAGTAAACTTTATTGTCAAGAGATATACACAGCAGTGCAAACTGAACAAATTTACATTGCTTTGGTCCGTGTGCAAGACATAACAATGAACACACAGTTTGAATGACAGTAAGACTAATGCACATACAGCAATAATTAAAATATTAACAACACAATGAATTACACAATTGGACAGGAAGACATTAGACAGTTTTATACTAGTAGGTATAACAAGACTATGACATCACGTTCTGACTGCTTAGAATATTGCATTTCATCAGTTTAGTATGATATATTCTGATTTTCATATTGCACATATATGGTGTTATGACTCACTCCTGACTATTGCACATTTAAGAAGTAATAGTATAAAAAATCAGGCTAACTGTACTAGTTATTGAAGCAATTTACAAGAGTAATTACTATAGCTAATACTTCATAGCAAGTGACATATTGATCTAATTAGTTGCTGTCATGTCTAGTATTCAAGTTCAGCAGCCTTATGGATAGAGGGAAGAAGCTCCTGTTCAGGCTAGATGTTTTGCAGTGTAAGCTGTGAAACCGGCCGCCCGAGGAAAGGTGGAAGCACATGCCATGGACAGGGTGAGTGGGATGGTTGATTATCTTCCTAGCTCTTCACACACATTGAATCTTGTGCAGATCATCCAAGGATGGGAATGAGGAACCAATGACTTTTCCCCCTGTCCTTACTACACTCAGGAGAGCCTTGCTTTGCTTTGCAGTTACCATACCAAACTATGATATTTGAGAGGATGCTGTTGATGGTCCCCCTATAGAAGGCTTTGAGGATGGACTAAGACAGGTTTGCCTTCCTCAATTTTCGTAGGAAGTGCAGACATTGTTGTGACTTCTTCTCTGTGTGACTAATATGAGTAAACCAGGCTAGGTCATCTGAGATGTGCACCCCCAGGATCTTGGTGTTTTTGACTCTTTCCACTGCCACTCCCTTAATTTACAGTGGTTGATTTATCTCCTGAGTCCTCTGAAGTCCACTATTAATTCTTTGGTCTTGCTTACATTTAAGGCCAGATTGTTGCTATTGCACCAGCCTATCAGATGTTTCACTTCATCCCTGTAATAAAAACAGCAGAAACCAGGAAACAGAGCTCCAAAGAAGGAACAAATAAAATCATATATAACATACCAACGTGATGCTCCTGCAGGCAGAATGGTAACTCAAAATATCAAATATAACCAACTCAGATAAAACATAAAAAATTATTTATTAAGGTGAGTGCTTCCACGGTAAAACACTGCTTAGGTTAATAGGTTCATACTAGGCTATCTGCCCTGGGGCATTTATAAGCCTAGCCTGATTGTGTTTGGCTTACGCCACCCCTTGATTTGAGTATACTGTGCCCTTTTTAAAGTTTAGTTTACTATGCCTCTGTCTAATAGTGACACGGAAGTAATCCTCGGGACAAACCTACGATCCCCCATCCACTCATCAAGATTCTTCTTGAAGAGAGTCAGTGAGGTGCTCTGCCTAACATGAATTGGAATTCTATTCCAGAGCGAAGGGAGCCTCTGGGTTTTGAATCTGTCCCTCCGGCATGTTCTATTTATTTCTGTGCTGAGGTTCAAGTCCCTCGAGCATGTGGCTCTATGGGATTTAGATTTACTGAGGTGGAGCATGTCCATTAATTCTGGGTTGGACATAGCTTTATATATCAGGCATAGATCACCTCAAAGTAGGTGGTATGCAACTGAGTAGAGCTGGAGTTCTTTTAACCAAGCAGCATATGGCATCTGTTTGAGTCCCTTGATCCTCCTGGTGAGGTACTTTTGGGGTCTTTCTAATTGCTGCAGGTGCTGGGTAAGGTACATCCCAAAGGGGGCATTGTATTCTATGATGGGCCTGATGAGGGATGAATAAAGGGGCACAATTACCTCTCTTGATCTAGATGTGAATCCTTTCATGATGAGGTGGGCTATGTAGAAGGTCTTTCTAACCACTTTGGCAATGTGGTTGTCAAAGGAGAGATTGCTATCAACTTGGGTCCCCAGATCCCTAATTACTTTCTCTGTACTTAATGGGTTACCACCTATGTGGTAATTTGTGGGCACATTGTTTTTGCCAAAGGGTATGACTATACACTTTTTGGCATTTAGCTTTAGACCATGGCTCTGGCACCAGTTATCCGTCTGCGAGACCTTTTTGAAGGATGTTTGTGTCAGCTGGAGAGTCAATTATGGCGCCCAGTTTGCAGTCATCTGCGAACTTGGTGAGCCATAGTCCTCCCACATTGGCCTGTACCTCAGAAAAGTAAATACCGAACAAGAGAGGTCCCAGGACAGAACCTTGTGGGATGCCACTTGTGACCGGTTTCGAGTCTGACGTGGCTCCAGCAACTCTGACTCTGTGGGTTCTGTCTTTGAGCCAGTTTGTGACCCATCTTGTGACATAGGGGTTTATATTTAGGCTGGATAGCTTATCTATGATGCCCGAGTGGGGTATTGTGTCAAATTCCTTTGCGAGGTCCAGATAGGCTATGTGGACTAGCTTCCCTTCATCTATGGCCTTGGTGACTGTTTTGAAGAAGTTGACCAGGTTCAAAAGGCAGGATCTGCCCTTGACAAAGCCAAATTGGGTAGGATCTAGTGTCTGTAGGTCCCCAATGTCTTTGTTTATGAGTTCCATGATGATCCTCTCCATAGCCTTGCAGACTAGGCTAGTCAGGCTTATGGGGTGATAGTTTCTAGGGTCCGCAGAGGTGCCACCTTTGTGGAGTGGGACCACTGTTGCTGTACGCCATTCTTTGGGCACATATCCTGTAGTGAGGCTGAGATTATACAGCAGTTTTACTTGAGGGATTAGTTCTTCTTGGAGTTCATGTAGGATGCAACCCGGGATGCCATCTGGTCCCATGGAAGCAGTGTTTTTTGCTTTGGAGAGGGCGGCCTTCACCTGAGCATCAGAGATGTTTGGGAGGCTGCACTCTGCCGGGATAGATACTTGCTCTTTTTGGGGGGGGGGGGTGGAGAAGTTTGCACTGAACCTGTCAGGATATTGGCGATGTCTGTGGGTTCAGTGTATTTTTTGTCGCTTAGAATCAACTCAGAACAAGTCTGGGAGTTGCATCCTAGGTTCCTAACATAACTGAAAAAAGCCTTATGATTGTCTTTAGTGTCCTGTGCAATTTTCCTCTCGAAGCTGGCCTTGGAGGATTTTATGAGGGATCGTAATTTTTTGCTAGTACTGATCAGAGATGCCTTCCCTTTTAGGGATTTTGCTCTATCATGTAGTAGCTTCCTCATTCTGTTGTACAGTTTATTTATGGCTGGGGTCCACCAGACTGGACGCCTGCCTTTGGATGATTGGGTCTTGATTTTGTTTGGGATAGCATGATCCATGCATTCCTGGAGATGTCTGTAGAATGCGTTTATATAGGATTCTGCAGTTTGGGCCGTAGTTTCCACTGGCTCTGGGGTCTTGAAGGATTCCACTTCAATTTTGAGAAGTGTGAAGTTCGCTTTTGAGAAGTTTTTCACTGTGGTTTTCTGGGCTGGGGGTGGGGTCGGGATGTGGATATCCAGTGAAATGAATTTATGGTCTGATCTTACCAATGAGGGATACACTTCTGGTATGGAGCATAGAGTCCCCATGTTCGTAATGATCAGGTCTAGTATGTTTTCCCCTCTTGTGGGAGTGGTGACTAGTTGTTCCATAGCATTTGAGTTTATGAATTCCAGGAACCTTTGGGCTAAGGTGCTGGGGCTTGAGTAATGCTCCCAGTCTATGTTTGGGTAGTTGAAGTCACCCAATATAATGGTGTTCGGAGAGATCTTCATGTTCTCCAATGTTTTCAGGAAAGCCGAGTGAGATTCCTGACTTTGAGAAGGTGGTCTGTAGGATGCTATAAACTGGAAAGCAGTCTTGCCCACTGTCAGTTGCACATGGATGGTCTCCGATACTTCGTGCAATGCCACTAACCTGGAGGTGTGGATATCCTTGATAAATATGGAAACTCCCCCTCCTTTTGTGGTTTGGTCCGGGTTTTGGGGCCGAAAAGCATGATATGAGGTATAACCTGGTAGTGCTGAGGTGCTCTCTGGAGCCTTGAACCAGGTTTCTGTCACTGCAGATATCGATGTTCTCCATACTGAGGAGAGCTTCGAGTGCATGCATCTTGAGGTTAAGACTTCTGGCGTTTAGCAGCATTACCCTTAGTTTCTTGTTCCTTCAGACAACCCAGTTAAAACATCATGCATTTTTATATTCAAATCAGGCAATGCAAATCACATAACAATTATTACAAAGCATAAACTCTTAAAGTGCTAAAACACAAAAAATCATATGAACATAAAATTATTAAAAGTCATAGTAAAAAAGTCAATGCTTCAATGACCTTTCTGTTAGAAATGGTTTCAATTAAACCATATAATTAATACCAGGGAAGCAGTCTGCTTTAAAGAAAATAATCCATTTCTGCTCACAGACTTCTGTCCTGTTTTTAATGTTGCATCCCCTCAGACTTTCATATACAATTTCTAACACAAAAAAATTGAAAATAGTGCTGTGCATTACTAAACTCTGCATGTTTAAAAAGCGCACTATTTTTTCTTTTTTATTTCTAATATCTATGTGCTCAAGCACATGATCTCTCAAACAGCGGTTTGTCTTCCTAATGTAGTAGACATTACAATATATGTAAAAAGCATAGTAAACTAAATTCTTTGTAGTACAGTTAGCATAAAAAGGAAAATCTACTGTGCACTTCTGTGCAGGATGTACAAACTGGCTACCTGTATTAATGTATTTGCATGCACTACACTTCCTACAGGGGAACGTCCCATACCTATGCGAGGTAGGGGCTGACGGTATATCACTGCTTCTATAACATAGCTGTTTCTTAATACATGCACTGTTCTTAAAAGAAAAACTAGGCTTACTGGAGACTATTTCACTAAGATCTTCATTAGCATACAGAATGTTCCAGTTTCTCTTAATTATATCACAAAAAGTACCAACGCCATCAAGTAATTAAAGGAAACCTAATTCTACGTATATCTACGGATGTCTCTACTGGTTGTACCTCATTAGAAGTCTCAGAAAGGAAGGGCTTACCCTTCTTGTCTTTCTCTTTTAAGGCTAACTGCACGGATTTCAAGTCAGTTTGATTAAAATCACCTGAAATTATATGGGGAAACTCACAGTTCTTATTCTGGAGGCCATTTATTGAAGGCTATAGAATGTTCATTGCCATGTTGGTAATAGCATTTGGGGGGATGTAAACGGGTCTATATTAAAAGACTGAAGAGGTGTTTCAGCGAACACCTCTTGGTCAACATGTAATGAGTGAATGCACTGAAGTGCGAACACTCAAAACAGCGATTTCTTTTCCCTGGGAAAGAAATCCCTTGGCCATCCCCATGTGTTCGCCCCTTTCCTCACTGTAGTGCGATCTCGGAGTTGGTATATTTAGTTAGGGGTGGTGTATTCACTTATTACATGTTGACCGAGAGGTGTTTGCTGAAACACCTCTTCGGTCTTTTAATATAGACTTGATGTAAACAGCTGTTATGCTCACTCCATTGAATTCCCTAGGCAACTAGAAGGGTCTGTATTTTAGTGACATGAACTCAATGTTCTCTGTGCAGTGACAGGTGATTATTTCACAGTTTGTACACCAGCTATTGTTGATATACACACAAACACCCCCTCCACGAGATTTGCCACAGAGAGACTGATTTCTGTCAGCATGAAATAATGATGTTTTGTACTTAGCTGTTAGATGTAAGCATGTATGCATGTAAGCTCTGCCTGTTAACTAGTTTGTTTGTATTTAATGATGCTGCTATCCATCCAGATGTGTTTGTATGTATTAAAGCATCAGAACAAAACACCAAACATTCTTGTTTTGTGTATTAGAGATGAACGAGTGACATGGTGTCAGACGCTGCATATCTAAAAGGACATGAGGTTAGAAGAAGCATACCAAAGGGTCATGAGGTCAGAAACTGCTTGGCTAAAATGATTTAAGGCACTTGTTTAGATGTTGGTGGAATATACAGGAATGGATCATCTTAAATGTGTATACTTCATAAAACAGGTCAGAAACAAATTTGGAATATTAAAACTTGCTCAGCACAATTTCTTTCCTCATAATATGAAACCAAGCATACAGAACTTTCTAAATAATATTCACATAAACAGATATGTACGATATTGATAAAAATATTTTAATTACTGCAGAAAATGTTTGAAATAAAGTCCGAATCACATAAAACAAATAAAATAAGAGGAAACAACTTCATTTTCGCAAAGCATATGTATTTTCATATTAAGCAAACATATCCGAGTTATCAGAAGTGTATAAAGTGTTTGCATGTTTGTGCTGTGTTATAGTAAAGCTATTTCGCAAAAGTGCAGTCATTACAGGGCATATTTCACAGAGTACAGCCATTACAGAACATATTTTGCAAAGTACAGTATTTCAAAGAGTTTATTATGCATTTGAATGTTGTTACAAGCTCACAGAACAGTTTGTTCATACATAATTAGAAAGGCCATATTTTCAGTGTGCATGACAGATGGATTTCACAAACCCAGTGCACTTGTGTCTGACAGTAATATTGCTGGGAAATGGAGAGTGTTGAGCAAGAGCACAACATTTTCTTACGGGCTGCATTTTCTGATAAAGATGACCATACAAAGGCATTTAGTCTGCTTAATTTAGTTGGGTCAGAAGGGAGCACTCATTTGTGTATGCACCTGCTATTTATACAAAAGAAGGGGAAAACATCATACAGTTCTACCAGCTGAATCAAGGGAGGACCCAGAGTGCTTAAAACATAAATTTAGCTGTAAACAAATCTAAAGAGCCTTCTTACTAAAGGTCCACTGCTAATAAAGCAACAGTATAAACAGAAAGAAAAAAGTAGTTGGACCACCAGGCTGTAATAACACTTTAATAAAATTAGATATAGTGGTTTAAATAGAGGTGGTAACATAGTAAACCTTACTGAGTTCAATGAAACCAAATGGATTATTGAATTAGGGACTGATCAAGCCCCTGGTTTAAATGGAGTTATACCTTTAAAACCAGCCTTAAAAAGATGGAGAACTCAATATTGAATGTTGATTGGTTGACAGTGATTTTTAAAAACTTGTTTTTAAGTTTGGTATGTTATCTGATGAAGGGCTCTGACCCAAAAGTGCTTATTTTGTGATGTCTGGATTTTATTAAAGTGTTATTACGGCCTAGAGGTCTGACAGTTTTTTTTCCTTCTGTTTAAAACATAAATTTAGAGAAATGTGTAACCCCCAGACTAATGTTACAATGGGAAGGCACTTATCTTACACAAGGGATAAAACACCTGGTGAAACGTTTGCAGCATATTTAACTGACCTGAGAAATAAGGCTAAAATGTGCAGATATGGTGACTTAAGGGATGAATTGATAAAGGAGAGACTTGTGTGTGGTATTAAAGATGATGCTGTGAGAAAGATTTTGCTTTGTGACACTGATTTAACTTTGAATAAGGCCATTGAAATTTGTCAGATATACGAGCTCACAGAAAAGCACACAAATATGCTTACAAATGAGAACAGCTCTAGAAGGCACAGTGAGAGTTCATGTTGATAGTATGCAGCACGTTATTAAGAGAAGCAGGCCCAAGCACATGCCAGCAGCTGTAACCCCTGCAGCAACCACTGGTAAACCTCTAAATTTCTAGCAAATTCCAGACTTCATACAGTCTCAGTGAAGCATAAAAGTGTGTCAGCAAACTCAAAGCATGGGCCCCAACCCAATTTCATTGCCAACTGTCGTAACTGTGCTGCAAGTCAGGAATCTAAAAGGGAGACATGTTCAGCTTTTGGTCAACAATGCCACAGATGTAATAAATGGAATAATTTCAAAAGATTTTGTAAATCAAAAATGCCCACATTATTTTAGTAAAAGGGAACATTTTAAGGAACAAGTTGATCAGTTAGACAGTGGCAATCCTACTCTTTATGTTGATTTTGACAAGGTGTGCAAAACTTGTAGATTATGGAGGTGAACAAATTCAAACTGAAGGCTCAGTAGTGCTTTCATGTTACTCTGCAGAAAGAAGCTACAACTTGTCAAGAAGTACATCCAGTCATTATTAGGGCTCAGAGATAAGTTGAAAATAGAACTGATTTCATTTAATAAGGAAGTCCACCAAGTTAGCTTAAAAGACCACTACTCTAATTTTGCCCAGCACATTTTCTCTACCTATGATGATCTGTTTGAAGACAAACTAAGCAGGCTTCCAGTTGTGTACTCCATGAAGTTAGACCCAGAGGTCAGTCCAATTATCAGGCCAGCACATAAAGTTCCAAAAGCCATGGAGGACAAAGTCAAAGCCAACTGAATGGGTATCTTCCATGGTGGTAGCTAATAAGAAAAGCTCAGATGAAATCAGAATATATACTGACCCATGAGATTTGAATGAAGTGTTAAAAAGGCCTCATCATCCAATGCGCACAGTCAAAGAAGTTGCAGTCTTGATGCCAAATGCCACTATTTTTTCTGTCTTCAATGCAAAGGGTTCATTTTGGCAAATTCAGCGTGACAAAAAATCATCATTGCTCACTATGTTCAGTACTCCATTTGGCAGGTACAGATTTTTGAGAATGTCATTTGGGATTAATTCTGCGAGTGAAGTCTTTCAATGGGCAGTGGAGCAAATTTTTTCTGGGTATCCTTGTGCTATCACAGTAGATGACATACTGGTACAAGTTCGTGATGAAGTAGAACATGACAGAAACCTCAGAAAAGTTCTAGAAAGGGCACATTAAGTGAATCTTAAGCTCAATCCACACAAATGCAAATTCAGGCTACAAGAAGTTACTTATGTTGTTCATTTATTTACGAGTACAGGCTTAGGACCAGACCCTTCAAAACAAACAGCCATTCTTGAGATGCCAGCTCCAGACAATGTTCAAGCCCTGCAACATTTTCCTGGCATGGTCAACTACCTAAGCAAGTTCACTCCAGACTTGAGCCAACTACCAACCTCACTCAGAGAGCTGACCCATAAAGATGCATCCTGGTCTTGGTTAGAGCAACACCAAAGAGCATTTGATGTCCTGAAACAGAGAATTCCTAGTCCACCTACTCTCAAATACTATGATGTTCACAAGCCTGTTACACTTTCCTGTAATGCTTTGAAATTTGGACTTGGTGCAGTCATTCTACTAAAGGATCAACCTGTTGCCTATGCATCGAGCACTCTTACCCAAGCTGCGATGCAGTATGCCCAGATAAAGAGCTTTTGGCAATTGTGTTTGCATGTTCGAAGTTCCATGATTATGTTTATGGTAGACCTATCCAGATTGAAACAGACCACCAACGATTAGCCAGTATCTTGAGAAAGCCTATGCATTCAGCTGCATCCAGACTGCAACGCATGATACTGAGATTACAAAAGTACAATTTCAATCTTGTCTACAAGAAAGGCAAATTTCTTTATCTTGCTGATACCTTATCCAGATTGCCCAGAAATACCACAGAACAGCATGAGAATGAGAACCTTGATTTTAAGGTCATGGAAGTAAGACAATTTTATTCCACACATCTTGATGAGATGAGAGATCACACAGCCACAGATCCAGTTTTAGAAAAGCTCAACCACTTTATCAATCAAGGATGGCCGTCAAAGCAATCTAGTTTACCTCCAGATGTGCAACCTTATTTTCCATACAGAGATGAGATTTTGTCTGACAAAGGTATCATAATGAAAGGTCCAAAAGTAATTGTTCCAAAATCCTTGCAACCAGTACTATCTTGTATTGTGGTCACCCAGGTACCAAATCTACTAAAAAATGGTGAAAGAAGTAGTATTTTCACCTTCTATGTCACAAGACATTGAGAGAGCACTTTTATCTTGCTCAGTGTGTAATAGTACAAATCCACATCAACAGAAGGAACCATTTCAGCTTAACCAGATTCCAGAACTACCTTGGTCAACAGTAGCCACTGATATCTTCAAGTGGAATGGTCAACATTATTTGGTGTTAGTAGACTCTTACTCCAGTTGGTTCGAGATTCGCTTATTTCCTAACCTAGTATCCAGTACAGTCATTACTAAGATGAAATGTCATTTTGCTGTTCATGGAAGTCTGCACAAAGTTTTTCTGACAATGTCACACAGTGTACAAGCCACCAGTTCAAAAGATTTGCTGAAAAATGGGATTTTACTCATGTCACAAGTAGTCCAGAATAGCCACAGTCAAATGGTTTGGCTGAACATGCAGTTCAAAGTGCAAAACAGTTATCTGAGAAGTCAAAATGAGATAATAGTGATGTTTTTCTGAATCTTTTGAATCTCAGAAATGTTCCTTGTGATAAACATGTTGGTTCACCTGCTCAGGGATTTCATTGGAGACAAGCCAGAACCACATTACCAATGAGTAGTTGATTGTTGGTGCCATGTGTTAAGAACAACAGATCAGTGAAAGCCAATCTCTTGAAGAAGTGCTTATCCCAGAAGTTCTACTACGATAAGACCAGTAAACCTCTCAATCCATTACGAAACAGAGAAGTGGTAAGGATGCAAACATCCAAAGGTTGTGATCAGATTGGTGTCATGAAGAATATTGGTCAAGAACCGAAATTGTACATTGTAGAATCAGAGGGAGCAACTTTTAGGTGGAGTTGTCCGGTGTTCCAATTCAGGAGGAAGTTCCAGAGGACATTCCTGTTCATATGATGAATCCAGGAGTTCCTGATACAAGTTGTGCACTGCAGACTGTCCCTGTTGCTAAATTTAGTCCCAATTGTTATGTTAAAAGATATGGTTGAATCTCTAAACCCTCTAGCAGATATGAAGCAACTTGGACATGAACATTATGTTTTGCATATATTAATGCATGTCTAGCTCTGATATCATTTTGCATAAACGGCAATCTTTTTAACTCATTACATCTGAGTGATGCCTCCAGGTTAACTCCTACTGACACCTCTAGGCATCAAATATTGCTTATTCATATTGGCATCAATAATTCCTAAACCATGTTATGTAGTAGATTTAAAAACAATAATCTTAAAGCTTACATGATGGCAAACTCAATTGCATTAATATTTGACCTCTGTCTAGTGCAAGTAAAGAGATATTAACTTGTTTTTATAATATTAATTTACAGATACAATTTTCACATTTTTCTAAATAGCTCAAAAAACAAGGAACACAGACAGAACTTCTCAGCCTCATATGAAAGCTCTCAGCTAGATGAATAAAACATTACTGACAATATGTGCGTAACTTGAGTGGTTGCTAATATATTGTAAGTTTTTTACAAAATATTACAAAATTAATAGTTACTGTGTTTACTGTGACTTATAAAATTCAGTTTAAGACCAAGATCCTAAAGAATAGTGATGCTATAAAAATAGTTTGTGCTGAAGGGTTTGCCACTTAAACTTCTTTCAGAACCCCTATGATTCCAGAGATATGAACATTTGAAAATACACACAAGCGGCAGAATGCTGATGAGAGAAAACACCACCGAACACAATTTCTGCACCAACAGCAAACGAAAAGTTTATTTAAAATAAGCGCTTTCGGTAGAGAGCATTCTCTCCACCTTCATCAGATAATAGTTTTGTATCAAGCACCTCCTTTTATACACAGCTGGTAATTGTTTAATTAATTTACACAGTTAATAGTGAGCTGCTAACCTAAGCTGTAATAAACTGAAGGTGGTGGCTAAAAAATAAGCTACATCAAATGTATTAAAACCATTAGTAAAAAACTAATGATAAAAACTTTTTTGTATATGTACATAAGTCTATAAAAATAAGAATAAATTGACATGAGTAAATAATATTGTGCATACATGAATTCCTTTTTGTTCACTATTATACAACAAGTACAACCCTCCATTAGGGGAGGGCCTTGGCAACTTGAGTTAGAGGAACAGGAGGTTTTTTGGCAAGTACGTACCTCATCATACATTTTTCCAGGCCTAAATGAGATAGCATCTATAAAATGCATTTTAAAACTAAAAGCTCTCAAGAGGTAGAATTTTCATTTTTAATTGATTTATAATTTGTTGTATATATTCATTCATATTTATCTAATATAGTAACAAGAAATTAATAATAAATCACACAATATCAAATTATTAATAACAATAATCAATAATAAATTATATAAAAATATAACATAGGGATGTAGATATAGTAGAGAAATGTATACATTATGTATAGATGTGTATTATCTCCTGCACCTGTGTAGGTAATCTTTTGTGTGTGTGTGTATATATATAATTTCGTATATATACAAATCTATAATTTATTCAACAATAATTTATGCAGAATTTCAAGGGATTTATGTAGAATTTTAACAATTTTGCATTTCCTTTAGTAATTAATTTATCTATGTTAGTGCTGCATATAGTTAAAAGTTAAAATTCATGTATTTATTTACATTATTTACATTATTAGTTAAAGAACAGAATTCATGTCAGGAGTATGTATGTATTTATTCATTTATGCACAATATTATTTACTCATGTCAATTTATTCTTATTTTTATAGACTTATGCACATATACAAAAAAGTTTTTATCATTAGTTTTTTACTAATGGTTTTAATACATTTGATGTAGCTTATTTTTTAGCCACCACCTTCAGTTTATTACAGCTTAGGTTAGCAGCTCACTATTAACTGTGTAAATTAATTAAACAATTACCAGCTCTGTATAAAAGGAGGTGCTTGATACAAAACTATTATCTGATGAAGTCAGCATTCTGCCGCTTGTGTGTATTTTCAACAGTTTTATTGGTTTCACTTCGTCAAGATATGAACATTTGTTTGAAATGTGAGGACATAATTTGACTATGTCAATAGGCTTAGGCTCTGCCCATTGGAAGTTATAGGTTCATAGATTCATAGGTAGGTACTAGGCTATTGGCCCTAGGGACTATACAAGCCTAGCCAAAAAGGTACCCTGGCTTTCGCCACCCAAGAAAATTATTTTCCTGTGCCCCTGTCAAGCAGAACCACAGAAGTGATCCCCGGGGTGAATTTCCTATTACCCATCCAGTTACATCCATTACAGTACAAACTTCCTGATCTCCATTGGAGTGAATGAGTTAAGAGGAAGGATGTAGATCAATATGTGTGTATATACCTTTAAGAAGCTATCCAAGGGCTTGCACAAGTGTATAAATACTGAGCACGTGCAAGCCTAACTGCCATTTTGTAGTTAGCTGTTGAGATGTAACATGTATGTATGTAAGTTCTGTTTGTTAACTAGTTTGTTCATATTTAATGATGCTGCTATCCATCCTGATGTATTCGTATGTATTAAAGCATCAGAACAAAACCCCAAGACTTCTTGTTTTATGTATTAGAGACAAACAAGCCACAAAACCTTTCCATATCCTTACCTGGAATCTTCTCTAATGTGCTGACCTGATATGAATTTAATCCATAAATGGTTTCTCAAAGAAAACTCTCCCCCTGTTGTTGGCACCTACTCCATTCACCATCACTGCACTTGGGCTGACTTCACTACCCTACCTCCAATTCCCACATTCCTCCACTACATCTAAACTTATACTCCTAAACCCCACTCACTACACCCATACAACATATCATATCAAACTCTTACTCCATCATACCTACAACATCACCTACATATGACCTTCATTCTGTTTCTTTAACAATTGCATCATCTAGTACTCATTTACCTGGATCTCATTCCTTACTTTATCAAACAGTTTACATACTTCAACTATAATTACCTAATTTATTTCACTAATATTAGTAGTATATAACTCTAATCACACTGCCTACTATTCAAAATATACTATACTGTACACCCAATACATACTACTCCAGTACTATCTACAATAAAACTATCCTCGTCTGCAACACTTTTGGCTGGCATCCACCTAGCCCTGTTCTTACTCCTTTCTCTCTACTTACTGCAATGACAACCTACCACACATACCAACTTACAAACATTATCTTACTTACCTATCCATATCATTTGTTTACTTAACCTTATCTTCACTACAATATCTGTACACATATCATCTAAACCATTCCCAACTATCCATACTGACCACTTCTCATTTAAGCATACAGAAATGCAAAATAACAAGACTAGAATCATTAGAAAAAAATAACAAACTGCTAAGTAGTTCTATTCCCTACCACATTTATTGATTAAGGTCAAACTTAGCAGAGGCATACATCCTAACACAGGCCCTGTCCCAAATAAGCAAAGCATGCCCAAACACATGCCCAAACAAACAATCCCAGGCTACCTCAACCATCCACAGTTCACCACTAGCCAATCAAACCTATTCTTCCTTAACATGAACCTCAGAAGCATATTTAATAAAATACATGAATTTCTTGCCTGGCTGACACATTGTTCCTCAGATAAAATCATAATAACTGAAACTTGGTTAAAACCAGAAAGGACAGATGATGAAATACTACCTCAGACTATAATATTCTCAGGATGTAATTTAAAAAATAAGTGCAGAGAAGGCATAGCAATTGTCTATACAAACAGTTTTGATTTAAACCCCTACCCCTAAAATATCCCTATTTTCAACAATGCAGAACACATACTAGCCCATCTCAAAATAAACACAGAGAACTCCATGAACCTTTGGACAGATTTGCATTCCTCCCAGTGACAACAATGCTAGAGCCAAATGAAGTTCTGCAATTTATATCACAAGATATAAACCAAGAAATGATCATACCGGGCAACCTTAATATTGACAGGAACATATTTAAATTGGAACCCCGCTAAACCTTACAAATGTATTCAATTTCTCACAACTAACACAAACCACCACTAGACTGGACCATAAATTAAGCCGACAACCAATCCTTGAATGGATTTTAACCAATAAAACCTCATGTAAAAAATTATCAGAATGTCTCCCTGAAGGAATCAATGACCACATCACAACCTACATAATAAGAAAACATCTTAGCCTAAGCAAAAAAGTAACTTACAATCAAGTATGTAACCTCACTAAATTTAAGAAAGAAGACTTCATCTCCTCCCTCATACTCTGTGATTGGAAACCATTAAAAACACTTTCCCTAGATGACGCAGTATTCCAATTGTACAACACATTACTTAATATCCTAAACAGAATGGCAGCACTCAGAAGAAAGAGAGAGTTAAATCTGTCACAGCACCTTGGCTAGGCAAATACGTAAACTGAGGGAGAAGCAATGGAAACTATGCCAAAATAATAAAACAAATTAATCCACAAAGAAATTTAGGAATCTTAGGAACCTAGCAAAAAAAAAAAAAAATAGGTCAAAAATTATAAACAATCCTACTATAGCCTTGCCTAACCACTACACCTGCTCTACAGCCACTAGCAACAATGATAACCTAGCAATGCAATTCAACTTATATTTTATAAACTCAGTATTGTGTTAATCAAAGATAACACATAGGCATCTCTAGCAGTCTACCCCCAATAAATAATGACTCGCATACTTTCATCTTCCAAACTGTCCAAACCACCACAATAAAAAAATTACTACAAAACTTAAAATCAACTATCTTATCAGAAAACTTGTCTGCTGAATATCCAAAGCTAGCTTCATATAAACTGGCCTTCTCCAGCTCTGTACTAATAAATCACTCTATAAGAGAAAGCCATGTCCCAGTTATATGGAAAAATATCATACATCATCCCACTACACAAAAGAGCCAACTCCACTGAATTCTGTATTTACTAAATAAAAGCAATCTTATCCATACTATCAAACTCCTTGAAAAATGCATTCAAAACCAGCTCATCAAGCATCTCACAAACAATATTCTTCTATCCAAAACACAACATGGTTTCCTCCCTAATCATAGTACCACAATTGTCCTCTTCAGTTTGACTAATAACATCAACTATAGAAATGAAGGTAACTTAGTCTCCTCTGTTTTTGTCAACCTCTCAAAAGACTTTGATACTGTTTCTCATCAAAATCTCCTCCTGGAAATTTCCTCCCTTGGTTCAGTCTGACATTTCTGTCATGGTGTCATAGCTATGTAACAAATAGACAGCAAGCAGTTAAGTAGCAACAGGATATTTAAGCAATAACCCATGTATGGGTGTGGGTAATGTTGGATTTACCCATGGTTAGTGTGGTTTTGTCATGAGGGACGAAGTCTGAGTGACCAAACAAAGCCAACCATGGGTAAATCCAGACTTGCCCACACCCAGCCTTGGGTTATTGCTATTATACAATGACATTATTTAAGAAGAAAAAAATACTTATGTTTCTTAAATAATGTCTTTGTATAATGTCTCTGTGCTGCCATTCCGTGGTTTGAATGTATCCTGTGGCTGTTTTGATGTACTGCGCATGCGTATGGGACTTGTGTCCCAATGCTTACGCAGTACATCAGTGCTGTGCAACTGTTGCAATGGAGGAAGGAAGATCTCCGTTGCTTCTTCTTTTTTTTTCTTTTTTTTTTTTTTTGTTTAATACAAAAAGAAAACTGGGAGACTTTTTACCTTGAGGAGAGTCAGGACAGACAAAATAAAAGGATAATCAGGCAAGTTTTTTTTAAGTTTTGCAGAACTTACCTGATTATCCATTTATTTTTGTCTGCGCCATCTCCCTCCATTGATTTAAGTCTTCCGGTTTCTTTTTATAGTAAAAAAAAAAGTAAAAGTAAAAAAAAAATGCTAGATATACTGACGGGAAAAAGTCCTGGCAACCAGACTTTTTTCCATTAGTATACTTTCTGATTTACGACGGGCACACTGGTTGGGCTGGTCAATCAGCATGCTCGTTTTTTAATATTTTAGGTGGGGTTATTGTATAATTATCCTTTCCTACCAGCCAATATAGGAGTTCCACAAGGCTCTATCCTTGGACCACTGCTCTTCAACATTATTACTAATAAATTGCACACTGCAACTAACCTTTCCATTATTTTAATATGCAAATTAATCTGTGCTCACCTGCAAAACTCAATCCCTCCCCAAGGTCCAAGAAATCACACAACTCTCTCTCACATCTACTCTTAAATCTAAACAAAAACAAGCTAATGCTCTTTACTCCCAAAAAAATACACAGAACAAAAATCCACTCAGCCAGTAATACCAAATTGAAACAGTCTCTCAGACCAAATTATTAGGTGTCCTAATAGGCATTAAATTACAATGTAACTGTCACCTACTCATCAAAAAAGCTCACTTGAAACTAAGATCCCTTTACATGGCCAAACCATATCATATCATCTCTGCCAGACATTCTATACCAAGAGCCTATTTACTCCCATCTTTTCTGTATGCCTCACAAATACTCATTAACATAAATAAAACCGATAAGCTAAAACTGGAGACTTGCTAAAATAAAATTACCAAATTTGCCACAAAATCATTATACAAAACCTATCACTGTACTGCATTAAAATAATTTAACTGGGAAGAGATATCACACTGCTTAACATAGTCCCTACTAGTCAGTGCCTGCAATCTAATTTATATGCCTGAGAAATGCCCTGCACTCCACAACACAATTAAACCTTAATCTTGCAACAGAGAGCTTAGATCTACTAACAAACCTCTCCTACACATAACTAAATCCAACAATAACTCAGTTGACTCCTTATATTCTACCTATGTTCTAAACTATGGAACAAAGTCCCTCTCAAGCACAAGCTAGCTAATAAACTAACAACATTCAAAACCCAGCTCAAAAACACCCAAACAATAATTAGCTCTGCTTCTGTTCAACTCCTAAATAAATCTATGCACATAAATGCTATTAATTACAGTGCACCCACATTAGAACACATACACTGGTATGCTTAGTATTTCCACCAAACTCTCTCTTCACTTCCCCATGTCCTCCCCATCACACCACCTATACTCTATACCACCTCTTTAATAATAACTTCAGTCACCTCTTCTACATAATAGGTATCTACTCACTAATTTATCTTTCTATAATAATATTCTTGGAAGACTAAAATACAATCTCCTTATAATCTTATACTCTACCATAGTATCCCTCACCTCTATGAAATTATAATCTAATGTTGAACCTCTGTTTCATTGCCATTTAAAACAGGTGTTAGCAGTCTATTCTGTTTTGTAAGTTACTAACAATCATTTTTCAGTAAATTTAATGCCCATTTTGTCTAATACTTGCCTGTTTATTTGTCTCAACACTGCTGTCTGTTTTCGAGTTTGCCAATTAAATGCATGCTTTCTAATCCTAAATGCTTGCTTAATTGTTAATCATAATCTGTTGGAACTTTTCTCCCCAGGCTGCCACTGTGAATGGGCTCTACCTAGTCAGACTATCCTGGGCAACAATATATATATATATATATATATATATATATATATATATAAATATATATATATATGGATCTACTACTATTCACCGAAAGCACATTTCACTGAAACACATTTCACTGTGCACTTTTCACCAAAAGCACAATTCACCGAAAACACAATTCACCGAAACACATTTCACCGAAAGTGATATATGACCTTTTCCCCACTGTAGTGTGACCCTGGAGTTAGTATATGTAGGGGGTGTGGGGGGGTGTAGCCCCCACATATTTTAAATATTGTCAATTATATACAGGGATATATGTAATTGCAATATATTACTGTTCTTTAACAATAATATATACATAAAATATGTGGGGGCTATGCACTCCACTCCCCCAATGAGGGGGCGGTGACCCCACACCCTCCCTTACTATATATACTAACTCCAGGGTTGCACTACAGTGGGGAAAAGGTCATATATCACTTTCGGTGAAATGTGTTTCAGTGAAATGTGTTTTCTGCAAATTTTGCTTTCGGTGAAAAGAGCACACTAATTTGTTTTTTGGTGAAATGTGCTTTCGATGAATAGTAGTAGATCCATATATATATATATATATATATGTATATACATTATGTGTGTCAATGTGTTAAACTATGCAAGGGGAAAGAGCACTGGCTTAAGGAGCCATGCTGTACTTTTGATTTACACATTACTTTGTTCTTACCCACTTAAGAATTAAATACTGTACTATACATTTATACTAAGGCATTTCTAGGGAAAACTATAAGAAATATAATTCCTGTGACATTCAAGCTGTATTCTAACTGCATTCGATCTCCCTTCTGGTTAAGAAATAAGACCTACTTTACTATGTTAAACTTCTGCTTCTATTACAGTCGTGTATGAAATGTTCTGTACAGGTGACTGCAAAAAAACTGGCACAAACATTATGCATTTAGTGTGAGCTTTGTGGCAGTCCATAGTAATAAGCATGTCAACAGTCTCAAGTAGAACATCTCTTTTCTGGAGTCATGGATTCATGTATCATAGTTTTTTACCAGTCTTCTCCAAAAATATCCACTCCTTGTATCCAGTATAAAATTTGATCAGCACGTCATCTCACTGTTCCCTTGTTGCTGAGCTTAGAAACATAGGGTAAAGGACTAATCACATTAATTATTCTTTATGGCTGAAAAGGGTCTAAAGATCTGTTCCCTTATCTAGTTACCAAGTTGAAATAAACAAAACTGAAATAATAGGCATCCATTGTTCACTGGCTATCACCTTTTCACATTTAACAAACCGATAAACACAAAAAACAAGCAGAACAAGGAATAAATAAACTCAGAATGCTAAACCTTGCCATGAACGGGTAAAAAAACAGCATCATGTAATTATAAAATCCAAGAGTTTATTGTTATTGTTAAGTGCTATCATTCACAATCTTTGAAATTCATCAGAACAATAACATTGCTTCATATTTCAGTTGAAAAAAAAATTCAAAAACACCACATGACTAGCATCAACCTATCAACAAAGGAAGCCAACACAAATTAATTAAATTGAACTTACATATGCAATAAATATACAACAGAAAAATATACAGTAGAAAAATTTTTAGCTAAAATGATCAAACCACCTCATAATATTTCAATTTTAAAAGACAATTGATTGAACACAATTCATTTAAACCTGGAAAGTATTCATAAATAATTGCCAAAAAAGTTCAGGTCATTCAACATACTCACCAATAAATCCACTCTGAGGATCCTGCAGCATCTTTTCAAGGACAAAAGACAAAAATTCACATCCTACATTCATTTTAATATGCTTAAATAACACTTAGTATTTTTGCCCTTCCTAACATCGTATATGTGTTCATATAGATACATTTCCTTAGCTTTCTATTGGTTTTACCAAAATAAAATGCAGGACACATCTTACACTGGGGTAAATACACTACTCATTTAGAGTCACAAGAAAAAATGTCCTCTAGCATGGGTACTTTTACTCCTGATAGAAATAAAACCCGCCTTAAGGATATAACAACAATAATGGCAGAGACCACATTTATAGATACCAACCCTTTGTTCACTTCATGGTCTTGAAATCAGTGCTTTCCCATTTTCCAAATAATTTTTAAAATATCTATCATTCCTATATGTAATCAGGGGTTTATCACCCAATTTAGTCCATAAATCAAAATTCTCATTAAATAATTAAGCTGTACACCTGTTCTTCAACATTTAATTAGGCTTACTTTCCTTTGATGGTTCTGTAATGTCAGAAAATGAGGCAATACTGTATGACATTCTCCTAGTTTTGGAGTTTAATAATGAATTTGATTTTTTGCATAACATCAAGAAATTATCACCAGTGTGTGTTCTTCCAGTTTGTGCCATTACCAAAAAAATGGAGATATGACAGACACAAAAAGAGATTTCTTTATTCAAATGTGAAAACTGTGTTAAATTGGGAAATGCTACTGATTATCTCCGAAGAAAAAAGTATGAAGCAAGAACTAGATGAATTATGACAGTATCAAATTAAAAATATGTGTAAATAATTTTTAAATGGTAAAAGTAAAAGAAGCTACACTATACTTGCCTTTTCAGTAAAATATAAAATCTGAAAGATGTGTAACATGGTATATAACTACATTTGTCCCTGTGACAATATAGTATATTTGGGGTAAAACTAAATCTTTCTCCACAAATGTGTCTACCTTTTCAAAGTCTACTGCTTGGTGATGCTAGCTAGGTCACATAATGATGATGATAATAATGCCTGTTTTGGACAGTAGTTTGTTTGGATTCCCCACCCTACCCCCAAAACACACACACACACACACACACACACACACACACACACACACACACACACACACACACACACACACACACACAAATAGGAGATGTGGAAACAGGAAGATATCTTCTAAAATTTAAACTGAAGCAGCATGAACTTTTGGTTGGGGGGACTTAGAACTGTCCATTAATTCAAAAATATTCAATTTTATTTAGGCGCTCTGTAACAAAACACCATAACAAAAGTAAATTAGTAATGAAACAGTTAAAATAGTAAAAACAAACAAAATAAAACAAAACAAAACAAAATATTGTTATAGGAGTTACTTCTTGAAGATATCCTTGGAGGCAAAACTCAATCTGTATTACTACCTGCAAGGACACTGAATATTTTGTTTTAGACTTAAAAAAGAAAACAGAAAAAGTAAAAACATAGTGCACCTTTAGGTAAGTAGCTTCTAGTTCAACTGTTACATTTTTCTGAACATTTTCTATTTTATGAATGATTTATTTTAGTTCCATGTGCAAGTTCTGTGCTATTTGTATATTTGTTTAAAAATGTTTTAACTTATTTATTAAAGAGAAATAATTTTATTGTCTAGCATAGGATGCTTGTGGCTAATGGTTCCTTTATTAATTCAAGTATTTATGTATTTTATCAGTGCACCTGAAAGTATGGGGCTGTCCATCCTTTGAAGATTTAATAGAGTTAGTGGCTACTATTTAAATATTTAAAGATTTGCTTGATTTTAATAGTAAAGAGTAAGGTGAGTTTTTAGTTGTTAGCTTTGACTAACTGGTAGCAACTTCCAATAAAACTGTAAAGGAAGGGTGCCAGTGCTGGAGAGCTACCACATACCCCTCCTTTTTCTGAAAGATATTCTGTTAGAGCAAATACAAAACAAGTTTGGCCAAGTTTTAATTGCTGTTAAAAAGATTGCACTGTGAGCCATTTGGCTTAGTCTGGGAAAGAATAAATCCTTGAGAAATAGTGATTATAACTGATCTGTAACCGTACAGTGTTAAGCTTATTTGTTTGTAGCAAGGCTTGACTATTGCTCAAGGCAGCCATGCACATTTATTGTATACTCTTAAGGAAGGCCAATTGACCTTTATATATTAACTGGTATCAGTGGTGTGATTCAAACTCCATATTGTTGGTTCCATTGCTCTCAAGTATTGCTGACAGCAGTGGAAGGCTAAAAATCTATAGCTCTTGCCTGTCACACCAATGACAACAGCATAATATAATTTATTGACAGTTTGCCTATCTTGTCTACCCACTGAGGTGTGGGTAACATGTAGTCAGATCCTTTCACAAACCCAGGTGCTTATCTCTTACATTTGTCCCAAGTAATGTTCATCATATTGATAACTGATAAAATTCCCTACATGGATATAACAGTTGACCAGTTTCTAAAGCTTCAGAGTGCCTTCCATACCAAAACCATTACTCAGCTTGAACTGAGCAGAATAAACAGACAGGTCTGAGCACCATGCTCTTCAGAGTTTTCCTGTTGGTGAAGATTATGCTCCTCTAAAGGCTTTCAAGGATTGATGGTTACCTTGTGCCATTCCTTTGCTGGACAGATAAGTTCCCTTTGAATAAAAACCTTCCACATTATAAAAATTGCTGATTTATTGCAATTTCCTATTTAGTGAAGTTATTTTTAAGTTAGTATTGTATGTTTTAACAGACTGTCATAAGACTTAACTGCACCCCCTTTTTCTTGTCAGTTTAAAAGTTGTTTAAAGAATTGAAAACCATTTATTCTGTGGAGAAACTGTGTTTATTTTGCTTTTTGGGCTGTCAAAGTATTTGTAAAGTCCTTTATACTATGTTTCATGTGAAAAAGTGACTTTTAAAGATTATACATTTTTAACATCTTTTGCTGCTTCTTTTCCCCCAGAAAGGGGCACCATTTTTGGCTAAACTATGTAACAAATTACTGGTCCCATAGTCGGTCCTTCTTCCAACCACAAAAAGAAAAGCTTAAGCAAACAGCTTTTGCCACCACAGCAGGCTAGCAATTTGCCTCAGACACAGATGGGTGACTCTGCTGTGGCCATAGCGTGTTCCTCAGGCCACTCATCTTTTAGCCTGGATCCGTCTGGTAGTGCCTACAGCCACTATAGACCAGAAGTTAGCCACATCCTCTGTGGCTGTTGGGATACCCTCATTGGGCAAGGGAGAGACACTCTTGTCTGTCCTGGGAGAGGGAACAGAGAAGGCTTCCCTGTTTAGTCAGAATGTTGTGCTCATCCCTAGGGAAGCTGCTGCTGCCACTAATATCATTGTCGGACCCATTTTTTATGTCAAAAAGAAACAGAAAACTAAACATGTATCTACTCCCCCCCAGATTTCCTTGCATAGGAGTAGTTTATTGGGTTTGGCTCAGGGTTTAATTCAGGCTATTGATCCTTCTTATAAGGTGGTTTCTGGTAGAATAAAGAGGGATACCTCTTTTCCTGAAGAGATTCAAGACTTTGATCTGGTCATGAAGATGAAGGGACAGATGCAGAGTTTTCTCCTCAGCTTTTGATTCAGACTCAGGAGAGAGCTCAGTTTCTGATTCTCCCTGTGGGGAATTCTCTTACTTTGAGACTATTTTCAGAATGTGAAACTATTTTCAGTGAGGAGCTCTGAGGTTTCTCAATCCCTTAGGAAATACCATGAGCTGTTACAGAAAGAATTTCTAGAACCTTCACGCATTCTCCCAGTTCTGTCAACTCTGAAAGATGTGTGTGTCAGTGCCTGCAATTTTCCTGATGGTCAGCCGGCTGCATCTAAAAAAGTTAGATATATTGTATGATGTTCCTCAGTCTTTTAAGTTTTTATAATCTCTTCCCAAACCTGACCAGACAGCTATAGCTTTAGTTAATCTTACTCCTGGTAAACATTTGGTTAATTCCAATCCTACTCTTTCTGAAAAAGACAGGAAAACACCAGAGGGATAAATATTGGGAAACGTTTATGCTTTTGCAGCTTTGATTTTCAGAATTTTGAATCATCAGGATTATATGTTAAAGTTAATTCTGAATTATTGTGAAAGTTTGAGGAATGTTTTTTCTGCAGTTTCTTCTTGTGAGGAAAATGTTGATTTAAATAATTTAGTTTATTCCATTGTACAAGTCTCTGTTTATTGTTTACAGTGTGTGCATAACTCAATTGATACTTCTTCCAGGCTATGGCCACAGCTACTGTTTTGAGGAGGTTTGCCTGACTGCATTCTCCGAATCTCCCACATGATGTGAAAAATGAGATTTTAAATTAGTCTTTGAATAGAGATTTAGTTTTTGGTTCCTGTACTGCAAAGGTTATTAAAAAGTGTGATGAAAGGGTAAGTTGATATAGGGAATCTCAAAGATTTTTTACCTCTCCTTTTCCAAATTTTCTAAGGGATTCTCTAACCCCTCATCCAATTTTGGCAAAAAAAAAAATGAAGAATATACTCGGTCTCACCAAAGCACTGGTAGACAGGCATTTAATAAGAAATGCCGAGAGGAGAGGTCCAAAAAGAATTCAGAACCCCCTAAAACCAAGGACAGTCCAGTAAGTCAGAATGAATATTTAAAGGACCTTGGTCCTATCTATATCTTTACAAGGCATTACAATCTTAATTCCTTCTCTAGTTCTAGATTAGGCTTTGCTAGGAGCAATCTTCAAGGATTCCTGGACCCTTCCCCTTCTACCTCTCAAGTATAGTACATTAGGCTAATCTACCCATATAGCTAAGGCCACTGCAGCAATGACTAATATGATGAGCATAGCACAGTTGTGTAAGTAAACTTGCCATAACAGTAGATGTTCAAGTGATCACTACTGCAGTAGCCTCTCCCTGTCACCATCACCTTTTGGGTTTTTTTCTGGTGTGTTGTTTCTGCCATGGTGTGAATATTTTTTTCTAGCATTGTCCATTCAGGGCTCAGCCTCCCATTCAAAGTTGGCATGAAAGCTCTGAAGGGCTTGAAGCCCAATCCTGTCTTTCTAGTCTGTTCAGCTTGAGCTGAGTAATGGTTTGGGTATGCCTATAACCTTTGGAAACTGTGCAGCTGTTATACCCTTGGTAGGATATAACCCATATAGCTAAAGCTACTGCATCAGTAATTATCTGAACATCTGCTGTTATAGTAAGTTTACTTACACAACTGTACTTTCTTGAAGGGCCCTGTGGAATCTCTCTCTAGCACCCAAACAGGCAACTTATTAAAACAGCCTAAAACAAGAAAGTAAATAGATAAATAGCTTCTTCTTTGAAAGAATACTTAATTTCCTTAGAAATTAAGTTGAGTACATTCTTCCTTCTCAATTTATGTTTCGGCTCATTCCTCCCTCCTTCATTTCAGTCTCAGTCCCAGATCTTGGATTTATCATTCCCTGTTTTGTGCATAGATATTGTCTGTTATGTCTATCTGTCTGTTTCTCTCTCCCTTTTTTCACTCCATTAGAGCCCCGATAGCATAAGTGCATTTATGTATGTTGTACATCAGATGTGTTCCCACCAGTGCTTGTTAGAGCAGAGATATAATGTATGTGCCCCTGTATTATATGCCTAAAAGAATACAGCCCATTGTTTTGCTGGCCTTTCATGTCTATAGGGGCTTGGAGGTTTAGACTTATATAATACTTAACCCTAGATCTGTCTTGGCAACATAACTCCTAGCTTGCCAATCAATAGCATATAGGGGACCTTTGAATTTTGAACCAAAATTTGGAACTTTTCACCTGAATTCAATAAAACTTGACTACAATTCTTCTGTCTACCTCTATAGAGTTTCAAGACCCCCTTTTCAGGACCATAGTGTTTTTTTTTTTTTTTTTTTTTTTACAATCCACAAATAATTTAGCCAGTTATTCATCCCTTTTGACCTATTTAAAGCAAAAGTTTTGAACACCATCTTCCCCAATAAATTGTGGCAATCTGTTGATCACTTCCAATGCCCTTGCCTATCTCACTTACTATCACTCTCTGGCTTGTCTGTCACAGCCATTCTTCCACTAAGCTTTAAGTTTCTTTTGCAGACTTAGCCTCTTCAGCATATCAAATATTCTGTGATATCAAGTATTCTGTTATTCTGTGGAAAAGAGATGAAGGGCTTCTAAAAGTTAAGTAGACTGAAGATGATACATATTATTATGACCATTTTCCTAAAGACTACCTGGTCATGATTAACAAGTCAGTGGAACTTTCTCAACCATTATATTTGGGATCAAAGTCCCCAATATCCATCATGCAGGTAGAGACCACCTGTATCGCCAGCTATAACATATCACACTTTGAGGTCACTAAATCTCATAGTATATTATAATCCATTCTCTGAAAAAGTGTCATTTAATCTGATAGTCATAAAAAAATGGGCTTCAAGGAAATGGTTAACAAGTAGTAGACCAGACAGACAACATCCACCACTATTCTCCAGACAGACAACCTCCACAACTACTCTGCAGACAGACAACATCCAGTAATACTCCTCATCTAGCTCTACTATTTCTCAGTCACAGACAGCAAAAGCTCACCTTGGCAGTGAAGCCATTCTTATTTTTGTCTTAATGCTTATGCATCCTTTGAAGAACCTCAAGACTTTGACTCATCATCCTGTCCATCACCTTTTGTACTATTGCCTTCAGCCTAACTGGACAATAGTTTCATGAATGGTAAGGTTGCTTTCTGAGCAAAGGGACAAATTATGTTTTCATTATTTGGCTCTTTGTCACTAATCAAAGTCATGAAGATTAATGTGAGTGGCTCTGCTAGGGTATCTGCCACATGTTTAGAACTTTAGCTGGTATCCCATCTAATGTATAATCATATAATCCAGCAGTTTCTTCTTCAGCCATCTAGTTCTTTGCAAATAAGTTGTCTTCCTGTCTCTTTTCCCAGTTCCCTCCCCACTAAGAATCCTTCCATCCGTCACTAACAAATACAGAGCTAAAGGGCATTTTAATAAATCTACAACATTTGTCATTCTTGACATCCTTTCTTTGATCATTATGTTTATATTAGCATCCCTTTACTTCTTTCTCAAAATTATCTGTCTCCTCGCCATTTTATTGATGGAATAGCTTCTTCTTAAACTTGACCTTGTCTTCCTTCACCCTCTTAGTACTTATCTCCTTGTCTCCATATACTCTTGCTTCTTTTTGGGGTACAGTCAATCTATCATCAGTCATTTATTGACTGATGTTAGACTGGAGACCTTGTGCTGCAACACTTTTTGGTGACACTAGAGTTTTCCTTTTTCTCTACTATTGTTCTTGATCAGAGTAGGTATAGCTAGAAAGATAGATTCAATAGACAGAGAGAGAGTGATAGATACAGATAGACTGATAAATGGCTAGATAGATATGTATATATCTCTATCCATCTATCTATATCAGCCTCTCTGTCTATTGATTATATATATATATATATATATATATATATATATATATATATAATTCTGGTGTAGGGAATCTTGCCTCGTTTGACAAACTAGATAGTGTAAAGTGGTAGCACTTTGTGCTCAACAATTTGTGAATTTATACATTTTGATAAGTGTTGCACTTTTGTCATGTATATATTAATTATACGAAGAGAAACAGCAGACAAGCAGACATTGCTTTTATGTGAGACATCGCAGACAAATAGGATACACATCAAAGAAAGAGAAATGACCTGTTTGATCATAGTCACTAAGATGTCATCAACTTTATTCAGTGTAAGTAGGTCATTTAATAAAGGTATAGCATCAATGAAATGTTATGAACCTTAACTATTGTATAGGTTTGCTAGACAAACACTTTTTGTGGAGCCAGGAATTATATTAAAACATTTATTTTTATTTGTTTTATGGGATAGAGCACTGTACTCTATTCACACTAATCCCAGGAGTGGTGTTTGGTTAAGTGACTTTCTCAGAGACACAGACAGTAAGGCCAGGAATCAAACCTTGCCCCTCTGGACCACAGGTAACAAATCATTAGCAGCTCCTTAATTTTCTAAGCCAGCTGATAGACATTGACTGCGGTGTAACTTTGCCAGCAGACACTCTACCTGAATCCAAGAAATAGTACATAAGGTTGCTAGTGGACCCTGTATTTGGATTGAAAAAATATATGACAAAAGGTAACTGTTTTGCAATTTTGCTAGCAGGCACTCTAATTAGATGAAACAAAAAATGACTTTGTGACCTTTTCATTTTACCAGTTTAAAAAAAAAAATAACTGAATTGGTAGTTGTCTACTACTTTACAATAAATACTGTCAGAGGTCCTGGTGTAATGTAAAAGTAAATACTGCAGTACATTAATAACCAAATCTTTAAAATTTAGTTTTTTTACCCAGACGTGCTTGCATACATACTTTTATACCCCAAGTAGACTCCAAAAAATATTTCTTCAGGTAGACAGCAAATGTTGAATGTGTGATGGGAAGAAAGAGGTAATTGGGAACTTATGTTTTAGGAGTGTAATGAGTTGGCAGATTTTAGAAACACTATAAGATGGCAACGCAAAAGCAGCTACCTCTTATTAGTTTTTATTTTTTTTCTAATTTGAGTGACTAGTAGATATGACATTTACCTGCCTTGTATACTTGTACAGTCAGGACCAGCCAATGAAAGAGTAAGGGCAACTCTTTCTTCATTAGCAAGTAGAGAAACTGGATGTAAGAAAATCACTGGTGCAAAAGTGATCCCCAAAACTCTAACAATTTTAGTAGAACATTATTAGTTAATGATGCAGTGTTTAAAACTTAACACTCTGCTTCTAAGTCTAAAAAGCATACCATTTTCTATAAAACAAAAAACAGCAAGTAATGTGTTAACTTGTTTCAAATGTGAGTGAGGAGGTAAGATTATTAAGTTTTGTGCTGTTAATACTGACATGGTAGAAATGCAAAAACTGAAATGCATGCTACAGAGTATGTTCTTATGGAGTATGACAACATCACAGCTAGAATAACTGAGTCACTCTTATGTTATTGTATGTCTAAGCTTATGAAATGTATGGTATATAACCATAAGAAGAAGATGACAAAGAAACCAAGGTATTGGGAATAAATAATCAAAGAAGGAAAGGTGATAGTATGGCAAGAGGCTAAGACGACATTTGGATTGCCGGCATGTGATTGCCTTTCCTATTAGGGATCAATATAAGAGTACAGACAAATAGAAATGGATAGGGGAATCCTGAATGAAAGACCTGCAATATTTGATTTTTTTAATTGAATCTAGAAGAGAAGCTGCTGTTAAAAAAGGGATAATTTGTATGGCATATAACATATTACCCAATAACTATAAGAATCAATCAAAAGAAGTCAGAAAAGGTTGGGAAGAGAGATTAGATATGCAATTCATAAAAAATCAATGACAGGACATATGCATAGCTCCCAATATGCAAACAAATCCAGAAAATTTAGAATTTTTGCCTGGAAGTGTTTCCATAGATAATAATTTTATAACCCATGTAAACTCCAAAGAATTTTTCCTCAGGTAGATGACAAATGTTGGAGGTGTAATAGGAAGAAAGAGGTAACTGAGAACATATGCTTTGGGAGTGTAGTGAGTTGGCAGAATTTTAAAATTCCATGCAGAGTAATTTGTCAAGAATACTGGGCGAACAAGTTAGTGCAACTGAGAAAATTATTTTTTTGAACTGGCATACATCTGAATTGCCTAGACATACTAAGGTCTTATTAAGTTTAAGTCTGGTGGCTGCCAAAACAGCAATTGCTAGAAAATGAAAATCATAATCTAAACCAAATATAAATGAAGTAGCAAATATTGTAACAGAGATGTTTAGAAAAGGGTAGGAGTAAATTACATCGCAAAAATGGAAATTATGGAAACAATCCGCAGAAAAAAGTTTTGGAAGAGGAATGAGTTTTAAGAGAAGGCAATAATAGAATAATTTATGTAATGTTCCCTAGCTTATATGATACATAACAATAGAAGTGAATTATAAAGTTTGTAAATGTGAATATGGTTTTACTACTTCTATATAAATGTAAGTTTGCCTATGTCACAAATGATAATTCAATAAAGGTGTTTAAAAAAAAGGTTAATATAAATGAAGAAGTGGAGTACTTTGCATTCATGGGGCTAAACAAGAATATCCACCTTAATTATGTAGACATTCAAACATTTTAGGAAAACTATTACAGTTTATGCCAGTAATCCCTAATTTAAGTTATGATTTAATATTGAGTAAATATTTCCCCATAGTAAAGTGCTCCAGAAAATGTGACCAGAAGAAGGATCAATAAATATGTATGACAGGCTGAAAGAAAGAGGCAGAACTGCAGCTCAGTACTTCAGTATAAGAATAGGGGAGGAAGAACAAGGGAGCGTCGCTCATACAGAGGTCCAGAATCAAAATCAGTATAAAGGATTTAACACAATAACATTGATCAGAATTTGATTAGAAAATAAAAAGGATCTTGTGAGTTATCTGAAGCTTGACCCAGTGATAGAGGAACAGGAAATCTAAAATTGTAAGAGCTGCCAGTGTGTAAGACCTGAAGGCGAAACAACAGACAATTTGAAGTAAAAAGTCATAGGGGATAGAGGTTTGCAGAGAAACTTACAAGGAATGTCCATACCTTAATAGAGACAAGAACTTGGGTATGTGGGTGAAGACCCTCAGGGAAAAAAAGTGATAACAAATACTAAAAGTGACATAGATACAGAAATGCATAGTTCTGAACCACCTTCTGTTGATGTAAGCAGAAAATTAAAGTGAAGGCAAACTTTAAGCAACAGTAAAGTAAGGAAAGAAGAATGACTGAAAAGACATTTTGTTCTGAAATACCCTTTGCAGAGGAAGACCAACAAAGGTAAGGAAAAGAAAGTGAGAGAGTGGTGTCCAGTCATGTTAGGATACAGAGAAAGCAGACAAGATTATTGTATAGATGGCAGAGATAATAAAGCAGAATGTGATTTGTGTCTGGAACAACCCTTTAAAGGGGAAGACATAGAAGAAGTTATCATTCTAGTCTTTTGGGAAGAAGAAGCTACACCTTCCATCTCAAGACAAGTTAATGAAGAAAGCAACCCTGAGTTAGTGGTCTGACAGGTAAGCAATGAAACATTAATAACCACGATCGGAAGATGATACTTAAAACAAGAAAAACAGAGTGATATCAAGGTTCTATGGTAAACATGACATTTTCTATAGCACAAGTAAAGAATGAAAGGAAATTCCACATCATTTGCTAGTGTTAAAATCATATACGACACTAGCAATGAAGCTAGCACATAAATACATGTTTGGAGGTCACCTGTGGATGGGCAAAACTAAGGCAAGAGGACTAGTCAAATTTTACTAGTCAGGCATAATAAAAAAGATAGAAAGCATCTGTTGTTCTTGTCTAAAATGCCAGAAAACTGCACCACATACTAGGTAAAAAAATCCTTTGAATCAAGTGCCTATAATAGAAATATCTTTTTTGCTTAGGGACTGTGTGTCCAGTCGGCCATTATTATTATTATTATTATTATTATTATTACTATTATTATTATTATTATTATTATGTACATCTGTTATAGGAGTCATTGTTGACAGTGGTAAACTATGCCATTGCTTAGGATGCTATAGTTTGCTTTGGAGTAAATTTTCATCCTTTTTGCTCTTGAGGGGGTCTGGTATGATAGTCACTTTGAACAAGACTGAATTATGATCAGACCTTAACAAGGAGGGCAACACACAGGGGGTAGTGCAGTGACCACCTATGTTGGTGAGTATTAAGTCTAGTACATTTGAGCCCCTTGTTGGGTTGCAGACTGTCTGTTCCAGGGCATTTGTATTAACAAGGTCCAGGAACCTTGGGGCAAGTACGTTTTTGTTCATATATGACTCCATCAATGGAAGGATAATTGAGGTCACCCATGACCAGGGTGTTTGGCTGTATAATGAGGGACTCATGTAGGTCCAGGTAGGCAGAGTGGTTCTCATTGTTCATGGTGGGGGACCTATGTCTGATGATGATATGGAGGGAGGGTTTGCCTATTCCTAGTTGGACTTGGAGTAGCTCTAAGGAGTTATACTGTTTGACCAGTCTTGACGTGTATTTGTCTTCATGGATAAGGGCAGTCAGTGATGATCATAGACTTGCACTGCAAACATAGACCATACAACTTAGTCAATAAGGGAATAAGGGTATAACATGGCTGGACTTATAAAGACCTTAGGGCAAATAGCCTAGTAACCTCCTATGAACCTATGAACCAATTATTATTACTTCTATGGTGGACACTGTGGGGATACTGGTTAAAATCTAGCTATGGGTATCAGTACATTCTAGTAATAATCAACTATATAGTACCATTTCCAGAAACCATTCCAATATAAAATTAATACATCTTCTTAAAAATACATCATGATCAAATCACCTTTGCTGAGGGCATTGCATTAGATATGCCAGGACTCTGAAGTTTATGCCAGGGCTTTGAAGTCAGACTGTCTACCATCTGCCAACTGATGGTTTAGCAAACAGCTTTCTAAAACATTGACATCCATGCTGGGAACAGTTGGGTTCTTACATGTTCTTTGCTATAAGAAAAATACCACAAACTTCAGCTGGATTTACCTCATTTGAACTCCTGTATGACAGGCAGTACAGAGAAGTGCTTAAAATTGCTAAACAAACATAGGACATGAAGAAAACACCATTTAAAAGTATGACAGAACACTACATCAGTTTGCAGTATAAATTAAATTTTGTTATGCTTGTAGTAAAGGAGCACATGCAGACAGCCCAAGAAATTCAGAAAACAATTTGTAATAAAAATGCCCAACTTTTAGAATTTAATACAGCAGCCACAGACAGCTCATCACAGTGAGTCAAAAACTCCTAGTTTTGTGCTGAGAGGGAGGGGTAGATGTGACATGTTGAATTGGAAACAGGTGTGTGTGCCTTTAAAAATACCTTGGAAAGGAAAAGTTCTCACAGTGTTAGGGAAGTTATGTGTTAGCCAGTTAACTAGGTACTGACTGCCAGCTTCTTCTTCTCCTTTCAGCTTTTCTTATTAGGAGTTGCCACAGTGGAACAATGGTCTGCAGAATGATTAGCAGTGGGGTTTTGCTGTGTCGAGTTCCCAGCCTGGTGCCAGTCCTTCCACAGACACATGCTCACACTCACACTTAGGGGCAATTTAGAGTGTCCAATCCACCTGTAGCATGTCTTTAGGGTGTGGGGGAAAGCTGGAGCAGCTGGGAGGAAACCCATGTGACCACAGGGAGGACATACAGACTCTGCACAGAAGGCACCCCAGCCGAGAATCGAACCAGAGAGCTTTTTGCTGTGAGGTGGCAATGCTAACCTCTGCACCACTGCGGCCACCCCTCACCACCACCAGATTGTAAGCACTGTTTTGTTTTTATTTGCACAAAGACAAGTAGGCAAATATTTTGGATTGTTATTCAGATTACAGAATTAACCTCTGTTGATGGGTTGTAGGACATGAATAACCCTTCAGCATTTCTGTTCTCCAGGACAGGCCTGTGGGTTACTGTAGATTAAAAGGGATGGAAGAATAAACTCTACTGTTCCTGTTCATTATTTAATAAGGTTATTGAAGAGTAGATTACCACTTTTATCTGCTTCTTTACAAAGTATGTCTATTTCTTGCATTCTGTAAGTCATTAAGTGCTAACCATTCTTGTTTTGCGAGCTTATACTTACTCATTTTCTTTTTAAATTCTCATAACGCTACTTCTACTTGATTCCATAATGCATATTCAAAAACTCTAACGGACTGGTTGGTTTTAGGCATACAAACTTACTGTTTAAATTTTGGAACAGTTAAAAGTCTAGAAGTTGATGGAGGTGCATCTCACACTCAGATAAAAATCATTTAAGTTTAAATTTTCTGAGTTGACCTGACAATAAAGGATACTTGATTTCAAAAGATCATGTTCTGAATCAAAGTTAACCAGAGCAGAAAGTGGCACATCCTGTTGCTGTAGAATTGTCTGTGAAGAGAATAACTTTTTTAAAATTGAACTTACAGCAAAATTTTAAAATGTCAGCTAACAAACTTAGATAACTTGACTTTAGCAGTACTTTAGGATACTGGTCCAAGCACCACCTGGACAAGTTAGCTATCTTTAGATTCTCCTCATTTGTCATTTCAAAAAACATCTATAGGAGTTTTGGCTACTTTGCAAAGAGACTACAGATGATGCACATTTGAACAATTAAAAGGAACAAATGGTATAGCTTCTGACACTCTAGTGACTTATTCTGTGGCAGATTTTCAAACAAAACACTTTAATTAGTTCTTTGTATTGCACTGATTCTGCAGATAATAATGAAAAACCACAGTGTCCATTGTTTCTTCTAATCACAAAGTGATTATGCTTTTTCCCACATTGTTCTAGTTGCTGCAGTGAAAACAGCACACATTATGATCCTAATGCATGTGTAACTCAAAAGCTTGAATACTTATTTGGCTGAAAAAGTTTTGTGGGTGTAAAAAAATAGAGACAGAGAAAATGCACAAAAGAATGAATGCTCATTTATGTTAATCATATAGGGGTGAATTTAGTTTTTTATACTGCAGGTAAGGAGGGATGTGCAGGAAAATTAATGTGTAAATGAAAAAGTGGTAGTTTTTGTGACATCCGGGCTCTGGGCCAGAAATCAAGGAGCCTTAATCCTCACCACTGACACTGGAGAGGGATGTTCACTTGCAACAAACATAGGCGCACACAATATTTCCAGATGCAGTTCTCCTGCACCAAGCACAATTTCCCTTAACAGCACACAAGGAACACACACAGTCTGGGGGATGGATTTCCTTCTCTCTCTCTCTCTCTCTCTCTCTCTCTCTCTCTCTCTCTCTCCAGACCCAAAGCAAGACTCCCCACTGGCACAGCTGTAGATTTGAGTCCTCACCTCAGCATTCCAAGCCAAGTCCTCCATAACCCTCTCTGTGAAACTAGTGCTCTGTGTCCCTACTCCAAGTAGCTGACACACACACTCTGAGATTTGATTTTCACACGCGCACACACACACATACACACACACACACACACACACACACACACACACACACACACACACACACACACACACACAAAAGCCTGACACAAATTTACTAGCTCTGGTACCTTTTCCCAGACTATAAGGTAGTTATACTGCCACTAGCCAGCTACTCTGAGGCTCTTACAAGGGTACCCAATTATAGTGAGTAAAATTAACACTAATACAAATGGTAGAGTTTGACCAATGCAGCAAGGATTTCAGGAGTGGACACAGTGTCACTAAATAAATATAAGTACTCTCAAAGGTTAAAATATTCTCTAAAAGACCAGCCACAATAAAAAATTTAAATATATTTAATAATAAATAATGAAAGAACATGAAAATGCTAAATATTTATTTACATTAAACACCAGAGTTTCAGAATTAAAATTATACAGATTGAAAGTTTCACACAGATACGAAAAACAATACTTAACTAATCTCAATACATTTTCCTGACTGATCTAAAGAATTACTATTTCCTGGTTACTTACTAAAGCAAGGCAAGATGAAGTGGGTGAGTGGTCTTCCTTCTTTGTCAGGTTTCAAAAACAGTCTGCCCTGAAACTTCTGTCTCATCTAGTATTAAATCATAATTTAGTGCTGTATTACAGAATGACATCACATACATCTGCTCATCTGACTCTGGTTCCCACACTACCCCCTTTTGCTAGAAACTGAACCAGAATTTAGCACATATGTGTTACCATACAAACACAGATAGAGCTTTGCTGAGATGTGTTATAGCATCTGGAAGCTATAAAATCATTTCAAAACTTTCACACTTCCAGGGTAGCAATTAGTTCACCCCCTAAGGATAATACAGTAAGATTCCTAGTCCTGGTTTTCACAGACATTTTGTCTCTGGCTGCAATCAGAACTGTAAGATACAATCTGTATGGCCTAAACCAGGTCATTTAATTTCAGACTATTTTTCAAGGTCAGCTGGACTGAGATTAACTTCTTTTCTTCCAGTATCTTCTGTTACAATGTATTCATTTCAACAGTTACAATACAGGGTGACATACAGGTGTGTTTCTTTTCTGTCCAGCAGGATCCAGTGTTGGTACATTTTTAAACACAAGCAGCTTTACAAATACATTTTCAGCGCAAGCATTTGTACAAATCAGTTTGATGTACAAATGACATTGTCAGCTATGCCAGGAGAAGTAGGGAAGTGGATGTCTAACATATGCCAGCATAGCAAGCTGGAGTTTTGTAAAGAATTATATGTCATTTGTATATCAAACTGATTTGTACACATCCCCAGGATGTGACTTCCATCCACGCAGAAAATACATCTGTAGTATGTTACACAAAGAAACAAGGTGAACCTCTTCTTACTCCTTATGCCAGAAGACCATGAGAGTGTGGCAATACTGTCTTCTAGCAATCCACATTCCAGGATGGACCATCCCTCTAGCAGACAGGCTCATTTTATGCATCCCAATGCCTCACAAATGGTCCCTCAATCAAACAGTGGCCAAACAAAACATTCAGCCACTGTGTCAGCCTTGTTGCAATCTCCATACAATACCAAATTCATCAGCTGCTTTGCCCTTATCCCTCCACATGGATATATACCCAAGGATACTATGTTCCATCCTTGGCCACCTGGACGTCTGTACATCTTCTTCCCTTTTCCCTTGATGACATAACTTTTACAGAAAGCAGTCATAGACAAGGTGAGAGTCAGCCTCATAGACCTTTTCTGCTCCAGGCAAATATGTTTCCTTGTTAAATGACCTCATGTAATACAACCTCTATGGTCACTGGATCTACACCCAAACCTTCTATCTTATGTGTTCGGCAAGTCTCATCCAGAGATCACCTCCCTCATACTAACTGCACGGTTTCTTCAATTTTATTGATGGCTAATAATTCCATCCTTCCCCCTAGAGCAGTTCATATTCTAATTGATTCTCAAAAGCAATCTAATTAAAAATGTATAAAAACAAATGGAAAAAATGAGAAGATTTTTCCTTATGGGCAGTCAATCAAAGATTGGGTCCATATTCAGCTCCTACTGGCTTTTTTCTGCTGCTTTTAGCAGATCTTTTTGATACACATTACAGTTATTCCACAATCAATGTACAGCTGGCAGCTACATCAAACTTCATTCAGGTCTCAGTTTTAATTCACAATTCACTAGCCTCTCAAAAGATGCACAAGGCATTTTCAAGTGCACCTTTCTACTCAGCACACCCCCCCCCCATCATAAACCCTACTCTTCCATTGGATCTTACTTTAGTTCTTCAAGCTCTTACTAAGCCTCTGTTTCAGCCTGCTTCAAGTTCCTGGTTAAAAATGTTTCTTGGATGACCTTATTTCTGGTTCCTTTTACCTCAGCAAAAAAAAACTTTTGAATTACACTCCTTGTCATGCAAAGAAACAAACTCAGAAAGGCTGAGTTTGTACCTAAAGTAGCCTTGAAAACAGCCTTAAACCAGACTATTAATTTTCCAATTTTCTCCCTAAAATTATTCTAAAAAAGGAGAACACCAGCTTTATTCACTTGATGTATGCAGACAACTCAGGTTTTACCTTCAAAGTATAAGATCGGTAAAAAAATATGATTAACTCTTTGTATCATTTTCCAAAACTAAACTATGAACTGTGAGCCGAAGTTCCTAAAGTCACTTTATCTAGATGGTTTTCAGACTGCATTTTCTTCATTTACTTTTGCCATGACAAGCCATTACCATCTAGACCCATCTATACCCAAGGCACGTTCCACTACATCTGTTTCAGCTTCCAATGCCTACATCAAGAGTTCTCCTATAGGTGAGATTTGTGCTTCAACACCGAGACATAGTGAGTGGGACTGTTTTCCAATCTGGTGCCCCTTCCCCCCAGCTCTTCATTTGAAAAGCATAAAAAGACAGGTCCATTCCAGTATATTGGCACTCCAAACTAGTGTTTTCATTGGAAGGAAAGAAAAAGGTTTACTCTTTTGCACTGGAACTCCAAAAAAAGCCTAGACTGGCTCTTCAAGAGAGATACATGCCCTCTCCTTCCTCTAAATGTTCTTTGGAAGAGCAATAAAAAAAAAAAGAAAAAGAAATGTCTGCTTTCTTATGCTAGCTTTCCAAGACAGCGACACATCTTCTCCATGCCCCAGCTCTTCACCTAAAGAGCAAAGCAAAAAAAAAAAAACTTTTTTTTTTAATCTGTAACAAATGGCTAGCTATAACTTACCCAACACAAAGACCTCATGTGCTGAATGTTGGTACAGAAAGAAGAATGCAGGGACTGCACTTCACAATCCTTCCCCCTAAACCCTTAGGCCTGGGGCAGATGCCCCATTTGCCCCACTCTTACTATGCTTCTGCTGCAGAAACATGGTCAGCAATGCACATCTTTATCAAGTACCATAAACTCAACCCCATTTCTGCATCCAGAACTTCTTTTAGTTTCAACATAATCAGAAAAATATTGCCATGATGCTATTTGGGAAGAAAGTAATTTGGGATTATGTCCCAATCATCAAGACAAATGGAAGGGGCAATACAGGAGTCAAAAGTTATGAACTTATCTAAATGATATATCTTTAATGTCCCTCTCTGTATGTCTTGATATCCCACCCACCACGCCCTTTTCAAACTGTCATCTCTCTCCTGGATGGATCCGGTAAACCTAATTCCAAAGGCTTTCTTTTGACCCCTTTTTTTCAGTACCTTAGTATTTTACAAGGGTAAGTTCAATCTGAGAGATCAAGAGGAGCAGAGTACAATGTGGAAAATAGGAGAAAGCTCAATCACTGGAGAAGCTTCTGACTGTAATATTGCTGCTTGGATCCACCATGAAGGTAGATAACTCCATCAAGACAAACAGAGAGCAACAATAAGGATCTATAGTTGTGATAAGTAAATAATGCTTGTTTTATGGCAAGCAAGTTATAGTATGAGAGCATATGATGCATGATTTCTAAACCTTTAGCACATACTATTTGATACAATTTTTTCATTAAATAATATGTGTTCCAATTCTAACCACATATCTTTATTTTTTGAACTATAAGTGTGGCTAAAGTAATTGGAATGAATTGCTGACCATAGGATCTTCTAGTTGTAAATTTTCTTACATATCATTTAATTGCAATAACACATATTTAGTGTCTGCTTATATTTTGTTACTTGTCATTCTGTTTTTTTTTTAACTTATGCAGGTATGTTTGACTGGTGGTATCACACAACCCAACTACAAGTGAGAAGAGTTATTCTATTACATATGCAGATTTCATGCTAATTGGCTGTCCAGATTTTTGACCAGATGTACATATTTTTCAAGTGCCAGATTTTTTCAAGTGTACTGTCAGGGTCCCTACCCTCAGGCATGTTGATAATTGTCCAACACCTAATACAGACTCACACATACTGCATAATGAGGAAGTGTCATTACTGGAAGGGGGGGTGACCTTACATCTCAACAACTCTCTTTTACAGACAGGCTAAACTTCTGGAAGAAGGCACAATGATGCTTGATGTTTCACTCCCCATTGTGCAGCCTTCACACAGAGGTGCCACACAAAGGCATCAATGACAGCTGGCTACTGTCTCTAGAGATACACAAGAGATTGTATGCATAGCAGCAAATGTGCTATGACATAGTTCAGGCCTCGGCTACTTCCACTGAGAGTCAGGTAGACATAGTAAGAGTTCTTCAGGATATATGTGAGGAAATTCAGCAGGACATGAGAATGGAGGTTGTCAGTGTCAACACCATGATGATCCTCATGCACAGTGTAGTTGCGCACATGGCATCTGTGCACAACCAGACTGTGCATGAGGATCATCATGGTGTGGTTGCACACAGATGCCATGTACACAACCACACTTTGCATGAGGATCATGATGCTCAGTGTGGTTGCACACATGGCATCCGTGTCTGTCTCTATAGTGCACTAGTGAAGACATACCAGACATACATATTGGAGACATTGATGGACGTAGCTGATGCAGTGATCCCATTCATAGTGGATGAGATGGCACCACATGTGTCTAAAACTACTGTAGGAATGTATGTGGATTCCTTCAAGAAGAACATAGTTATCCCTTGTCAGTCTTCTACATCACTAAGTAGGACACTTGATTCAAGATCTAGGTCCTGTAGTACTGTTCAGTCATTGTCAAGAGTTCCCCCTGCTCTGCATCTTGCTCTTGATTTATGGGACCATCACTAACACTATCATTAGGGACATTGTGTATGACACATTTCAAATGTGCCACAATTTCAAGTACTGTAATACATGCTTCAACCAACAAGAAAACAAACAGCAGAAAAAAATGTAGTAAACAATGAAGCATCTATGCTGGAAATAACTTCACTTACTTGCAGGCTGGAAAAATCCACATAAAAAGAAAATAAAGAAAGAAAAGTAGACGATTAAATAAGGGCAAAATTTGTGACTGCAATATCATTGACATTTGCTTTACCAAATGAATACACTGTCATTACCACAACAATTCAATAATTTAGTGTATATCAGTACAGCACTTTGCATCACTTGCTACTTTCCTCCACTCCCCCCTTGCTGGTATCCTGTCATTAGGACTTGTGCCATTGACCACTAGACATTGTGCAAATGATAATGGCTATGACCATATGAACACTACAGCTGTGTAAGACATGTAGAAATTCATGATGCACAGTGTTAGTTAACTATACACTATGCAGCATAGCTCACAGGTAACACTGCATGCACTAGCTATTATGTTTGTACCTTTACACTATCATGTAGTGAATGTCATGAACCATAGCTGTTGACGTGCCACTGCTTTGCCTAGTCTGCTGTGTGCCATGCACAAGCCTGCCAGATGGGGTGCTATCCTGCTGCCATCAGTTGTCCACAGTCAATGTTGTCTCTGGTGGGACAAACAATAGAGGGAGATGCACTGCCAGAATCAGTCACTAGCTGTGGCAATTTAGCACTGAAGTATGATCATGTTAGGCTGAATGCAGCAGGCAGTAAACATTCTGCATGCTGTAAGAGGTCATACTGAAGGGTCTCCCTTGACTCATCCAGGCAATAGAAACAGGCTTTCAACTGGCTGAACACTCGCTCAATGATTATCCATATTTAGGACAGGGCAGTGTTAAAGTGCTTCTCTGCAGCTAATTGTGGGTTATAGTTCATAGGTATTTACTAGGCTAGTGACAACAAGGGCCTTTATAAGCCTAAACATGCATTCCAAATCTCTGACAAGTTCTGGCACCTTTGGTAGATATAAGAAGGGGCTTGGGAGGTGAACTATTTACAAGCAGAGGCCTGGAAGATGAACCATTTACAGACTACGTGTGTCCATTAGAGACATAGGTGCCAAACCAGGGATGAATTTCCTGTTCCCCATCCAGTTGCCCAAGTTATATTTGAATTGGGTTAGGGAGGAACTTTGCTTCACATGGATGGGGAACCAATTCCAGAGGAAAGGTAGTCTCTGGGATACATACTTGTCTCTCCAGCAGGTCCTATTTATATCACAGGCAAGGTTTAAGTCTTTAGAACAAGTAATTCTAGTTCTGTTTGTTTTGCATATATGCAGGAGCTTTACCAGAGTGTGGTCTGACAATGCCTTGTATTCCAGCCATAGATCACCTCTCAACAGCCTGTAGGAAACAGACTACAGAGATAGGGCCTTGAGGTGGTCTGCATAGGGCATGCTACTTATGCCCTGTATTCTTTTAATGAAGAACCTCTGTGGGCATTCTAATTGTTGGATATGCCTGATTAGGTACATATCAAAGGGGGCATTGTACTCAATGATAGGTCTGACGAATGCTGAATGCAGTGGAACAACGACTTCCTTGGACCTAGATGCCATACCTTTGTTTATAAGTTGTGCAGCATAGAATTATTTCCTCACTACTGCAGAAACATGATGATCAAATGCTAGATTACTGTCTATGTGTGTCCCTAAGTCCCTGACTACTGGGTCAACTCTTAGGGGCGTGTTGTCAATATGAGCTTGTGTCATTAGGAAAGGTCTGAATGGGTAGCCTGCATCACCTGGAAAGCATAACAGGGAGCGGGCATGTGAGAAAGTGGTGGCTAGCCATTATTACCTGTTGAGATGTACATACAGAGAAATAGCTATGGGTAACAAACTTATTTAGCATATACGTACCAACTCTGTAACCATAAGAAATCCTGCCAGACAGAAAGTGTCAGGATAGTGAACTTGTGTACCATATATGTGAATCATGTGCATTGCCAGGATGCTGGGTTGGTATATGGGTGATCCAGTCATGTGCATAACTCATTACCTTCAATTGATGGAATGATAGCTTTTCCTTTTGTAGTACCTCTCACCCTGTGGTCCAGATGAGACCCTGATAGCCACATGGGTGCAATCTGTCATTCCAAACACCTCAGAAAAGCATGCCATTCTACAGAAGGCACACATGGCACTAGATTGGTCCTGTGTAGATATTGGAGAATAGATATGCTTATCCACATTGACCAAAACTATATCAAGGAACTGCTACTGAATCCTCAAAGCAGAAGCCTAAGAGATACTTTAAGTTCCCAATTTGTCTGTTTGTCCACTCTAATCTATAAATCAGTTCTTACTCTGCAAAACTGAACTGAGCTATTCTCTGTCTGTATCCTTTCTTCCAAGGCTGCTGACCACCATTGAACACACTGGGTTGTAGTGTGGCAGAGACAAGCAGCTCAAAGCATGATATAGCAACAAAACAAAGCATCATTACTGATTGCAAGTGAAAGGAAAATGTGTGGATTCCCTCGTTATAAGGTAAGTATGCATACACACTTGCATTCCAAAAAGTGACTCTGAATTTCAAAAGGTGGGAAGAATGACTCATTTCCATAGTTAAGGCACATCATTAGCACACATGTATTTATTTATTGACTGATTGATTGAATGATTGACATTTGTTGACCAGGAAAGTCCAGTTGAGTCAGAAAAACATTTTCAGCGGAGCTGCAGGGAGAAATGCTCCACAGTATAACGTTTGAAAATTACAAGTTTAAACAATATTAACATCAATACTCAGCATACATTCTTAAACATAGAATAATGTACAAAACTGGCAAAAAGAAAATATACAATCAAAATATTTGTATCATCAGAGAAAGTTTAACCTTTAACATTTTTAATGAAATAGATATGGTATTTGGGGTCTACTTCTAAACACCGACACGCCGATTCCCCGACACAAAACTCACCGACGCCAAATAACCGAAAACACACAAACCCGACACAAACCCGACAACGCAAAACACCGAACACCAAATCACCGACACACGGAACGTAAACAACACGCGACACTACATACCATACACACTAGCCCTGACCCAAACCCTAACCCTAAGGTCCGACACTATCGCACACTTCACCTACCTGCACCCTAACCCTAACTCACTTACCCACCCCTAGCCCAAGCTCTGACACTATCGCACACTTCACCTACCTGCACCCTAACCCTAACTCACTTACCCACCCCTAGCCCAAGCTCCGACACTATCGCACACTTCACCTACCTGCACCCTAACCCTAACTCACTTACCCACCCCTAGCCCAAGCTCCGACACTATCGCACACTCCACCTACCTGCACCCTAACCCTAACTCACTTACCTGACCACTCCTACCTCCGTCACTATCGCACACTTACCGGGTCACGATCGCAGGTTACCCTTGTCGGTCTTTCCACTGTCGGCGAATCACCCTGTCGGTATACGTACCTGTCGGTCATCTAGCGTCGGTGATTTCCGCGTCGGGCAATCGGCGTTTCGGTCTTCTGAATGGGACCCGGTATTTGTTGACAAGACAGTTTAGAGAGATAGTTTAATTATGAGCTGTCAAATAAGGTTTGGAAATAGAAAGTTTTGACTTTTAAGTAGTAGGGGTTAAGGAGTACATGAGTAGCATGAGGAAAGTCAGGCATTGGTAGTAAGTAGTGTAGGGATAGGAGATAAGTATAGAGATGAAGGGGAGATAGTGTAAAAAGTTGCTTTAGGCAGTATTGAGGGGAGCAGATAGCATGGGTGTGGCTAGAAATACATAAGTTTGTGGCTATGTGAAGTGTGGGATTATAGGTCAGGATTAAGTGAGAAGAAAGTGTAGGAGGATCTTGAGATGTAATGGAGGATGGAAGTATTAATTGTAAGCTTAAAAAATAAGTTAGATATAGGACTTAGCAGAAGGTGCTTCAACAAAGTATTAGTTTAAGGCTGTGCACACACAACAAAGTATTAGTTTAAGGGTGTGCATACATGCAACTGGCATATTGTATGTTTTTTATTTTTTATATTTTTCCCGTAACAGATTTGTTTGTTTTTCAATTCAATTGTACAGGTTATAGGTCACATTAAAGGTGGGAAAAGTTTTGAAATGATTTATTGTGGTCTATTTTTTTATATCACAAAACCCTGGAATTTTAACAGGGGTGTGTAAACTTTTTTATATCTACTGTAGGTGTTAAGGTTGGGTCTGCACTAAAAGTAAACAGCACCAACCAGAAAGCAGTAGCAGCAGGACATGAAAAGGCTTCATTTCAACTCCTGATTCTGCCTGATGTCTGCTAAAATAGACACACACACATTTTGAATGAAACTGCTTCCCTTAAAATGCATAAACATGTCAACTACTTCCCCACTGTTTTACTAGCTTTCATAGCCAACACAACACTTCACATTTTTAATCTATTTTTTGATTAGCTAGTAGTACATGGATAAGTTTAATTTCCATGCACTACAAAGAATTATGACTGGATCTCCGATCATAAAGAAGTCCCTGGATGCCAAGATTCACCTCTCAAGTTTTGCTCCAGAGGTGAATTTTTTGGCATCCATGTCTCAGACACATAATATGCTCTTTAGAATCAACAACCCAATCATAATACTCTATGTTGTTGGAAGGCGAGTCATTAGCCCGTAGTTCTTTCAATGGCTTGCAGGTTTACCCTTAAGGAAAAGTGAAAGAAAATAGTATTCTGTCTCCATTTAAACTGTTGTTAGCATGATTATTAGCCTAAATAAAAAGCTGCAAAAACGATATGAAATATAAAGATTTAATTTAGAAATAGTATAAAATGCTGAAAAATAAGAAGTAGTAAGTGGGCTAACATAGCTTAGATATTGGCATCCATGTAAAGGAGTATGTATTGAGAAACAAAGTCTGTAAAAATAACTGTGTAGATGGCAGATGGAAGGACATCAATGAAGTAAAGAGATGTGACATAAAGTTTCAGATAGTGCTGGAACACCATGTTTCAGATAATGCAAGACTGAGTTTCCATGGATCATCAAACTACAAAGAACCAAAGACAAGGGAACAAAGGAAAACTGTTATACAAAGAAAGAACTGTTATACATCAGACTCTGAGAAAAAAATATCAGACTTTTTGGTATAAATATGAGTGTAATAGTAAACAAACTTTGGGAATTTGCCATAGAGTGCTGACAACATCTGTGTTTCATGCTTGTAGATTCAAAAGAAAAATGTAATAGAAAGCATATTAACTGAAGCAGTTGTTTGCGTATTTATTGTACTTAGTGCAAGACAGTAATAAGACTAGTTGGTCACAATAAATATGCATGTATATAAATGCAAGTAACAGCAAGAAACCAACAGAAGACGTCATATAATTCTTCAATGGCGAGCCACAGTTGCTGGACCAAATTGGTTTCTTATTGTAACAACTACAGCTTTTTTTTTATTTTATTCAGTTAGTACTTTCAGTTCCAGTGCAAACGTTTGCCTCCTTCTTCTGTACAGTATCCAGTAGCAGAACAGTGCATCTCTGCAGATTACACAGGTCCTGTACATTCACACAACTGAATCTGCCAGCTGTGTTTGACCACCTTTTGCGAGAATCAACGAGGGACTTTCCATGCTTTCTCGAGGGAAGACTTGATCACCTTCCACACAGAAACTGGTAATTCTCTTTTTGTTTCTCATTCTACAGCATGGGTGCTATTAGACAGAAAAGCATTAAATGTAAAACTACTTTTCAGGTAGACAGTAATGACAGTCCAGCACATGTATGGTCAGGATTTAAACATCGGTATAAACATAACTGTAGTACATGTAGTACTTTACTAGGTAAAGTTCATGTCAATGTTTTATGTACATTTGACTGCTATCTTAAGCAGCAACATCACTTGTATGTCAGTAAACATTTATTGTGTAAGTTATATGAAACTGCTTTCTGTGTGCAATGTCATAAAAGTAATGGTAAACAACCACATGCATTATGTCCTGTCACCACATGTAAAATGTGAATTTCTGAGTTACAATATTAGTCAAGTCAGTTATTTACAAAATCTTCTGTACATCTTCCTAGACAAAAGTGGTATAAATCCACTGCACATTACAAAACACATAAAAACAGAGATGACTTTCATGGTGAACTGACAAAAAATTTTATAAACTTCTAAGACACAGAGTGAGTTCAAAAAGTTCAGACAACATATGCAAACACTTTTTCAAAAGAGCATAATAGCTTTAAAGTCAGCAGAACAGAATACTGACAAATATAATCTGGTTAGTAAAGACTTAACGCAATAGCAGTTCACTACGCTGATAGAAAATAATTTACGACATAGTATTCTACCTTTAGAAAATGGTTACGCGTACACAGCAGAAACTTTCATTCTGTTAAAGCAAGGCACTTAAATAGTGATTTTAAAACCATTTCAAATAACAAAACAGTTCTAGAGCATAGAAATCAAATGAGAGTAGTTAAACGCAGTAAAGACATGATGTCACAAGACTGACATGCATGTATTTTCTTTTCACCTAAAGTGCAGCAAAAAGCATACAACAGCAAATGTAAATCATGTAAATATATTTGTTTTAAGTATGTGTTAGTTAAGTTAATATCTCTTTTGTTTCTTACAATATTCTGTAATTGTATGATAACATAAAAAATAGCACAGACTCCAGCAAAAATAGTATTCAAAAGCAGTATTATGCATAGTTAGGCAAATTATGAATGTTTATTATAATTCTAAGAGTTTTACAACTGCATTCGAATATCAAGTTGCAAGTATATTAACGAATGATTGAAGGAACGAGTAAGTGCTAAAGGAGTTAAGGGTTAAGCTTCTGGAATGCGCAGAAAGAAAAAAAAGTAAGGAATGTGAGCTCAAATCTTTCCAGGCTGGAATGGGTAATTACAAGGAATGTTGTATAAGATAAAATGTTACTGGCACTGAAATTTATAAGGTCAAGGAAACAAGACTGGTGACCAGGCCAAATGGCTTAAGTTTTTCTAAAACATTATTGTTAAGTATTCACGTACATCATTAAGCAAAAAGCACAAAAGTCTGATCCTGTTTAGTGATTATAATAAGATGTCACAATTGTGCATAAATGTCATTAATAATCTGTTTGAAAGTAAATACTACACCGAGTACAGTCAGTACATCGGGTATGGTATGCAGTTAAAATAAATTATGCAGGTCCCTTTACAAAAAGGGAGGGTACAAATAGCTAGTAGTAACAGTAAACATCTTTTCAAAATGGATAAAAGTGATTCTTATTACAGCTTTGACAGTATAGGCAACAGCAAAAGCTTTATAAAAATATATATTTTTTTGAAAATGGCCAAAAAAATGAGCAAACATGTAAGACCAAAGTGTCACAGTCTAGGTAACAGCCAAAAGAGCAAGCATACATTCAATTCTCACAGCATAAAGCAAATATACAATACTGCAATAAAATGATGTATACTACAGGGGGAAGGGCATGCTTTCAATTTTTCACTAACTGTGTAAACAGTACTGCAAAAGGGACTCAAATGAAAGTGCAAAGTGGTAATACCAAAAATACATTTTAATCTTTCAAGTAATATAATTAGCAGGCTACAGTTTAATGCTAGGTTTGTAAACTGAACTGAGTGTACATTACAGCCATGTATGTACAAATACAAAAACAATCTGTACAAGCACGTGTATTCTGTATGGTTTATCTATGTAAATAGAGTAACAAGTCAAAGCTTGACATTTGTGACTTTTTTTTTTAAAAAAAACAAGACTGCAATGCCTTTGCAATAAAATTCTCAAGCATTGTCAATAAATTACTGTATAGGACATCACTGTATAAAGTCATATTCAAATTCATCCAGTTCTAATAGTAATGGTTGTCATCATTGTGTTAACAATATTAAACTGCGTTAACTTGCTGTATTAAAAGAAAACTAAAGGTTTTGTTTCCCAATGTGTTTCTAGTTAATAGCAATATAACTTGACTAAAAAGTACATACTAATGTAGACAGTTTTTAGATTTAAACTAAAACAGAGGGGAATGTGTACAGTGATAAATATGTTTAAAAATGTATTAATGCATGTGCACATCTATTTGCTAGTTAGATGCATATACACATATGTTGCTATAATATATGCAGAGATAATATAGTTAGTTAAATACATGTATTTCTGTTTGCTAGCATACATATATTCTAGTACAGCTTGAGACAGTGTCTGGAACATGCTTCAAAGACTATAGATAAAAATGCAGCTGCGAGACGAGGCACTCAGCATTCAACACAAGCATCTGCATTTCATTTGCATCATTCTGAACATCAAAACAGAGGGAATTACAATATTTCATGAATAAAACTTAGAAAAATGCTACACAAAATAGAACACAAGGCAATTTTAGTTGTAAAAAGCATACAGCATGTACGTTGGGGAGGATAACATTTAACACGAATATAACAGCATGGTTAGCTGAACAAGGTCAGGCATACATAAAAGTAGAGAAAGAATCAAAGACTGACATAAACATTTCAGTAAACAGCTCTATCTATATTAGATGCTGTACATTACCCCAAAAATGTAACAGTTCTGACAAGGGAAGAAGACATCATGTAAAATGTCACAGTGTGTAGACAATAACACAAAAATAAGAATAAACTCAACAGGAGACAAAGGGTATCATTTCTACCAATACTCTGTTTATTTGTATAAACAACACAGTAATACAAAGAAAAGGACCATAGGTTAAAAATACTTACCGTTTTGAGTAATAGGCCAGTACTTCATACAGATCAAATGGTAAACAAGATATCTCACAGACTGTACATTTACAACCACAAGGAAAGTAAGTCATTATGAATATCTTGGATAGACAGATTACAATTTAGTACTAATGTATCTACATTTGTAAATTGAACAAAATGTTGTGTAAATAAACAATATTGCCTTCAAATTTCAAAATATTTTTTAAAGTGGCACCACAGTTTGTATAAAAGTAAAAGAAAAAACAGAAGCTGACACTTCCCATAATTGGTGGGACATATTCAGAGGATGGTCATCATCTGGGACCAAATTGCTAAATTGGTTAATACATCCTGTGTTGATAGTTTTAGGGGTCATAATAATAATGACAGCTTGGAATTGTTTTCTATGCTGCAGGTTACAAAGAGTTGCAATAACTCAACAAGTTATGATTGTAAATATGAGCAAAGTGGTAAATGCTGTAAATAACAATGCTGATGAAACAAATGCAGTCTTTTCTTTAACTGAAGTTTAGTCCATTCCTCAAAATAATAAAATAATGGGGAACTGAAAGAAAATAGTATTCTGTCTCCATTTAAACTCATGTTAGCATGATTATTAACTTGAATAAAAAGCTGCAAGAATGATATGTAATATAAAGGGTTAATTTAGAAATAGTATAAAATGCTGAAAAATAAGAAGCAGTAAGTGTGCTGGCATAGCTTAGATATTGGCATCCATGTAAAGGAGTATGTTATTGAGAAACAAAGTCTGTAAAAATAACTGCGCAGAAGGCAGCTGGAAGGACATCAACGAAGTAAAGAGATGTAACATCAAGCAAGATAACATATAGTGCTGGAACACCATGTTTCAGATAATGTAAGACTGAGTTTCCATGGATCACCAAACTACAAAGAACCAAGGACAAGGGAACAAAGGAAAACTGTTATACAAAGAAAGAACTGTTATACATCAGATTCTGCGAAAAAAATATCAGACTTTTTGGTATAAATATGAGTGTGATAGTAAACAAGCTTTGGCAATTTGCCATTGAGTACTGACAGCATCTGTGCTGCATGCTTGTAGATATAAAAGAAAAATGTGACAGTAAAGCGTATTAACTGAAACTGTCTTTGTGTATTTATTGTACTCAGTACAATATAGTAATAAGACTAGCTGATTAGAATAAATAGTTAAATGAACTGCGGTATGCATGCATGTAAATGCAAGTAACAGCAAGAAACCAACAGAAGGCAGTACATAATTTTTCATGGAGTATAGCTTTTCCTAATGTTGACCAGGCTGGTCTCTGGTCAGGATGTGCATATAAGCAATTTTTACTCAAGGCTAAATCACCGTACAAAGATGTTATACCTTTAGGCAGAAGATGGGCCTACATCTAGACTGGGGGGGGGGGGCAATGTAGGAGCCTTTCATAATTTTATCACAATTTCTTTGGTTGTTACTGCACTCAATTTCATATTTTCCATAGTAGCACTTTTGTGGTATCATTATTGGTATTGCTTTCTTCTCCGGTTCTCTTTTCGGGTCATCAATGAATTGCTTATATTGCAACTTTCCTTTATATTTTGCTATATAACTTCCAGGTTTTTTTCTTCTAGTGATATTTACAGTTTATCAAGGAAGATGGTGTAAGATAAATCCTTGTCTGTTTTAATGTTATATGTGTCTTTCATCACATCTATCTTTCTAAGAGTTTTTGATGATCATTTCCCGTCTCTGCTTTCTTCTAGCAGTGATATTTTATTTGCTTTATAGTTGTCTGTCCACTATTTTCAGAGTAGTGCTCTACTTACTCCCTTACATTTTTGTTGTAGCACTTTGTCCATTATTAGTTTAATGTTCAGTAGTACAGTCTATTTATTTCTGTTTCTTCACATGAATGTCCCTCAATGATCCCTGTTACTCTATAAAAAAAGATATGTACATGCAAATATAGATAAGAAGAGCTACATATATATATATATATATATATATATATATATATATATATATATATATATATACATACATATGCACACCTTGAGATCATATGTTTGCGCTGAGTGCTTCCATGTCAGATTATTTACTTGCAAGCAGCAAACAACAGATACAATTAAGTGCTTAATTATTAATGTACTTCAGTGACAGCTCAATTTACATCCAACAACAAATGGAAATACTAGTACAGTACATGGGCAGGAAAACACAAAATAAAAATACTTACCAGTATGTAACAGAACACTTCTTTACAAATGGTGTCCCTAGCTTATTTATTACACACTAATATAATTGGTTCATGGCACAGAGGCACGGTTCCCAGTCTTGCTACTATTGATAAGGGCTTAGGAATGCACCTACAGCATTAACAGACATAGTCAACTGTTAGACCAGAGACCAGAGGGCTGGGGTTTCTGCTGCAGCTCCACACATTGGAAGTCTGAGGTGATTGGTCATGTGAGACCCCATAAATGCAGTTCTCAACTCATGCAAGTGCACTAGGTAGTGGTAAGTACGGCGAGATGCTCATTTCACAGTGATGCCCCTGCACTAGTGGAAGAGTCTAAGGAGAGAGAAGATCCACCTGAGAAGACTGATGGAAGCCTTGAGGGACTTTGTTACAGGCAGAGAAATTCTGTATATTGCAGTAAGAGGCTTGGAGCGCTCCTTGAAAGTGAGATGGCAGACAAGGATGACAGGAAGTCTCACATGGGAGGCACAGTGGATGGATGAATGGATGGACTGTCCAAACAATGTATATAGACACACAAACATATGCATACATCGATGTATCTTATTACATAAAATATATTGCACACAATATACATAGAAACACTAATATGAAACATATAGCACCACAGCTTACTTTGCTTAGAGCAATCATTTTGCCTTAAGCGTGTCATGATTCTCATCCATTAAGAGGAACTTTCACATCATTATAATGGCAGCAACAGTAAACACAGATGTTTTTAGAAAAAGTGTTCTTACTACACTTAAATTTTCACTTTGAAATTATAACAGCAAATTATGTTTAGACAAGTGTAATGCTGGCCTGTCTCCATGTTATGGAGGAATGTAGCCTGACTATGACTGAGATATCTTAAGTTTATTAATCTGCTCAAGTGTCAGAGAAATCAGGTGAGGACATGAAGACTGAGTGCTCAATATAAGCTTTACTTTCTCGAAGGTGATTTTTTTTTTCTTTTGTGTAATCATGGCTCCCCTAGTGAAGAGAAGTGTTTCCATGACTATAAGCAAGTATCCAAGCATTAGGCAGCAGGGAATGAGCCTAATGTTTCGTGCAATGATGTGTGTGATTTCATGTGGTGATCTAATTTTCCCCTCCCTAACATTACAAACAATCCTTTACCAACTGTGCTTATGACATATTCCCTTCTGTCATCCTTCATGGAGATGGTGACCTCCCAAGAATACTCTAAAATAAAGCCTTTTACTAAGTAGAAGGGCCTTCCTGTTGAGAGGAATACAGCAGGATCTTATGTTTACTAATAAGTAGGCATGAACAAGACCATTGGGAATAAATGACTGATAATCATTGGTGGAGATAAAAGCAAAAAAAGAAACAGTGATGCTGACTTATTCTTTACATTGAACTCTCACTATGATAATCACATTATAGTTATTTTATTTATCAGCATTTATTTACTTACTGGGAAAGTCCAACTGAACAATGCCCTTTTTCAGCAGAGGCCCCAGGAGAAAAGCTCCATTATACAAACATCATAGACATCATCTGCATTGTTTCGTCATTTACACTCAGTTTGATTCATGAACAACAGTTCCATTGTTCACACATCCTTGATATCACTTACATAATTTACAAACAGTTTTGATTAAAAATAACAATTATATCGGTTATATATGAGTAAAAGTCTTTAAAAATAAAGAGTTAGAGCAACCAAAACAAAGGAAGAAGTGGAGGAGGAGCATGGAAGATAAAGGAGTTGAAATAATAGAGGAAGGTATAGTTGTGATAATAGTAAATTAAGCTTTGTGCAGCAGAGAATTATAGCGCAAATTCATATAGCTCTAGTAGCACCAGTTTAACCAGGGATGGTGCAGGTGCAGAGTCATTAATCTATCAGATATTGCTTCAGCTGGCATTTAAACATGTAAACTTTGGAATCATACTTTCCAACCTCTTGGAGCAAGAAATCTTGGCAAAGCCATACATAATGGAGAGACAAAGGCCCAAAAATTGGGATGATGTTTAAATATTGCTCTTACAGACTTAGAAATTTGATAGAATAACAGGTTTTGCTTTAGCATGAATTTTCTGAAGGGTATGAAGTCTGAAACTCAAATGTCTGTCATTACTTTCTGACTTCAATCTTTAATGATTTGACAGTGATTTGCTAAAAAAACAGAATTTTATAAGAAACAGACCTAAAATATGAGGCAAAAATCTGTACATTTGAGAGGTATGAGTGGGATGGTATTCCAGCTATTGGCAATGCAGTGTGAATGCAATGAGTATATTGCATTGCTGTTAGGTTTAGCTATGGAGAGTAATAATTTGTTATGGGAGCATAGAGGTCACTTAGTTGTGTAAGGCTTATATCATTCATTCATTCTTTATTTTATTTGGGATCAGAAGTTAGCCAGAGACTCTTTCTCTCTCTCTCTCTCTCTCTCTCTCTCTCTCTCTCTCTCTCTCTCTCTGCTTTTCCCGGTTAGGGGTCACCACAATGGATCACCTTGTCCGCTCATGATTGGCATTGGAGTTTTTACGGTGTTGAGTTGCCAGCCCGATGCCCAACCTTCCACAGAAGGCACACACATGCATGCACTCACACCTAGGGCCAATTTTAGCCTGTCCAATCCACTTGCAGCATGTCTTTGGGAATGTGGGAGGAAACCGGAGCACCCTGAGGAAACCCACACGACCACTATTTTGACAAAAGAAAAAAATGGGAACAAGGCAGAAAACTATTTTTGGATGTGATGCCATTCCATTGCAGACTTCACACCTGTACTTAGTCCTTGTACACACACCTACTGACAGTATTAGAGGATCACCAGTTTACCTAATGGGCTGTACTTGGGGTGTGCACTGGAGGAACAAGAACACCTAGCAAAAATCCATATAGATGGCTGGAGGACATGTAACCTCTACAAAGAAAAAAATTCAGTCAGGAACCATACCCCCCCAACCTCTTAGAGCAAAAAAATCTGGACAAAGCCATGAATAATGGGGGAAAAGGCCCAAAAATAGGGACAATTTTTAAATATTGCTCTTACAAACTTAGAAAGTTGATAAAATAACAGGTTTTACATTTGCATGAATTTTCTGAAGGGTATGAAGTCTGAAACTCAAATGTCTGTCATTAGTTTCTGACTTCAATATTTAATGATTTGCCAATGATTTGCCAGATAACCACAATTATATTAAAAATGGACCAAAAATTTAAGGCAAAAATCTGGACATTCTGGGAAAATCTGTACAGCTGAGAGGTATGCCAGGAACTAAACCAGAGATCAAGGAGCTGTGAAATAACAAAGCTTATACACTGCAATGCTTTAAGATCCCATGTATATTCCCTAAGTTACTAAGGTCCTAGACTTTCTATTTTGCTAGAATACTTATTTGTAGTTTGTAGGCAATAGGATGCCATGAATCCAGGACAATTCTTCAGCTGACATCCAACTGAGCACCAAGATCCTGATCACACTTTAGTAAACATGCTCTTTTCTGTTGCAGAGAAAAAAATTGAAGAAACAAAAAACTACAGCTTGTTTTTCTGCAGATATCAAACTGCCCTGCAACTCACTCCATCCCTGCTATTTCAAATGATTGACTCTATGGTCACTGCAACTCAGAGAAAACAAATCTACTTTTCAATGATCTTAGTGCAAAACGGCTACTTTCAGCAGAACAGCCTTTTGTAACTTTACATCAAATCAACACAAGGAACAGGATATTTAAGAAGATACAATTCCAGAAAATGTTCTACTGCAGACACCTCAAGTATCTCTCTGTATCTCTCTGTCTCACCCACGTACAAGCGGACACACATGCATACACACACACATACACACACACACACACACACACACACACACACACACACACACACACACACACACACACATCTTTAACCCTTGTGACATACACACACATATACACGCACACATACACACGCACTCACACACACATAATTTATTACTAATCACAACCGGTTAATGAACTGTCGTTTATAAATCCAAACCTCCTTAGTATGAACACATTAAAATATATTTGTAGTTTGCCTATCCAATTAAAAAGTCATTTGAAATTAGTAAGCTATCCAGTTAGTAAGTTCAGCTACTCAATGAATGCATTCAGCACTGATCTGCTCCTCTTCAGATGATCCTGTGTACGCAAGGTTCCAAACTGAAAGTGGGAGTCAGAGTTGCAATTTATGAGTACAAAAGTTTTTTTTTTTTTTTTTTTACATGTGCTTTTTGTAGGAGGAAGTCCTCCTGCACACAACATGCTGAGGCTTTAAACCCACATCACCTGTCCCCATATCTCCACATTTATTAATTCTGTGATCCCTTCCCTTCTTCTCAGGGAAAAACAGCAAAAACACAAGTAAACAAAAATAGATATTCACAATGGTTATGTACAACATGTAGTCTTGCAATTACATGTTGAAGATGTCCCTCAAATTTAGTCACCTTCATAATCAAGAAAATCAAAACATAACCATATACAGATACAGACTTCAAATGGTTTCTAGTTGCTTGAATAAGCCACTCTTTCATATTTGTTAAAGTGCTTGCAGTGTTATTATCAAGGGCAGTATGATGATTTTTGCTTGTAAGTGTTTACATAGGCATTTTATACCTCAAGCAGACTTTAGAGAATTTGTCTTCAGGTAGCTAGCAAATGCTAGAGGTCTGATGGGAAACAGAAAGGTCAATGGGATACATGTCTTTTTGGAAATGCAATAAGATGGCAGATTTTAAAAAAAGTCCCTGCACAGTACTGTGTTAGAAGTGTTGTGGGAGCAAATGGTTGCAACTAAGGAGTAATTTTGTCTGAGCCGGGATGTAAGCTCTGAATTGCCTATGCATAGTAAGGACTTAATGAAATTTAATGCTCTTGGCTGAAAAAAGTCAATTACTAGAAAATGGAAATCAGACACTAAACCAGCTGTAACTGAAGTACTGAATATGGTAAAGGAGATAAAATACCTGGAGGGTGGTAGCTTTAGAAAGGGGAAGGAATTAGTAGGAAGAATGTATGCAGAATAGTGTTCAGGAAGAGGAGTGAAATTTAAGGGAAGGCAGGATTGAGCAATTTATGTAAAGCTGCAATATATGAAAATTATTAAAGTGTATACTGCATGAAAATAAAACAAAATTGTCAAAATGGTTTGATTTATTTTCTATTGCTGTATGTGTACCTATCTCACTTTTAAAAAAAATGTCACGTTCAATAAGGATGCGTTTAAAAAAAGAATAGTATGACTTCATCTAGTTCTTTTTTCTTATCTAGTTTTATTGGCTTTTCAAAATGCATGCAAAGTTTTAATTAGAATGTGGAGATGCGTATAAAATCGACTGTGAGTGCATTGTTTGAAATCTCCAGTTAAATGATGCTCAGAGCATTATAAATGATGGTTACCAGGTTGTTTTAATTGATGTTAGATCACCATAAAAGAGCAGGAACAACACCTCCGATCGATGCACAGAAGTTTATTCTGGTACCTCGGCTTCCACAGCCTTCAAAGGAATAATCATACACAAACAAGTGCATCATTTTAATTACACAATTGGTTAATTAGTTAATCATACTAATTCATTAGAGACCACATGAATTAAAAGGGCCATACATTGAGGAACAAGGACACACAAAAGAGAAAATAACACACACCCCCCTATACAACTTACTGAAGTACTTATTGGAAAAAACAGCTTAGGAAATAAATCTACATGTAGATAACCAATTTAAATAGTTAAATTATTTTCTAGGTTTAAACCTTTAGGTTTTAAAGTGCCAAAGTTAAGGATAAACATACTTTCCAATTTTAATAATTTATATAGGAAATTCCCATTAGTACAACTGCCAGGTCTAGCCAAGGCACAAAAGAAGAAGGAGTCCAACTTCCCATTATGTAACATATTAAAATGTTCTGAAACTGGACTTTCCATCCTCCTATTTCTAATGTCGCCCATATGTTCCATAATTCTTAACTTTAATTGGCGTTTAGTTTGTCCTATGTAATATTTCGGTGGGTTACACCCACAACCTATAATATAAACCACCCCACAAGATCTACAATTGAAAGTATCCAAAGCTAGATATTTAATGCCATTGATTCAATTTCCTGTTAGATTCCTAACATGTTTGCAAATTCTACATTTTCCACACTTAAACATACCCTTTTCTGATAAGATAACATTTTCCCTATTTAACATAATCTGAGATTTAAATTTTAATTTCTCTTTCAGGTTTGCATATCTACCAAATGAAAAACAAACCTTACTAGGAAATAGATGGCCAATTTCGTCATTATGATAAACAAAAGGCCACAAAAAATCTACTATTTCTTTAAGAGAGGAAGAAAAAGGAGAATATTTACTAACATAAAAAATTCTATTCTCTTCATTCATAACAGATCTATTCTCCCTTTGTTGGTATAACGAATCAGTCCTTCTAACAAAAGAACCAGGGTTACGCACTCTATTACTGCTATTCTTTATTGAAATTTCCGAATAGCCCCTCTCCAAAAGTCTATTTGTGACCATCCTAAATTCAAAATCTAACAAATTAGTTTCAGAAGTATGCTCAAACGTGCGTTTGAATTCGCCATAAGGTAAAGCTTCAATAAGATGTCTTGGATGCGCACTCGTAGCATGAAGAAAATTGTTAGTTTTTTCTATATGGTTTATATTGTACTCTATTATGAGAATCCACATATAATGAAATATCTAAGAACTGAATAGAAGTTCTATTCAGAACATAAGTGAATTCCAGACCAAATTTATTGTCATGTAGACTAGTAATGAAACCCTCAAATTCAGTGGTACTACCTGTACATACAAAAATCAAGTCATCAATATATCTATAATAGAGCACAACACTGTTCTGAAAGAACTTTAGCCTATATAGAAAAGTAGTCTCAAAATAAGACATAAATAGTATCGCATAACTGGGGGCAAAATTTGCACCCATTGCAGTACCATCTTTTTGCAAGAATATCTTCTCTTCACAACAAAAATAATTGTGAGTTAATGCAAATTCTAACAATGAAATAATATAAGAGGTACATGGGCCCTCCCCCAATATATTTTGAATGGCTTCCAAACCCCATTTTTTCTTTATACTTGTGTAAAGTGCCTTTACATCCACCGTGGCCCAATAAAATTTACTGTCCCATTGCATATTCTTCATTTTTCTACAAAAATCATTAGTATTCCCAATGTGTGAAGAAACATGGACCAATTCTTTTTTAAGAATAAAGTCCAACAATATTCCAATATGTTCAAGAAAACAACTGCAGCCTGAAACTATAGGGCGACCCGGGGGGTCAATAAGATTTTTGTGTAGTTTAGGTAGGGCATAGAAACTGGGATCCCTAGGATTCACAATGTAAAGTTTTTTAACATCTTTACTATTAAAGAAACCCAGTCTCTCTCCCCTCTCCAATATTTCTAACAGGGCTTTGTTAAATTCCAAGACAGGATTATTTGGCAACTCCATATAAACTTGCTCATTTGATAACAAATCAAACACCATTTTCAAATAATGTGTTCTATCCATAATTACCCAATTCCCTCCCTTATCTGCTTGACAAAAAGCATATGTGTCACAAACAGCTTGCATATCCTTTAAAGCTTTCCATTCATTTTTGGTGAGGTTATAAGAAAAGTATTTTTTCATAAAATTTGCATATTCAGCCTCTAATTTACCAATTAACACATTCTCAAAAGCCCTTAAAGCAGCAGAATTTTTAGGCGGATAAAAGGAACTGTAATTTGGCAAGATTGGGATTTCAAGTTTGCCATAGCCTGTCACAAAACGTCCAGTTACAACATCACATGAATCATCACATGAATCAGTATCAAAAATATCTGTTTCCCCCTCTATAAGCCCAGAAGTTTCATAGTCATATGTGGAAAGGTTCAGCAAAGAGTCAAAAGAACATGATAAATCATCCTGCCCAACACAAAACTCATTAGCATTGCTAGTTTCCAAAGCATTTAAAGAACTCATAACATTGTCATTAGAACATTTCTTATTTTCAAAAAAACTTTTTAAGTACAATTTCTACAGAAGCGTTTAGCATCAATAATTAGCTCTGATAAAGCAGGTATCTTGGTAGGCACAAACTTGCTACCTTTAAGTAATACCTGCTCCATATCAGAACTCAGTGACAAATCACTTAAATTTACAATATGCTTTTGCTCATAATTGTACAAAACATTTGAAGCAGCAAAATGTCCCAACCTCAGAGTTTCACTTTGAACAGCCAAAAACTGCTCCCTTTCAGCGGCGTCTGTTACGACCCTTGCTTCTGGATTTTCTCTTATTGCCTTGGCGAAAATTCCAATTTCCTTGTTCTTCCATCTCCGCATGATCACTGGCGTCTTCCATGTTATCTACTCTTTCAAATGATACACTTTTTCGGCTTGCCCCCGTATCCGAAGATGAAACAGAAGAATCTCTTGTGAACCGGGAAGCTCCTTCAGTTCTTCCGGTACCGAATGTACCATTCTTACGTTTACGCTGCCATAGATAAATGATATTCCTACTGAAGTCATTGATATCCCTATTTAGCTTATTTTTCTTCCTAGAAATAATGTCACTTTCAAACTTACTAGTCTCTGTATTAATGGTCTTTATAATAGCTGAAAAAACCTCTCTAGGGATTTCAGTAAGTAAACTTTCCTCCACCTCTGCGATTCTAAGTTGCACTATCCCCAGGTTCTTACGGTTGCGTTTGATAAGTATCTTAAGCCAGCTTAGGGTACATTGCAGTGAGGCAGCCTTCCACTCCTCAAGAAACTCAGTCTCATCGTCAGCAAATTTTGAAGCAGGCAGTTTGTCCACCCGAAGTCCCCTGGGTGTAATAGACAAACTGACATATTTTTCCAACAAGCAAGTATCATAGAATAAGGAAGTTTCTTTAAATCTTAATTTTTTAAGCTCATCGAACCTCTTGTCCCGATCAACACTTGCCGGAACTCCCCATGGATCAGATATAAAATGATGCACTTGTTTGTGTATGATTATTCCTTTGAAGGCTGTGAAAGCCGAGGTACCAGAATAAACTTCTGTGCATCGACCTGAGGTGTTGTTCCTGCTCTTTTATGGTGGTTTCATATATTATTTGTTCTATTTGGTTGTGCTGTGTGTTAATTGATGTTAGAGTCAGAAAAGGGGGAAAGCCAAGTGTTATAAATTATCTCACCTTCTTTCTTTTCTCTAAGTTTATGTAACATTAATGTTAGTATGTAAATAGCTTAGGGGTGTAGAGAGGTTTGCTTCCATGTCAGGGGTGCAAGGGTAAGTCCTCGTACAAAAAAAATGGTTGCATTTATAAATCCTGAAAGTGTTGTTGTTGTTGTTGTTGTGAGTTGTGACCTCCCATGATTTTAGATATTTTGGGTTCTTAATAGTATGTTGAGAAAAATGAGGTGTAATTATTCACAACAAATATTGACAATTGGTTCCAAATTAGTAGCAGTGCAAGTAAAAAGATAAAAAGCACCATTTAATATGTCTGTTATTCAGAAAATCATGTTTATTTTATTAATTTCTTAACTGTAGTTCCACAGGGTACAATGGCTTTGTTTTATGTGTGATCTGGGAGCACACTCTAAGTGACTTGCTCAGGATTTTACACCAGGCAAATGCAGACTGAATGAGTTAAACCCAGGTCTATAGACTGGAACTTGTACAATCTCATAGACATACTGTTCTGCATTAGTCTGAAATATATATGCTGACTCAAATTAAAACTGTAGGATTGTTTGTTTATTTACTTTTTGTATCTTAATCTGCATCAGAGTCAGTGCTACAGTTTAAGTAGGCAGCAACGCTTGGCAAACCACATCAAACTCAGATCACAGTTTTACAATGGGGTGTTAATGACAGCAAACTTCTCAGTGGAACCACAATTTTTCTGTATGTACATTTAGTATCACCATAATCTTCACGGTGCAACATTTTACATTCCAAAATTAAAAAATGAAATAGAATGTGGTAATATTATAAATCTTGCTTTGACAGCATACTCAAGTAATGCATTAGTGACCTCTAAAAAATCAGATGGCTTATGCCATAAGAGACTAATTAACTAAAGTGTTTAATGTTTTAACAAGATAACTACGAGACCGGACATTTTATTTTCAGATGCAATGCAATGACACAAAGATCTTAATTTTTTTCTCAGGCAAACAATGTTCATAAGACACTGATTGAAATGAAACCTAGGTCTTCTCTCCAGCTTTGCACCCCTGGCATTTCTCACTGTGTTATATGAAAACATTGAGGAAAACCTCTTAGCTTCAGAAATGTCTTTTATCCTGGCACCTTCCAAGATGTGGTCATACAAAATTACCTTTTCTTAGCATCAGCACACTAATGCCCTCTGCTGCCCTTTAGATATAAATACTGCTCATCTATCTTTTTTGTATTACTTGTAGAATGACTGCAATCTGAATCGTCCATGTAACACAGGTTGTGTCTGTTTGGTTGTATACTGAGAGGAGCTACAAGGCTCTCCCCCTTAAGCAACATTTTTTTTTCCACAGAAAAGGTTGTATTCTTGTTAATTCATCTGACTGTCTGACTTCTAGAATGAATTCATCATAATATTTACCTATATATATATATATATATATATATATATATATATATATATATATATGTGTGTGTGTGTGTGTGTGTGTGTGTGTGTGTATATATATATATATATATATATATATATATATATATATATATATATACATATACATATATATATATATATATATATATAGAGAGAGAGAGAGAGAGAGCTCATATTCCAGAGAATATCTGAAATATCTGTTCTTTAAAAAAGTAATGGGTGCTAATCTTGAACAGTTGCATTTTCTGTTACATCAAATTCCACACTTTTCCTTCACATCTTGTTTCACATTTAGGTGAGAAGATAACACATTTGTAGGTCAGCTACTAGAAATAAAAAAAAGACAATAAAATGTGCTCACAAATTAAAGCACTGAAGAATAGTAGTAAGATACAAGAAATGACTGCATTCGTAATTTAGATGAAGACTGCTGAACAGAGCCACAATATTTAGTGTGAGGTTAAAACATAGCCATAGCTGCTTATGTAGTCACTATAATTTAAACTAAATTGTCATTGACTGACACCAGATCCAGTATATGCTGATGGAAGATGCATCAAAATAATTCATTTAAATCTCAGGACACTAGCAGGATTAACATCTGACATGTAGGAATATATATATTCTGAGTGAGAGACAGACTGTACGTATAACTGCAAGCCCTCTGCAAACACTGTGAAGAGTAAAAGGGCATATTGTAAACAACAACAGCTCCAAAACTTTAGCATACCGCACATCATGCGTAGTGAAATATGCTAGTAAAGATGAGAGGACAGGACAAAAAGTACTGTGGGTGGAATCATGGAGGCACAGACAGGTCCATGATAGGTAGTGAAAGAAAATCAGTTATCAAGTCTAAAGGTCTAGAATAAGTGAACTGTGAAAAGCCTGCACTTCAAAGAATGGTGACATCAGTTCTGTGCTACATGCCATGGTGACATACAGCCTGACAGGGGTAGCATCTGTGACTTAGTGGCAACTATGTGTTTTTCCATAACTGTTGGAGTAAGTTTTCTGTGGGAAATACAATTTTATTCTACATCGTAAGAATGTTCCAGGTACTCTAAGTTAGCCATATGCACTGCATTGCCCTTGCTTTTTAGGTTTGACCCAGGCTTGAAAAGGATCAGTGAAGAATCAGCTCACTTACCCTGTAAATCTTCTTCTTCTGGCTTTTCCCAATTTGGGGTCGCCCCAGCCAAGCTCCTGTCCACTCATGATTGGCAGTGGAGTTTTACAGTGTTGAGTTGCCAGCCCAGCACCCAACCTTCCACAGAAGGAACATACACGCACACCTAGGGCCAATCTGGAGTGTCCAACCCACCTATAGAATGCCTTGGGGATGGGGGAGGAAACCAGAGCACACAGAGGAAACCCACAGGACCACAGGGAGGACATGCAGACTCCACACAGCTGGCACCCCAGCCAAGGATTGAACCAGAGACCCTCTTGCTGTGAGGTGGCAACACTAACTGCTGCACCACTGCAGCAATGCATTTGGTGGTGAAATATCCATGGGACATAGATGACACATGAGGAAGACACCTGCATATACCTATTCCTAGTCCAGAATATTGGGCAATAAATTCTAAAGATCATGTCTAAAGGAACAAAACAACCTTTGTTTTTTCCATAAAAAAGCAGCTGTATGCACCTTAAGCATGTGAGCCCTTTTTATGCAAAAAAACAAAGGTAGTTTTATATCATTTTGTAAATAAATTCATTTAAAAAATTGCTTCTGAATGTGGAAGTCTAAAAGTACACAGCCATATTTATGTCATTAATATTTATGGGTGGGCAGGAGGCACGTACATTGCTTTGGGTATTCAGCTATAATTAAGCTAGGGTAGCATGGGTCAGTAATTGTGTATTAGTTATGTAATTGCCAAACTATTACATTAACAGTCTGTCAGAAGACTAATGATTAGTTGGTTATTTTTCTTCTGCACTATAAACCTGAAAATCTGATATCAGATGTTTGCTTCGACAATAGTAAAACAAAATCTGTTATCTTAAAGAAAAGTCCAAAGGCCTGATTCAATTATGAGGTGTATACAAGGTGTATACCTTGCAGTAACTATTTCTGATTCAGAGACAGCCCTACCACTGTTCTCCAAGTGCTGCAACATGAAGACCTGGAGCACAGTAGTGGGCTTTATCTGTGGTCATGCTAAATGCTAATGAGGCATTCCAGGTGAGAGGCATATACTAATTGAACATTTGTTCTCCCCCTGAATGTCTGTGCAGCTGAGTGATTGACAGAATTGCTCAGCTGTGGCTAATGTAGCCACTCCTAGCTTCTCGTAATAAAGAACATGGCCAAAAGCTCATGTTCATGCAAAATAGTAGCAGTTAGTGCCAGAGAGTTCAGCAATTTTGGAGATGTGTTTATGTGTGTGTTTGTGAGGGACTACATATGTGAATATGTGTGTGTGAGTGTGTCTTCTTGGGAGGTCACAGTGGGGAGTTAGTGAGAGGGTGGGGTAGATTGTGTGTGTGTGTGTGTGTGTGTGTGTGTGTGTGTGTGTGTGTGTGTGTGTGTGTGTGTGTGTGTGTGTGTGTGTGTGTGTGTGTGTGGACTGAATGCATGCATTTGTGTTTGTGGGTGAGTGGATTGGGGGGTATCATACCTCTCTACTCCCCAAGACTAATGAGGAAAACCTGCAGCATTGTGTTTGGGGGAATCACTATACACTAGGAATGACTCTGTCATTTTGTGCCTTAACAGCACTTAATAATTACAGGGATGGGGGAACCAATTGACAGAAGGAGTACTCTATATAGTCTGCCTTAAAGACACTTAATAGAAAAAAAAAAGACAACATGGATTGAGGGGTACCACTAGACACCAGGGATAACTCTTTTATTTCATGCCTTAATGACACTTAGGGTCAAGGGGAACACTAGCCACCAGGCATAACAGTATACTAGCATGCCTTAAAGAGACTTATAAAAGACATGGGTTAAGAGGACACTAGGCATCAGGGATACCAGATCATGCCTAAAAGACACTTAACAAAGACATGGGTTAGGGGGAAACACTAGGCACCAGAGATAACCCTAACAATGTGAGTTAAGAGCACTTATATAACATAAAAAAGAAGAAGATGGTGTGGTTTAGGGGATACCATTTGACACTGGGGATACTCTAAATATTATGCCTTAGAGACACTAAAATGGAGTCAACCCTGGACCCACCCACACCTCACTAAGCATATTAGTCATCTGCATCAGTACCAGACACCAGAGAAAATTGCGGAATAATATGTAAAACTTTTAAAAAATAACATTCTAGGGGGTGGCTTTGAAACCTGTACCCTTGACATGAGAAACAGAAGTCTTAACCTGCTACACTAACAGATACACTGGTGCAGCAGGGGTTTCTTTTTAATATAAAGAGGAACTCAGGCTTTATTCAAGGCCTGTAACAGTTCATTAGTTACGAGGGAGTGGGAGAGGGCACATACAATCACACCTCTCATCCTCTTAGCACAAGAAATCTAGACAAAGCCAAAACTAATGATAAAACACGTTGAGTTCCTACACTCCTCCACCCCCCCCCCCATAACTGGTAGTACAAGGAGCAGATAAAGCTCCATGCACCACAAAGAATTATAATTTTGTCACCTAGTATAATGTTTTATTTTATTTTTTTTTTATATGGATGCCAGGGTTTACTTCTTTAGCTTTGCTCTCATAGGTTCATAGGTTCATACTAGGCTATCTGCCCTAAGGCATTTATAAGCCTGGCCAGAATGTGTTTGGCTTTCACCACCCATTTTAAATTTTTTTTGCTATGCCCTTTTTCGAGGTTAGTATACTGTGCCTCTGTCTAACAGTGACACAGAAGTGATACCCGGGGTAAACCTACGATCTCCCATCCACTCATCAAGATTCCTCTTGAAGAGAGTCAATGAGGGACTCTGCCTAACCTGGACTGGGATTTTATTCCAGAGTGAAGGGAGCCTCTGGGTTATGAATCTGTCCCTCCAGCATGTCCTAGTTATTTCAGTGCTGAGGTTCAAGTCTCGAGCTCGTAGCTCGATGGGATTTGGATTTTCTGAGGTGCAGCATGTCCATTAATTCCGGGTTGGACATGGCTTTATACGTCAGGCACAGATTGCCTCTGAACAGGCGGTATGCCACTGAGTAGAGCTGGAGTTTCTTTAACCGGGCAGCATATGGCATCTGTTGAGCCCTTTGATCCTCTTGGTGAGGTACTTTTGGGGTCTTTCCAGTTGCTGCAGGTGTCTGGTAAGGTACATCCCAAAAGGGGCATTGTACTCAATTATGGGCCTGATGAGGGATGAGTAAAGAGGCACGATGGCGTCCCCTGATCTCGATGTGAATCCCTTCATGATTAGGTGGGCTATATAAAATGTTTTCTAACCACTTTGGCCACGTGGTTGTCAAATGAGAGATTGCTATCAACTTGGGTCCCCAGGTCCCTAATTACTTCTTCTGTACTTAATGGATTACCACCTATGTGGTAATTTGTGGGCACTGTTTTGCCAAAGGGATGACTATACACTTTTGGCATTTAGCTTGAGGCCATGGCTCTGGCACCAGTTGTCTGTTTCTATGAGGCCCTTTTGGAGGATGCTTGTGTCAGCTGGAGAGTCGATTATGGCGCCCAGTTTGCAGTCATCTGCGAACTTGGTCAGCCACAGTCCTTCCGTGTTGGCCTGTACCTCCGAGAAATATATACCGAACAAGAGAGGTCCCAGGACTGAGCCTTGTGGGACACCACTTGTAACTGGTTTGGAGTCTGACATGGCTCCAGCAATTCTAACCATGTGGGTTCTGTCCATGAGCCAGTTTGCAATCCATCTAATGACATAGGGGTTTATATTTAAGCTGGTGAGCTTATCTATAATGCCAGTGGGGTATTGTATCGAAGGCTTTTGCGAGGTCCAGGTAGGCTGTGTGGACCACCTTCCCCTTGTCAATGGCCTTGGTGACTGTTTCAAAGAAATCAACCAGGTTTAAGAGGCAGGATCTGCCCTTAACAAAGCCGAACTGGGTAGGATCCAGTGTTTGTAGGTCCCCAATATCTTTATTTATGAGGTCCATGATGATCCTTTCCATAGCTTTGCAGACCAAGCTAGTCAGGCTTATGGGGCGATAGTTTCCAGGATCCGTTGAGGCACCACCTTTATGGAGAGGGACCACTGTTGCTGTACGCCACTCTTTGGGCACATATCCTGTAGTAAGGCTGAGATTGAACAGTAGTTTTATGTTTGGGTTTAGCTCTTCTTGGAGTTCATGTAGGGCAGCCGGGACACCGTCTGGTCCCATTGATGCTGTGTTTTTTGCTTTGGAGAGGGCGGCTCTTACCTGATCATCTGAGATGTCAGGGGGGTAGCACTCTGCTGGGATAGATATTTGCCCTTTTGGTGGGGAGGGGGGGGAGAAGTTTGCACTGAACCAGTCAGCTAGGATGTTGGCAATGTCTGTGGGTTCGGTGTATTTTTTGTCATTGTGCTCAAGGTGAATTTCAATGTCATATGCTCAAGGTGAATTTCTCAGCATCCACATCACAATCACAAATAAACTGACTATGATCAGAGACTTGATAAAAATCCTGATATTATTATACTGAACAAGTGAGTCATCTGTGTTGCAAGGGGACACTTTCAGCCATAATCTACTTATGAAAGTAAAATGAATATAAAACATAACATAGCTCCACTATTAGTGCATGTACACTACTGTACAGCCAAACAAACAACATAGCAGATTACATGTGAGATTATCAGTGGGAGCAGATTGATGCCAGGCATCATAAATCATTCCCTAAAGTGCTACACTGAATTTAGTTTATAGCTAAGAGACATGGTTTCTTCCATCTCCTAAATAAGAAACACTGCCTCTCATAATGTGGAACAAATTGATAAAGTGTGGAACACCTAACAGCTTACTAACAACTTCAACTAGGAAGGTAACAGGATAGTTAAAATATGCTGTTTTATACTTATAAAAAATATGTTGATGAATTAATATGATTCAGTAGTATTTATCATGGATATCAGTTAAAACATTCCTAACACTGAATGTGTAGCCAACTCTTTCAGTGTGAACATTTGAGGAACATGGACATTTTAAGACCCAAAATAAGGAGCATTCCTCATAATGAGGAACACTTGAGAGGTATGCTGAGAAAATATGCATAATTGTTGACTGTGACATTGCAAGGTCAGGTAGTTTACATGGTAGTCTTCCCCTCCTCCCAAGTAAGCATGTACTTTGTCTGCATGGAAAGATGATATCTCAGTCTAGATGTATATTCACAGGGGTTAGAGAAGAATCTGATGTGAAAAGGTACTGAAGGGGACTTACATTAATATGAGTGCTATGACTCTGATAGCGCCTAATCTGAGGCAACAGAGGAGTTTAATGCCTGCATTTCACAGACAATACCTTCCCTTCTCATATTTCTCAAGTAGCTGCACCATTTTTTATGCTCCTCAAATCTGAGTACATGAAAATCTCACACAGTGTGAAAATTTAGCTCTCATGGACTATATTTTAGAATTGCTTCTGTTTATTTTATCATGTACATTAGCAGACTTGTTTTGTACACCCTGTGTTTAAGTTATTCTTAACTGAATTTCCTATCTATATCATTTTGTATACTTGTGCCATTATTAGTCTTGTTTATTACAATGTATATACTTTTGTGTGGAGCTTTTGTCCCCCTGGCCTCCACAGAGTTTTTTTCTTTTTCCCCAATCAGACTTTCCTTGTAACCAAAGGCAAAACAATTAACAGATAGGGTATGGAACCTTTGTTTAATAAGTTTAAAGATCAAAGAGCAAGTCAGTAGACTCATCCATCCATCCATCCATCCATCCATCCACCCACCCATCCATCCACAATCCCTTTTTTCCCATTTTTGCAAATGGGATAAGGGTGTCACTTCAACAATGACAATCATGCAGAGCCAAGATTTACACCGCCAGGTTGCTAACCCTGCCATAGTTGTTCCTCCATACCACATTCTCACACACATGCTCACGCCTATGTCCAATCTACCTATTGCATGTCTTTTTAATGAAAAGCTTTGTTATTTTAACATTATAGCACATGATTAGTCATCTTAAATTCTGTGTTGGAATGTACGAGTAAAGATTACACATTATTGTTTATAACCCAGTGTACTAAGCTGCAGGAGATTTATTTGACAAGACTGTATTTTTAAGTAAACAAATGTTTAAATACATATGAGCTGTCTCCTAAGTTCATGAAAAATTCACAAACTGGAACATCATGGAGAAGTTTACATAGAATGGCCATGGACCTACCCTACTTTGTCCCTGAATTTATATCATATTTATTTATCATACTTGAAGAATTTAGTATTGTTTTAATTGCCCTGAAAATTGTTCACTTTGGTTCTTTTATTCTCAGTTAACTCATATAAGCTCTCTTTGTATATTTTGTATGATGGACCAGTAGCTCATTTTTTGACTTTTGATTTTGTTATTCACTGAAAACATTTAATAAAATGAAATTTGATAGAACAAGCATTAAGTGCAATAAATTCTTCTGAAAGAAAGATTGCCCAAGGTGTTACCTCCATATATATATTGGAAAAAGCACATATTAAGATTCTTTAGCAAGTCAAAAAGGAATTCTGCCTTCCAAACAACAACTTTAGGCATAATCTGCCATCAAAGGTTTTGATAAGTAGTTGACTAAATAAGAATATATGAAACTTACACATATAATGCTGTGATGGAAATTACAATAGTATACTTTTATGATGCAAGCATTTTTTGTGGTCATATAATCCTTATACTCATATGTATTTAGTAAAATCTGGCCATATGCTTAACATTACTAAAGTGTAACTTCCACCATTCAGTAGGCTAATCAAGTCAAGTTGCATATATGTGCCCTCAGACCCAAAATCTGTAGTTCTTAGGTACAAAGAGATGAACCTCTTAGACATTACAAGTGAATGTTTTGGTTTTCAACTGAGATGGCTTGTTAAGTGTTTTTCATACCATTTCAAAAGTACAAGCAACCTTGGATCTGGCAGGAAGTGACATTCATACACAGGTCTTTCTGAGTATTAGAGCTGTTCTAATTCTGCTGTAAAGTTGCAACTGTCCAACAGCAGGTTTAGATAAATCTCAGCTATGCAGATTGATGTATAGGAGATCCAACATCTATCTGCAATTGGTCAAATACTGGAAAGACGCATGACCTCAGGGGCATGGCCAAGATGGTGAGCACTTAGCACTGTTTTTTAGCTCTGCTTCAGTTTAACATCTTTGACAGGATTTTTACTAAACAACTTAAATAGAACATTTCAAAACTTGATGGATTTATAGTTGAACATCTGTGAAAGCTTTACTGCAAAAAATAGGTTTGAAACTCTTTTAATAGCTTTTTCCTTTCCTTTTATGAAAACTAGAAATAACTGCAATTTGAGATGGAATTTGCCTAACACATTTGAAACTTCCTTCAGGCACTCTTCCCCACCCCCTCAGTCAAATGGTGAGCATGCTCAGAAAGGCAAACCTGAAATGTAAACAAAGGCTGAATCAAAACAAAATATCTGCCCCTTTAAGTTACATTTTGGTCTCTTAAAATGATCCCGTGGTGTGGTACTGATAGCATACTTAACATGCAATAGCACCCAGAAAAGACATGCTATGTTATAAATAAAGTATACAAAATATAGTCTTTTACATATATAAAAGTTACTATTGGAGTGATATCAAATAATGAGAGTAACATTCACACTTTTACAAGTTAAAACTGGACCACACATATCTGTCATTATTTTAATGCATATTTATATGTTATGTCTCCTTTAAAAAAATACATTCTACTTTATATTAAACAGCTCATACAAATAGTGCTTGCTGAATTATTAAATGTTATTTCTTTGAGTGCAATGGCTTTTTTGGGGTTGGAATACTTTGAGATGTTTTTTGTTGTTTTTCTGGTAGTTTGGAGGGGTTTGAGGGATTGTTGTGTGATGTGGAGGTGGTTTGGATTCACTTTTAAGCATTTTTGTGTGAATTATAACTGATGGACTGTTCATTTTCAAGCATTAATCAAGAAAACCAGCTTAAAACAGTTTAAAGTCATGAGCACTTTTGTGATGCCGAGGAAGCTCTAAAAATTCTAAAAACTGTCCAGGTTACTTCTTCCTGGCTAAAAGTAAATAATCATAATATTTTGAATCCTATACTAAGATGTCAAAGAACAAAACTTAGAAAATAAGCAAAAGACAGTGAATTGCTTTACATAGTTTTGAATGCTTGCTACTGACAGTGTACTTGACATGCAGTAGTACCCAGAAAAGTTATGCTGTTATAAACAAAGTATAAAAATATAGTTTCTTACATATATAAAAGTTATTACTGGAATGTTATCAAATAATTAGAGGAACAGTCACACTCCTCAAAGTTAAACCTGGATCACACATAACTGTAATTCTTTTAACTCATGTTTATATGCTATGTCTCCTTTAAAAAAAAATGACAGTCTGCTCTGAGCAGCCAAGTGCTCTAGATTATGTGAAATGCTCTGCATTTAAAAGCTCTCTTAGGTGTTTTTCTGCTGTTCAGCACTGAAGAGTGCGGGGTTTGCTTTGTGTTTTTTGATTGGCTTATATACTACAAATGGAGCCAATAGGCATTGAGGTATATGAGCCAATCAAGAAATAATTTCTAGGCAAAGCAAGCCAATGAAGTAAGAAAGAAATTGGCCAATCACTACAAGACATTCCCCTAACACAGCCGATAGCAACATCACAATAGAGTTTCGCACCATTGCAAAACCTTGCAAAATGGTTATTGTAAACCACTTATTCTTCCATTCACTTTTGGAACATCTTATTTTGCTAGAGGAGTTTTGGAGTTTTCCTTCTACAGCTGCTGCAAGCATTATTTATGAAGGAGTGAGTAGAACCCGAGCATAGTTAGGACATCGGGATGGTGGCACTTCTGCTGGGCTGGTTTGGAGGTTTTGTGAAGTTTTCATGCCTTCCTTTTGTTTTGTTTTTTTTTGTTTTTTTATTTTTGTATCACAGTTACTGACATTTACAGCTGCCTTGCCTACCTCTTTTTCTTGATGAGTTGGTACAGGTCATTAATCCAAGACTGGAGATTTATACTAGTTATTGTTAAGATAATGTCTATTGAAGCAAAACCTGTGTGTTGTGCTAACATTTAAAGGATTTTTGGTAGAGTGTTGTAAAGGTCATACAATGTAGGTGGATGCCTAAAGCTTCTGCCTTGATGAATCATTGAGGGTTGCAGTATGTTAGTAATGCCTGACATTAGAGTTTCATGTGTTGCAGTTATTTAACAAAATGTAAAACATTCTTTTATTTACTTTTACTGCAGTCACTTATGTCAGATGAGAGGCTCATGCTAATTATTCAGATAGTATGTGGTTAATGTGATATGGAACCTCTTGGCTGTTTGATTAACTTTTAAACAACTTTAATGCAGTGTGTCAGAAGAGGTTCCTATTCTAAATGTAGGGCTATGCAAAACATTTTGTATTACTTTTGCACTTATGGTGATGTCTGTTTAGAGATTAAAGTGTTCAGACAATGTAGTCTGATTGAAAAACCTGTTGCTCTTTTAACTTTTTAAAGGGAAAAATGCAGTCTCTCAGTAATGCCTACCTACAGAGCATCATACTTAACATACAGGCAATGTACGTAAGTTGGTGCAAGTCTGTTCATTTTAAATGGATAGTGGTGTTGTAATGCCAAACTATAATTTCGTGGTTATCATTGTTCAGAGAATATTCACTTAGCTGTACTACTTTATTTTTAAATGAATCAGACTGTGGTCTTTTATTAAACACTGGAGTTGCAGTTTCATTGTTCATTAAATGTAGGTTGATGCAAGAACCTGTTCCATTAACGTTTTTGAATGAATTACAGTAGCAAATTGCTGTTGCATTTTGGTTTGAGTTTACTGTTCTGTTTCTAAACTTGTCCTTTTGTTACATTTCATAATGCTCCCGTTATCCTCTCAACACTGAGGTCATCACTACTGTTATTTATGGCTGTGAACTTGTGTAATTAGATGTGCTGGGGTACAATATTGTAGGTATTAGTTGATCTATAGAGTAGCAGTTTTTCTCTTAATGCACAGGTGAAGACATTTGAAGTTCTAGGGGTGCTATGCAGTATGCCAAACATTTTGTGATATATTCTTGGCCAGTTATATACAGCGGCAGACAATAAGGAGTGTGCATCTAAAGTACATTAAATGCATATGTCCATAGATATAGTGCAATGTACAGATGTAGAATTGCTTGCAGTGTGAAACATATAGCAGGATTGTGTTTAGCAAACATTTAGAGCAATGCAATATTGTCAGAAATTGTATTTATGGGCAGTTTTACTTTGAGTCTGTATAGTAGTAGTTTTAGTTTTAGTTGGATACTCTATAGTAGTTCTGTTTTGTATTTGGTTATTTATGGTATAGTAGAGTATAAACAAGTTTCACTTAAATTACAAGTTGTGTTTTTTATAGAATTTTAGAAATGTACAATGTTAATTTTTGGTTATGTGCTTGAACTTCATGCTTTTGTTTAAAAGTCCACTTCAACAAGGCACAATGGACATGGTACATTTTCACGCAGTGTGAAAATAGGGTGTTCCACATTTTGGCTGTTTGTCATACATTGTTAGGCTGCGTGTCCCACATTGGCCTCTTAAGAGGTTGAGAGCTATGAGTCAGCTTTATACTAAACATTTCATATAAATAGTGTTTACTGAATCATTAAATGTTATTTCTTTAAATACAATAGATTTTTAGTGATTAACATACTTTGAAATTTTGTTGTTTTATTTTAGTGATTTAGGAAGGTTTGATGGATTGATGTATAAAGTAGATGTGGCTTGGATTCACTTGTGAATGTTTTTGTGTGAATTTTACCTGATAAATTGTACATTTACAAACCCTTGTCATGAGGACCACATTGAAGCAGCTTAATTAGAATCATGAACACTTTTGTGATGCTGCAGAGTTCTCAAATTCTAAGAACTGCCCAGGTTCTACTTCCTGTCTAAAAGTAAATAATCATAATATTTTAAATCCTATGCTAAGATGTCAATGAATACAAGTTAGATAATAAGCAAAAGACAGTGAATTGTTTTCCAAACCACTGTCAGTTATTAAATAGTTCTGAATGCTTGCAGTATACCAAAACAACAGTTTATATACTAGCCTATAGAATGACACTTCTGATAAAAAAATAGGATTGTGTTTCTCTGTTACTGTCTCTAAACACCTGTTTAACTTTTCTTATTCATAATAACTTACTGATGGGCTATTTTAAGATGATGCATACTAAAAATATGAGACACATTAATGTAAATCAGAAGCATGACCTAAGTGTTGTTAGTCTAATGGAGAGCTTGAGAGGTAGTTTGTCTTTTTCAACAAAGTAGGAATAGGTTATTCTGTGGTACAATGCTTTAGGGTTATATCATTAGGTAATTTTTTTATTTGTTTCAAATGTTTCCATAGCTGAAGATTTCATATTGTTATATATAAAATATATGATAAGCTCTGAACATAAATGTGATTGCATTATATCTGTGTTTTTTTTCTCCCTCTTATGTGTCTTATTTTAAATGCATCTCTATTAATATTAACGGACCAAATAATCCAGTAAAGAGGGGAGTCTATTCAAATACTTGCAATTACATAAAGCTAAAATAGTATTTCTATAGGTAACACAGTTACTTCATAAAGATGTAAATAAACTTTCATTAAAGAATTATTTGGTTTTAGGTGGTTCTGGCTTTCGCGATAAAAGAAGAGGCACCCTTATTTTATGGAAGAACTCACCAGTAATGCCTAAATTAAAATAAACCTATGTTAATAAAAATGTATGTTAAGCATTGTTATAATTGAGTGGAACAGAAAAATATATATATCGGATTCCAGTGGTTGGAGCTAAAGATGCAGAAACTTACTTAGACACTATAGCCTTTTATATGAATGGTAAAGTCATAATGGCTGGTGATTTTAATTGTGTTTTATCAGACAAAAATTCCACTGCAAATAGAAAGCTGAGAATCACATCTTCATTCAAGCACTTAATGGATTTTGTAAATCTAATGAAATCGAAGGATATATATTTGCTAAGGAAAACATATTCACTTCAAATTACCCATTATTCATATAGATATGGAACACAAACAAATACTAACATTTTTGTCACAAACAATCTGATATCACATATCAGAGAGGTTTCAATAGTTTCATGTCCAATATTGGACCAGAATGCTATAATCTTTAATATTATTTTAAAAACTGACAATTTAATACAAGCATACATTATTTAAAAAAAGGTTGCTATGTTAACGAGATCAAAAATTTAAAGAAATAAACATGAATGGTGAAGTAACTGACATTACCCTGTGGGATTCAATACAGTCTTACTTAAATGGAATAGTTACAGGCTGGTATATTAGTAAAAGAAGAGAATATGACAACAAATTGAATGTACTACAGGGCAAAAAAGGCACACTAAAGTTAAGTCTAAAACCAAATGACATTATCAGTCAGTCTGAACTTAAAAACCTAAATACAAAATATGTTGAAATCTTAAATCATAAAGTTTCAATAAACCTGGAAAATTTTAAACTTCAGGCATATTCAGTAAACCCCTTAAGCTTGCATAAACCTGCTCTTAGATCAATGAAAATGAATAAACTAAATCATATAAAAGAAATTATAGCACATATAAATAACCAAAAAGAAAGTAGAACACCACAGAGAGCTAGATGATAAAAGATCTTACAAGTACTACTTTGAATGTTCTCCTCCCTCATTCTTTAAGTAGCCACCAATTCAGTCAGTATATAGATAGCTGTTTCATGTCAAATACATGTATGTATATACATATACATACATATATATATATATATATATATATATATATATATATATATATATATGTGTGTGTGTGTGTGTGTGCGCGTGTGTGTGTGTGTCACCCAGCAAATTTTACTTTTGTCGACCTCAGTATTATCAACCCACTTTGGTCGACAGATGTTCCAGACTGACATTCCCCAGGTTACAGGGATATACTTTTTCCTGAGGGATTGTGTGATCTAAGAGATAGTATATATAATTAGTAGAGAGTGTGGGAGGGCTACAAGAAACACTTTAATTTTGTATGGCATGTTCTGAGTAAAAGCCTCATAGCATGTGCTGTACGGTGTCTACGTGTCTTTGTCAACATGTGCCTACATCAAGCACATCAATATTTCTGTGGATTGACTATTTGTAGTAAATCCATATATTACTAGGACAGTTACTTCCTTTACTACACAGAAGGGGAATTCTACAAGCCTCAACTCAAAATGTTTCTGCTTCATGGGAAGCTTTCTAATTCAAAGACTCCTCTCTCGTTATGGGTGCCACCTGTCAGTGGCTATAGCACAGGTAGCAGTATCACTGGGAAATTTGCATGCTCATGTGTAAGTCCAGGGGAGCATCTAATGCTAATCAGTTGAGTGCTTTCCCCCAAAATGGATACAGCTCTGAACTAACTCAGCAGAGTAATTTTTTTCTGTAAAAGGAAAAAATTAATGCCTTCTTTTGACAGTGTTTACCCATTTACTTTTATGCAAGTAGCTGTGTTTCATACCATGGCTATAGGTAAGTCTTGTGGAGTTATAAGTATATACACCCATATATGTATGTCTGGAGACATACTTTTGCTTGTCTGTAGGACATTAATGTGGCTGACTAGTTGTGTGTGTGTGTGTGTGTGTGTGTGTGTGTGTGTGTGTGTGTGTGTGTGTGTGTGTGTGTGTGTGTGTGTGTGTGTGTCTGTCTGTAAAATGCCATACTTAGGGATTGCAGGTTGGTTAACATATTCAGGCTCAAGCGTTGCACCTTGGTTACCAGAATCTAGAGCCTGCATCCTTAACATCAACTACCAAACTGTCATCAGCAGGTGCATTTTCAAGGACTGTTGAGCTCCAGTGTATTTTCAAGGACTGTTAAGTTTCTGTGCATTTTCTAAGAATGTTGAGTTTGAAGGGAAAAGTTACTGTTACTCATACTGTCTGTCTGCCTCCTCTCCAAAACTTCTACTAGACATATTTATCTTCTGCTATACCTTCCTCTACTTCCACCTACTTCTGTAAGTTAAGTTAAAAAAATAAAAAAGTTTATTTTCTCCAAATGTTAAAGTGCTACAGCCTGAAAATGTGTTTTGTTTTGCTCCACTGCTACTCAAACCACTCTGTATTCAAACATAATTACTTTCATACTTTGTAATTCATACTTTACTACTTTGCACTATTTTATCAGTATTGTACATACATTGCTTGATATTCATGATTATATTCTCTAGCTAACTCTCTAAGAACTCATATACTGTATTGCATCACCTATGGAGCTTTTCTCCCTGGGCCTCCAATAAAAATAGACTCTTCTTGGCCCAGTGGACTTCCCAGGTCATCAAACTGTAATAAAGAAATAAATAAATAAATAACTGTTTTGTTTATCAAATGACCATCATGCTATAAAATTTGAAAGCAGTGTTAGCAGCACAATAGGTAGCAGACTTGGTTTTGGTGCAGAAGGCTGTGGGTTCTACTACCACACCATGTAGGCAGAATGCTGATACTGCAGTATGTTTAACAGTGGATGGATATGCTGCAGTCCTGAGAGTGTCCTCCTTTTGATGAGATGCCTAGTAACTATCTAACTGTTGCCAGTTTGACAGCCATTCCCTTCTGCAATATTACCAGTTTATCATTTTTTTAATGTAACATGGGCAATTTATTCTTCAAGGCCAACAGCCATTGAATTTGTATATGAAACACTGAAATGTAAAGTTGTTTGCCAGTGGTAAATTCTTCATTAGCTCATAAGTTACAGATATCTTTAATGTGGAATTATTCAGATAACTTTTACTTCTGCAGAGATTATCTATATTGATTGATATTGGTGGATTGTAATGACAGAAGTCTGAGTAGCATTTTGTGGTTGAAATGTTCTGTAATGAGTGGTTTTGTCACTATTGGGTCATATATTTTGCTTCATTGCTTACTGACAAAAATATTCAAACCTACAAATTTAAAACATGCTCTAACAAATGGTGCTGTATTATACAATGAATATAATTTAATACAATCAGGATGGAACAGCAAAGAAAATATGTATGTATACATGGTCATAAAAATGTGTGCAAGGGGCCTGTGTTTTTTAAAACAGCCCAAAGGTAAATTTAATCCACCACCGGCCAGATGCATTTTCTTTGAATGTGGGTTTCAATGCTGTTTCAATTAATGTGAGTTTCAAGGGCAGAGGAGCTTACTGCTCATGCTAAGTCTGTTTTCAGTGTGAGACTATATTAGTTTGTTTAGCAAATGCCTATCAGTGTTTATGCTATAAAATCTGAAATAAAAGTATTAAATATTTCTAATCATTGTAGAAGTAAAGAAGAAGATAGTATACACACTGACAGGTTTGAACATTGTTTATGGTAACTGGGGAGAAATAGCCAAGTAATGCGACACTGGAATGGCTGAGGAAGTGCTGCCGGGGGGGGGGTTGTTCTGGGGGAGGCCTGACACATTACCCTGCCTAGGGCCCTATTTGACAATGATCCAGCTTTGACTGCACTTAGGGTTGCCACCCCTCCATTTTTTTTCTGGACTATCCGGAAATCAAACTGATTCTCCAGTAGTTTGGAAAACACTGTACAAACTCTGGTATTCTGTTTCAAAAAGGAAATAGACTATTGGAGTTTGTAAATCGGCTGATTTACTATGCTTTTTTTTACAAAAAAGCATACTAAATCAGTCAAAAGCAGGCAGCAGGAATGGAAAAAGAGGGCGTTCCGTGCCGAGTGATGTCATTGTGACGTCACAAAATGGGCAGAATGTTGGCGGGAGAAGGTTTGGGATGGACGGGGTTACTGGTGATGCGAGGGGTGTGGCTTTACTCCGGTTTTATCCACAATGAAAGGTGGCAACCCTAACTGCACTGAAGTTTTTTTTGCCTCCCCAGGCCTTCAGTGAAGATAGGATATAACCCAGCTGGACATCCCTGTCACAAAAACATAAATAAAAAACAAGCAAATGATTCTCTACACTGTCAAATATTGTGACGTTAACCTAGACATCTGGTGTGGGGACAGAATTCTCTGTCTTCTGATCTTAAAAGAGAATAAGCTAGCACCTAAGCCACAGACACTGGTAAATTGTATTTGTTTACTTTGATTATTCACTGGATCTCATAGCTAAGAGAAGATCCTTTACTAGCAGCAAGAAATTAAGTCATGAGTTAAGACTACATTCCAGTGTAGAATATACAGTCACACCACACAAGCATCAAATTAACATTCTAATGTTGATGATAGTGATATTTTTAAGAAAAGGATCACATCCTCTTACAAGCTGAAAACTCATGTGCCCCTTCCTCCTTTTGCTACCCATACATCTTTCTACCCAAGATCTAAAACTGGGGAGTATGCACATGGGTAAAATGAAAATTGCTGCATTATCAGGTGAAGCCACTTGGGGCACAATCGAGTCCAATTTAGCAAGAAGGTGAGTTTACTGATAACTACACATAAACATCTTGGACTTCCAAGATGGCTACACACTAATCAACAGCTTAATTTCAACTCTTCCAGTGTGAAGAAAGAAGCTGAGAAATAAGAGCTAGTAATTGTGCCAGCTTGAGTAAAATTCAGTCACTGGCTAGCAAGCACACTGCCTGGATGCTAGCAAAGAATACATTTAGAGAAAGTGAAAGAAAATCAACTAGAAAAGGTGAAAAGAAAACACTGACTGGGAAGAATCATACAGCTGTTCAGTAAACAACAGTTCAAGCTTCAGCTTTATTATAAGAGATGGCTTTCAGTAATTTACAGAAAAAATATATCAAATGTACTCAGAACTGATATGAGTAGGGCAATTGAAGCATCTGCATTCCCAGATACAATAATATAGGTTCATAGGTTCATAGGCTGGTACTAGGCTATCAGCCCTAGGGCCTATACAAGCCTAGCCATAACAATTCCCTGGCTATTTCTTCCCACACGATTTACTTACTTGGGCCCCTATCTAGCAGATGCATGACTTTAATGTAGTTAACAAGAGACACAGCCTGTTAAATCAGAAAGGTACAGGTTGTCTTACCCAGTCTGTCCATTTCCAGATGTAATGGATGAGCTATGAATCCTAGTTAATCAGCAGTTTACCTTTCCTTACACCTGACAAGAATTCCTTATATCTCTCCCATACCTTCTTGAAGCCCAATACTGGTTCTGAATCAAAAGTCTCTAAGGAAATGTTAGACAAATTTTTGAACAGCCATAGTTTAATGACCAGGTGACCAAAAAGTGGCCATTCAAAGTGTGACTTCATTAAATAGCCAGGTAATTTACAAAGCCAAGTGTCTTATCCTGACTTCTCCCCTCACAGAGGACTGCATCCCACATAAGTATGTGCTGTCCCAGAGAGACGTTAAACCGAGGCCCCATCTGCTGGACTTGGTGGGAACTCATGTGGATGTATAAGATCCCATGGCACATATGAGAAAGATTAGGGGTCCTTTATTTAACACTACATAAAAAGCATTATTTGCTTATGTACAAACTGTACAGATTTACAGACACATATCACCATATTACTACTTTTTTGTATTTATAATTTTCTTATAAGATCCTCATTCTTATTCTTCCATAACTGACCCCCCACTCCTTCTTCCACAACCACAATCAGATTTTTGCAATATATCTGACAAAATCCATTTCTCATTAAACAAAATTTCATTCAATCTTCCATTCCAAATATCTCATATTACATAAAACAAATTCTTATCTACCCTGCTTACATATTCTTTTTTCTGATTCTTATTCTTATAATTGTTTATGCCAATAATATTCTCAAAAAAAAAATCTCCACATAACTTTTTCCCAGAGATTCACCACTCTTTTACTTTTCAAAAAGCATGTTCTAGTGTCTATTTCTGGGCACAAAATAAACACAATCTTTGTTAGTTTTTTATATGGCATATTCCCCTTTCCTGGAACTTACTACCAGTATCCATAGGGAATCCTGACTCTCTACTGCCTTGTACACGACTGTTTTCCTTACTTTAACTGCTTTAATCACTTCTTGTGATGGAATCTCCCATGGATTTATATAACAATATTGTTTCATCATGTTATTATACACCATTCTTAAATCTTTCTCTATATCATTCATTTTTATTTTCCATCTTAGTATTTTTTCTTGATAATTTTTAATTTCATTTACATATTCTTTTTTCTCATTGTATTATTCTCATCATCTCCCAGAATTTTCTGTACTTATATTTAAACATTTCACTACTAATTTATAATTTCTTCCTTTACTCACACTAACACTCTCAACAAGTTTAAAGAAGCACAACAAACAACTGGATTTAGTAACCCCAATCTCCCTTCATCTTCACTCATAAAACACAGCTCTTGTCACTGGGTTTAATCTTGAACCCCATATGAAAGAAAACACCAATTGCATAACTTCCTTTACATATTTTTCTGGGATCACATAAACATTTGGCATGTACTATTTTCCCATTAACCCCAAATTCATCAGATAAACCGTTTTCCTGAATGTTAATCTATACATCCTCCACAGAAGGCATATTTGTGTCATTTATTTTTGTCAAATCCTCCCATTGCATAACTACAGAATTTTTCCTCATTTTATTCACATAAATGACACTTCATTTATTGAAAAATATACACCCCATTTTTCACCACATCACCTCACCACTTAATTTAAATTTATTCAAGCTCATTCCCATGTCCATTAATAGTCCATTCAGGCAAACAACACTAGCATCATCCATGTTTTGTTCTTAGTGACTACACCATCTCCATTTGTCAAAACTACTGGAATCGCCACCTCCTTTGGCATCATATATCTTTCATTCTATAAGGTAATCACTCGCTGTCACATTCATTACCAATGCACACAATATTCCACTCATGGCACTTATTCATCTTATATCACAATTCATGCATTTTTCTTTACTCAGCCAACCATTCACTAGAACTTTCACTCTGTTATTCTGATATGCTGACATACACACACTTCTAATTCTGTTACCTATTCCATACTCCATAACATCCAACAAGGCATCATGTCCTACTATATCAAATGCCTTGCTAATGTCACCTACCATAAGGTTAGTATCCTCCCTTTTACTTATAACATCATCCACAACTTATCTCACAAGCAGTAGCTATTCTTGACATACCTTCCTTTTTATCCCATACATAATTTCTTCCATAATATCCACCATCTTGCCTTCCATTCTCCTATTATTCTCATAAAATGTTTTAATATGTCTTATTTAGTGTGATGGGTTTTCATTTTTTAATTTAATTCTTGTCTTTCTTCCATATAAATTTTAACATCCCACTACATAATGCTTTATAAACAAACCCTTCCTTCAGCCATCTGTTCAGTACATTTACAAAATACTCTCTCTGTCAATCCATTTATTATTTTGTACATTCCTTACCCTATACCATCTGGTAGCATTAAGTAATATTTGACAGCGTAATTCTCTGTGTTCTAATTTCAACTCCCAGGGACACCCTGAGGTTAGAAACCACCTTTTCCAAAGTAAAAAATAAACATTTCTTAAAATGTATACACACTTGAGTGTTTATAAAGTGCATTAGTTGTGATGTTGTTACTAAATGCATACACAAGTTCTTGAATCCCTTTTGTAAAGGGCTGTCCATCTTGTCCACCTAAAATGCTGGACATGACATACAAACTGCTATGTAAACTACCCCTTTGGTGTTACAGTCATATTTGGCTCTGGCAGAGATAACTTTTGGATAATCACCAACAGTTAAAGTTTTAGTCACATAAATAAATCTACATTGCTTACAAAAACACATTTCCTCATCCCTGATTCCTTAATGTGGTTATTCTCCAAATTGCCATACTTCTCAAATTTTGACTTTAAATGTGTGCCCTTTATTGTAAACAAAGTTAGAAGCACTGCCTAATTGTTCAGTTAAATTAAAGGCACCAAGGACATTTTTCCATTTCTTACCTATACATGAGACCCTTCAACTCATTGTCCTCTGTGTTGTACTTCATCATCATAGATCTTGGCTAATTGTTATTGTTAACTGTGTCACACTGCTTAGGTGTTAAACACGGTTCTCTCATCACTTATAACACACTTTAATTCAATCAGTAATTTTTCAGGCTAACCCCTTTCCATGAACATGTCACAGAAGGTTTACATTTTATTGTTGAAAGTGTCATCATCATATACCAGCTGATTGATCCTAACCATCTGCCCCTTAACCAAATTTTTCTTCTGCCAGGCCACTGCATATCATAAAAGGTAATGCAAGAGAAGAGATAATTTCTTACCAGCCAGAAAGAACATGGGGTTAAACTGAAAAAATATTTGTTTTATTTCAATAGATTGTGCGTGTTTAATATGTTTTCAACATTATTCAGTTTCCTGGAGTTGTGAAGTTAATGGAAAGAAGTGTTGCTGCTCTTAATTCACTTAAAGTACTTTGGCACATGGAATACCAAATACAGAAGTCTTAGATAACGCTCAGTATTATGCAAGTATAAAATTCAAAACAATTTAAAAAAAAGTTGAAAGATCGATTCAAACAATGAAAGAAGTTGACAACAAAAATAACAATAACTGTAATTAGTAAGTAGAACTAAAGGTGACTTTGTTGTCATATGGACCTAATCTCTTGGAAAGTGTGTATATGTATTGCCAGCTCAACTTTGAATACTGACTTCCTTATAATGCAGCAAGTTCCTGTTCCCTGATCACCATGGCTTCAGACATAAAAAGATTTGGTGGATTAAAACACAAGTGGCTGTTTTCTATTGAAAATGACAACTGGTGCTATTTCTTTTCACTTGCCAGCAGTAATTAATTTGCTTTGGAATACTTATCCCCTCTTTGTTTTGTGGTATGTATAAGTTTGGGGGGGGAGACATTGCCCCTCACCACATCAGGAAGTGCAGGAGGGAAATGCTTGCAGTTTAATCAACATTACTTTTCAGCATTGCGGATCATTGCATTTTATATCAGTAGGGTTGTAGCAGTGGAACCTTAAATTGGTTACATTTTCTACGTTCCTTACTAACTTCAATGTAAAAATCTGATTTCAGAACAATGGACTGAAAGCAAAACAATCTATACACTTCTAGAAGTAGAACACTAAACCATCTATCTGGAAGAGGGGAATACTGTGAGACTGCAGCAAAGTTCTGCAGTAAAGAAGTTAATAAGGTTGGTTATGAAGCATTAGCATCCAAGATGTGATGTTATTTGCACTGAAGATGGAAAGTTGGTGAGAATAAACCAGAAACATTTATTCAAAATATGTTCATATTGTTACATTGTGGATACGAGCATAATGCACTAAATATTAAAAAATATGTTAAAGTAAAACAAAGTTAGAAAGTGTGTGTGTGTGTGTGTGTGTGTGTGTGTGTGTGTGTGTGTGTGTGTGTGTGTGTGTGTGTGTGTGTGTGTGTGTGTGTAGACAGGTAAACTCCTTGCACATCTAGTCCCAAGCAGCTGTAAATATAGCAACTCCAGGGTCAATCATCCTCATGGGTAAGAGAGTACTCCACCACCCCCAAGGTTCTTCTGCCTTGCTATTATTGAAGGAGGCTTCAGTGTTAGTGCCCATTGACAGTATTGCCACAGTAAGTAGGCAATTAATATGCTGTCCAATAAGGTGCATGCTGCCATTCAACATTTATTTATTTATTTATTTTAAAGTTGTTTACCGGGAAAGTCTGACTGGGCATTGGATACCATTTTCAGCGAAGGCCCATGGAGAAAAGCTCCACAAAGATTAGTACAGCAAATACAGTAAATACAATACACATGTTAAAGTGCAGTAGAGTCAAAAAGTTAATAAGGTCAGTTTCAAGGCCAAGAAAGGAGCAAAAAGTAAATATACTGTAAGAAGCACAGTGGGTTACAATAAACAATACAATTAAAAGTAAATATACTATAATTAGCACAGTGTGTTACAATAAACAATACAGTTAAAAGTAAATATACTATCAGGAGCACAGTGTGTTACAATAAACAATACAGTTAAAAGTAAATATCCTATAAGGAGCACAGTGTGTTACAATAAACAATACAGTTAAAAGTAAATATACTATAAGGAGCACAGTGTGTTACAATAAACAATACAGTTAAAAGTAAATATACTATAATGAGCTCAGTGTGTTACAATAAACAATACAGGTGAAAGTAAATATACTGTAAGGAGCTCAGTGTGTTACAATAAAAAATACAATTAAAAGTAAACACACTATAAGGAGCTCAGTGTGTTACAATAAACAATACAGTTAAAATTAAATATGCTATAAGGAGCTCAGTGTGTTACAGTAAACAATACAGTTAAAAGTAAATATACTATAAGGAGCTCAGTGTGTTACGATAAACAATACAGTTAAAAGTAAATATACTATAAGGAGCACAGTGTGTTACAATAAACAATACAGTTAAAAGTAAATATACTATAAGGAGCACAGTGTGTTACAGTAAACAATACAATTAAAAGTAAATATACTATAAGGAGCACAGCGTGTTACAATAAACAATACAGTTAAAAGTAAATATACCATAAGGAGCTCAGTGTGTTACAATAAACAATACAGGTAAAAGTAAATGTACTATAAGGAGCACAGCGTGTTACAATAAACAATAGAGTTAAAAGTAAATATACTATATGGAGCACAGTGTGTTACAATAAACAATACAGTTAAAAGTAAATATACTATAAGGAGCACAGTGTGTTACAGTAAACAATACAGTTAAAAGGAAATATACTATAAGGACCACAGTGTGTTACAGTAAACAATACAGTTAAAAGTAAATATACTATAAGGAGCTCAGTGTGTTACAATAAACAATACAGTTAAAAGTAAATATACTATAAGGAGCACAGTGTGTTACAATAAACAATACAGTTAAAAGTAAATATACTATAAGGAGCACAGTGTGTTACAATAAACAGTACAGTTAAAAGTAAATGTATTATAAGAAGCTCAGCGTGTTACAATAAACAATACAGTTAAAAGTAAATATACTATAAGGAGCACAGCATGTTACAATAAACAATACAGTTAAAAGTAAATATGCTATAAGGAGTGCAGTGTGTTACAATAAACAATACAGTTAAAACTAAATATGCTATAAGGAGCACAGCGTGTTACAATAAACAATACAGTTAAAAGTAAATATACTATAAGGAGCTCAGTGTGTTACAACAAACAATACAGTTAAAAGTAAATATGCTATAAGGAGCTCAGTGTATCACCTCAAACAATACAGTTAAAAGTAAATATGCTAAAAGGAGCACAGTGTGTTACAATAAAAAATACAGTTAAAAGTAAATATACTATAAGGAGCTCAATGTGTTACAATAAACAATACAGTTAAAAGTAGATATACTATAAGGAACTCAGTGTGTTACAGTAAACAATACAGTTAAAAGTAAATATACTATAAGGAGCTCAGTGTGTTACAATAAACAATACAGTTAAAAGTAAATATACTATAAGAAGCTCAGTGTGTTACTGTAAACAATACTGTTAAAAGTAAATATGCTATAAGGAGCTCAGTGTGTTACAATAAACAATACAGTTAAAAGTAAATATACTATAAGGAGCTCAGTGTGTTACAATAAACAATACAGTCAAAAGTAAATATGCTATAAGGAGCTCAGTGTGTTATAATAAACAATACCGTTAAAAGTAAATATGCTATAAGGAGCTCAGTGTGTTACAATAAACAATACCGTTAAAAGTAAATATGCTATAAGGAGCTCAGTGTGTTACAATAAACAATCCAGTTAAAAGTAAATATATTATAAGGAGCACAGTGTGGTACAATAAACAATACAGTTAAAAGTAAATATACTATAAGGAGCACAGTGTGGTACAATAAACAATACAGTTAAAAGTAAATATACTATAAGGAGTTCAGTGTGTTACAATAAACAATACAGTTAAAAGTTCAATTAGGAGGATATATGAAGGATCAGAGGCAAAAATTAAAGATGGAGGATTCCTTTCTGATAACCTGTGTCTGAAAAGAGGAACTAGGCAGGGGTGTTCTCATTCCTATTGTTGTTTGCTTTATATTTAGAGACGTTGGCAAAGAAAATAAGGTACTCAGAAATTCAAGGATACAGTTGGTATGGTAGTTGAAAAAAGATGGCTTTATATGCAGATGATTTTATTTTGTAACTGATAAATCCAGAAAAGGATACCTCAGTGTTTGAGAACATTTTGAGACAGTTTCATGTCGTTTTGGGATATAAAATTAATGAAGATAAAACAAAGGTTATAACCATAAATTATGCACCCACACATGAACTGGTTCAGCAATACCCATATGTATGGGGATATGATAAGATGAAGTATTTACGAGTATGGATTAAGACGGCTTCTGTTATGGCAGCTAAGTATATGTGGGAAGAGACTAAATGAAAGATAATATAACAACTGAGAAATGAGAAGCTCTTTTTGTGGATATGAATAGTAATATACAAGCAATACAAATGTTGCTAGTCCTTTAGATTCATATACAGGTTAGGCATATTTTTATCAACTAGAGGAGAGGTTGTTGTTATAATTAATTAAGAGTTGAAGGAATTTTTCTGGGATGGGAAGAGGGCAAGAGTCAAGTGGGATAGGTTGATCCTTCAAATAGAACAAGGTGGTTTAGGATTACCTGATTTGAAGGAATATTTTATAACCGGGAAAAGCCGAAAGAAAACAACATACATAACATAAGCATACAGTTATAATTCAAAGTGGAAAAGGATGACGCTGAAGCGGGGGGGATTCAAGAAATAACGTGAGATTGGGATTTTGGATGCAGATCCTTAAGAAGAATAACAACAGGCATACAAAATGTTAAATTCATAAAGTAGCAGAAAATATTCTAAGAACTAAACCAACATGAGAATGTAGTAAGAAGATTTTGCTGATAAGGATGACTGTAATTAAAGGTACAGGGAATAAGTAAGAGGGGGGTGGAATTTACTGGAGAAAACTGGCAAAGAAACCAAAAGAGTGGGAGTTATAACTAGAGAGGGACAGGTAAAAGAATGGGATGAGGCCAAGAAGACATTTGGGCTGCAGGCTAAAGACTGCCTTTCCTATCAGGGATTGATATCAGAGAATAGGCAAAGAGAAAGGGAGAGGGGAATCCTAAGTGAAAGACCTGTTCTAGTATTGTTTTTAGTTGAATCTAGAACAGAAGCTGCTACTAAAAAGGAAAAATTAATAGGACATATAAAATATTGCACAATAACTATAAGAATTAGTCAGAGGATGCTAGCAAAGATTGGGAAGAGAGATTGGATAAGTAGTTTACCAGGAAATAGCAGGAGGACAAATGTATGGCTCCCGAGTATGCAAAAAAGTCTAGAAGGTTTAGGAATTTTGCTTTTAAGTGTTTGCATAGGTACTGTTATACTCTAAACAAACTTCAAAGAATGTTTCCTCAGGTGGATGGCAGATGTTGGAGCCTGGTGATGGGGAAGAAAGTCGTGACTGGGAACATATGTTTTAGAAGTGTGCTAATTTGGCAGACTTTAAAACTTCCCTCATAGTACTCTGTCAGAAATACTGGGTGAGCAAATGGGTATAACTAAGGAAATAAATCTTTTGAGCTGGACACAGGATCTGAATTGCCTAGACATAGTAAGGCCTTCTTTAATTCTGGTGGCTGCCAAAAAGCAATTATTAGAAAATGGAAATCAAAGTCTAAGCCAACTATATTTGAAGCATTGAATATTGTAACAGAGATAAAAGAACTTGTAGTGGGATCTTTAGAAAAGTGAAAGCGCAAATTACATAGAAATAAATGAAAACTGTGGGAACAATACATGCAGAGTAATGTTATCAAGAAGAGATGAGGTTTAAGGGAAGGCAGGATCTGAGCAATTTATGTAATGTAGGACTCATGATACTTATAAAAAAGAAAATATGCAATGTATAATATATGCAATCGGAAACATAATTATGGTTTGTTTTCATTTATATTAATGTATGTTTGCCTTTGTCTTAAGTGATAATTTAATAAAGTTGTTAAAAAAAATGTCTCCAGTAAGGAAAGTGGCAAGTTGTGAACTAGTATACTGACTCGTCACTAGCAACAAATTCATCATCTTAATGTAGAGGCCAAGGGCAAAATCTTAGTTGATTAGGTTATATGGTGCTAAAATATTTATTAGAAAGCACCTTAGCCAGTCAGGATTTGCTCAAGCACTTAGCTGTTAGAAAGTCATCTTTCTCTGGAGAAACCACATTTGGGGATGTCTCAGCTGCAGTTACACAGGCCATCTGAAATACAGGCCTTCAGTCACTTGCCCTCCAACACATCATTTCTTACAAACGCACACAGATAGTAAAATCAGTCAAACCAGAAGGTTCTGCAACAAATGATTAGAATAATGTAGGGTCAAGTTAAGTAAAACAAACATATCCCTTTCTTTAAATTAAGGGGCTTTCAAGACTTTTAAAAGTAAAAAGTATGGTACGTATAACTGAATTTGAAGCTGCAGTATTAGAATATATGATATAACTAAGATATTTGAAGCTGGCAGCTGCTTAAATTATTCTGAACATATTTCTGAAGCGCAGCATACAAAATGATTTAATGTAGCTTAAGCACAAAGTTCTTTTGCCATACAAGACAGTGTCTCAAGTTCAAGCCCTTGCTCCTTATGCATGGCTGCCTGAAGAAATATGTTAAACCTGATCATCCCTCTCAGCTATACAGATTTTTGCAGACTGTCCAGATTTTTGCCTGATATTTTTTATCCATTTTTCATAAAATTGTGGTTTTCTGGCAAATTAGTAGCAAATAATTTAAAAATGAAGTTACATTTGAGTTTCAGACTTCATACCCTTAGAAAAATCATGCTAATGGAAAACCTGTTCCTCTATCAACTTTCTATGTTTGTTAAGTGCAATATTTAAGACTTCTCCCTATTTTGGGGCATTTGTCCCACTTTTATTTATGGCTTTGTCCAGATTTCTTGCTCTTAGAGGTTGAGAGGTATGAGCCTGATCTTTGTAGAATGTTTGTTTAAAGGGACATAATTTGCTTCAGTCTGACCAGCACTATTCTCCTAATGTTGTTTCTACTCATAAGGAGTTCATGCCACTGAAAAACATTATATAAGACAATCAACTCAAGACTGACACTTTTGTTTCCTGCAAGGCTTTGTATTAATTGGAACACTGGTCCAGTTCATTGAATTGGAGATGTTTAGTGCATTTCTAACTGCAGATGGCACTCCAGTTAATTCTGAACAAATGGAGACACAAACAGAAGATTGCTCTCTGCCTTCCTCTGTTAACAAGAGGAATGGTTTTAATTTTACAGTGAAAGATACTGAGAAAGTCTGGAATCTGAAATGAATCTTAGAAAAGTGTTTGCTTGCTTGAATTTGGCATTTTAGATCAGAATGTTCATTCACCATAATCGTATTTATTTTGTTGACCAGAAAAGTCCAGTTGGGCACATGGTCCTTATTCATTGGAGGCCTGGAGCGATAAGTTCTATAAAACAAAATGGATATCAGTAAAGAGGCATAACGTCTTCTAAAAAAATGTAATAATAATATTCCATAGATAAAAACACAATAAACACAAGAGCTTTTGTCCTGTTACCTTCAAGACTTCATCAGATAAACCAGTAAAAATCCTGATAAATTTAAATAGCTCACCACCGGTCACATGACCTTTAAAAGGGCATCTTCAATACAAATTTAAAATGAAAACACATTTCTCCCATTGCAATCCTACGTTACAAGAGACCATACAATAAAGGCCAATGTTATGAAAGCGGAGAATGGTACAGCATCACAGCTGCTGTTTTCGGACTCTGAAAATGGGGATATTCAGAAGTCTGTTGGAAATTTAACGTTACTCGTGCAGCAACTATCACAGAGACTCAGTTTTATTTCCCCATGGTGACAGAATGGAGTAGCTGCGAGAGGAATGGATGTACCAACAACATCAACCAATATTGCTGACAATAGTAGGGGAGTTCAACATTTAAGAACTACCTTAGTTAATGCCAGAAGCATTCCTAATTCAAATGAATGGTTAACTGGTGCGTTGGATTTTAATTCCAATACAATCACAGCTAGCAATATTCACAACACCCCTACTGATCAACTGGATGAACTAGACTGTAAGTTATTAAAAGTTAAGAAACTACAGTTGGAAAACAGTTATTTGAATCCATAAAGACAAACAGGGTCTCAAAGGGTTTGTGAATGTAGAAATACCCTACTGGGTTGGAAAAGGACTCTGCATTACATACAGAACTTATTTATATGTTTAACAGGCATGGGTGTGATTATATGGAGTGTCTGGTAAAACATAATTCCATTCTGACTGAGAAACTTATAGGTGAGACCAACACACTGGATAACCTATTCACCATGATTTGAGGTACCAGAGGTACAAATTTGAGCATGCTAGGATTTTCTCTAGCACTGAAAACCAGCTACTGCAAATGAAAAATCAAAAACTGTGGAAACTTCAAAGGGACCATATGGAGTATGATAATGGTACAGCATATCTTAAACAGTCCACTTCCCAAATTTGGGGAAACAAAAAATCTGGCAGACATTTTTACCAATAATCACATTATGGCAGCAACAGCCAATTTCAGTGATTTGAACATTGCTAACAGGAGGGATATACAAATAATAACAACCCTGGACAATCCTTCTCTAACAACCCCCTCAGAATTTCAACTGCTACAAAGATCTGAGAGGACAAAAGAAAAATATTTGAGAAATAAATGGGAAGGGGGGGGGATCAGTTGCCACTTCCAGAAAGGAACCAATTGAATTGGTGACAACCAAGACTTTAGGACTAGGCAAAACAATGAAAAGAAGTGGAGAACATATTGACCAATGTAACGGACATTTTTTTGGACATTGTAACTAATGGGGGGTGACTTTAAACTGTATAACTTCACTCAAGTCAAGATTGATACTGAACTAGCTGACCTGTTTTGTTCTGTCTAGAAAAGCGAATATAGCTAATGTGCTAATAGACATAAAACAGTATATGAGAAAACTTAATTTTAGATTAATGTTTAATGATTTAACATCTGCCATGCATCATCTTAGAATTTCTAGCACTTTTAACCTACCCTTCTCTTCATACGGTCTTGCAACTATATAAGAAAATGTGTGAATTTGATCTTAGGAATATGTTCGGCATTAAGTCTGTTCCTATTAAGCCAAACACTTGACAGAGTGATATTGAAAAAATAAAAAGCTTAAAACTATAAGGTCTTAGATTTACGAAACCAGACTGGTGGGGGGGGGGGGGTTATAATGGAGAAAAATGATTACAATAACAGAATGTTAGAAGTGCTTGGTAAGGATGTTTATGTATCAGTGTCTATTAACAAAATGAATCACACTTATAATAAAGTCCAAATGCAGATAAAGGATATGTTTATAGATAATAGGATTTCTATTGATAAATACAATTACTTCAGCATGCCCTCCCCTATTACTTCAACTATCTTTTGGATCCCTAAGATCCACAAATGTATATCTAATCCAACATTGAGACCTATTGCGGATAGGAGGGTTCAGTTACTGGTGCTTGTGCTAAGTTCCTAGATAATACATTTTAAAAAGTTTCTAGAGGATGAAAGGCAGGTTTGTAGGGATTCATGGGATTTTCTGAAGAAAATAAGCCACCTGTAGTTTTCTGAAGAATATGTACTTGTCAACATTGATGCTAAGGATCTCTATACTGTTATCCCACACAGCCTGGGTTTACAAAGGTTTAGGGAATACCTGCATGAAAAAAAGATAGGGCAGGATAGAATAAATTTATATGAGGAACTACTTGAGCTCATATTAAAAAACAATTTTATTTTAAAGAGAAATATTATCTTCAACTAAAAGGAGTTGCTATAGGCTCTAACTGCGGGTCACTGTTTGCAAATGTAGTAATGGTCCACTGGGAGACGCAGTACCTGATAGATGGTGACTACATGGAGTCTTATAGACTTTACCTTAGGTACCTGGATGATATCTTCCTGGTATGGAGGGGTATTAAAGACAGACTGGAGGAATGCATATAGTACATTAACTGCAGCACAGATTTTTTAGTTTTTTTCCTCACAGATAGATGACAGGATGATCCCGTACCTTGACATACTGTTAGAGAAGGATTTTGACCATAGAACTTATGTCACATATTTACAGGAAGCCCACCTATTCAAACACACTATGACATTTTACTAGTGCCCATCCATTACATCAAGAAAGAGCTGTGGTCAAAGGACAGTTTGTGAGGGCAGTAAGAATGGTAACTAAGGAGTCAGATATTCTTGAGGAGAGTAGACTTATGGAATCCATGTTCCTAAAAAGAGGTTACCCTAGGTCAATTAGTATTCTTAAGTAAGAAGTGATCTACAAAAGATGCACTTAACATTTTACCCTGAATCTCTCCTCTAAGACTACAGACAACAGAATGAGAAGACTTGGTAATGAACAGCACATTGGCCCATATAAGAATTCTTTTATAACTACTTATAATATGGAAAGTGAAGTGATTAGATGGGTTATGGAGAAGAATCTGTCAATTTTGAAGGATGATACCAACGTGAACACTTAACAAGGTGATAAACTAATTGTGGTAACTGTGGTATGTAAAAAAGATATTAGTTTGAGGAATATTTTGGAGAAACCCCTATGTGGAAACAGTAATTATACTTGGGAGGAAGTATGAAAAGATGCAAACAATGCCATGATTGTAAATACATTAAGGTGGGTGAACAGTATGAAATAAAAGGGAGTGTTTTTAAACTGCAAGAGAAATATAACTCCTTTTCAAAAGGTATAGTATAAGCAGTGTAGTGCCAAAGATGCCACTGTTATTATATAGGTAAAACTGAGTGCATGTTTAAAGACCGGATCTATAAACACACTTATGATATCAAAAAGGGTAACGTAACAAATATCCTGGCTAAACGTGTATTAAGTCATCCAGGGCATGAAGAAGTAAAAGAAAGAAAGAATAAAAAGTTTAAAGGTACAGGGTATGAAATGGGATGAAGTAACAACCAGACAGATTGAAACAAAGTTAAGAAAAGCCTTTAATTGGAAAACCCCAAGCCCAGATGCAGTACCTAACCTCTGATTAAAAGTATTAACAAATTTACATGAAGATTTAGCCATGACTAAGAACTGTTTATATGCACACCCTGAACAGACACCAACCTGGTTAACAACAGGAAAAACAATGCTCCTACTTAAGAGTGAACCTGCAAGCGACCCTAAAAATTATAGAACAATAACATGCCTTCCGACAACATACAAACTATACACTGGAATTGATGCCGACCGAGTTTATAGTCATTTAGAAGAAAACTCAGTTATGGCAACAGAACAAAAGGGCAATTAAAGAAAGTCATACAGAACAAAGGATAATTTGCTGTTAAATAACGTCATAGTGGAGAACTGTAAAAAGGAAAAGAACTTAAGTATGGCCTGGATTGACTACAAAAAAGAATTTGATAGTATCTCACATTCATAGATAAAAAGAATGCTTACAAATGTATAAGATACATCCTAAACTCATCGATTACATTACAGTGACCATGAAACAGTGGCCGATCACTTTGCAATTAAGCCCTGATAAAGGACAGCTTATTATTCTAGGGTTAAAAATCCGAAGGGGGATATTCCAGGGTGACTCTTTGTCACCGCTGCTATTCTGCTGTGCCTTTAACCCATTAAGCTCTCTACTTACAGGTTAGGTCATGGCTATAATTTGGCTCCTAGGAAAACAACAAAGTGCAAAGGCTTCTCATCTTCTCTTTGTTGACAATTTGAAACTGTATAGCAAATCAGATGTGGAACTGAAAGCACAACTGCAAGTTGTCAAAACTTTTTCAGATGATATAAGAATGTCATTTGGTCTTGATAAATGTGCAAAAGCAACCTTTAAATCAGGAAAACTGCAGCACCAAGGAAACATCAGTTTGGGACAAGAATGTGATATAAAGAACTTGAGCAAGAGGGAGTGTATAAATATTTGTCAACTGATGAAGGCTCAACAATAAAACATGAACAGATCAGAATAAACCTTAGTAAGGAGTACTTGAGAAGATTTAAATTAATCCTGAAAACAGTGTTGACATCTAGAAACAAAATCCAAGCTATAAACCAATTTGCTCTTCCTGTCCTAACTTACAGTTTTATAGTGATTGATTGGCCCCAAAATGTGCTGGTTTAATTTAGATATGAAAACAAGAAGGATGTAAACAAGAAGTAAATACTGTGGGAAGAAATAGCCAGGGAATTGTTATGGCTGGCTTGTATAGGCCCTAGGGCTAATAGCCTAGTACCAACCTATGAACCTATGCTTCATGCTCACCAAATGATTTATAAAAATCAGTGCATACCAAGATTATATATTCCCCATTCTGAAGTTGAGATGGGCCTCCTTGAAATTGATTACATGAATAGATTTGCAGTTGTGGGACTGCATACATATCTGCTGACCTCACAAGACCCAAATGTATTGAAAGTTTTGAAACATGAGGAGAATGAATCTAAGATGGCTTCCCTGCTTAGGCATCAAGCAGGAATGGAAATCAAACCAGCAGTAGATAAAAATCAGGCAGCAACTGAATGTGCCAAAAAACAAAAGAAATAATATAAGGTGAAGGAGCAGATGAGAAGACAAGAAATGTGGAAAAAGCATAAATATAGTTGCAAGTATAGAAACTGTCTGGAAGAACTTCATGTTGATCAGGAACAAACACAGGAATGGTTAAGGAAAGGTGAATTTAAACCAAGAGATGAAAGGTTAATATTGGCAGCCCAAGATAGTGGGCTATGTACACATTGGTTTACAAAGTCTGTTTGCGGGAGACACAGACAAATGTAGGTTTTGTAAAACAGAAATGGAAACAGTTGTACACTAATGGTAGACGGACTGTATACTGAAAGGCATAATAATGTGGCAAGACTGTTGCACTGGGAATTGTAATACAAGTACTAAGGAGAAGCGGAAGGGTAAATCAAGACTCAGACACTAAATTTTAAATGATGTAAGTGCTTTCGTCCATATTTATAAAAACAAACTTCTTCAGACAACAAGAGCAAATTAACAAACACAGTTTAAATGGGTCTACTTCATGATGTTGAAAGCCGACAATATCGAAGCTGATATTGTCGGCATCACAACATCGAAAGTGCAGAACACCGAGCAGGTAAATGGAAATCTCCGTAGGGGGAGATTTCCATTTACCTCAATGTAGTGCATTCTCAGAATTGGAATATTTAAGTAGGGGGGTGCAGCATGGCTTGCCCCCCTGCCTACACTAGTTAGTTTTTATTTTTGTTTACTTTTTGTTTTTTAAGCGTTATTCGATGTTTTACTGCATTGATCACTAGAGGTCGACCTTTAGTAATTCGATGTAGTAAGATTAGGGTTGCCACCTTTTTAAATGCCCAAAGTGGGACATTTTTGGTACAAACATCAGATTTTGCAGGCCAAAACATACTCATGACCAGTACAAAGGACAGAACTTTCCTTTTTTGCCTAAATAAAAGGTTATTATTGTAGCATTTTAGTTGCTTATTCTGTTTCTTATAACATTTAGGTGTTTCAGATACAGAATAACTGTTTTATGCAACTATCACATAAAATATAGGAACTAATTTTGTCCTAAAATCTCAGGACAATTCCCATTTTTACACTTTTTTTAGCAGGACACAACTGCCCAAAGAGGGACTGTCCCTCGCAAAGTGGGACAGGTGGTAACCCTAAGTAAGATTTCGATAACATGATATAGACGCATTTAAATAACCATCCATTAAATCATGTGACCCAAAAGGAAATTACACCACTAAAACAAATCTTTGGAAACATCACCATCTTGTGGTTCAAAAACTTAACTACACCTAAATAAACAGTCAATACATTCATAAAAATACATGGCTACCATATAGTATGATAGAACAGAAAACACATTAAATTGAAATAAAACCATAAAAAACATCACATATAAAAACTTAAGACCAAGAATGTTACAATCCAGTGCCTTCAATTTTAATAAGTACTGTATTGAGCATGTATTATTCAACCCAGGAAAACTATAAACATTTAATCAAACTTGCCACTTAAGTTCACAGCATTCCAGTTTAAGAGTCTAAGGATCTCCTCTTTCATCAGACAAAACTTGCTCAATTATTTTGAATTTAAAATGATGTTCTGGGAAGGTCATAATATGTCTGGCTACAGCATTATAAACATGCAATGTATTAATACTATAAATATGCTTATATAGTCATTCTCTAAATCTGCATTCTGTTTTACCCATATAAAAACTTTCGCAGAACAAGTACTTAGCCAGATAAACAATGCCTTTACAGTTACAGTTAAACCTACCCTTTATCTCATAATTGGTATTATGGACCATAAAATCATTGCCATTATCAACATATTTACAATAGGGGCAAGCTTCACACTTATACATTCCAGGGCATCTAGTTAAAGGAAATTTTTTAGAACTAAATACATTTTTAGAATCAAATACATTTTTAAAGTTTGTGCCTTTCTTAAAAGCAACCCTAGGATGATCACCCAATTTCTGTTTTAAATTAATATCATCCAACAATAGGTTCCAATTTTTATATAAAATTTCCTTAAGGTAAATAGCATCAAGACTAAAAGGCATAATGAAAATGCACTGAGGATTGTGCAAACATTATGGTATTGAAGTGGCTGCAAAACACTGGAAATATGAGCCACAAAGCATCTTAGAAAACGATGAAGTCTACATCACATGGGCTCACCCATTACTAACAGTTGAAAAGATAGATGCTAGAAATCCAGATATAGTGGTCCAGGAAAAGAAGACAAAAGTAGCATTGATCATTGAAATCGCCATACCCAGTGACTACAGTGTCCTGCATACAGAGAGGCACAAAGTCATAAAATATCACAATTTGCAAGCAGAAAAGAGAGCAATGTGGAAGAAAGATACCCAGATAGTTTCACTAGTAGTAGGAGCAATGAGTCTTGTAAAAAGAGTCTACAATCCTATTTAAATATGCTACCAGTACATGTAACTCCATAAGAATTGCAGAAGGAGTCATTACTGGGCACATTGCGCGTGCTGGGAAGAGCACTTTTGGCTGACATCAAAGAGTGAAACAATACTAATTTCATGAACTTTAATCATACTTTGACTTAATAATGGAGTCTATTCCTGTCATGGTATTAGAAACATAAGAAATTAAAAAAGGGAGAAAGGCATGAATTTAAATTTGTTGTAATAGAACAAGGTGGTGGTGCTGTGGTAGCATTGTCGCCTCACAGTAAGATGTTGTCTGGTTCAATTCTCAGCTAGAGTGTCTTCTGCGTGGAGACATGCATGAATGGGCGTACCTTCGATGAAGGTTGTGCGTCAGGGCTGGTAACTCAGCACATAAAAATCAACTACCAATCATTAGAGGACCGGAGTTCCGCTGTGGCGACCCCTAACCGGGAAAAGCCGAAAGACACAACAAGAACAAGTCATACCAAATAAAAGAGAAGGCGCTTGGCCACTGCTCCTTGAAATGAGATAATTGTTCTGATAACTTTACCTTAACTCTTATAGAGAGCCAGGATTAAACGAACATTGTTCTATTGCTTGTATTTTGAAAATGACAGCTTTGGAAAGATAAAACTGACATAATTGTTTTGCAGTACTTAAAATGGTACTTCTTTTTATAGTAAGATATGACATTGGTATTTATTGTATGGTCTCTTGTAATGTAGGATTGTAATGGGGGAATGTCTTTTCACTTTAAATTTCTATTGAAGCTGCACTTTTAAATGTCACGTGACTTACAGTGGGATATTTAAATTGTATGGGATTTTTACTGGTTTATCTGATGATGTTCTGTTGGCAATGGAATGAAAGCACTTGCTTTTATTGTATTTTATTTTATTGTATTTTTATCTACAGAATATTATTATTAAATCTTTTTTGAAGCAGTTCTGCTGCTTTACAGATGTCCATTTTGTTTTATTTTCTTAGTGTTGTTTTGTTTCATTTTTTGTCCTATACACATAAAGTTAAAGAATGATACACTATATTATCTAATTTTCACATTTTATGTGTATACTAAGACATATATATATATATATATATATATATATATATATATATATATATGTATACATAATAGTAATAAATACATTATACATTCTTACATAATTGTAAGACATAGTAATACAAAAAGGCTTCCAAATACACTTAATACATATTAGGAATACATTGCAGGAGTGTTTAAACAATGCTACAGTTTCAGTACTGAGGTGGAACAACAGAATTTTAAGTATAGTACTTGTTACTGTGGTAGTGCTAATTAGTACTCTTATCCTGAAGAATAACAATAGCATAGCTATGAGTTAAGGAGGAATTGTTTTAATTTCGCTTTGAAGATGTGTGGGTTTTTAGTGAGTCTAATAGGGAGTAGGGTGAAGTTCCAGTCTTGGAGACATGGCTGGAATACAGGGCATCTCTAGCTATGATGAGGGACATTTGAATCATGAGGTGATGTTTATCACTAGAATGCCATTGTCATTTTGGGCGTATGTTTGTATAAAAGAGCCCAGGGCAGGGTACCTTTCAGGGAGATGCACTGCATTGTGTTTTACTTGTCATTGAGAAACAGATTGTGGCAGTGGAGTAGTTCTAGCCAGCTGGGGTCCTTATGGGCCATGCAGAGATTTGAAGAATAAGTGTTACTGAATGTGAACTTGGCTACTTTATTCTAGAACTGCTCAAGATTTCTCTATTGTGTGGCCTGGAGGTTGATGAAAATTGGTGAGGCATATCAAATTTCAGGAAGAAGATGATAGGAAGAGGTGAGGGTAATTCTGCTAATTTTACTGAGACAGTATTTAAATCTGTATAAGAGACCTAGCTTCTGATGGTGCGTTTCGATAGCTTCTTGAATAAGTAAGCCAAATTTCAAGTTATCATCAATAGTGACAGCTAAACTAACTTCAATTCCATCTTACATTTATTACTTGTAAAGCTGTCATTTTATTTTCTTCAGTATAAATGTACTAAAAATTAAAATAGAATAATGGTAATGACTGGAAATTACAGTTAATCCCAGGTATAATTTCCTGAACTGCTGCTCAAGAAAATAGATTACTGTGTAATGACTCTAAACTACCTATTAACAACTCAATTAAATATCTTGTTTCCAGGCAGACCTTTCAACTTTTCCTGTTTTAGCAGGATGTTCCCATTTTCAGGCCTGATTTACCCCTGCACATGATGCAGTGATTTTGGGAGATATATGTCTATTTCCAGGCTTGGTTTACCCCTTCACACAATTTTCGTAGGTTCATAGGTATGTACTAGGCTAATGGCCCTAAGCCTATATAAGCCTAGCCCAAGAAGATTCGCTGGCATCATGCCACCCAAATTTAGTTCCCAGAGTCCCTGTCAAGCAAGGCCATTGAAGTGATCCTTGGGATGAACTTCCTATTGCCCATCCACTCGTGAAGATTTCTCTTAAAGAGGGTCAATGAAGTGCTCTGCTTGACGTGAATGGTAAGTATGGGAAGTCTCTGGGTTAGCAACCTGTCCCTCCAGCATGTTCTGTTTATTGTGGTAATGAGGTTTAGGTCCCTGGAGTGTGTGGCATGGACAGATTTCCTTAGGTGTAGCATTTTCCCACTCATCACACATGGTTTTTGAAGCTGTCTACTACACAAAAAACACACTACATGACCAACAGACTATTAGAAACAAAATTAAAAAAAAGAGGACACACATCTAACATCTCCATTTTTCAGGAACAAAAATAAATGATTTTGTATGGTAGAATTTTGCAATATTGTTCATTAAAGTCTACAAATTTTACTATACTCCATAACCTTCTTGATAATGTGCTAATGTTTTTCCATCACTTTAGTTGCTCTTCATTTTTAAATGTGTTTCTGAGTAGTATCCCACACACACCTACTGGAAGAAGGAACTCTTTGTTTTTAAATGTGTTTCTGAGTAGTATCCCGCACACACCTACTGGAAGAGGGAACTCTTTGTTTTTAAATATGTTTCTGAGTAGTACCCCGCACACACCACTGGAAGAGGGAACTCTCTATTTTTAAATGTGTTTCTGAGTAGTATCCCACACCCACCTACTGGAAGAGGGAACTCTCTATTTTTAAATGTGTTTCTGAGTAGAATCCCCGCACACACCTACTGGAAGAGGGAACTCTTTGTTTTTAAATGTGTTTCTGAGTTGTATCCCGCACACACCTACTGGAAGAGGGAACTCTTTGTTTTTAAATGTGTTTCTGAGTTGTATCCCGCACACACCTACTGGAAGAGGGAACTCTTTGTTTTTAAATGTATTTTTGAGTTGTATCCTGCACACACCTACTGGAAGAGGGAGCTCTTTGTTTTTAAAAGGGTTTCTGAATTGTATCCCGCACACACCTACTGGAAGAGGGAACTCTTTGTTTTTAAATGTGTTTCTGGGTAGTAACCCACACACACACCAACTGGAAGAGGGAACTCTTTGTTTTTAAATGTGTTTCTGCGTTGCATCCCACACTCACCTACTGGAAGAGGGAACTCTTTGTTTTTAAATGTATTTCTGAGTTGCATCCCACACTCACCTACTGGAAGAGGGAACTCTTTGTTTTTAAATGTGTTTCTCAGCTGTATCCCACACACACCTACTGGAACAGGGAACTCTTTGTTTTTAAATGTGCTCTGAGTTGTATCCCGCACACACCTACTGGAACAGGGAAATCTTTGTTTTTAAATGTGTTCTGAGTTGTATCCCACACACACCTACTGGAAGAGGGAACTCTTTGTTTTTAAATGTGTTTCTGAGTTGTATCCCACACACACCTACTGGAAGAGGGAACTCTTTGTTTTTAAATGTGTTTCTGAGTTGTATCCCACACACACCTACTGGAAGAGGGAACTCTTTGTTTTTAAATGTGTTTTTGAGTTGTATCCCGCACACACCACTGGAAGAGGGAACTCTTTGTTTTTAAATATGTTTCTGAGTTGTATCCCGCACACACCTACTGGTAGAGGGAACTCTTTGTTTTCAAATGTGCTTCGGAGTTGTATCTCGCACACAGCTACTGGAAGAGGGAACACTTTGTTTTTTAAATGTGTTTCTGAGTTGTATCCTGCACACACCTACTGGAGGAGGGAACTCTTTGTTTTTAAATGTGTTTCTGAGTAGTATCCCACACACACCTACTGGAAGAGGGAAGAGTTATGCCCTATTTGATATTCAAACTTCATGCTAAATAGATATCCAGATTTTTGGTTAGATGTGATTACTTTTCAAGAATCGTTGCACCTATTTTGAATGTGTGCAGGTGGGTAAAACAAGCTTATGGTTAGTTTAGAGTGAAAGTCAGGGAAGTGAATTAGCAGTAAGTGGAAAAGGGTAGAGTAAGGTGGTATAAGGAAAAAAAGATACTTTTTCACATTTAGAGATGTAAAATAGTAGCAGTGTTGAAAATTTAAAACACTAATGGTAATAAAAAAGCATTTCTTTTGATAGACGATGAACAGAAACATTATATACAGGCCACTCTTCTAAGGGTGCCATATTTTGGTTGTCTGTTCTTCAGTTTGCGTTTGAAAGTTGATATCCCACAATTCCACTGGGGTGGGTGGGGTTACGTAATTATGTATGCAAATTGCATGTTAATCAGCGTACAGATTTGTACCTATTTTTCATGGGCCTTGTCCAGATTTTTGATGTTTCCAGGTTGAGAGGTATGATGACCTTCCTTTGACAAAGTCAAACTGGAATGGATCATGTGTATGCCCGTGTTGATAATTTCCATGATGATTCTTTCCATAACTTTGCCAGTAAGACTAGTCAGATAAATGGGCCTGCAGTATCCAAGATCTATTGAAGAGCCTCCCCTATGAAGTAGAATAACTGTCAAAGTCCTCCATTCATGTGGAACAAAGCCTGTTTTAAGACTATAGTTAAATAATGACTCCAGGGCTCCTGATAAGTTGTATTTTAGACTATTCAGGAGGAATCTTGGGATATTATCGGGGCCTACTGAGGCAGTGTTCTTGGCATTAGTGATTGCAGCCAGTACATACACCCTAATTATAGTTGCAGGGGTTATCTTTGAGGGTATAATGGGTGAATGGCTGGGGGTGAGACAGGGTAAAGTTGGAACTGAATTTGTTCGCTAACAGGTTCGCTATATCGCCAGGCTCGGACAATGTGACACCATTAACCACTAGTTTAGTACATTGTTGTGTGCTTTCAATATTTCTAATATAGCTGTAAAAGGCCTTATAGTTATCTTTCATCTGGGAGGATATCTTAACCTCAATGTTGGCTTTACTTGACCTAATTAGTGAAATATCTGCAAACCTGGTTAGCCAGAAGCCTTTGACATTTGCTTTGACATCCAAGAAGTTGATGTCAAAGAGGAGCAGGCCTAGAACAGAGCCCTGGGGGATTCACTAGTGACCAGCCTCTGTGATGAGATGGCCTCACCATTTCTAACCTCCTGGGTCCTATCAGTGAGCCAGCTAGCTGTCCAGCATGTTATAATGGGGTTAATACCTAGTTCTGTAAGTTTATTGACATTGCCAAAGTGGGGTACTGCATCAAATGCCTTAGCCAGATCAAGTAGGCAGTATGCACAGTTTTCCACTCATCCATTGCCTTAGTGACCTTTTCAAAGACATCCACCAGATTCAGTAAGCATAACTTTCCTTTGAAAAAGCCAAACTGGGATGGATAGAGTGTCTGGAGGACTCCTATGCTATTGTTTATAATTTCCATGATAATTCTTTCCATGGCCTGGCAAATAAGACTAGTCAGACAAATGCGCCTTTAGTTTCCAGGATCTGTTGAAGGATCTCCCTTATGAAGGAGACAAGCTATCACAGTCCTCAATTCATATGGCACAAAACCTGTTTTAATGCTATAGTTAGATAATGACTCCAGGGCTCCTGATAAGTTGTATTTTAGACTATTCAGAAGGAATCCTGGAATGTTATTAAAGGCCACTGAGTCCATGTTCTTGACTTTAGTGAGTGCAGCCAGTACATGCTCCCTAGTTATAGTTGGAGGGGTTATCTTTAAGGGTATTATTAGGGGGTGAGAGGGGGTAAAGTTGGAACTGAAGTTGTCCACTAACAGGTTCCCTATATCGTCAAGCGTGATCTATTAACTACCAGTTCAGCACATTTTTGTGTGCTGCTGAGGTGTGTGACATAGCTGTAAAAGGTCTTATAATTATCTTTCACCTGAGAGGATATCTTAACCTCAAAGTTGGCTTTGCTTGACCTAATTAGCCCTCTTAGTTGCCTATTTACTTTGATGACAGAGTTTTTATCTTTATGGGAATTACCTTTCCTGATTTTTCCATAATGTTTTTCTTTTGTTGTATATCCTGTTTAATTTGGGATGCCACCAGGGTGGTTTGTATTTGGAGCTAGTTCTGAGCTTACTTTTGGTAGGTAGAGTAGCCTCTCTGATGCCATTGACAAGGTTGTACAGGGTTTCTGAGAGCAATTCAGCATAAGCTGGTGTGTTCTCGGGGTTTGGAGGGACATTGAACCATCAATTAATAACAGGTAATTTGCCTTGGAAGAGTTTGTAACTGTTACTGGCTTTAGTGGGATTATAGAGTTGATTTTGATATCAAAGAAGACAACTTTATGCTTGGACCTTACCAGAGAGGATGAGACATGGGGGGGGTGCAGCTTTCTGCCATATTTCTAAGCATAAAGTCTTCACTATTTGGTCAAGGCTGTTTGCATTTATGAAGTCCAGGAATCTCTGTGCCTGTAGATATGAGGCCGTGTAAGATTTCCAATCTATAGAGGAGTTTATATAGTCTCCCATGAATGAGTGTTAGTTCAGAAGGTAAGTGTCTCCAGTAGATCCAAGTATTCATTGTGAACTTCTTGGGACATGGGGGGGGGAGACCTATAGCTGGCTAGGATATGGTACAGGATTTAGTCTGTGGTGATCTGCACATAGAGGAACTCCAGCACCTCATCCTGTTTGACCACTCTAGAGGTATTGTCAAAGGAAAAAACTTCAAAGACCAATTCACGTTAGGTTCAAGCATGGCACTGTTTATTACTTGCAGCAAGGAGACAAAGCATGTAGGCACAAGGTTTGTCTGAATTACTGGTGATTAGTATGTTATTCTTATACAATTCTCTTCCTGTCACACAGAAAATGTTACTATTCTATTGCTGACGTAGTTAGACACAGCATTCTGTATGTTCTACAGACAATGTTACTAGCCTTATTGCTGACTAAGTTAGATTATCTGCTGTTTTGCAAAACATTTTGAGAAAAAACAACCTGGCCTTGGGCTTATTTTAGCCCATTTTAACTTTTCAATTCTTCAATTGTACTGTTCTAATATATGTGTTACATTTTGTCTAGATTCAAGGTACATTTCTAGATTTGGTACAAGTAATGCTGACTATGGTTTAAACTTTCAAGCATCTATTGTTTTCTTTATCAATACTTCTAACAGCTGCATACTTTCTCATAGCATAAGCAGAAATGAATATCTCTTTGTTGAGTTTCATGACATTAGCAGAAATTCAATGTCTCTTGTTATTTTCATGACAGCAGAAATGAAATGCTTCTTGTTAAGTTTCTAATAGCTGTGCAGATGCATGCAGTGTGAAGAATAAATGTATTAACCGTTTTAAACCTCGATGCATATTACTGTTACACATTTTTCTAACATTTCCCCCCTTTTAATACTTTTATTCTACTTTCAAGATAAGCATAAACAGTTTTTTTTCTTCCCCTAACCTCTTCCTACTCAGGATTTGCAGTTAAGAGAGTCATTCAGTTTAAACTTATGAAAGCATTTTCAGTTTTTTAGCAATTCTTCAAGTTCAGTACCTTGGTATAAGGTTTCTGAAACTGAAATGTCTATAAAGTCTTTAATCAGTCTTTTTATGCAGGGGATGCAGCAGCACACACATACCAACAGTAGGATTATTCCTACATAGATGGCAATCAGAATGTTCATCAGGCTACTGCCCCACCCCCCAAACAATTTCTGGAAAAAGTCCATCAATGGATTTGGTCCTGGTTTGGTCATAGCTGACACCTGCTGAATTACCTCAAGATGGTTGTCTATCTCGTGTTTGTGGTCAGGAATATATGAACAGCACTCCTCCTGGATTAAAGCACACATACCTCCTCTCGCCACTAGGGTGAAGTCAAGAGCCATGTGATTTTGAAGCACCACTGTTCTCATGGCAGTCAGTTCATCAGTCACCAATTCTAGGGCAGAAAAGGTTGCATTGCTCATTATTTCGAGAAGCTTAGACAATTTTCTCAGTTCCCAGATTGATTTTGTTGCTCCATATGCTGGCAGTACACCTGCCCATGAGATAACAGTATCACTCAAGTCCATATGTGACAGTCCATTTTTCCCTAAGCCCACAGCATGATGGTTTTTCCAGCGTGCATTGATTTGCCCCACTGGATTGACAGGCTTCTTGATTTCTCGAACATTCTGAATTTTCCCTTGAGGTAAAACTGCTGTGTGTCATATGGCCAGAACCAGGTACCCCAAAAAACAACTGCCAGACCAATTCTCAGGTAACCATTTATATGCTTTCCTACCACATACAAAGTAACAATCTTCTACTTTGGTAGTAACTTTACTATGCCCTGGCTCTGCATGAAACATTTTTTTGTTGATTATAGACAGTTGTCTATAGAGGTCAGCATTATATTTTACTTCACCAATTGTCCTATGCATCAGTCCAACAAATGAATCATAGCTTGTGTTGCAACAGGATCCAATGTTATCAGGTTTAGTGTAGCATCTATAGGGAACAGACACATTGCAATTGCTCCAACCCACCTGAACTGTATCATTCTTGTAAAAACACACAGTTCCTTTCTGTCAAACAGACAAGTGCAATGCTACTTTATCTTGTGATGTGACATCTGATGTATCTAGATTAAGTTTTCCCAGGTCTTGTTGGCTTCTAGGGGAACTGAAGTTAACAGTAACCCGCCATATGCTGTTGGCAAAGCTGTGCAAATCCAGCAATTCTAAACATTGAAGGTCTCAGCATACACATATTTGATTGCCTGGTAAGTGTTAAAGTTCGGGTGCCACTCTGTGTGCCATTCTGCACACTTGTTTAGTTCAATTTGTGTGGCTTGGAAAAGGAATGACCACAACAAAAAGATTATTGTTACTAGTACAGTCATCTGGATGATTATGCAATACTTTTGAAGAAACGGTTGTTCTGCATTTCTGTTTTATCTGACTCTTCCAAGTAGGTGTATTGGGATCTTACTGAATTCCGTCATCTTGGACACGTGCTCTTACTCTCTGCCCTAATAGGACCTTCAGCACCGATGGTTTCTTCACTGGGGTTGAGATAGATCAGTCCTATTGATCTGACCCCCCTTTGTAGCCAGACTTTGTGCTGAGGGCCCCAATGGAGAGGTAAGATTTTTGTCCAACTCAAAGTTCTTAACCAGCTTGCAGTGCATCAGGTGTATCCATGAAGCTCATTCTGCTATCTTGACTGCAGTGGGTGTTGAAAGAAGCACCTGGTAGGGACCTTCCCACCTTGATGATGACCAGTTCTTCCTCTTGATGTTTTTGATCCACACCTAATCTCCGTGCGTCACTGCCACTTCTGATGTCTCGGTTTGTTTTCTATCTGAAACAGAATTTGACTGCAACAGATGTTTAGAACTCAACAACTTTTTCATATATTCAGCTAGTGTGAAATCAGCTTCCTGGTCTGATGACATGAGAAGTTTCCACTGGGGTGTATAATAAGCCCTTCCAAATAATTTTTCAAAAGGAGTCAATCCTTTTGCTGTAGGGACAGTTCTCATGCTCAACAGTGCCAGGGGCAAACAGTATAACCATTTTTTTCCTGTCTCAGCTATTAATTTTTTTCAATTTGTTTTTTAGTATACCATTATGCCTTTCAACTAGCCCTGCAGATTGTGGATGGTATGCACAATGATTTTTAAAGAAATACCAAAATGCTTACTCAACTGCTGTATGGTTTTATTTACAAAATGTGTACCATTGTCACTGTAGATCCTTTCTAGAATACCAAACCTAGGAATGATTTCCTTGACACCTTTGCCACCGTAGCTGCATCTGGATTTTTGGTTGGAAAGGCTTCCACCCATCTGGAAAACATATCTACAATGACAAGACAATACTTCTTATTTTCACATTTGTTCAATTCTATGAAATCCATATAGATAGTGTGAAACGGATATGGTGGTGTAGGGAAACTCCCTTGCTTGGGCTTTATTGCCCCCTGTGCATGATGTTTGTTACAAATCTGACACATCAAACAAAATTTTTTAGAGTTGTTTGTAAATCCATATGTTGTGATCACCTGGTTCACCAGCTGCACCATCCCCCCTGTTGAGACATGGCACTGCCCATGGCTCAACAAAGCTGCATATCGAAACAAATTAGAGGGTAGTATCGGTTTTCCTTCTCTAGAGATGTACAGTCCCTTTTCGTGGATTGCTCCTCGTTTTATCCATAGTTGTTTTTCAGCTTGTGTAGTGAGTGTCTGCATTGTTTTTAACATATCTAAATCTAAAATCTCAGAGGGTTGTAATTCCTCATTTAAAAGAAATACTTCTGTGGCTGCCTTTTTGCAGCTGTATCAGCTCTCGCATTACCTTTTGAAATCCTATCTTGTTGCTTGGTGTGAGCTGTGCATTTACAAATGACTACTTTCTGAGGTAACTGAATAGATTCTAAAAGATCTAAAATAAACTGTGCATGATTTATAGGTTTGCCAGTAGATGTTATCATTCCCCGGTTTTTCTACTGTTGTGCAAAAACATGTACAGTCTATCAGTAAAAATGTTTACACATTTACCCTTTGCTAAGGTACATGCCCATGTCAGGGCAATCAATTCTGCTGCCTGTGCAGATAAGTTGTGTGATAAAGGTTTTGCTTCTATAATCCCAGTATCAGAAACTACTGCATATCCAACTAGGTTCTGTCCTGCAGGACCCCTTCTGCACGAGCCATCCACGTAGTATGTCACCTCGGCATCATCCAAGGGGATATCCGTGAGATCTTTTCTAGGTAGTGTCTTTTGCTCAATTACCTGCAGGCAGCAGTGTGGTGTGCCATCTGCAGGGGTCGGGAGCAGAGTATAAGGGTTTAAAGTCATGTCATATGAGGTTGGCTCAACAATATAGTCATACAGGAAAGATGCCTAGCAGGGGAAAGATATGCCACCTTTTCTTGTAGTAAAATAATCGTGACTGCATGAGGTACTCTCAAAGTGAAAGGGTGGAACAAAACTACTGAGGCTAAAGCTTGTACTGCCATTGCAGCTGCAACTACTGCTTGTACACAGTGAGGTAAGGATCGTGCCACTGTGTCTAGTTGTGATGAGTAGTAAGCAATGGGGCATTGCTTATCCCCATGCTGTTGTGTTAATAATGATGTCATGTAACCCTGCTTACAATCTACAGTTTGGAAAAAAATGTTTGTGGTAGTTTGGCAATCCCAGAACTAATGAGGATGCTATTAACTGCTTTAGTTTGTAGAAAGCAGATTCTGCCTCTGGTGTCCATTGTAACAAATCCTGCGCTGCCATAGGCTTCTTATATATAAGGTCAGTCAGAGGTGCAGATTCCAAGGCATAGTTTGGAATCCAGCTCCGGCAAAAATTAGTTGTACCCAGGAAGGACATCATTTCCTTCTTGGTAGTGGGTTTTGGTGCTTGCAAAATTGCTATTTTTTCTGTCCTCATCTAATGTTCTACCTTCCTTGGATATTACATATCCCAGGTATTTGACTTGTTTTTCCAAAGCTACAGTTTACTTTTATTTACCTTATGTCCTTCAGCGGCTAAAAATCATAGAAGTGCTATGGTATCTTCTCTACATTCCTGCTGGGTGGGGACTTCCAGCAAGATGTCATCAACATAAAGTAAAATCTGACTGCCTCTTGGTGGGGTGAATCCCACCAAGTTGCTTGCCATTTCTTGTGAGAATATTGTTGGACTTTCACAATATCCATGTGGTAGTCGCGTATATGTATACCTTTTCCCCTGAAATGTGAATGCAAACCAATATTGGCTATCAGGGTGTATCGGTATTGAAAAGAACGCATTGCTGATGTCTACCACAGAAAAATACTTCTGTTGAGGTTTCAAATCATTCAACAGGGTGTGTGGGTCTGGCACCGTAGGTGCTCTTGGTATTACTGCATCATTTACAGCTTGTAAATCTTGGACCATACGCCATTCTCCATTGGCCTTTTTAACTGGAAATAAGAGTGTGTTACATGGTGAATCGGGAGATTCTACTAGTATCCCTCCTTTAAGTAAGGCTGCTATAATAGGCTTTATCTCTGCCTCTGCATCTTTTCTTAAGGGATACTGTCTTTTTTGTGGTCTGAATGCTGACTTTGGCATGATAGTAACTGGTCCCGCTGTACGAATGAGTCCTGCATCTGATTTTTCTGTTGACCAGAGGGTCTCCAGTATATTTCGTAAGGCATTCCCTTCCTCCTCTAACAGGAGTGTCAATCAGCTGTCCTCGCTAGACTGCAAGTGCACAACTGGGTTGGTCTGAGTTATCCAATTCAACTTCTGTATTTGTATTCCCTGTTCTGACAGTTCTAGTTCTGACTGCTTCTCCCATCTCGTGACTTTTTCTCCTAGGTCTACCCATTCTATATTTCCGTTTTTTGTTAAGCTAACATGTGGTAATCGATTAGATTTATAAAGTGCAAAGAACTCTTGAGGCAATGAATAGCTGGCTACACTGTTTCCTTCTGTGTCCCAGTACAGGTTACGCAATACCAATCTGTTTGCTTGATTCTTAAATAATTCTTGCTCGTATTCCTTATCAGGTCCTGGTGTGTTACAATAATGCAGGGTACAGTGCAGCAGGTGTCGCTTATCAATGTCAAGGGAGGGGAACTTGCTGATGGCTACATTCATTAACTCTTTGGTCACAGTCCCTGGACCAGTTGTAACCAAGTCCTGGCTGTACCAATAAAACATTTCACCCTCCGGTTGCACTGTAAAGGTATCAATTTGTCGCTGTGCTTCCATACCCTGCATGGTTGGGACTACTGCTATACCAAATAGCTGCATGAGGTCTCTGCCCAAGAGGTTCACTGGGCATTTTGCAGAAACAACAATTTTGCTTTTCTGAGTCAATCCTGAAACTGGATCAGTTATTGCAATGTTACGGGAGAGAGGGTCCCGATACAGCTGTCCATTAGCTGCTTTGACCAGTATGTAATCAGGCGACTCTGTGTTTTCTGGCAGTTTGGAGGGATGTATCAGGGTTTGTGATGCCCCTGAGTCACACAAGAATTTGACTTCCCTCCCTTTTACCAAGAGTGTAACTTCTGGTTTTATGTCTGCTAAATAAAGCTCCAAGCTCAACAGCGCTAGGTCTAATATTTCATTTTCTTCATTGTCACTAACTTCTTGCACTTCCTCTACTCTCTCTCTATCACATTCTCATTTGTCTTTTCTTCACTAGCCCCTTCTAGTGATTCCTGACTATCATATAGTCAGTCCTCACCCTCCTTGTCTTCCGTTGTTGCCTTCTTGTTTTTCTTGCAATCCCTTGCCAAATGTCCCTTTTTACCGCATTTAAAACATTCTCCCCTTTTCTTTCACCCTTCAAAGTCCTCTGATCGTTGATCAAATTGTTTGTTTCCCTGTGCGTTTTTCTTGCCCTTTTTCCCAGACTGTACTACATAAACTTCTGCCCCATCTTCTACAGAAAATACTTGAGCTTTCTTTTTCTTTTTGCTATTAAAATGCCTTTCGGCATGCCTAGCATATTCAAGTAATGATTGTAACCTGCTTGTATGATGGTCTACCATATGTTTTTTAATAAAACTGCTTATAGGTGCAATACTGCCCTTTAAAAATGCATTCTTTAACTGCTGTTCATATGGGGAATCTTGTGTTTGATCTTCAGGAACCTGCATTCCACAGTGGTTATTAAAACACTCTAACAATCTGGCGTAGTACCGGTCAATTGTTTCACCTTCTTGTTGGATGCATTGATTAATGCAAGTCCAGTCTGCCCTAGGTTTCCATTTTTCAGAGATGCGGTCTGTAAGACCTTTTACTCTGGTGTCTAATTCTGCTCTGCTATGTGGGAGGGGTCTTTGTGCAGCGTCACAGGGATTCCAATTCCCACTAATCATGTACCAATCTGGCCCTACAATTTGTCTAACTACTTTTTCTATCTCTTCTTCGTTTAAGTTATAACTCAACCTCATTCCTTGTAAATCTTCTGAGAATTTTCTAAAATTAACCTTTGGATGGGGAATTCCCTCAGTGGCTTTCCAGATATCTTCCAGAGTCCAAGGTCTATACACTAAAATAGTTGGGTCCTGATTGTCTTGACTTGCCTGAGGATTGGGTACTTCTATAAGTGGGCATATTTCTTCTTCCTCACTTATAGATCGTGAATTCTTAACCATTTGCCATAACTCAATGCCTTCATCTGAGTTACCTGCCTGTGTTCGTGACCTGGTCCTGATGGGATCTCTAATTTTAGTCAATTTTAGTTTCATAATATCTCTATCTTCAGTGACTACAGGATATCGTGCGGGTGGACTAACATGTTCACTTGCTTCATATTCTGGTAAGGGAGGCGGAGGTACTGATGCTATTACTAAGTTATTGTCCTCCTTATCTAAAAACATTGCTTTTGAATTTTTGTTCTTTTGTTCCCTGCGGTTTACTTCCTCAAGCCACCTGTGTGCCTGAGGAATTCCTAATCGACGTTGCTTTTATACCCAACCTTTGGAATCGGTTTTGAGCTGTTTGATACATTTGATAAGTGAGGATTTTTCTAATTTTCTGTCTAATTCATATTTATTAACCCATTTTGAATAATATCTAATATTGTCGGTATGCTGCGACTGCATATATTTTGCGTCTTCTGTTAAAAGCGGATTTTGGGGTCTTTTTGTGCAAATATTACCCATTTTGTTCTACCCTTTTATCATTACGTAACTTCTCTTAATTTTTAACGTGGTACCACGGATTTTGTTATAGTCTCTTCGGAATGACTTATTCTGTTTCTCCTGATCTATGATAAGACAGTAATCTTTTTTGTCCCTGACTTGTAAGAAAAATACAGTCTGACAAAAACAATACACATCTAGTCCCTGATCTAAAACAGAAAACAGAAAAAAGTAGATTCACCTTACCTGAGCCCACGTGATTGATCACCAATTCGCGGAGACCCGTCCTTCAGTCACAGATCAGAAAGTGGCTGGCCTCTTTTGAACGACAATTCAGTCGGAGGACTTTCCATATAAGAAGAACCAATTTGGTTTCTTCCCCGTACGGTTTCAACCAACTGGCCGTCTGATCTGAGGTGAAGAGAGGGTTCCGGTCTGAAGGACCAATCTGTCAAAGGAAAAAACTTCAAAGACCAATTCACGTTAGGTTCAAGCAAGGCACCCTTTATTACTTGCAGCAAGGAGACAAAGCATGTAGACACAAGGTTTGTCTGAATTACTGGTGATTAGTGTGTTATTCTTATACAGTTCTCTTCCTGTCACACAGAAAATGTTACTATTCTATTGCTGATGTAGTTAGACACAGCTTTCTGTATGTTCTACAGAAAATGTTACTAGCCTTATTGCTGACTAAGTTAGATTATCTGCTGTTTTGCAAAACATTTTAAGAAAAACAACCAGGCCTTGGGCTTATTTTAGCCCATTTTAACTTTTCAATTCAATTAAATCCCTGGCTCCTCTCGTGGCTGCTGCATGCTCCTGATCTGCTCCCCCTCACTCCCACTATTCAGCCTCTTCTCCTAAAGCTCGCTCTGCCTACCGGCCTAACACTCCTGGATTTTCCAAGATCATCCTCTGGATAGCAAGATCCACCTTGACTGCCTGTCTCCCTACAGGGATACTCCTACTCTTTCTCTTAGTAGAGAGAGCTAGAGGGTAAATATAAACTATTCAGCCTCTTCTCCTAAAGCTCGCAATGCCTACTGGCCTAACACTCCTGGATTTTTCAAGATCATCCTCTGGATAGCAAGATCCACCTTGACTGCCTGTCTCCCTACAGGGATACTCCTACTCTTTCTCTCAGTAGAGCGAGATAGAGGATAAATATAAAGTTTGAAACATGCTACAATCATTATTCCACTTGGTCTGAGAATATTGCTCTATTGTTCTATCACTTACTTGGTGCTAGTGAAGGGTTCCAACCAGAGACGCCAGCAGCCTTGCCCTTATTACTGAGTGCTCCCCTAATATCAGTCTCACCCCTGGTGCTTGTCCCTATACCTGACCTGCCTTCCTTCTTTCACCATTCAGTCTGCCTCTCTTATAAATTTAGGCTCTGTCCACTAGGGGGTAGTGCCTACCCACCTACCTAATCATTTTTCCTCACTCCTTCCCATACACTTCAATACCACTTTTTAACATCTTTCCCTATACTAACTGCTAAATTACAGCTCTATCCATTCTATCTCTACTTTTTGTCCTCTCCTTTTTCAGTTATAGTGCACTCCAAGAGTCACACGTACCACCTTGCTTACCTTCTTCTGTTCTTACCTCCACCTCACTGATTGTTTCTCACACTGTCCTGCTGCCTACTTTCCTTAGGTGTATCCCGCTCCGTTCGCCCTTCCGGCTCACTCCGCTCCCCTACCATACCCCCAAATTCCACCCACCCACAGTGCATCTACACTTATACCATTCTAACCACTCCCACTTCCTCCCACACTTCACTGACAACACCCACTTCCTCTCTAGCAATTACACCACTCCCTCTAAATCACAACATTCCTCCCACCCCCTCCACCCCCCTTAATCCTATCCTACTTACTTTCCACCAACTACACCCCTCCCTTTTTCACCAACAACACCTCCCTCATAAAACTCCTCATCACACCTCCCTTCATATCCTATAATTTCACATCTACTTCACACACTTATTCTCTACACTACATATAACACCTTATCAAAAACCACAACATGACTACAACATACAAATCACTCTTAATTAATCTACTATTGCTTCTCATCCTTACTTACATCCACTGTCTCACCCAACCCAATACCACATATTATCTTCCACCCACTCACTCTACCAGCACACTCCCCTTTTCTGACTTAAAATCTTTTATCTCAATAGCCCCTGAACTCTATCCCATTAACCCCCATCTACTTGTTCACTATAAACTAAACACTTCTTACAAACTCTTTAGTCCCTTCCCAAGCTCCAATATTCACAAATATCTGAAAACCTACAACATTCAAACAAGGCAATCCAATCATCTTAGTAATTTAATTGAACATCTTACAACCATACTCCTATCTGGTGATATACACCCTATCCCAGGACCAATCACCACTTCCTCCATATCCAAATCCATCCTACTAGCTTCTCTAAATGCTCAAAGCATAGCAAACAAAATCCCTAATCTACAAGCATGGCTTCTACATAACAAACCCGACATCTTAGCTATTTCCAAAACCTGGCTAAAACCTCATATAAAAGACACTGAAGTTCTACCTCCAAACTACTCAATAATCAGAAAAGACAGAATCCATAAAAAGGGTGGCGGGGTAGCTTTATTCTATTCTTCCACCCTATCCATTACTCCCTATAACAAACCCATTCCAAATTTCTCCAATGCAGAATTAACATTAGCTTTATTTCAATTAAACAAACACAAACAAATCTGCATAGTTTCACTTTACATCCCCCCTGGTGACAATGTCTCTGTTTTAGAAGACATCCTATCCTGGCTTTCTATCAATATCAGTAATGAAACTATTATCATGGGTGACACAAACATTAATTGGTCCTGCATTAATTCCCCCACACACCCCATAAACATTAACCTCTATAAATACTCTCTGCTCATCAACCAGACTACCAGACCCTCTAAAGATTTCTCCACTGGCAGTACCCTAGATTGGATTTTAGTATCTCACCCCCACTACTACACCGACAGTGGAACTCTCCCTGACTCCCTCAGTGACCATCTTCCTATATTCACCAAATGTCTTCTATGTCCACTACAAGCAACACATAATTACATCAGCACTCGAAACCTAAAAAAACTTTGACCAGTAACCTTCTCAGACTCCCTAAAATCAACAAATTGGAACCCACTAAAAACTCTACCCCTGGATAATGCTGTTGCATACCTCAATACAAATTTCCTGAAACTCCTGGATAGTCTAGCCCCCATAAAAACCAAACAAATTCGAAACAATACCGCCCCCTGGCTTACAAAAAATACACTATCATGCGACTGAGAGACAAAGCCTGGGCACACTACCAAAGAAACAAAACTTCCTCTACCCTAAATGAATTCAAAACTCTTCGCAACAAAGTCAAAAAGCTTATCACAATAGATCGTCAAAACTACTACTCCATACTTCAAAACAACCATAAAACCAACCCTCAAAAATTCTGGAAAGGTATCAATAAACTCCTAAAACCTGGCACTGCAGAAAACCCAAGCCCAGACCCAAGTGCTCCAGATATCAATCTCTCCACCCAATTCAACTCTTTCTTCTTAGACTCCATCTCTAAACTTACCACATCCTTCTCCAATAACACCACACCCTCTACACCTACATCCCACCTCCTTCCTCCCCCCTCATCTCCTACCTCTCAACTCACACCTTTTTCCCTAAAACCCATCCCTACATCTACCATAAAAAAGCTCCTGCAAAAGCTAAAGCCATGTACTAATGCACCTGATAACATACCCTCATACCTCCTTAACATTGCTGCCGATGCCATTGCCTTCCCCATCAGCATCCTAATAAATCGCTCTAGCCAAGAAGGTCTTATTCCCACACTCTGGAAAAGAGCTTTCATCATACCCTTACATAAAGGAGGCAAGAACAATGATATCACTAATACGGTCCCATTGCCATCCTTTCTCCTATATCAAAACTCTTAGAAAAATGCATCCATCTCCAACTCCTTCCCTATCTCCTAGATAATAACTTACTAACCACCACACAACATGGTTTCAGACCCAGCCACAGCACCATGACTGCCCTCCTTTCCTTCCTGGAAACAGTAAATACTGCCCGAGACTCTGGCTCTGTTGTATCCACTCTCCTTCTCGACCTTTCTAAAGCCTTCGATACCATATCTCACAGCCTTCTCCTTACTAAGCTATCTAACCTTAACCTATCCCCTGCCACTATCAATTGGTTCACCAACTATCTCTCCCATAGGCAACAAGCTGTCAAATGGAAAACAGCCATCTCCTCCTTTCTAAATACACCCACTGGTGTCCCCCAAGGTTCCATCTTGGGTCCTCTCCTCTTCAATATATTCATAAATGACTTCTCCAACTCAATTCCCCACGCCAAACTTATTCAATATGCAGATGACTCTACAATCATCTGCACAGCCACATCTATTCCCACTCTCTTAAAATTAACCCAAGAGGCCTTCTTTACCACAGAACAATGGATGAAAAACAATCATCTAGCACTCAATTCATCTAAAACCAAGCTTATGGTATTTACCCTCTCTAAAAACACAACCATTAACAAAAATCTACTCTCTATCATCAGCCAAAACAACACCCCTATTGAACTAGTATCTGAAAGAAACTGTTAGGGGTCCTGATAGATGACCAGCTCAAATTCAATAGCCATCTACTACTAAACATAAAAAAAACATTATAAACTTGGCATGCTTTATCGACATAATAAATTCCTCTCCACATCTACTAAACATACTCTTGCTACAACATTCCTCATTCCTTCACTTCTATATGGGGCTCCTCTTCTAACAAACCTTCAATCATCCCTTAAAACAAAACTGTCCTCATGTTATAATAAAATTGCCAAATTTGCCACTGGCCACAAAGCATCTACCCACCACTGTCTATCTCTCCACAAACTAAACTGGCTTGAGCTTCCTAACTATCTCGCCTTTACTCAGCTCTGCTTTCCCACAAACTCATATTCCATCCATCCCTCTGTCCCTCACTCAGCACCACCTTTAAAATGCACATGCCACAAAGAGCCCTAAGATCTAATAACCAAAATCTGATAGAACTGTACAAACCTCTTCACTCGCCAGGGAAACATCTGCTGTCCTTTTCCCTGGCACGCAATTGGAACTCCCTTCCCCCCTCCATTCGTACCACTGCTAACCTTCCAGCTTTTAAAAAATCTCTACACACACACTTAACATCTTCCTGGGAATGCTCCTGCTCTCATCCCTCCTACACACACACTTAACATCTTCCTGGGAATGCTCCTGCTCTCATCCCTCCTACACTCACACTTAACATCTTCCTGGGAATGCTCCTGCTCTCATCCCTCCTACACTCTCACTTAACATCTTCCTGGGAATGCTCCTGCTCTCATCCCTCCTACACTCACACTTAACATCTTCCTGGGAATGCTCCTGCTCTCATCCCTCCTACACTCACACTTAACATCTTCCTGGGAATGCTCCTGCTCTCATCCCTCCTACACACACACTTAACATCTTCCTGGGAATGCTCCTGCTCTCATCCCTCCTACACTCACACTTAACATCTTCCTGTGGATGCTCCTGCTCTCATCCCTCCTACACTCACACTTAACATCTTCCTGGGAATGCTCCTGCTCTCATCCCTCCTACACACACACTTAACATCTTCCTGGGAATGCTCCTGCTCTCATCCCTCCTACACTCACACATAACATCTTCCTGGGAATGCTCCTGCTCTCATCCCTCCTACACTCACACTTAACATCTTCCTGGGAATGCTCCTGCTCTCATCCCTCCTACACACACTTAACATCTTCCTGGGAATGCTCCTGCTCTCATCCCTCCTACACTCACACTTAACATCTTCCTGGGAATGCTCCTGCTCTCATCCCTCGTACACTCACACTTAACATCTTCCTGGGAATGCTCCTGCTCTCATCCCTCCTGCACTCACACTTAACATCTTCCTGGGAATGCTCCTGCTCTCATCCCTCCTAGTCTAGCCTGCTTCCTACAGGCACCACATCATATATACCAGAAACTATAAATTAGCTAAAGCAATAACACCCTAATAATTCCTAAACTCTAGTATTCCATTCTAAATACTACATATTTTCTACATCAGTGCAATGCTAGTCTTATATAGCATAACCAAAGATTCTTTGCTTGTAATCACCTGTTCCTCTGTTTTTTGTCTTGAACACACATTTCTCTATTTTGTCAACCACTGTTAAAGTTTTTTACCACTGTTTTTGTCAATTTGTATTAATTTGACTGAATGTGTTAAAGTGTAAACTTCTGTAATGTTTTGTATCTTTATTCAGGAGCTTTTCTCCCCAGGACTCCATTGAAAACTGGTACTTCGGGCCCAATGGACAATCCTGGTAAATCAACTGTAAATAAAATAAAAATAAATAAATAAATTGTACTGTTCTAATATATGTGTTACATTTTATCTAGATTCAAGGTACATTTCTAGCTTTGGTACAAGTAATGCTGACTATGGTTTAAACTTTCAAGCATCTATTGTTTTCTTTATCAATACTTCTAACAGCTGCATACTTTCTCATAGCATAAGCAGAAATGAATATCTCTTTGTTAAGTTTCATGACATTAGCAGAAATTAAATGTCTCTTGTTTTCATGACATTAGCAGAAATGAAATGCTTCTTGTTAAGTTTCTAATAGCTGTGCAGATTCATGCAGTGTAAACAGAATAAATGTATTAACCCTTTTAAACCTCGATGCATATTACTATTACACATTTTTCTAACAGGTATGCTTGTCATTGATGTACAGTGAGACATCTCTACCTTTAGGCTTTGTCTATGTAGCTATTAGTCTAAAAGTATGTAAGGCACTGAAACCTTGCAATGCCGAGGTACTCTCTGTCTCTTTAAATCGTGTCTCGGTAACTGCACAGGTATCTATATTCTCAAGTGTGAGGAGGGATAGGAGAGAGTGAAGTTTTTTTTTAAGCTCCTCAACCTCCTGGCATTGAGCAGTAACACCTTGAGGCTCTATTGAGTTGATTTTGCTATGTCAGTATTTATGTCATTTTTGCATTGCACTGCCTAAAAAAGGTACTACTGGAGTGGACAAAGCCTCAGCCTGTATTCGACAGCCTAGAGGGGAAAGGTGCAGACCATCCTCGGCAAAACAATGTGGTCTGTTGACCATGTCTTCCCAAGCTGAGAAATATTGGATCCCCTTAGAATGATACCAGAAAGACAGCCAGTTGTTGAAATCAATCATTTTTTGCTCATATTGTGTCATCATCCACGGTGAAGGTAATATAATGCTCAGTGCCACATACTAGCCGGAGACACATATTCTGAAAACTCCTTAATGTCTCTTTTCATATAGTCCAGGGAGGTACATCTCAGGTCATTTACACCTATATGGACTATGATGGACTCATACTGGTACTTCTGGAATAATGATTTGAGTGCATGCATGATTTAGTGGATCCTGGTTCCAGATAAGCAACTAACAATTACCTTCTCCTTGTTCAGCCTAGTTAGAGGGGCATCAGTATATCTTACAATGGAGTCCCCTATGTTGAGAGTCCTGGGAAGTATGTTTGCTTGCCTTAGGAGCTTAGTGCTTGGGGCTTCACTTAGAATGACAGTATGTGTGGTGTTAGGTGTTTTTTCTGAATGCCTTTGGGCTTGCTGAGACATAGCTTTGATAGTGGGTGGTCCAGTTGATGTTTGGTGTTTAGTGTGATTGCTTTTAAGTGCCTCAGCAAACATTAGTCTATGTGTGTTGTGTGTTATGTGAGGCAGGTGTTGTGTGAGGTGGGTGTTATGTGTATGGTTTCGACAACCCAATGTGGACTTGTATGCGAGAGTTTGGCCTACAGTGTCATTGTGTAAGTGCACCTCTGTCATACTGTATCTGAGTCTTCAAGGATTAAGCAGTTGTCAGTAAACATAATACAATTGTTACATTGTCTCGAGATGCCCATATCCACCAAACTGGCTACAGAGAAGTTAATTTTATTTATTTTATTTTATTTATTTAACATTTGTTGACCGGGAATGTCCGACTAGGTTCCACAGAGCCTGTTTTCAGCGGAGGCCCGGGGAGAAATGCTCCAGATGCATGTCTTTGGAATGTGGGAGGAAACCGGAGTACCCGGAGGAAACCCACGCGAACACAGGGAGAACATGCAAACTCCACACAGAAGGCACCCCAGCCGAGAATCGAACCGGAGAACCTCTTGCTGTGAGGTGACAACGTTAACCGCTGCACCACTGTGCCGCCAGAAATTAAGAAATTGCATATCCAAACTGTCAAGTCCTTTGATCTTTTGGCTACAAGGAGGTGGCATATTGAGGTTAAAAAGCTATTAAGGGTGCTTTGCTTGCGAAGACTAATAAGGGTGTTTTACAGGGGCAGATTATGCTAAAACAGTATTAAATTATACACAGTACTGAATTGTACTTAATCTGTAGGTATTGCCACTCAAGGCCAAACTAGCTGCTCTAAGCTTGTCAGTGTACAAGGTATTTGTACTATATTGCTGCTTTACAGGATACAGTTTTATGGACCATTATACAGAGAACATTTGCTTTATAAGTGTTTGCTACAGTACAGTGCACTGCTAACCCATGCAGACATACAACATTTATAACAGCACAGAAAAAGCAGAAAACTAAATAATAATCACTCTGGCCAATAATATTATGAGTCCTTTTGTGTATTTCCCAACTCAGATAGGCCAGGCAAACACCTCCGTCCACAAGATGAATAAACACAGTCAGCCTGATGTAAAAACACAGTAGAAGAGACCCACAAGTGCAATTCAAATACAAACTACTTGAACAACTAGCTGGAAATCCCTTGCTTAAGATAATTTCAAGACATTAACATTGAGAGGAAGAGCAATTTTTGTTTTTTTTTACAAAAAAAAAATCAGCGAAATTCACACATAAAAGCAGGAAACAAAAGCAATCACTCAAAAATAACAAGTGTGATTTAGCAATCAAAGGTGCTTAACCTTGCCTGGATGGCACTGAATACAAGTAAAACACTTCTGGAATGCAGGCTAGGGGGTTCCAGCTTTGCTGACCTCCAGGAGAATGAGCAGGAGACAGTCTGTAGTAAAACAGGTTTACTCAAGAACAATATTGCTTTGCTGGGTGGGCACTCAGTATCAATTGTCTATGGAAAGCAATGGCTAAGAAGTGTACATAAATAGCTTATAAACTTCACTAGCAATGCAAGAGTGGAGAGAGGGACTTTGGAAATCAGATAACCATAAGAGGTGGAGGGCACAGACACAGCCTTATAAAACAACACCAGAAGGGTGGGATAGTTGGGAAATTTTCAAGGAAAAAGCAGGCTAGCTACAGAGGCTAGCAATCAAATAAAGGCAATATTGGAGCTCTTTCAGAAACGTTAGCTTAACATATTAGCGGGGGTGGAGCAGACATACAATGCAACCAGGCAAATAATAAGCAAAATATAAAAGCACTGAAGCACAAACTAGAGCAGAGACAGTGGTTCCACTACTGACCTTCTACTACACTTCAAGGCATCAGACTATGCAGAAATTTACCAGTAACACTGATTATGGAAAAATGCAGTAATAAATGATTAAAGCACAAATCTGGCATTAGTACGCAGTTTTGCCACAACTGTGAACGAAACTACAAGATTTTGGCCAGGCAGGGTTTAAAATACATACAGCATTTTTAAGTAATTCTACTTGTGAAAATAGAAATGCAGAACAATGCAAAAACAAAATTTTCCCACAACTGCTAATTAAAATACAAGACTAAGGTCCGAGGACAAACTAAAAACGCAATCAAATGGGACAGCGCAGAAAAAGTACAAAGTAGTGCACTCAGATATTTAAGCAGAATTAAAATAATTAAAATACTTTTATTCTCTTTCCACACCTTTCCAAGTCTTGGATAAAAGATACTTGGTGGGGTAGCTCTGTGCTGGAAGTAGGAGCTAGCTAAGGAGCTATCCAGTCACATAAAGGCAATATTGGAGCTCTTTCAAAAATTTTAGCTTAATGTGTTAGTGAGGGATGGGACAGACACAAAATGCAAGCAGGTAAATGATAAACAGAATATAAAAGCACTGAAGCACAAACTGGAGCAGAGACAATTCTCTCACTATTAAACTTCTGCTACAGTTTAAGGCACCAGACTATGCAAGAATTTGAAAGTAATACTGTTTATGGAAAAATGCAGTCATAAATGATTAGTGCACAAATCTGTAGTAGTTTAAAATTCTACCTGTATGCCTACTATATGCTTACATTTTCTGTAGTTAGAAACAAGCTGCTTGACGTGACTATTTTTGTGCAGTGCTCAGATCTTATAAATGTTACAAATAAAGTATAATTATTAAGTGTAAGTATAAGCAGGACACCTATATGATATCAGCTAAAATAACTGGTATGTCTTTAGTTTTCGTTACAGCTTGGTAATGACTTTTGCTTTCTTCAGTTTTATTACAGAGTAAGTCTGTGTGATAGCCAGAGAAGTAATTCAATCTGGGTAACAGAATATGGTGGAAATCATCTTTATAATATCTGACAGTCTGCATGCTGTTATATATGGCGCCATACATGCTTGAAGGGAGAGACAACTCTTCTTTACTGAAATGCCAATGTGTTGTCATCAGCCCCCTTAAGAAGGATAAAAGCAGTTGTCTCTCAGAGAGCATCTTAAGAGATTCACTGTGAGGATCTATACCATGCTCAAACCTTCCCTTTCACATACCACTATTTCTGGTCTGTCAGATCTTGATGTGGGTGTTCCACAGGAAGTGCTCTGATGCTCTTCCCTATACCGTTATCTCATTTTATGTTCCAGCTTGCTCTTTTATAATCCTGACACTTAAAACTTTTAGGGAATCTTTTGATGCATACAGACATGTCATACTGGGGACCACAATCAGGTTACAGTCTCTGCCTTGAACTTTGCATTTTTGCAAGTAGCCATTTAGCATTTAATACATGCTGACATAAACAACTGCATATGCACTGGCTGGCAGTTGTGCAAAGGAGGAATTAACCAAAGATTATGCAAGATATCCTGTCTGTGCCCTGAACTGGCTCATTGTTAATGTCTTTGTCTCTGATCATATTTTTAATAGTTCACTTTCTTCTAATCTATTTCTCTAGACACCTAGTATTTTCCATCTCCAAAATGTTAAGTTTAATATGGAATATATCCCATAGACATTGCAGGATAATGATTTGTTGTAGAATATACCTTATACTGAGAGATCATTTAGAGTTCTTTAAGATGATCATGTAAATCAGAGGTTTTTAAGATTTAACTAAATTGCAGATCAGTTATACTAGGTATTAAAATAACAGGAATGCCTTATACTTTAAATACTCCCATTCATCTCAGTGTTAAGACCTTGAAGCAGAATTATGATTTAATAGTGATTGTCAAATGTTATTATCGTATGTTTCTTATACCTATTGTGAGCCTAAAATGCTTGTATAATTTTGTTTGCTATTTTCACTTCTGATCGTATACCATGATTTGAACCTGTAAACTGTCCATTGAGATCATTGCTCTATCCCAGTCAAGAAATTTATAAATAAATAAACCATTTTTTTATATTCCAAAATTATTAGGGGAATTTTTTTATCATAGCTGTCTTGCTGTCTTAACAGAGAAAATTGTTGAAAGGGAATTGTGAGAAAAAGTTGAATGAGAAAGGGGAAATATCTCTTGGAGGGAAACTTTGCTACTTGGAAGTGTTTCCTAGATATGTAAAAGCATATAAAAGTAGCATTTAATGTGTCCCCCTGCTGAGCTAGATCACAACAAATACATTCCCAGGATTCATTAACAATCATTTAGGTATTGTGTGAAGCCTATACGATTACAGCACAATGATTTAGGCATTGTGTGAAGCCTATACGATTACAGAACAATGATTTAGACATTGTGTGAAGCCTATACGATTACAGAACAATGATTTAGGCATTGTGTGAAGCCTATATGATTACAGCACAATGATTTAGGCATTGCGTGAAGCCTATACGATTACAGCACAATGATTTAGGCATTGTGTGAAGCCTATACGATTACAGCACAATGATTTAGACATTGTGTGAAGCCCATACGATTACAGAACAATGATTTAGGCATTGTGTGAAGCCTATATGATTACAGCACAATGATTTAGGCATTGTGTGAAGCCTATACAATTACAGCACAATGATTTAGGCATTGTGTAAAGCCTATACAATTACAGCGCAATGATTTAGGCATTGTGTGAAGCCTATACAATTACAGCACAATGATTTAGGCATTGTGTGAAGCCTATATGATTACAGCACAATGGTTTAGGCATTGTGTGAAGCCTGTACAATTACAGCACAATGATTTAGGCATTGTGTGAAGGAAGCCTATACGATTGCAGCACAAAGATTTAGGCATTGTGTGAAGCCTATACGATTACAGCACAATGATTTAGGCATTGTGTGAAGCCTATATGATTACAGCACAATGATTTAGGCATTGTGTTAAGCCTATACAATTACAGCACAATGATTTAGGTATTGTGTGAAGCCTATATGATTACTGCACAATGATTTAGGCATTGTGTGAAGCCTATACGATTACAGCACAATGATTTAGGCATTGTGCGAGGTCTATACAATTACAGCACAATGATTTAGACATTGCGTGAAGCTTATACAATTACAGCACAATGAGCAGCAGAGCTCATTTAACATATGTGCTTCCCATCATGCATACACATTTACAAGCACCATTTTTTGGCCAGCAGCATTGTTGGTGGTCATGAAATAGTGCAAGGAAGCATAAACACACAGTGTAAACAAAACTGCCTGCCTATAGGCAAACCTATTATGCCAGCATGTGCGGATAGCTTATATGAAGTAAGGACAAGTTTATTACAAGATGTAAGATGCAGGGGATGTTAAATGGGGAGAATGTACACATAATACAATATTAATAGTGCATACATAAGTACGAGGGGAGGGAAAAGGGAGAAAATATATTCACTTAGTGCAGTCAAATGTTATTATATCACAAAGAAATATTTTAAACAGAAATACGTCCATATTAGTGTAATAATAATTAATCCTGTTCCAAATTCTTTACACGTGTACATAACTAAAAAAATAGACATGCTAACAATGGATGTGAGAGAGACACCATGCAACATTGTAATAAAGGGGAATAAATGTGATATTAATGTTGATAAAATGTCAAGTTGAGATACTTTAGAAGCTATTTGCATAAACTGCATTTATTGAATAAGAAGTGCATCTACAGGGAATGCATCTGTGATAACTGACAGTAGTGCTGTATTCTCCACTTTATCATATATAAATAAGAATAAATGATCAGTACAGTTATTGTGTCATGCATATCAGAAAGGCTCTGGGAAATGTTTTACCACTATTTGAAATTTGACAACCATAGACAAGAAGTAAATTACCTCGACAAATGTATTATACAAACAAGTGTTTTATATTCATGTACATCCTAAACAATAACATAATAACACTCAAAATACACAAGTGACAAATGACAACATAGATCTGCTGACATTGCAACATTTCAAGATCTCAGTTCATAAATGGAGCACATCTACTACTTGATTGTACTGGGCATGCTCACAAGAAATACAGCAAACACTGCTATAACAGCATATGAACAACAGATACACACAAGAAAGTGTCGTAACACATGCCCAATCACACTTTATGAAGATCTTGCATAGTTTCATACAGTAAGAAATGTTTGATAAGCCATCATGTCCTATAAAGCTGTATTGTGTGAAGAGATCAGTTTATAGGTTCATGGGTAAATATGAGGTTAGCTGCCCTTGTGGGACATTTTATCCTATCCAATTTCCCTTTTTGTGCTCAAAATCACCTATCCCATTTGGTTACAGATTGGCCTTACCCATCCCATGGTCAATAATTATGCATTACACCTAATGTGAATAACTGGAATCATATCCATAGATAATTTGAGGAGATCCATGCATGGGATAAAGCATTTAAGAGCAGCATCTGTCCATTAGTAGCACAGGGGACAGTCTCATGGTATTTTTTCTGTTTCCCATCCATAGATCTAAGGTGTGCATGAATATGGCTGCAGATGAACTTTGTTTTATCTGGATGGAGAGTCTGTTTCACAGCAGCAGTATCTTCTGCGAGATATACTTTTCCCTCCAAATCATTCTGTTGATATTTAAGAGGAGGTTTAGATCCCTAGACCAAATATTTCTGATGCCATGTGACTTGCTGATATGTAGTAAATCCATCATTAATTGGTCAGAGCATGTCTTGCATGCCAGACACACATCACCTCTTAGCAGTCTGTTGGATACTGAATACAGTGACAGGGCTTTGAGTCGATTCATGTAGGACGTGTTGTTTAGGCCTTGTATCCCTTCAGTGAAGTGTTTCTGTGGGTGTTCCAGTTGTTGCATGTATCTGGTTAGGTACATAACAAAGAGGGCATTATAGTCAATGACTGGCACAATGACAGCTAAGTAAAGGGAAACAATGACATCCCTAGATCTAGAATATAATCCCTTTGTTTATAAGCTGTGCAATACAGAAGGACTTTCTTCCAACAATAGACATGTTGGTCAAAATTTAGGTCACTGTCCACATAAGTTCCCAAATCCTGAACACCTGGGTCACCTCTTTCGGTGTATTGTCAATGTTGTAGTTACCTGGGGTAGATAACTTCCCAAAAGAAACAATGATGCATTTTTTGGCATTTAGTTTCAATCCATGATTTTAGCATCAGTCATTGATATGAGACAGACATTCCTGCAGAAAGGCTAAGTAATTTGGGTATTCAATGGCTTCTCCTAGCTTCCAGTCATCTTAGCCAGCGCCCTTTGGTATTGTTTTTTACTTCAAAAAGTGGATGCCAAACAGGAGATGTCCTAGCACAGAACCCTGGGAGACTCCACTAGTGACTAATCTCTTTGTGGTGATAACTTCCCCTATTTTAATTATCTGTATCCTATCAGTGAGACAGTTGGCATTTCAATGGTTAACACATGGATTTATTCCCAGTTTATTTAGCTTTTCTACTATACCTGAGTGGGGAATTGTGTCAAAAGCTTTAGCAAGGTCGAGGTATATTGTAGACACCATTTTGCCTACCACCCATTGCTTTGTTAACCTTTTAAAAAAAATCTACCAGGTTGAGTAAGCATTACCTACCCTTGATGAATCCAAACTGAGAAGGGTCCAGTAGTTAGAGGTTCTCTATGTCCTGAGTAATCAATTCCATGAAACTCTTTCCATGGCTTTGCATATGAGGTTGGTCAGACTTATTGGTCTGTAATTACCTCCGTCTGTGGAAGGTCCTCCCTTATGCAGGGGAATGACTGCAGCTGTTCTCTATTCACTTGGTACAAAACCTGTATGGAGGTTGACATTGAACAGTTGGGTAAAGGGTGTGGCTAAATCAACCTTCCTACTGTTTAAGATGCATCCAGTGATACTGTCAGTTCCGATCAATGAAGTATATATAGCTTTTGATAGCACTTTTAGGTCTTGGCCTGGTATGAAAGCTTGAGGCGAGCCAGTTTCAGGTATATATTGAGGGACAGATGGAGGAAGAGACAGGTGACATTAAAGCTACAGTTAACCAGTAGATTCACTATATCTTCAGCCTCAGTGTAGGTAACATCATTCACAATCATTTCTGCACATTGCAGTGTTGTGCTTTTGAGATTGTCAACATAACTAAAAAATGTCTTGTAATTGTCCTTGGCTTGGGTAGGTATTTTAGCCTCAAACTTGATTTTGGTTGATTTTACTAAGCTCCTGAGTTGTTTATTTCAGTGACAAGGGCTCTAGCATTCTTGGAATTACTCTTCTTACTTTTGGACAAAATTATTTTCCTTTTATTATAAAGTTTGTTTATATTATGGTTCCACCATGAATGTTTGTTTCTAAGGTTTTCCCTGCACTGTTCCTATAGGGTACAGCTGCATCCATGCAGCTATTTACATGCTGGTATAGTTTGATATTATACATTTTTGCATATTCAGTAGAGTTAATTAGATTTGGTGGGGATTTGAAGCTTGCCAATGTATCATTTAGGAGTAAGTAAATTGTCTAAAACAAATTTCTAAAGGTACCTTGGGTGGAACTGATATTTTACTTCAAAGGAGACTGCTTTATGGTCAGACATAACAAGCTATGAAATTACCAAAGGGACTGTGCAAGATGTTCCCATGTTACTAATGACAAGGTCCAGTATGTTATTCCCCCAGTGGGTACTCAGACTAATTGTTCCAGGGCAGTTGTATTGACAAAGTCCAGGAATCTCTGTGCTTGTGCACCATTGGTGGTGTATGATTCCCAGTTTACAGATGGATAGTTTAGGTCACATTGGAAAATGCTATTAGGTTTAATATTGAGTGAGTCTAGTTCCTGTAGATAGGGATTGTAGCTTTCTTTTGTCATAGAAGGAATTCTATAGCTAGCTAATATATGGCATAGTATGGGACCTTACTGATGATAATTTGGACATGAAGAAGCTCTACTGGATCATGCAGCTTTACCAGCCTTGATGTGCATCTCTTCCGGATATAGACTGATACACTTGCACCTCCCCATGGCACAGTAGCTGGTTTAAATGTGTAAAAGACATTATAGACAGCACAGCTGGAGTGCTCTCCACTACTTTAAACCAATGACAAGGGCTCTAACATTCTGGGAATTACTCTTTTTACTTTTGGTCAAAATTATTTTCCTTTATTATAAATCTTGTTGATATTATGGTTCTACCATGTAGGTTTGCTTCTGGAAGTTGCCCAGCACTTGTTCCTACAGAGTATAGCTGCATCTCTGCAACTGTTTACATGCTTTTATTGTGTATTTGTGTATGTTTCTGCATATTCAGTGGAGTTAACTCAAGTTAAGTAGATTTGATGGGGATTTGAAGCTTGCCAATGTATCACTTAGGAGTTGGTAGTTTGTCTTAAAGAAATTTCTAAAGTTACTTGGGTAGAAGGGATCTCTGGTTTCAATTTTATTTTGGAGACTACTTCATAGTCCAGCCTAACAAGTAATAAAGATACACAAAGGACAAGTTCCAAGATCTTATTCTCCTAGTGGGTATTCTGACTAATTGTTCTGGGGCATCTGTCTTGACAAAGTCCAGAAATCTCTGTGCTTGTGCACTAATGGTGGTGTATGTTTCCCAGTCTGTAGCTGGACAGTTCAGATGACCTAGGAAAATGGCACTGGGTTTAATATTGAGTGAGGGTTGTGGCTTTCTTGTGTCATAGAGGGAGATCAGTAGCTAGCTAATATATGGTATGGGCCCTTTCTGATGGTCGTTTTGACTTGAAGAAGCTCTAGTACATCATGTTGCTTTACCAACTTTGATGTGAGGGTAACTGCTCTAAACATGTAGAAGGCATTATAACCCTGCATAGCCAAACTGTTAATTGCTATTTTAAACTGTGTCTCAGTCACTGCATATACATCGATGTCTTCCAGGGTAAGAAGGGCTTATTGGGAGTGGAGTTTCTTGTTCAGCCCCCTAACATCGATCAGTAACATTTTCATATTTTCCTTTGCTTGTTTAATTTTGTTTGGAGGAAGACATACAATACAGTGCATTCTTATGGGGAAATTAAGAAATGCCTGTGAACAATCAATGACATACCCAACATTTACTTGAACACATCCCATACAGATACCATAAAGATGAGTATCAACCTGTGATATCATAGAAGTAGGCACACTGTCTGCCATGACAAACATGCTTGATGGGCTTGCAGCATTTATCTATTGTAATGAGCATGGACCCCTTACCTTGGAGGGTGATGCCTTAAAGATGTTGCCTTCTGTTTGTGCCATAAATCCTTTCTTTGCCTAAGCCAATCCTTTCTAACACATTATCTGACAGACAGATGTTACCAGATTTAAACCCCTGCCTATCAAACTACAAACTCTACACAGCTGTGTATGGACTGTGCCACATGACATAGCAATGGATACTATCGCAAATAAATGAAATTAATGTGTGAAGTAGTAAAGAACATTTGAGGATAATTTGTACAGTATGATTTTGTCAGGATGATGACAAGGAAGTAACTATGTTAATGTTCACACAACTGTGAGCATCTCAATATTCTCAACCAAGGAAGCTGTTCTTGTTATTTTGTACAACAACATTGTCCCAGATTTGCATGTTATTCCTCAATGTATGTGCAGCAGGCATACTCAAACCATGACATTTGCAGAACAATTGTTTCACTGGCAGGAAATTACAAAATTACAAAATTACTTTATATTTCTTTCCCCAAAATAAAAAGTGAGAATAATAATTTCATGTAGTGTTGTTAGTGCAATGCCAGTACATTCATATAATGCTGTCCTTTCCTGGACTTGAACAGCAAGATATGTAAGTCTACCAAATAATGACGTGTATGAAGCACATGCATCACAGTGGGAGTCTTAGCAAAACTATGAGACTGCACCTATGGGAAGTCATTACATCACATGATTATGTTGCAATTTGCTTCAGATAAAAGGGATGCGGAAGGTTTCCCAACTGTAATTGTACACCATGTGGACCATTAAGACATACAATGCTTACTGTCAGTCAATGCGGGGTTTGAACTCCTAACTATGTAAAGACAGAAGCTACATGATACTATGAAGATTGAAATGCCACAGTGCAAGTGTTGCTAAAATGATGAAATATTTGGGTCTTTGAAGCCATGATATGATGTTATTGTGGTAAGGGATATGTGTGGCTGTAATTTCTTTGAAGGATATTGCTATATGTCTATTTTTCACACAACACTGCTAGATATACCTAAACACAAATGATGCATAATGCAGTCATCACTGTGATGTGAGAATGGCAATCATACACAATCTGTGGATAATCACAGATTCAAACACATGCATTACTAAGGCAGCAGCATGCAGAACATTGTCTCATGTCCTCACACCACAGGAAAAGCATGGAAAAGTTAAATGTCATCCCATGGTGTCATCACTATCCAATAAAGCATTATATTAGAAGGCTTTTCTACACAGCATGACAGATACACACTCACAGTAGTAATTTATTGCTGGATTCAAACATCCCCCTCTTTATGTATGCAATCTAGACAGCACAGTATCAACAGCCATCACCACAGGATAACTCATACTACAACTGTGATGAAGTTCAATTTAGATAGCATGATGTAACTACTGTATTTCCAAAACTGGGAATTGGCTGGGGGTAATACAAATGTATAGGTTGGCCCCCTGCCAGTAAAAATACATTTCTTAAGTGTAAGTTTAAATAAGGGGTACTGTCACAGATATAATTGTACTTAACAGTATGCACAGTCAGATTACTTAACCAATTTTGGATTCAAACCCCTATCTATCTAGTTACATAATCTACAGAACACAGAATTAGCTGTAAGTGCCACAGGAGAAATCTAACTAGTAAGGATAGAGAGTTTACTTTTAACATATTGACCTCATCAGTGTGATAACAGAGAAGATGTTTGTAGTAAAAGAGGGATATAGGGATGCTGGAATTATCTTCCAGTTTAAATTTTTCCCATGACAGGAAGCTGACACAACACATCACTTCAGGAAGCTATACATACCTGACAACCCCCCCCCCACACACACACACACACATACACACACACACACACACACACACAAGTTCACCACTGTGACATTTGAACCTCCTACCTATCTAATTATACAATCCAGAGAACATGATACTAGTTGCAAGCACCACAGGAGAAGTCTAACTCTTAAGTGGAGATAGTGCACTTTTGACAGAATGACCTCATCACTGTGCTGCAGAGAGAATGTTTGTGTTAAAAGTAGGATAAATTGCAGAGGGATCTGTGTCCAAAGTTAAATTATTTTCCTAAGTAGAAGTGGACACCGCACAGCACAGCTGTCATTGAGGCTTTACTTATCTGTCACTAGACACAAAGAGAAGTTTTCCACTATGAAAATAACTCAATAAACACAGTATTAGCCACAAGTGCCATAGGAGAAGTCTGACTCTTAAGGGGAGAGACAGGGAGAGAGAGAGAGAGAGAGAGAGAGAGAGCACTTTTGATAGGACGACCTCCTCATTGTGTTGCAGAAAGGAGGTTTGTGTTAAAAGTGGGATAAAGTGCAGATGGAGCTGTGTCTAAAGTTAAATTATCCTCCTAAGTGGAAGTGGACACATAACATCTGCTGTAGAGACATTACTTGCCTCTCATTAGAAACATACAGACAAGTTCAATACTGGAAGAACTGAACATCCTTCCTATTTAGTTAGGCAATCTAGAGAACACAGTATGAATCACAAGTTCCAAAGGAGAAGTCTGACTTTAAAGATCTAAAAATTCATATCTGTAAGTTGCATATGTCATTGTTTAGAAAATCACCTACTGTGCATCACAGGTTTTGGGACAAATGCATGCATCTTGATAGGCCAATGTAAAATCACTGTGCTTGTCCCATGTAATGACATAATTATCTGCTAAGATTTATATTCAATTCATGTATATTGTACTATTGTATGGGAAATGTACCTGTTTCACATTATGGGGTGTTAATGACAATCACAATTCTAAAACAGTGGATTGTCAAAGAAGCATTCTTGACAGTTCATCCTGAGGTGATTGCATACAAATCATTTATTGTGTCATTGTTGGTTGTCTTGTCTCATGCTTGAAGAATGTGCATTGACAATACAAACAGGCACTTCCTAAATATGACAGTGATTTCAGAATAACAGTGATGGATTATGTATGAAAAGATTCATAGGCACTGGAACCATAGAGAGAGGGAGAGCGAGCCCCCTCCCCACCACTACTTTTACAGCCACATAGGCAATTAAAAGCAGCATCTTCTTTAAGGACCCATGCATGCCTCGCACGCCAATGCAGAAGTCCACACCATACTTACATGTATGCAGAATTTAAAACTAGCTGTGCTGTTCTGTTTTAAGGAGAGTTATGCTGACCCTGCCCCTTTTAGTTGAAATCACATTTGTGACTGGCCTCCAAGTGTTTTCCAAGTAAGGAGATCTCACATTTGTTGTTCTTCCATTGAGCTTTCTGTGAGTCATGTGTAATAAACGCAATTTTCCTTTGTAGCATGCACTTCAGTTTTAAGTAATGCCTATTCAGCTGCTACTGTGGACAGAGTTGCACACTATGTATTAGTTATCACTGAAACAATACAAAGGGATCAGGTTAAGTACTGTCTGCTAGTATTATTTTACAAAACTGTCACTTGTATTTGTTTCAGATATTACATTATCAGAGAGAAAACGTCACTTTACTAGTGTTGCCTTGCAGTGAATGGAATCAAATGGAATGTGTAGGTATTAAATGTGAGTGAATCCTAGCAGTTGATATTTGACTAAGATTAGGCGTACTTTGAAATGCCTTTGTATGCTTTTACAAATGCATTAAAAATGTTGTATAAGACAGAAGCTTATCCCATTTCAGATAAGTTTATTGATTATTTATCTTGCTGAGAATTAGAATGAGCGGGCATTCTAGTTAATAACTTACCTTGTGATGCAGGTTATGTTTTTTATGATTTCAGTCAGGACAAAACCGTGGCTTATGTCCCAAGTTTAGCTGTACAGTCTTCAAATGGTTGGTAGTGTATACCTGGCAGAATTTTAGCTCACAGTATTTTTAAATTGTACAAAAAGAAGGTCGCTCAAGGTTGAGCAGCAGACCTTCATACATGTAGACTTTACCTCTCACAGACTTAATCTTAAGGCTTGATTCTTTTTTGGTCTAAGAATCTAAGTAACGACAACTGTGACTGAAACAGGGTAAAAATGTCAAAGCACTATATACTATAAGGAAATGTTAACATAGCTCTGTATTATATTCTATCATAGTAGGTTCAAGAATTCTATAGTATCCTTATCAAGGCAACCAAGTGGTCAATGTGCTGATGTGAAGGGGTTACCTGACAGACATGATAAACTAGTGTACCTCCTGTGTAATTTTTGTTTGTTAGCACACTCAGAGTAGTTCCACAGTACTTCTAAACAGCATGATCACTTCACCAAGCAAAAGAAGCATGGAAATGTACAAACACAGGCAACAATAGATAAAGACCACTTGATTTTCCAAGTATGTTGATTTGTTTTCACTTGGTTAAGTAATAAATATTGGCTATCAACAGATTATCTTTTCATGATTTAGACACACTATCTGGTTAACTGACTTGCTTGGAGTCATATTGTCTGCAAGTGAGCGCCAAGTGAATAAAAACCCAGGAATACAGGACGAAGTTCATTTACAATTTGTAGCCTTAACCCTTTCAGTTAAACTATCAGACTAAGATAGAGGAAAGGACTTTCTTCAATTGACTGGTGATTATTATAGCAATAGCGTGGTCCCAAGGGCTGCCCAGGACCAAACAAAGACAAGCGTGGGTAAATCCAGCATTACCCGCACCCAGAAGTGGGTTATTGCTATTATACTATGGTGTTAGTTTGTTTTGTATTATCTTTGTATTGCTGTTATTTAGGTTTTTGTTTGCTTTTCTTTGTATTCGTCCACTTTTTGTGAGATAAAATAGTCCACACTTTCCGTTTGTGTTTATTGTTTATTTCTGTTTTAATTTAAATACATGTTATTTTTTAATTTTTCAGGCAATGTTAGGAAATAATTATATTAGTAGATATATTTTTTATTATTTTCTATCTATGGTGTCTCTTGCTTGGGTGGTTTTTCCTGTCTAAGTTTGTAGTGTTTCTGTTTAACAGGGCTCATGCAGGTTTTTGAAGGGATGTAATCAAAAGGGCTAGGTGGTGCTTGGTATAATATAGTTTAAGCAGTGTAGAACTTTATAATGTGTAGTTATGTTTTAGTACTTATAGATATGTTAGAAATGTGGTGTAGTTTTAATTTGTATTATATTTTTTAAAATATGTAGTTTTACTAATTGGTCGCTATATGGTGGTGTTGTATGCGCTTTTAGAAGGTGTATGTTGATGTGGAAGTTAGGTATGGTGTGTGTTTTTGACTTTGCTAGGGATGTGTGCTTGTGTTTACTTTTAGTGTGTACATTTTTGGAGTTGTTTGTGTATAGCTATTGTAGGGAATATAGCTGAGTGAATGGTTTTATCAGAATGCTTGCTTTTATTGTATTATAAGTGGTGGTTATATAGTGTGTGGTGTATTTATGACATTTTATTTTATTAGTATTCGAGGTGAGGAACTGAGGACTGTAATAAGGGAATTGGTTAGTTTTGTGTGATTAGGTGTAATTGTTAGGTGTTTTTGGTGTTACATTTGGTTATGTTTATTTGCTGTCGCCGCAGCATGATATTTTCACGACCGGACTTCTTCCGTTATTTGTTGTACAATTTACTATGTGCACGCTGGTTGGATTAGCCAATCAGTGTGCACGTTTATCGGCTTTTGCGAACATCGCATGGTATAATGACCTACAATCTCATCCTGACAGCTGTTTGAGTTAGTTCAATACCTACTGTGAAAAGGATGCTTTATGTAATCTGGTCTCATACTGTACCCCTTTGTTATAGTATAGTTCTTTTAAAGTTCTCTTTTTGTTATAAGGAAGCAAGTGAGACTTTAAGTCATTCAATGTGCAAGAAAGTTTCTCTGAAGTTTCTGTCTTACTACATTGTCTGTCTTTCTATCAAATATATACAAACTCAGCACATTTAATTGTGTTCATGTGGCTTTTTTATACTCTCTTGAGACAGTTAATTGCATTTTTTCTGGTCAGTCATACTGCACTTAAATCCAATTCCTTCAGAAAGGCAAGTTGTTATTTAACAATTTATGTGCCTAGAGATAGAACAGGATGCCACCTATTTTTTTTCCACTGGTGACTTTTTAAGTCACTTGTCCTGGTGAAGTTTGCAATGATACCATGCTGAGCTAGGTAGACCAGATTTCCCTAACCATAGCAAAAGTCTCCACCTTATCATGTTTGATCTCCAAGTACTCCCAGGCAAGCTGAGAGATATGCTACCTCCAATCTGTCCTAATTCTCTCCCATGACCTCCCCTCTGTGGACTGTATGTAGTAGACCTCCTGTGGGAGATGCTAAAGGACGTTCTGACAAGATGCATAAACCACTTCCATTGATTCCTCTCAATGCAGATCAGCAATGGCTGCACTTCCAACATTGCCCAGATCCTAATTCTGTGATGGATAGTAATCCTAGCTACCCTGCAAAGGAGCTTATTTTCTGCCATTTGTATCTTTAGGTTCGTCCTGTCACTTGCTACGCAAAGCTCATGGCCATAGATAACTTGTAAATGGTTCTTCTCCCAGGCCCATTCTTACACTATCAAGGGTATCAGAACTTGTCAGAGATTTGGGATGCATGGCTAGGCTTAAAAAGTTCCTTGCAGTCATTAGCCTAGTAAACATCTATGAACCTATGAACCTATTAAGATTGCAGGGTATACTAGTACCTGTAACACATGCATCCTGAAGATGCAGAGGTAAAGCACAAACATTTAAGCTTCAAACACACTTATGCATCAGATGTCAGCCTTTTCCACTCTGCATTTTATTATTTAAAAATGAGTCACTATCAAAGGAGTCCTGTGTCCTGTTGCTTGGCATATTTAGTGAGGAGAGTTTTCGTGTGTGTGTGTGTGTGTGTGTGTGTGTGTGTGTGTGTGTGTGTGTGTGTGTGTGTGTGTGTGTGTGTGTGTGTGTGTGTGTGTGTGAGTGTAGGTACAAGGTACAAGGAACAAGAACCAAGTTGAAAGATTTAGTTGAGTGTCAAGTGGATTTTACAAGGAGCTGAGAGCTTCAGGGGAAGAGAAATTTAGTGCTGCTTAGGTGATGTTGTTTGCATTATTAATAGCACATCAGGTAATATACTTGCTTTTGATGCAGAAGGCTATGGGTTCTACTCCCACAGTATGCAGATAGATTGCTGATACTGTATTGTATTGTGCCTTAAAGGGAATGGATGCTGCAGTCTTGTGAATGTCCTTCTTTGGAGGAGTTACCTAGTAACTATAAACATTTTATCAGTTTGCCATCCATTCCCTACTGCAATATTATTAGCTTACCATTTTTAATGTAACATAGGCAGTTTATTCTTTATGGGCAATATGCACTTTATTTGTAGATAAAACAATGAAATATAAAGTTGTTTGCTAGCAGCAACCTCTTCATTAGTTATAGATCCCTTTAATGTGGAATTATTTATATGACTCACTTTGCAGAGATTTTGAATATTTACTGATGAAGATGGATTGTAATGACAGAAGTTTGAGTGGCCTTTTATGGTTGAAATTTTCTGAAATTAGTAGTTTTGTCATTATTGGTTTATACATTTTGTTTCATTACTTACTAGAAGACTGTTCAAAACTACAAATTTAAAGCACATTCTAACAAGTGGTGCTGCATTATACAAGGAATATAATTTAATACAATCAAGAAGATGAATCAAAGAATGCATACATGTGATGCATGGTGTTAAAAATGTGTAAGGAACCTATGGTTTGAAAACAGCCTAGAAGTAAGCTTAGTCCTGCACTGGCCAGATGCAAAATGAATGTAGGTTTTCATGCCATTTCAATGAATGTGAGTTTCAAGGGCAGAGATGTTTACTGCTCATGTTGAGTCTGTTTTCATTGTAAGACACTATTGTTTGTTTAGCAAATGGGTATTTGTCTGAAACTCAAGTCTAAAAAAAAAAAAGCAAAAGGAAATACCAAAGGGCTTTGGCCCACTAAGTTTGACATAACTGCAAGCTAGAAGCAGTTATTGAATCCCCAAATGACTTAACCATCATGTAGGAAGGTTTGTCCCAAACAATAACTGGTGCCAGAATCATGAATTGAAACTAAACTCAAAAAATACATTATTGTATCCTTCTACTCCAGGAAACTGCCAAATTGACAATGCCTACTGAGAAATGACCCAGTTGTGTGGCATTAGGGAACTTGTGTGTACAGAGACTTAACCTTTGACTAACATGTGCCCAGAGTCATAAGGATGTCTTTCTATATTGCACAGCTTATAAACACATTGATTGTGACTAGATCTAGAGATATTATTGTCCCCCTTTACAAAGTCATCATTAAAGCAATCATTTTATATAATGCCCACTTTGGCATGTATCTGTCCAGACCCATGCAACAATTGGAATACCCACAGAGATACCTTACTAAAAGGATACAAGTCCTAAGCAAAAGGTCTTGCATGGACCACCTCAAAAATTTATCACTATACTCAGTAGCCTACAAACTGCTTAGAAGTGACATGTCTGGCATACAAGGTATCCTCCGACCTAATACAGATGGACCTACTGAACATCAGCAAGTCAAATGGCATCAGAAATACTTAGTCCAGGTATCTAAACGGAATGTTGTGGAGAGATGGATATATGTATCACAGAGGCTACCACTGTTCCAGAACAGAGTATCCATTCAAGTAAAACAAAGTTCATCCCTGTCCATATTCAAATGCAACTTGGATCTAAGGATGGGTAATAGAAAATGTACTCCAGGATTGCACCTCGTGCCACTAATGGATAGCGGCAGTTCCTAAATGCTGCATCCCTTACATGGGTCACCTCAAATTATAGTATGATCACAGTTATTCTCACAAGGGCTAATGTACAATTAGCAGCCATGGAATAGGTAAGACCAATCAGGAAATGTTAATTCAAGCACCAAAAGAGAATTGACTAAGCTTAAAATGCCCTCCAAGTGAACCCATGCTGTGGTAGTAAATAGTTTTAAAAAATTGCCCTTTTTAGATCACTAAGTGCCCTTCTTACCCTCTGACACACACCCCCCACTCTTCAACAGCTTCCGGTGCCTATGAAAAGATTACACACCATTGTAATGCAGTTGCAAATGTAACTATTGGAGTGCAGACATACGGTAACAGACTGAGTCAACATCACTCTGAAATCCAGATACCTTTATTTCAAAATTCCATAAAAACATACAGAAATTGTACAACCTATTCAAAGAATTCTTTGATATAAAGATATTTTAGCTGGTTTACCTTTAAAACCACAAATTTACAGTGGTTCGAGTTCTCATATGAACGACTCAAAACCACAAAACTGACAATGTCAACAAACCTTCATGTTCGAAAAACAGCAAATCGAACAGCAGATTCACTGTTTTTCGAACATGAAGGTCGAAGAAAAAAAAACAAAGTGTAAAGCAGGGGGGCAAGCCCCCCTGCACCCCCCTACTTTATTATTCTAACTCTGAGATCGCACTACAGTGGGGAAAGGAACCATTTTCGATCCCCACTATAGTGCAATCCGCTTCTGAATGTCGAATGTGCAATGAGCAAATATCACTGTGCATTCGCATATTGCACATTCGAACCTTTTTCCGTGCGGTGTTTGCAAATCTTGCAGACTGCCTTTCGGACATGTTCTGTTCGCCCTTCTGCAATACGTGGTTTTAAAGGTAAACCATTTTAGCTATCTCCCTCAAGCACTGCACTGGCAAGCTAATTTTTGCAATTGATGTCAAAGTATTAGCACATCCGTAATCATATCTTGGGGTGTTAAACTTAGGAGTCTATGGTGCTCTGTGCCGACCTTCACATAAATAAGCAGTATACACATACAGCCGTGTCTAAATCTGATGGATTACAGAACATATATGTGTTATGGTCATATTTCAGGTGTCATGATTTACACATTTGTCGTGTCAGTTACATTTCTTCATTCCTTATATGTATGAGATAGGTATGTTTTGAAACACATGAGGGAACAAGCATGTTATTGCATAGCGCAGTGAGACTGAGCATAGTAGTACAAAGAGCAATGAAGCAATGCAACCAAAGGCAGAAATTACAAGATTTTGCCATAAGCTGTGTAATTCCATTTCCCTTAGGTTACAGGTGCAGCTCAGCACCAGGCATTGTACAAATGCAGAGGGGAAAGACTGATGATACAGAATGGACAAGATATATAATGGGGGACAGGGGGGCAGAAACCAAGTAGATTTTGAAAGAAGCAGGATAATGGTTCAAAACAATGTATAGACAAGCTACATGTAAACTAGTGTACTAAAAACAATACGTTTAGGACCATCTTTATGATCTATACTCTGAGGTTTTTACTCATTTTTAATCTGTCATGCTCTGTACAATAAATTGCTTGCTATAGGGAGCAAGAAGGCATAGGAGAGTTGAAACAAGACTAAGACATAAGCAGGATAAGGATGATTTACTAAGTCTCCATGCTGGAGCTGGAATGTTTTTGCAAATGCTTTCTATGCTGCACTATTCAAATGGTACATAAATGAAATATTCTAAATGGAGATAAATACAGATGCTTGCTGTTAAACATGATAGGAATCTAAAATATCATTAAATAATAACTTGACATACAGCTGTAACTGAACACATGACACAATGCAAAAACATCAGTCTACAGACAGGGGAATTATCTCAACACACCACATAGGAATTTCTAGTTCATTTCATCTAATAGCCCAACAACTGTTAGACTAACTATTTCAAAGTATTGCCTTTACTATGCCTTTACTCTGTATTCCCATAACACAGTGGATTTAAGAACATTTGCTTTAAAGTAATCAAACTAATGCAGCTGAAATTAAAATCTTCAGCTTTTGTCATAGGAAGTAAAATGCCATCCACCATCACTCAGCAGTAGTGCAGAAAGCCAAGATCTGAAGTAGTTTACTTCATTTGATCTTCAATCTGTGGGTCTTCAGATTCACATCGGCTCTGACATGGCCACATTTTCCAGCTATGGCTCAGAGCTCCATGCTCCTCCCCTTACCCATAATGTCCCCCTGTCTCCCTTCTCCCCTCAGATCTCGTTTGCTGCCTGAGAGTGAACAAGCGTAGTCCAAGCTCCAGAGTTTTTCTTTTTGCCATATTTGTAAGGTTGTATTCCTCCATTTTAGCTTTTCTCTTCACTTTCTCTTCTCTTGAACTTTTCTGTACCTCCCCAGGGTTCTTCGTTTAGTAAAAAAAAAAAAAAAGGACTAGGCTTTTCTTTACCTTTTCTCTTTCTCTTTCCCACATGAGTGAGTGTGTCTGTGTGTGTGTGTGTGTGCGTGTGTGTGCGTGTGCGTGTGTGTGTGTGTGTGTGTGTGTGTGTGTGTGTCTGTGTGTGTGTGTGTGTGTGTGTGTGTGTGCGTGTGTGTGTTTGTTTCTGGGCTGGCTGAAGGGATGGCAGATGACCCAAATACTGGTTTCAGAAAGTGCACAGGGTGTAGCCATAAGCTTTCCCCGGCAGATAGCTACACTCTGTGCAGGGTCTGCTTGGGGGCTGAACACCTCCAGTCCCCCTGTCCTATTTGTGCTGGGTTTAACCCCAAGGCACTTAAGGACAGGCAGGACAATTGATCCTTAAGGGCCTGTTGCCCTCTTCTGCTGGGATTGTGGTCCCATATTCCCCTGCAGGGAAAGCAGTGACTGCTGCTCCATCTTTTTCTTCCCTGGCCTCTGGGACTCACACTCCCACCAAGAGGTCTAGGGAAGGGAATCAGGATAAGAAGGACCGGCCTTGCAAACGATCCTCTGACCTCTTGTCACAGGTCGGCCTGCCACCAAAAGTAAAGCTTGTATCCAGGCCTATGACTCCTAGGCTCAGGTCCCCTAGGTTTTCATCTGAGTCCAAGGAACAACAAAGCCAGTCTACTGCCAGGTCTTCCCCCCACCAGCACTCCCGTCCAATTTTGGCGGTGTCCTCCCGCTCCACTCGGAGCCTGCTGGAAGCAGAGATGGACAAGATGATGTGGAGGTTTATTCGCACTCAGATACAGATAGGGGTCTTGCCAGGGGTTTCTCCCTCCAGAACGGGTTCCTTCCATCCATTGTTCCATCCTATTACTCCTTCTCTGATCCAACCCTTCAGTTTCAGAGTCATTGGATCCAAGGACGATCGGAGTCAAGGGGTATTTTGCTGATGGTACCCTGTACCTCGACACCAGCCAGTGCCTTGAGTTTGTCGGACCTGATGGGATTGGATCCAAGCTCTCAGAGCCATAACCTCGGGGTCAGATCCAAGGGGGTGTTTTCTGCTCTGAGCCTGTTGGAGAGGAGCATCATTCTCGGCATCTCGGCTCCAGCAGGTTCGGCTCTGACTCACCTGTCATGGCAAGGGATAATGGCTTCCACTTTTTCTGCCCATAAGGCATGTTCCCCCTCTGCATTTAACGTGGTGGAGAGGGTTCTCGTGGGGTTGAGACCTCAGACCATCTCATCCTATGAATCCATCCAGACCCTCCCCCACAGGCTCTGAGTGCGGTTCTGGTCATCTTGCCTTCTCACAGACAGCCCATGCCCGTAATGCCCCAGGAAGTTCCACCTTCAGAACAGCATGTTTGTGAGACCTCCCCAGACAGTCCCCCTGAGGAGGCCCCCTGCAAACATATGTGTAAAAGGAGGCACTTGGACTCTCCACCAGAGTCCCTCACAGAGGACACAGACTTGGATGAAGGGGAATACTCCCCAAGGTCATCCCCCCGAGGATGTCTCCTTTGGGAACATCATGGAGCTTCTCCACCAGGGGGGTCTGCCCCAAAGCCAACCTCTGATGAGTCTGTGTTTCTGGAGGCATTTGGCTCATGCCTATCTACCTCTTGGGTGTCGTCTCCTGCTGGACCACTTGAGGAACTAATAACATCTAGGGCTTGGAAGGAGCCGGACACCATAGAGCCAATACCTAAGCATCCGGATAAGGTTTTGAGTCCCCACCCCTTGGAAAAGTTTCATTGGCACAAGGGGTCCCCTGTAGATGCTATGATGGTGGTGGTGGCCACCAAGAAGGAGCTCACTCAGGAGAGCTCCACGGTCTACCCTCCAGACCAAGAGTCGAGATGGATGGATCGCTTTGGGAAGCGAGTTTATGCTTCAGCGACCTTCTCTGTGAGGGCACTGAACTATATGGTGCACATCCTCCAACTCCAGAGAGATCTTGTCAAAGAAATCATGGAGTTATCCCCAGGGTCCATGTCGGCAGAGGACAGGAAGACATTCGATGCACAAATAGCCACCCTAAAAGCAGTAGCCAACACGTCCATGCATTTGCTCTCCCACGCCACGGAGTGAGCTGCACAGGCGGAGGGGACAGGCATTGCCATCAGGTGTCATGCCTGGCTCCGCTTATGTCAATTCTCAGAGTCCTTCAAGGCATCTTTTACCAACTCCCCTTACGATGGTGCTTCCCTGTTTGGGAAGACGATCAGAGAGACTTTGGTCTAGAGTGAGAAGGATGGGAAGACACTGTCTGCCATCGGGATCCACTTCTCCCTGCCTCAAAGGTCCTTTTCCAGGAACCAGCGAAGCCCAAAGAAGATGTGGTTCCACAAGTCTCAGGCATTTTCCTGGGACATTCAGGACTCGCCTTCCCCCAGAAGCAGAGGGGGATTTGACAGATGCCACCATAGAGGCAGAGGGGGTCCTAAGAATTTTGGGTCCTAAGAACCCTTCTCAGATAAACCTGGGAGCATGCCCAACTGTTCATCTCTGGAGGCAGTCAGGGTCATTTGTCACCATGGTAGTCCATAATGACAGATCAATGGGTGTTGCATACCATATCCAGTGGATATTCCATTCTGTTCTAGGAACCTCCCCCATCCAACAAAGTCTTCCCAGATGTTCCACCCATACAACGGTAGGAGGCAGCAGTACAAATAGATTCAAAAAGAGTCATCCATGTTGCAGGCATTGGTCTCTCCCACTTTTGAGCCTGCAGCTTCAGTGGATTTGCAATTTCTGACCTGGAAAACTGCCTTCTTGGTCCAGCAGAAGGATGTTGGAGCTTCAGGATCTTTCAATCAAAATGCCCTACATGATTTTTCATAAAGATAGGGTGTCGCTGTGCATTAACTCATCCTTCCTTCCTTCCTAAGGTAGCTTCAGAAGCCAATATTAATCCAACCATTAGCTTGCCAGTCTTTTTTCCTAACTACCAGAACAAAGGGGAATAGAGGTTACATTTATTGGATGTGCATAGACAATTAAGGTTTTACCTACACAGGACTAAACCCTTCCACAAATCTGATTAACTTTTTGAGTCTTATGCCAAACATTTCTTCAGTAAATCAGTTTCAAAAGTGGCAATTGTTCACTGAATTTCACAATGCATTAGCCAAGCCTATTTTGAGAGAGGTCTGTCTCTGCCAGGGAAAGTGAAAGCTCATTTGACCCAATCTATGGCTATGTCAGTGACGTTTGGGTCCAGGGTATCTTTGGATGATATTTGTTCGGCTGCCACTTGGGCCTCATCTCATACCTTTATTTTGCATTATAAATTAGGCATTGTCTCTAGGAGTAGAGCATCCTTTGGCTCTGTGGTGCTCCAGAATATCCTTCCATGAGGGCCACCCAAGAGTTTGGTAGCTGGGGACTCTGTCCCACAGGTTGAAAATCAAATGAAGTAAACTACTTCAGATGAAGAAGTTATGTACTCACCATAACATTCCATCTGAGTAGTTGTACTTCATTTGTCTTCAACCGTCCCTCCCTCCTTTCCTCTAACCTTATCATCCAGATTATGATATGTTTTCTTATCAGATAATTATTGTTGGGATCCTTGGTCCTGTCCAGGCTAAGGATTTTTTGTATTGGTTTATCCTGGTGATAAAGTGTAATTCGGTCGGGTGTCTGATACATTAGGCAGCAAATTCAACTGAGGGTAGAAGGGAGACAGGGGGGCATTGTAGGTATGGGGAGGAGCATGGAGCTTGGAGCCATAGCTGGAAAATGTGACCATGTCAGATCTGATGTGAATCTGAAGACCCACAGGTTGAAAATAAATGAAGTACAACTACTCAGATGGGACATTATGGTGAGTACATAACTTCTTTATTCACACAAATGCTGAAAACAAAAAAGTTAGGCTTTTCAACTGGCCATTTATGGCCATGTGTGTTGTATGTGATTCTATTTTTGACCAGATTAAACGTGAAAAAGTGGTTGTTAGGACAGTGGTGAAAATGGGAGGGGGTGGCAATCAGAAAGTAGGACACATGAGAAAGAATACAGGAATTTATAGGAGGGCGTTGGGAGAGCACCATAGCTATCCAGTTCTTCAGAACATAAATGTAGCATTGTGCACATGATTTTTATGACTTTAGAGATTCACCACACCAGGGATGGGTTACCAAATAGCTGGGTAACTACATCAGAGCTAGTAAGAGAGATGGCTAGAAAGGTGCTTGGTGTGACATCTGGAAAGAGGAAGGAGGACAAGGAGACCTGGTGGTGGAGTGAAGAAGTACAGGAGAGTATACAGAGAAAGAGGTTGGCAAAGAAGAAGTGGAGTCAGAGATGAAGAAAGTAGACAAGAGTTTAAGGAGATGAGGTGCATGGCAAAGAGAGAGGTGGTGAAGGCTAAGGATAAGGTGTATAAAGAGTTGTATAAAAGGTTGGACACTAAGGAGGGAGAAAAGGACCTGTACCGATTGGCTAGACAGAGGGACCAAGCTAGTAAAGATGTGCATCAGGTAAGGGTGATAAAGGATATTGAGGGAAATGTACTCACAAGTGAGGAGAGTGTGTTGAGCAGATGGAAAGAGTACTTTGAGGGGTTGATGAATGAAGAGAATGAGAGGGAGAGAAGGTTGGATGATATGCAGATAGCGAATCATGAAGTGCAGTGGATTAGCAAGGAAGAAGTAAGGATAGTTATGAAGAGGATGAAGAACGGAACAGCTGTTGGTCCAGATGACATACCTGTGGAAGCATGGAGGTGTTTAGGTGAAATGGCAGTGGAGTTTTTAACTAGATTGTTTAATGAAATCTTGGAAAGTGAAAGGATTGCCTTTGGAATGAAGAAAAAGAGTTTTGGTACCAATTTTTAAGAATAAGGGTGATGTGCAGAGCTGTAGTAACTACAGAGGGATTAAACTGATCAGTCACAGCATGAAGTTATGGGAAAGAGTAGTGGAAGCTAGGTTAAGAAGGGAGGTGATGATTAGTGATCAGCAGTATGGTTTCATGCCAGGAAAGAGCACTACAGATGCAATGTTTGCTCTGAGAGTGTTGATGGAGAGGTACAGAGAAGGTCAGAAGGAGTTGCATTGTGTCTTTGTGTATTTAGAGAAAGCATATGACAGGATGCCTAGATAGGAGTTGTGGTATTGTATGAGGAAGTCGGGAGTGTCAGAGAAGTATGTAAGAGTGGTACAGGATATGCACGAGGGTAGTGTGATGGCAGTGTGATCTGAGGTGGGAGTGACGGATGCATTTAAGGTGGAGGTGGGATTACATCAAGGATCAGCTCTGAGCCCTTTCTTATTTGCAATGGTGATGGACAGGTTGACAGACGAGATCAGACAGGAGTCCCCGTGGACTATGATGTTTGCAGATGACATTGTGATTTGTAGTGAGAGTAGGGAAAAGGCGGAGGAGACCCTGGAGAGGTGGAGATATGCTCTAGATAGCTCTAGATAGAAGAGGAATGAAGGTCAGCAGGACTAAGACAGAATATATGTGTGTGAATGAGAGGGAGGATAGAGGAATGGTGAGGATGCAGGGAGTAGAGGTGGTGAAGGTGGATGAGTTTAAGTACTTGGGATCAACAGTTCAGAGTAATGGTGAGTGTGGAAGAGAGGTGAAGAAGAGAGTACAGGCAGGATGGAGTGGGTGGAGAAGAGTGTCAGGAATGATTTGTGACAGACGCGTACCAGTAAGAGTGAAAGGGAAGGTCTACAAGAGGGTAGTGAGACCAGCTATGTTATATGGATTGGAGACAGTGGCATTGACAAAAAGGCAGGAGTCAGAGCTTGATGTGGCAGAGTTGAAGATGTTAAGATTTGCACTGGGTGTGATGAAAATGGACAGGATTAGGAATAAGTATATTAGAGGGTCAGCCTAGGTTGGAAGGTTTGGAGACAAAGCCAGAGAGGCAAGATTACATTGGTTTGGACATGTGCTGAGGAGGGATGCAGACTATATTGGGAAAAATATGCTAAAGATGAAGCTGCCAGGTAATAGGAAAAGAGGAAGGCCTAAGATAAGGTTTATGGATGTGGTGAGAGAGGACATGCAGGTGGTTGGTGTGATAGAGCAAGATGCAGAGGACAGGAAGAAATGGAAACAGTTGATCTGCTGTGGCGACCCCTAATGGGAGCAGCCGAAAGAAGAAGAAGAAGAAGGAAAGGGTGACAACAGAATAATGCTGTATAGCCAATTGGACCAAGTCAAGTGCCCCAAGATGACGTGGAGTACTATGCATGGAGCATAATTTATTTGTGTGAGACAGGTGCCCATTTTTTTTCAGAGAGAGAAATGTTGTGGAAACTAATTAGGAATTAGAGGGTCAGGTAGGTAGGGTAGGTTAGGTAGTGGGCACAGACATACAGGACATACAAGACAGACAGACAGAAGTGGATGATGATGGACACAAAGGGTTGGATGACATCATAACTGGGGATAGGTAGGAGAGGTGCATTCACATCCAGTTTGAGAACAGCGGGAATCTAGACCTTACCCTCAGAACTGTCATCACTGTCTCTTGTGTCAGTGTCCTGGGTTAGTGCTGGACATGGAATCCTTTTGGCAATACAAGGCAATACCTTTTCAATCCTGATAATTTGGGTACCAAGGCTGTTCTCTGTAATGACCTCCACTAGCCCTATCAGCTCCTGACAGTTGTCAAAATCACTACCTCCACTACTGCTGCTCCCAGAGGGTATCACTGCATCAGCTGCCAGGGCAGAGATACCTGATGCAGGTGGATCAGGTAAGGCAGAAGTTTTGGAGGCAACACTAACAGGTTGTAACCCAGATGTGCTGGGTGCCTGTGCTGCCTGTGGTGGTGCCACAACAGCCACCTGTAGAAGTATGGTAGTCTGTACTGCAGTGACCGGTCTGTCTCCCTGTGCTTATGGTCATTTTGTTTTCAACAGCAATGTAATAAATATGTAGACACACACATGCATACACAAATACACACACACACACACACACACACACACACACACACACACACACACACACACACACACACACACACACACATATAAGCAGAGAGATAGGATGGGGAGACAAAAAAGAGAAAATTAGATAAATGGCATGTCACACTGTTTTATTATTACAAAACATAAACCAGTATGAGAAATAAATATGTACACCTTGGCCACATCCAGATATGATGGGAAGACAGTTATGTATCATAAATTCAATCATAATGGTATGTGACTAACGGAATCATGTAGTTCACTCCACCATATCAGATATATCCTTTCAAAGCTAATAATTGTATTTTCCAAAATTTAGTTGCTAATGTCATGCAGCATTGCAGTTAACATCTTCTAAATATTATCCTGAAAAAAATTCTAATGTGTGCTTCTGGGTATTCATCTCAAAAACAATTAAGATGATGTACTCATTGCCTACTGCAATCACCAAAAGCTACTGGAGTAAGGATGTATGTTTAATAACAAAGTTAAGGTATGCATGCTCAGGATGATATACAATGATGCACTGAAACTACTTCCCTGCCTTGCCTTCAGACCTGATGTATGCTTACCCTGTGCTTCTCTGAGGCAGGTTAGTCTCTCCTTATATAGCTCATGGTTTTCTGTTATCTCTGTTGCAGCTGTACTGTAGACAATAGAAAGATAGAGATAAAGAGTAACTGTGTTGGCTGGCTAATTAATGCTATATCATAGGCAGGTGATGGGTCAGTATACTTACACAACTGAGGGGTGTTTTCAGTCTAAAATCCATCCTTTCTTCAGCTCAGGAGGTCTCACTTGCATCTCTTCAAATCACTGAATTGGTGATGGCATTGCTCTCAAGTACGTGGAATACTCGCTGTAATGGAGAGAGCCTTGACCCAGCTATTCCAAGCTCAGCCTTATACTGAGACATGGTATAATCCACGTGCAAAAAGCCTCTGGTTATAGCACTTTACAAGGAGCACCACAAAACTCCTAAAATCCTCAATACTCCTACTTTGTGTTCTAAATGGAATACCATCCCTACTGTCACCAGCCATGCCTGCACTTACATTCTAACAAGATAGTTAAAGGTATACTCATTTAACAATGGAGATAAATTTAAAAGATGTTTGTATGTCTGTGATTTTACTTAGTCATGGGATGCATTTCTATGTAAAAGGAAATATTTGTGTTTAGAAATATATTTCAGATGCATGCAGCTGTAAAACCTGAGTAAAACATGGTGGGTTAGGTTACATACATACTTCACAAGACATACCGTCATAAACACATATTTATGGTATGTGATAACTCATAAGAATTATAATAAAAATATTATGCACATCATACTTATGCATGTCTGTTCTATATTAAATATCATCATTGTCATATTAAAGATAATTTACACAAATTATATTGGCTTTCTATAGCAAGCAGTAATGATACATTTGTTGCAATAAACATAGTTATGGTACTCGTGCATTTATTGTGACATTCCTAATCAAAATGTTGTGACAAATTGGCATCTGCAACTGGATTCAATCCCTGATGTTTCCTTGACTTTATTTTCTTGCAACACAAACAAATGCTAATCATTCAAGAGCTTGATACTGGTATTTGCTTTGCTTACTTTTCATTGAAACAGGAATTCCTGTCCACTGTCAAACATCCAGACAGCTCAGAACAGGTTCACACAGAATCACTGATGTTGGGGCTGATGTGGAAGACAACACAAGTGTCTACTGCAGGACTTCCAGGTATGCAATATAATTAAAAAAATATCACTGCATATATATCTATACATCATATGTGTGTGTATGCACACACACACACATATATATATATATATATATATATATATATATATATTTATATTATTTATATATCTATCTATATATATATATATATAGATATATGTGTGTGTGTGTGTGTGTGTGTGTGTGTGTGTGTACATATATTGTGTATATATATATATATATATATATATATATAGAAAGAGAGAGGGTAAGACAGAGATAAAGAGAAACAGAGAAAAGGGTGGAATAGAAAAGACAATGAGGGAGAGAGGGAATGAGGGAGAAAGAGGTAAGGAAGTCAGCTGAACAGCAAAGTTTTGTATGAGTTATGTCTTATTCTGCAGCTGTAAGGGGAATTGTTCTTTGCTTCTTCTGTCATTTGCTTTGTGATGCTTATCATCCATGTTTCATCTCTTTTTCTTATATCAATGCACATCAGGTTCTGTTATATCAATGCTCATCATGGTAAACTTACCTTCTGTATTCCTATTAATGTACAAAAGGTAGATGTATGTGTAACTGAAAGTTATTTGTTTTCATTCCATTAGCATCTCCTAATTTTTAATATAGATGTCACATAACATATGTTTAATAATTGTTTACTCTACTTCTATTTTTTATGTTGCTTACTTGTTATCATAGGTGATCCTGCCAGTTGCACTATGCAAACCCTTACCACCTGATCTCAGAGTATTGGTTGCCTCTAATGATGATGGCGGCAAAGAAGAGGCACAGTCTGGGGATGTAGAGGGTCAATCTGACATTGAGGTTGTGCTTCCAACATATTCTGCCACTTTTTTGGGCACAGTCATTTTGCCTACACATACCCATGACACAGAGACCTCAGACATAGGACAGACTGAGGGTGACACAGTTGATCAGATAATTGTAGCTACTATAGTTGCAGAACTTTCTCCCTGTAGACATCATGAAGGCAAGGTGAGACACAGCTGGGTTGATAAAGGTGCTCAGAGGAGGCTTGCTGTCCACCCTCCTGCTGATGTTGGTGTGTCAGTAGGTGCCATACGACATATGTGATGGGCCATCTTGTAAGCACAGGAATATATCACATGGGCCTTAGAAGAGATGGTGTGAGTACTAAACACTGTGCATTCTGACATGCAGAAATGTGTAAACCATGTAGATGTATCCTTGGATAGGATGAATGAAAAACTAGATCAGAAAGAGTCTATAATGGACGTCTACTGAGGGACAGTTGGCATACACATGGCTGTAGACCTGGTACATCATCCAGTGTTAGCTGACATGACCATGCAAAATGCCACTCCTGTACTGGCACTACTTCCACTGCTCATTCAGTAATTGCTATGTCCACACCCAGACATGGAAGACCACATGGTCAAAATCCAGGACATAATCATAATGAGAGCTGATCCAGTAAACATCACTCACATTCAGGCAGCACCCCAAACTCTAGCCAGAGCTATGGAACTAACAATGCAACTCCTGGAAGAGGTGGTTCTTATGGTCAAGGTAATGATGCTGAACTGACTAATCCACCATGCATGGCACACACCTGTCAGAGATGCCGGGGGGGCATAGTGCTAGCACATTGATTGTGTACATGCAGATTCACATGCATTGAACAAATACTTTCTCATACCGCCTCTCACACACACACACACACACACACACACACACACACACACACACACACACACACACACACACATATTACCTATCTAAGCAATACTGTTGACTGCTGTACATATCTTGCACTTGCCCTGCAAATTGGATACTCAAGGAATAAACTGTTGTTTTATTTGCACACACTCACTTCTTAGCTGTCAGGCTTGCACTCCTGTTCATTACCCACCCACCCTGTGCAAGTGACAGTGACTGTGGCCTGCCCTTTGCATATTTCTTTGTGACTTTAGGTTATATACATGATTGATGGGAGGATGGCATAACGGTTCAAGTGTTTGCCTTGCATACATGAAGTAGATTGATTCTCACATGGGGTAACTGGCTAGGCTTAAAATGGCCCACAAGGACAGTTAGCCTAGTAAGCCTAGTGCTCATCTATGAACCTATGCATAAAGTGGATAGCTAATTATTGGTTACTCATAAGCTGCCTTTAATGCAAGTGTATTGCAGAATAAATGTTTTACTCATCATTCATAATTAGTTCTGAATGACTGTTTCTGTAATTGTTGACCCTCACTTTATTTCTATTACTGTTCACACTGATGCAGTCAAAGCTGATGTTTAAGTATTGCTTACTGATACACTTGTGCAAATGATGCTAACATCAATCTGTTCACTGAGTTATATGCAGTGGTCAACTGAAATGCTTGATGCATAGTATTGGGCAAAATCCATAGCTGTATATTACAAACATCATTCATAAGCTATCACTGACATTACTGTACACATCGGACATGTTATCAATTTAAGGACATATGAGAATTTTCATATTACACTAATCAGTTATATAACTGTAGTGTTTTGTCTATACAGGTGCCAGACTTACTTTGTTAACACTGCAGCTACAAGATGTGTCCTTGGGGACTATACCTGTGTGATGTTAATAGAACACAACCATTATACAATTAAGTATAGTTTCTGCAGTTTTGCAGATATCATTTGTAATATTTATGTGCATTGTGTGCTATCCTTTGCCTCTTAGCCAGAGACATGGCATATTATGCATGCCTACATCTGCTGGCATCATCTGCAGCTGCTGTTCTCCCTCAAACTCCTTATCTGTACCTGCTGAAGCTGCTGACCCTGCCTATGGTACTGGGAACTGTGGTTCTAACTCTATTTGTTCTTGTTGAAGCTGTTTTCTGACAATGATATTCTCCAACATGGAACAGACTATAAGTATTTCAGCAGAGGTTGCTGGGTTGCATTGCAGGGCACCTCCTGAGTTGTCTAGACAACAGAACATTGATTTGAGTAAGTCGAGTGCACATTCTAGGATATTCCTAGTTTGAGCATGGGCATCATTGTATCCTTGCTCAGTAGGGTTGTGTGGTTTTCTCATGGGTGTCTTGAGCCAAGGTGCCAGTGCATAACCTGCATCCCTGAATAGAAACCCTTGAGGAAAGTCATCCCTTGAAAACCCTGTGCGCAGCTCACAGGTGTGCCATATGTGTCAGTCATGAAAATTGCCTGGGTTACATGCACAGACATTGTAGATGATCCCTTGAGCACTACAAACAACCTGACAGTTTACACAGTGGCATCCTTTCCTGTTAATGTACTTCCTTCCTGGCCACTAGGCGGGGCCTTTATTTCTATGTGTGTGTGCGATCTATGGCCCCTAAAATGTCAGAAAAGCATGCTACCACATACAGTTCATGCATGGTTCTTGCTCTCTCCTCTGGGGTGTATGGGAAACAGATAAGCTCCTTTGCATGTTGTAGGATTGCATTTAGAAACTGAAACTGATTTAAGATTCTGGAAGCTGAGGCCTAACATATCCACTGTGGGTATCTGGAAAGTATGTGTAGCTAGTATACATAAAGCTATACATAATTTGTTTCCATTGGGATGGGTTCTCCATGATTTCCCTGGGGCCTCAGGTGAGGGCGGCAGAGGTTGCATATTTCCTCCAGTATTTCCCTCTCCACCTGGCATTGGTCTTTAATTTCATCTTATACAGTCTATAGTAGGTCAAACAGGGTCTAAACATCCTTCTTCTTCTTTGCTGAGGTCTGGTAGCAGCAACAGCACCTTGATTTAAAGCCTGTTGCACATACAGGTTAATTTTGGCAACTGCAACTCTTAACATGTTTTTTTAAGTTTAATTGTGGCTGTAATCCAATGAGTTTTGGATTTCAGAGCAAATGGCTACACTGAGTCTATATGACTGCTTTATAGATTCCTGAATAACTTTGCTATGTTGGATTGATTAATTGGCATCTAATTTGGCTACTTATGTGTTCATTAGGATACTCTGCTGTTTACCCTTGTTTAGAGGCTGTACACTAAGTGTAGACCCATTTAATGAATACCACAGTGTATGCTGTTGTGTAGCTATTCATAAATCCAGCCCGTTATCCTGTTTGCAGTCAATAATCATCCACATCTTCCCTTGTTAATATCTCTGAACAGGCTAGGTATTAATATCACTGACCATACTTTCTCTGGTGTTCAAGCTATCTTGCAATAAGACTTTCCTTTTTCATATTCTAAATTATGTCATCGGTTATCATCTGTAGTGCAGAATTATGGGTCTATATTAGAACACCGAATGTTCAAAATGTCAAGTGTTCTAATACTGACCCGTTTTCAGCGAATGCAGAAAACATCAAAGAAACAGAAAACCAATTTTTTTCCTAGGGAAAGAATTTGGTTGTCTGTTTCTGTTGCTTCGGTATTTTCAGCCCTGTGGTGGAAAGTTACGGGTCGGGTTCAGGTAAGTGTGCGATTGTGTGGACATGAGGGTTAAGGCAGGTTAGGTGAGTTAGGGTTAGGGCATGGGTCAGGTAAGTGTGCAATTGTGTGGACGTGAGGGTTAGGGTGGGGTAGGTGAGTTAGGGCTAGGGTGCTGGTGAGGTGACTGTGCAATAGTGACAGACCTTAGGGTTAGGGTTTGGGTTAAGGTAAGTAGATAGTTAGTGGTGTATGTATAGCTTAGTGTAGGGTTAGGTGTATGAGTTTAGGTGTATGTGTGTGGATTGCCGTTTGTTTGGTGTGCTTGTGTTGTGTGTATGTGTTTTGGAACAGCAAATTTTTTTCCCTAGGAAAAAATTCACTGTTCTGAATGTTCGATGTTTTGAATTTTCCATCCACAGGGTTCGATATTAGAACACTCGACATTTTGAATGTTTGGTGTTCTAATATAGACCCAGAATTATTTGTATCATATTACTTTATGTGGTCATACAGGATTTCAGATTAACATTATTTTGACACCTGTTATTAGTACTGATCTGGAATCAATGTAAATATTATAAACCTGGTTTATATGGTCTTCCTTCAAAATCCCAAATGATCCTTAAATATGCTCTCTCTCCCCATTGTTAGTGTACACTACAAAAGTAATAATTTGGGCTGAGACCTCTCCACCTTCTTAGAAGCAAACTCTCTTTATTCCTGTTTTAACATCCAGCAAGGATAATTTCTTGCCAGATTCCTACCACCCTAGAACTATCACCAATGTAGCTTTAACAATATTTATTATGCTACTTGCCTACTGACTTGAGAATATTATATCTACATTGGTACACTCTGATATACTTGTTCTTATTAAAGTTGGTGTTATATACACAGCTAATCAGCTCTCTGTTATACAGCGCTATCTTTATCTATATATTTGGTCTGTATTTCATTTTGCATTTTCCCGCTATGTTTGACAACCATTAACACCACCATCTATGTGTATTCATTCCCCTTTCCTGGGTATTAATCAGTGAAGGAGTGAGATGGCTGAGGTAGGCCATTATATGCACACATTCAGCAGTGTTCAGTGTCTTCACTGGCATTTCAGCCCTAGCCCTCTTCCCTGAGTGGGAGACTGATGAGACGTGTCATTTCTGGAACAACAGCGGTCTCCCTGGTATGGAAGCATGTTCCCATACACTCACAATGACAGCTATTACTGAAATGGCTTGTTGGCCAAACTCCTTAGAGGGAGTACAGCACTGGACAGCCACAGGCTACCCACTTCCTCCCAGGATGAAGTCACCTACCCTTTCCTCCTAGCTTCATCAAGTGCCTAAGCCATTAATCTATTTTGGGTCACATAGGCCATAGTCAAGGCTTTATTCCTGTATTCTGTTGGAACTAGCTTTTGTTCTTGTTTTGGGAGAAAGGATCTGAAGACATTGTCACCAGATCCTTGTGATACTGTAACGTATCAAGACAGTAACTAGCATTATAGCCATTTGGAGAGGAATACAGTTAGCAAGACTGCCATTTATCTCTATTTCTGCTTGATTTGAGAGCCACTGTGAGCCCTTAAAATGACTGAGCCCATATCACAGGGACTTGAGTACATGTTATGTTTGAAATACATTTATTCAAGCGTCTAATTTATGAGCAGGCAAAACATAATGAAAAACAATTCAAACTTATTTTTATAAAGAGGCTTCAACCTCCCAGAGACCCCGTCACTTTATTACTTTCACTCCATGGTTGCTGAACCTTGGAAAAAGCAATCAGTGACAAGCAATGAAAAACATCTCAGACTTTTTCTGGAAAGCTGTGAGTTTGGAGAAGCTGAGGCACAATACACATAAAGCACCAGGATATCACTCCTGTAGTGGACTGAACAGCAGCACATGAGCAGCTTCCAATCTGAATAATTTTGGTTGAGCAGCTGTAATGAAAGTGGTCTTGTAGCATACATTAACTATACGGCATTTGACCTATATGAAGAGGCACTTACTGTAAATATTAGAACTGGTCTGGATATCATTGGTTTTCCATTGATTAATTTCAATACTAGACTCAGCTTGAAGAGGATGACAGTTTCATCTTTTTTTCATATTCAGTTCACAGTCTATATTTTTCCATATGGTGGAAAGTGCGAACTTTCTTCTGTTTTTTTTAAGTTTCGCCATGAATTCTAGTAAAAGTTGTTCTGTTTTTTTTTTTGTTTTTTTTTTTTTTTATCATTTCTTGTATACTTCACAGCTTAAGCAGGAATTTCTTGTCATGGTTTCACACATTTGTGAGGTATTTTGAGGTGCATATTATTAAATATCTTCTGTTGTTGGACTGATTTAATTCAGAAGCAAGGATCTAAGTCAAGTCACTCCTAGTCATACTAACTGAATGTATTCAGCATACATGATAAAGCAGTTTTTGTTAAGCAAAAGATTCCACCTGGTGTGCTATACTTGTCAACCTTTAGAAGCAACCATATCTAGAGGATAGATTAAATGATGTGATAAAATAACATAACATTTTGTAGGAGGGTAAAAAGTCATCCATGGTATCACATTTGGCTCTTTACTCTCCCCAGCAATTTTATGCTGAGCTGGCATTATAGTTAGTTGTAGTACCTGCTTCTTGCCAGTTGGTTAGTTTTCTCTGGATACTTCATTTGTGTGTGTGTGTGTGTGTGTGTGTGTGTGTGTGTGTGTGTGTGTGTGTGTGTGTGTGTGCGTGTGTGTGCGTGTGTGTGTGTGTATGAGATATATGAATCTTTGATTATATATAGTGACTTATATCATGGTCCTTCCTTCATCTTCATTCAGACAACAATATATCTGAATTCATCACTAATAAATGCCTTGCAAGGAAATATTTTGTCAAACAACAGATTGTACTTAAGTCCTTCTCACTGCTGACTATACCTCTCAACTGTCCAGAATTTTTCAGAATGTGTAGATTTTACTCTCGTACTTTTGATCTGTTCTTCAGAAATTGTGTGGTTTTCTAATAAATTATTGAGGACTGAAGTCATTAAATAATAATAGACATTTGAGTTTCACACTTCCTATACTTCAAAAAATGAATGCTAATGTAAAACTTATTATCCTACCAACTTCCTAAATTTATAAAACAATATTTAAAATCTGTCCCAGATTTTTGGTCTTTGATCCCCCATTGCTTTTGGCTTTGTCCAGATTACTTGTTCTAAGAGACTGAGAGCTATGATTCTGACAGTTGCTTGTGCAACCAAGTACAATGAAATGAATAGTACTTAATTGAACATTTTAGCTTCATCCACATGGTTAATGACTTACTTCCTTTCATTTCATGCTCATTTATTTATTTGTTTTGCTGTTTGCTTATATTTATTTTACTTGTTAACTGGATTGTCATCTCCAGTCCATTTTCAGTAGATGCCCGGGCATGTTTTATACTGCCAGAAGAGTTAATATAGTTTTTGAAACCAGCATAAAGCCTGTGCTTTATCATAATTGTTGGTGTTGTTGCTACTACCTATGTAATCATGCTAGTGAAAATAATATAACAAATTTTTAATGTTACAGATTATAATTGGGATTAGTTTAGGTAAACAGAATAATTAAAAGTCAGGCAGTCGAACAAGCCACAAGCCACAGCTAGAAAAATGAATGACCTTAATAGTATTAATGAGGACTGGGGGTCATATACTGAATATACAGAACTGTATTTTACAGCTAACTCAGTGCCACATAAGAAGGTTGCCACACTACTGAGCCAAATGGGTGTTAAAATAGAAAATCCCTTATGTAGGTTAGTAGCTTTTGTAAAGTCATGAACAACATGTTCAGACTGGTGATATTTTAAAAGATCACCTCATCTCAAAACCCAGTTGTGATAGCTAAAAGACTTAGATTTCATAAGCAGAATCAAATGAAAAATAATACGATATCTGAATATATTGCTGAACTACAGAGATTGTCCCATCATTGCCAGTCTGGAGAAGGATGTTCTGATGCAGTGAGAGACAAGCTCATATGTTGTATGCCTTTAACCTTAAAGCAAATACTGAGGATTGCAGTTTTGATGAAAACTGCTGCTAATGATGCATCAAAACTGCAAAAGAAAAGTTTAGAATGTCTGACAAAAAGGTCATTGGGAGGAGAAAGAACAGAAATGCTACTGTTCTTATAATGTATTAAATAATGTGAATAGACTGTTGATTTAAGAGAAAGACTGTAGAAAGTGCCATAGGCAAGGGCATGTAGAGAGAATGTGTAAAGCTGAATAGAAGGCATAATAAAAACAGAAAGTGGTGGGAGAAGCACATGAAATGCAAAACAACATAAGCATATAATGTGAATTAATGTGGAACAGACCCACAGAAAATAGTAATTCTGAAAAAAGATGATTTGTTATGCCTAGAACTATGCAGTATTTCAAAATCAGATTTCGGAATTGCATGGATCAATTCAAAGCTGGCTAGAGTCAAGTTAAAAGTGAAGCTTGACATAGAATCTGTGCTAGCTGTAATTTTTATTTATTATGTTAGTCTGGTCTCAAGTCTGTCATTACAAAAGACATCAGCAAAGGGAGAGGTTGTCTGCCAAAGCTAAATAAGGGTTGATATAGCTTACAGTAGTGAAACACATCAGCTGAATTTGTATGTGCTGGACAGTTAGGAGGCATCACTATTTGGATGAGAATGGCTGAGAATTTTTCAGATTGACTGGCACCGAATTAAAACACTAACTACATTAGCACATAATAATACCTCTGCAAGACAAAGACTTGCAACTGCTAACAATTTTGAAACAAATTTTTGAAGAAGGTGCAGGCACTCTCAAGGTATAAAGGATCAGACTGATTTAGATTAAAAATACATTACCTAAATATTTGCAAAGCTCAAATAGTGCCATCTATGCATACACCAAAGGTAGGAATATAAATAAGACATTAGGAGGAGTCAGGGATTTTGTTGAAAATGGAGTGGAGTGGTTGAGCTACACCTGTCTCTTCATTTATAAAGGTACTGAAGGCTAGCTATGTACATATAAGGTCATAGGTAGCTACTAGGCATGGAGTCCAGGAAACCATTGAGAAGCTTAGCTCGGTTTCCCAATTGCCTCAAATCACTATCTGGTTACGTGACTTGCTGAGGGAATCAAACACTGTACCACAGGAAGTAGCTAATTAACAGCTTGTTAGCCTTAGTCCTCTGTGCTAACTGTGCTATTTCTGGATACTTCAAAATGACCCCTAACTTATGCATCACACTGTCCAATATGTGCTCTTTGCTTCCTTAGAAGAATGAGAAAACTTTTCAAAGATTTGTCTCAAACCTACCTCCAAACTGAAATTAAGATTCATCAAGAACATTTTTTGAAAATCAGCTATCACAAAGTGTTATTCCAATACAACCATCTTGTTTTCAGCAAAGCTTCTACTCTAGCAATTTGTCATAGGACCATGGATCAAGTTTTACAAGTAATATCCAGGATACAGTTCTATCTTAACCCACAGTGAGAGGAAAAAAATTAAGAATATCATCTTCAAAACTTGCAAAAGGTATATGCCTGGCTGACAAGAGTCATTCTTGAGATCAAAGATGAACAAGTGTGTTTTTGCAATGGTGCGGTTTCATATTGTCAAATATATCATTAGCATAAGTCAAAAGAAAAATTCGAAGTGCCATTACAAGCATCACTCTATCAAAATGTGTCACAGCTAACACTATATCTGGGGTGTGTAAACTACTACCAGGACCTTCTGTCAAATCTTACCACAGTAGTGCATCAGTGAAATACTCTGCAGAGAGGGGTCAACTGGAATTGGATGGACAGGCATAAAGAACATTTAAGGAAACTTAAAGACTGGTAACTTCAGATATTTTCTTCTTGCACTTTGACCCCTCATTATCAATTTAGTGTGCAATGCTTCACCATATGGTAGTGATGTCATGTTGTTATACATGCTGCATGCCGCATGATGTCATAAAGCATTCAGTTGCTTTTGCCTCTAAAACATTGTGCCAGGCTATCAGGTTGTCCGCTTATTCTGGGGTATAATGAAATTCATATACTTATTGAACAGATAAAAGTTTCGCACTAATGACTCATTGTTTACTGTCTGGTTTCCTCCCACATCCCAAAGACATTCTGTAGGTGGATTGGACACTTTAAATTGGCCTTAGGTGTGAGTGTGTGCGTGTGTGTGCCTTCTGTGGAAGGTTGGGCGCCGGGCTGGCAACTCGACACAGTAAAAAAACTCCACTGCCAGTCATGAGTGGACAGGTGATCTGCTGTGGCAACCCCTAACCGGGAAAAGCTGAAAGAAGAACAAGAAGAATTCAAAGAAAATAGTTCCACTAATATTTGTAGCTTAGTTGCACTATTGGGTTTTTCTTTCAGAAGCACATATGTATGACATCAAATTTAAGGAGACAAACCAGCACAGTAATGTTGATGCCTTAACATACCCCCCTCCCCAGTAATAGATGAACTAAGATCTGCTTAAAGGGGAATATTAGAGGTGTTCTATCTGCCACTAGCAAAACTGTGTTTGTGCAGAATGTTCAAATCCAGAAAGAGATATGATCTTCTTTTTTATCACTACAAAACAATGGCCAGCCCAAGCTAGCACATTGTTTATAGAATTTGCAGAAAGAAAGGACTAGATGTCTGTTTGACAAGCAACTTTGTTGTGTGGTTCACTTGTGGTTATTCCAACAAAACGACCTGCTAGAGTACTTGTCAGTCTTTGTGAAGGATACCATAGCAGACATGTATTGACAAACAAAGTGAAGATATTCCTATGCATTGCCCATGTTGTTAGGGGCCTAAGCTCAGCACCTCCAACACCACCACACCCCTGGAAGTGGCCATCCTCATTATGGCAATGTGTGTGTGTGTGTGTGTGTGTGTGTGTGTGTGTGTGTGTGTGTGTGTGTGTGTGTGTGTGTGTGTGTGTGTGTGTGTGTGTGTGTGTACATTAATTTTGCCAAACTGTTCATGAAGATTATGTTCTTTATAGCAGTCAGTGCTCATTTTAAATTGTCAGAGATTATACCTATGAAGTCAACCACAGTGAAGAAGACCATTGGAGGTTTAAAAACTGTGTTCTCTAGAAATGGTTTACCTTAATGGATTGTGTGCAACAATGAACTCAGTTTATCTCAGTGGATGTTGACCTTTTTTTGAAGAGTAATACCATCAACGGTAAAAAAGCATTCCTTGTTATTTAGATTCCCATGGATTAATCAAGACTCTTGCCCATACCTTTGAAAAGTCTATGAAAGTCATGGATAAGAAGTGTGTTGTTTTCAGTATTTTCAAACACATGCACTGAAAATCAATCGAAAGCTCTCGGTGCTTATTTTCTGCAGCGACAAAAGCACTTGCTGCTTTTTTAAAGTTTGTGAGTATATTCAGTCATCTTTGATCCATATTTTCTTCCACTTTCTTGGAAAGTATTGATATTTATTGTTTACCTGTGGATATTATTTTATCTGGAAGTGTTTGGAACCATATTTTCCTTTCTAATGCAAAACAAATTGTGTAGTTCAATTTCCATTCCTTGTCATATAAAAAATATGCATCAATAAAGTGTATATATATAAAAATGTGTTTCTGTTTAATGTATTATAAATATGTTGTTCTTTCCACTTTTATAGCATTACATGTACAAATGATGGTGTTACTGCTGCATTCTTGTCTACATCCCTATCTTGTTGATAATACTTGCTGTTCAAAGTACTAAGCCCAAGACTTCACATAAAGTGGTCTTACTTCACATGAATAGGTCCGTGAAAATGAAGTTTCATGCAGGTATTTCTGAACCACATCTAAACCATTATTAGGGGTTATCACTGTGTATAACTCCTTTATATCATCATGTGGACTGAAAACCCTAGTATGTTCAGTAACTCAAAAAAAGTAAATTAAGTGCCCCTTGAAGAGACTTAATAAATAATCTGTCACTTAAAATAGCTAACGTTTCTGTCTTTTAAACAGATGTAAGAATAATTGGTCTTGATGGTAAATGGTAGATTATCAACTGACTTATGAATCTTTGGAATTTCATAAAATTATGATATTCTGCTTTATTCAGTAAAAAGAAAAATCATGCAAATCAACAGATATAGTGGTTGCATTCACTGACTCTAGTAATTCACCATTTGTCAGTTGTTGATATCAAACAAGGTAACCTCTTTGTAGTTTTCTGTATCTTTCAATAAACTTTGCAGTTCCAAAATATATCTTGTGGCATCCACTTAGTAAAATACTTTATAATTGTATTGTTGTACTTAATGCAAAAAAACAAAGAATTAAGAATAATGAAAGCAGAGAAAGGTGGGGTAATGCTCATGGATACCATAAGATAAAAGAGGATAGATGCTAAGTAGGAATTAACAGTGGAAGGGCCGCGTGTTGCTGCAGATTTAGAAATGAGTAGCATTGAAAATAAGTGTAACAAGGAGTAAGAAAGACAATCGACAAAGAAAGTAGGTGGTTTGGTAAGAAGAATAGCAAGACGGCAGAAGAGGGGAAGCGACAATTACTTCCAATCAATGTGCATACTGTTACTCAAAAACTATGCCTGTATGTTTTATAAAAAAGGAATAAAATATGACTGACCCTAACAGTATTATGAGACTATGTTGTGGGAAAATTGATATTAGTTTATATAACATAACAGGTACAAATCTATCTAATCCTATACCTCAGTTTTAGGGCTATTATTAATAGGGTGTCTTTAGTAATGCTTCTAACATTAATGTTTGCAGTCTTACAGGAAGAGTGTTCCATAACACTGAGATGTAATAATCACAGACGTCTCTACCAAATGATGATAAATAGTGCCATGCTTAGAGTAAGAAAGTAGTATTTGATCAGGTTTGCCTAAGCACTGGTTGATGGAATGCACAATTAATATGTTTATTTATGTGACATTAATACAACCTGCTAGAGGAACAGATCTGACTACCAGAGGTTACCACACCTTTGGAACAGACTCCCATTACATGTCAAACAGAGCACCTCACTGGCCGTCTTCAAACACAAACTGGACAATTGGATGGGAAACTATAAATTTGCCCTACAGGTTTCACCTATGTCCCTCTTGGACAGGGGTGATAGTTGCTGATTGTGGAAATAAGGGTAAAATTTGGCTAGGCTTGTTAGGGGCCTGGGGTCATTAGCCTTGTAACCTTCTATGATCCTGTTAAACATTGCTTATGTCAAGAAGTAATTCCAATTAACAAAGGTGATTTTACCTTACCTCATCAAGGCATGCATAAAAGGCTATGAATCCTGGTATCCAGAAGCCATAACAGTGAGCATCCTCTGTAAAAATATTCCTGAGGAAACAGGGTCTGATGATTCTGATTATGACAGAAATAGGGCTTTCTCTCCTACAGATTCACAAGCCCAGTTCTCTGACAATGAGAAAAATATTAACTCTTACCCTATTGTGGAGGAATTGTCTCTTCAGACCATGGCCAGGATAAATGAGGTATTTTATAGGAACAAATAGATGTTCACAAATGTATATTCCTGCTGACAATGCAATGATCCTGAACATTAACCCTTCTCTTGGTGACAGGGAAGGCAAGTTGTTGAACCATCTAAGTGATTGTTTTCTTCTTACACTTTAGCTTTCAGAATTCAAGGGCTTACATGTGAAATTCTATGATTTGTTAAATAGGCAGTTTGAGGGAATTTGCTACCATGCTTCCTACAGACGAAAGCCCTTCTCTGAAACAAACTGTTTCTACCTTGTCCCAGATATCCAAACATGCTTTGTAGAATGTGTACAATGGTGCAGATACTGTGTCTAGGGCCACTGCTACTGCTGCAGTGTTGAGAAGATATGCTTGGGCACATAACCAAATGTTTTCTGGTGAGCTAAAGCCTGAAATGTTAAATTCTGCTTTAGACAAGAATATATTCTTTGGCTGTTCTGCTACACAGGTTCTCAAACAATTGGATGAAAGAGGGAAAGTGATTCAGAAAGTTTCTAAGATTCCTCATGTCCGCTAATACAAACATTTAGACCTCCCTGTTTCACTAAAAAGCCAAATAAGTAAAAAAACAGTCATATTCTGGCTAACAAGGTGCTACAAATAGATGGTCAGAGAGAAATAACAGTAACAGGTTTCCTTTCAGGAAAAAGGAACAGACTAACAGCACAGAATGACTATGCATTCTCCCTCTTTCTCCCCATGACCACTCTCTCCACAAACATGTCACTGGTCTTTAACACTTACTTTTGGCAAAAGGTTAGCTCTGATTCTTGGGTGTTAAAAGTAGTGCAGGTGATTACAGATGACACTGAATGCAAAAACTTCCTTTTAGGAGAATTCCTCCTCCCCCCAGACCAAACAGAATATTTTTCTCAGGTATTTTAGTCTTTACACACCCAAGGAGTCTGAACCAGTGCCTGTAGTTCAAAGAAGCAAAGGTTTCTATGCTGAATGTTCCTCGCACCCAAGAAAAAAGGCCTCTTGGAGACTAGTACTAAATCTTTCATTCCTAAACCTGTATGTGAAAGTACCAAAATTCAGAATGTTGACCTTACAGAACCTGTTATCCTTCATTCCTCCCATGAATTACATGGTAACACTGGACTTAAAATATGCTTATTATTTCACATCCATAGCTACAGATTCAGGAAATTTCTAATGGTATATGTTTCTGGATCACACTATCAGTTTCCTGCATTACCCATTAGAATACTTACACCTCCAAGGGTGTTCATGAAATCTTTAGCTCTAGTCATAGCTCATTGCAACCAGAATGGCATTCACATATGTCCTTATTTAGATTATTTTTGCAGAGTCTTTATCCAGATGTCAAGAATGATTGACTTGGATTATGTGTCTTCTGACCAAACTGGGCTTCTGGATAAATATTGTAAAGTTTTGCTTGACTTCATCTCACAGGACTGTGTTTTTTGGCTGCTGTCTAAATACATCTCTTCAAAATGCCTTTCTGACATAAGAGAAGGTGAACATTCATCTTCTTTTGGCTGCTCCCATCAGGGGTCACCACAGCAGATCAACTGTTTCCATTTCTTCCTGTCCTCTGCATCTTGCTCTATCACACCAACCGCCTGCATGTCCTCTCTCACCACATCCATAAACCTTATCTTAGGCCTTCCTCTTTTCCTGTTACCTGGCAGCTTCATCCTTAGCATCTTTTTCCCAATATACTCTGCATCCCTCCCCAGCACATGTCCAAACCAACATAATCTTGCCTCTCTGGCTTTGTCTCCAAACCTTCCAACCTGGACTGACCTTCTAATATACTTATTCCTAATCCTGTCCATCCTCGTCACACCCAGTGCAAATCTTAACATCTTCAACTCTGCCACGTCAAGCTCTGATGCCTGCCTTTTTGTCAATGCCACTGTCTCTAACCCATATAACATAGCTGGTCTCACTACCCTCTTGTAGACCTTCCCTTTCACTCTTACTGGTACTCATCTGTCACAAATCACTCCTGACACTCTTCTCCACACACTCCATCCTGCCTGTAGTCTCTTCTTCACCTCTCTTCCACACTCACCATTACTCTGAACTGTTGATCCCAAGTACTTAAACTCATCCACCTTCACCACCTCTACTCCCTGCATCCTCACCATTCCTCTATCCTCCCTCTCATTCACACACATATATTCTGTCTTAGTCCTGCTGACCTTCATTCTTCTTCTATCTAGAGCATATTTCCACCTCTCCAGGGTCTCCTCTACCTTTTCCCTACTCTCACTACAAATCACAATGTCATCTGCAAACATCATAGTCCACGGGGACCCCTGTCTGATCTGATATTTAAACTCATCCATAAGTTCATAAATTGTTACTAGGCTAATGACCACTAGGGCCCTTACAAGCCTAGCCACATACTTCAAACTCTTTCGGTCCCAAGTATCAGGGCGTCTATACAAGGGGCATGTTAGTAGGGAAGTAACTAAGGATTTACAGAGGGGTATTAGCTAGGGTAATACTTTTCTTATTGACAGCCTGTGTCCATGTGGGACATGGGGGCCAGACCAGGGTTAAATCTACAATTATCTATCTAATTGTCAATTGTTTCATTTGAATAGAGTTGGGGATGAACTCTGTTTTACATGGAGAAAAAAAGCCTATTTCAAAGTGCAGGGATCCTTTGAGATACATACCTGCCTGTCCAGCATGTTCTGTTTATGTCACAAGTGAAGATCAGATCCCTGGCTCTAGTGTTTCTGGAGTAGTTTGTTTTGCACGTGTGTCACAGATCCATCAGGGCTGGGTATGAAGAAGCCCTGTAAGCCAAGCAAAGATCCCCTCTCAACAAGCGAAAGGAGATTGAATTCAGAGGCAGAGCCTTTAGGCGATCAGTGTAGGACAGGGTATTCACTCCCTGAATTCTTATGGTAAGAAACTTTTGTGGGCTTTCTAACTGTTGCAAGTGTCTGGTAAGATACATGCCAAAGGGGGAATTGCATTCAATGGTATGTCTGATAAGGACCATGTAGAGTGGTACTATAAATGCCTTGGACTTGGATGCTATACCATTACCTATAAGTTGGATGGCACAGAATGAGTTTCTTACTATCTTAGCTACGTGTTGGTCAAAGGCCAGATTGTTGTCTACATATGTTCCCAGATCCCTTACTACAGGGTTGACTCATAAGGGTGTTTTATCAAAACTCTCAATTTACAGCCATCTGTGAACTTGGTGAGCAAGAGGTGAATATAAGCCTTGACTTCCAAGAAATATATGCCAGACAAGAGTGGGCACAGCACGAAGTCCTGGGGTACTCCACTGGTGACTGGTCTCTTGGTAGAGGTTATCTCATTTATCTTACTTCTTGGGTCTTGCTTGTGAGCCAACCAGCAATCCAGCAAGTTATGTAGGTATTTATGTACAAGTTATGTACCCATTTATTGGGATACCGCCAGTGTTTGTAGATTACCAGTGTCCTTGTTTATCATTTCCATAACAATTAATTTTATGGTTTTGCATATTAGGCGTGTTAAACTAACAGGTGTGTAGTTCCCTGGATTGGTTGATGGTCCACCCTTGTGGAGGGGAATGACTGTTGCAGTCTTCCATTCACTTGAATTGTAGCCTGTTTCAAAGCTGTAGTTGAATAGTGCCTCAAATGGTCCTGATAGGTTGTGTTTTAGACTGTTCAGGAGGCAAATGGGGATGTTGTCGAGACCCATGGAGGTGGTGTTCTAAGCTTTAGTGAGTGTTGCCAGCACCTGGTCCCTGCTGATAGTTGGGAGTAGTATGTTAGAGGGCATTTCACCTGGTGGAGCTGGGGGAGTTGTGGATAGGTTAAGTGTGAGATAAATTTCTCAACCGGTAGATTTGCTATATCAACCTGATCAGTGAAGGTGATACCATTAGCCACCAGTTCAGCACATTGCTGTGTGTTACTTTTAAGTTCCAGACATTGCTGAAGAAGGTCTTGTGAATGTTCTTAGCCTGTGAGGTTATCCTAACCTTGTAGTTGGCTTTGTTGGACTTAATTAAACCTCTTAGTATCTTGTTTAGTTGTATAAAAGTGCACTTGTCTTCAGGAGAGTTGCTGTTCCTGATTTTGGCCATACATTTTCTTCTTTTATGGTACACTCTATTTAGGTGAGGATTCCACCAGTGGGGTTTGTTTTTAGTGCTTGTTTTGGGTTTGCTTTTGGTAGATATGACAGCTTCTATGCAGCCATTCATACATTGGTATAGGAATTCTGTGAATAATTCTGCATAGGTAGCTGTGGTTTCAGGGTTAGGGGAGGCTTGAATTTTGACAAATGTCACTTAATAGGATGTAGTTTGCCTTAGAATAGGTCCTAACTGTTACTGGTTTTGCTGGGTTTACCAGGTTGATTTTTAATTCAAAGGGATTGCTTTGTCATCAGACCTCACTAATGAAGACATGAAAAATGGGTTGCAACATTTTACCATGCTGGTATTCCAGGGTGCTTATGTTAATAAAGTCCAGTAAACATTGTGCCTGTGAGTTTCAGGCAGTGTTAATTTCCCAATTTATAGAGGGGAAGTTAAAGTTTCCCATGAATAGTGTGTTTGGTTGGATGGTGAGTGCTTCTAGTAGGTTTAGATAAGAGTTGTGAGACTCTAGAGGCATAGATGGTGACCCGTAGCTAGCCATGATATGGTGAGGGACCTCATTTATGATGACTTGCATGTGGATGAGCTCCATTGTATCATCCTGCTTAACCAACCTGAAGGTATGTTTGTTGCTAATGTAGATCAAGATACCTCCACCTTTGGCCTCAGCCTGTGGTGTTGTTGGTCTAAATGTGTGGAAGACACTACAGCCCTGCACTTCTAGAGTACCTTCTATGGCTTGAAACCATTTCTCAGTCATGACACAGATGTCCATATTCTCTAGATTGAGGAGGGTTTGAATGGTGTGGAATTGTTTGTTTAGGTTTTAAGCATTAAACAGTAACACCTTAAGGTTGCTAGGATACTTTTTCACTATGTTGGTAGTTTTATTTTTTGGCATTGCCTAAAAAAAGGCTCTAAGGAGGTGGATAAAGTTTTAGTCAAGATCTGAAAGCCTGGGGGGGACAGTTGCAGCCCATCCCTGGCAAAGCAATGTGGTCTGTTGATCATGTCTTCCCATGCTGACAGATACTGGATCCCCCTGGAGTGACACTAGAAACTAAACCAATTATTAAAATTAATCATTTTATGTTCATACTGTGGCATCATCCTTAGTGAAGGTAGAATGCTGCTCAATACAAGGTTCATAACTATCTGTGACACATTTTTATCTGGAATCTTTCCTGAGCTTCTTCCATCAGTCTCACATTTCTGCAAGAAAATTTCCCAGGATCCTAGGGTTCATAGCGTCTATGATTCTCATGATTCCTCTAGCCAGAATATACTTGAGGAGGCAATGGTTTCTAAAATAACACATGGATTTAGCATTTACATCCTCTGGAGAATTAAATTCCAGTTTGGGCTTTTTAGAAATAGAACTGCATTGGTGGAGACAACAAATTCAGTTGAACTCAGGTCTCCCTTTCTCTCTCTTCAGACCACAAATCAATCTCTCACCATAGATGCTTCAGATATTGCTTGGGGAATAGTTTCATGGGGGTAAAGATACAAGGCCTGTGTAGTCATTCAGACAGACCAAAGCTCATTGATATAAAGAAGATATTGACTGCAATCCATGCCTTGAAATATTTTTAGCAGCTATTATCACAAGGACCTCAACAAGTGACTACAGACAATTTGCAGTCATATGGTACATAAACAAGCAGGGACAAACAAGGTCATACCCCTGTGCAAGTCATGACAGTTCAAGAGATAGCTCTACAACATTCCTTAACCCTAAAAGTATCTTCAATTCTGTTAGAGGACAACATAGTGGTGGACAAGCTAAGTAGGACCTGGACAGACCCTCACAAATGAAACTTGAATGAGGAGGTCTTCCAGGAAGTGATCCATTTGTGGAGAACAGCTCAAACAGATCTGTTTTCCTCCTTTCAAACTGACAACTAAACAAATTCTCCACTAGGACTCCTTGCAAGCAAACCTGGAAAACAGATATATTTTCTTCCCATGGATCGGAATATTCCTTTATATTTTGCGCCATTTTCACTCATCCAATTCTGGAAATTCAGGACTCTCCAAAAATCATTGCAGTTACTCCTTTTTGGCTCCAGCAACATTCCCTTCTTATGGAACTGGCCAAGTGCACTTACCACAAGCTTCCTCACAGGTTGAATCTGCTTTACATAAGACAGGGGAAGTTTGATACACCCCATTCTCAATCATCTTCAGCTGTCTGTCTGGATGATTCAGTTCTAATAACTTTTAGGTTCTTAGTTCATGAGGACATGCAGCGACTACAATAATTCTTTATTGGCAAGTGGAAGTGATTTTCTAGTGGTGTTTAGCAGATAACAGGGGCCAAAAATACAGGAGTAACAAGTGATGAGAAAACCATTTCCCATAAGCCTCCCTTTCAGAAATAGCTGATACTTGTCTAAATCCTCAGTAATTCCCAGTAATGATTGCCTTGTTGCTGTGATGCAATTTTCTGTAGCTAAATGAGGCCCATGGCAGAAGTTCAAGCTTATATAACACAAATTTCAAAGCTTTCAGTACGGCCATCACATGAATGAGGCTTGATGCAATGAATGTAACTGATTCATAAGATTTTATCATGGTAGCAAAACCAGTGCTGTGCTAAGAGACTTGCTAACCTATGTGGACTCACATTAGCACCTGTGAAGCTCATTGGACACGTGTAGGCTGGTCAATGACTCTTGTGGTGAAGTGAGGAAATATATTTTACCTCTGTCACCAAGACAGGTACAAAGCTGTTATTACAGCTAGGCACCTGAAGCTTGTACACTTTTTCTTTGGCAGCATTCACACAATAATGCCATCATGCCATGTGTGTATTTCTCTGCTAAGCAATGTTGGCATCGTGACTGATCATGATAATTAGCTGCCCAATGTTGCGCATCATGTGCCAGCATCATCAATGTCTATAACAGCAAGAGAGCTAACATAGATCTGGAGACTGTGACCTGGTGAATGGCCATAGGGACCACTGAGAGCACCAGACTGGGTGTCATTGGTGTAAAGTGGATATCTTGCACACTCTTGCTAAGGCAGTGCAAGCACCACTACATTGACCTGTGGAAGCACCACCTACCCTTCTATGCCAGTGGGAACAAGAGTTCAAAGCAAGAGCCCTGGGATGTATTGTAAGTATTTAAACTTTTCAGTGCCCTGCTGTTTCTCTTCTTAGTATTTCTGATGCTACTGGACATTTAGTTAAGGAATTTTGTATTTTTTATTGTTTTTCAGCTCAGGCAAAGGTCATGTAGAACTCCCTCCTGTTCCAGAGGAGAATGCAGTAGCTCTCCAGGTGAAGGGAAGAATATGCTTTCTTGACATGGCCATAGCTGGCCTTAGCCATAGGCCAACTAGGTGGCTGCCTAACGTGCCACTCTAGCAGGGGTACTTTTCCAGTAATCTGGATGGTGTAGGTAGACCAGGATGGAGGCACCGAGTGGTGTGGGGGGTGCTGTGGAGACCTTTTGCCTAGGGCACCAGTTGACCAAAGGCCTGCTCTGGCCATGTCATATAGTATTCTGTAATATTACTGCCAGTAGTATATGCACAATGCCAGTGTTTATATGTAAAAGTTCTAATATTTTGCTACAGCACTGAATCTTATGTATTATCTTATCTTACCACTGCAATAGTACTGTTTGAATGTAATATGTAGTATTAGGACTGGCAAGTGTCATATATTTTTATAGACATCAGTGCATCATGATTTCCTATTTGTTAGGAAAGTGAAACAAAACATTTGTACTTTGAGGCATTCTGTTTGCACACCCATAAGGATAATATGTGATATAGTCATAGCTTACAAAGGCACATGTTCCTACTTAGATAAGTGCATCTGTCCTACTGCATCTCTCTGTCACTAAAATGATGGATATTTCTTACATATGTGACTTATGCAAGACTGCCCAACTCAGGGTATACTTGTTTGGGTGGGTGTTAGTGGTTGTGTTATGTGAGGTAGGACACCTTTGAGTTAGTATCCCATGGGATCTAATGGGGGTATGGTTTGGGGGATAGGTTCTATTGGGGACCCATGTCAGTTGGTAGCTGTACCATTTTACTGCAGTGCTTGCAGGGGTTGACAGTACCAGTAGTATACACACTGGTCATGACATCTGTCACACAACAGTCCCGTGTCATTGCTGTATAGTTACAGTTCGTAGTTAAGTACAAGACTAGCTGTCCTTGTGGGCCATTTTAAGCCTAGCCAACTCTCCTCAAAGATGAGAATCAGACCCTGTAACTTGTATCTGTGAAGTAAATACCTTAACCATTATGCCAATACCAAACCTGAAGTGTATCATCCACACTTTCACATACAGTCAATGCAGTGGAAACTCTGACACTGCACACCTGCCTACACATCCAACCATAAGGAACTCGGGGTAATTCATGTAGGTAAAACTATCTATCTGAAGTCTCCCAGTGACGTATGTACTGCCTCTGTAGTAGAAATCTGCATAGAAATTGATAGGTCATGTGTGGTCATGTGTCACATAAATAATACTAATGCCTTCTTTTTTTCTCTTCCTCTTCCTTTCTTTGCTGGAATTCTTCTTTTACATTTGAGTCAGACTTTTTTGTTTTATATCTATCCGTTTACATTTCCACTGTCTACAGCATCAACCACAGCTGTACCAGTGTCATAGAATAGACCCCTCCCCATCAGACCTAGCCTTCTTCTACAGAAGCATTCCACCTGACTCCTGGAGGGGTGCAGCCTTCTGGCATCACCTGCAGCCTTTGGCAGTCATTCACTGTCAGGGACTGCTAGTGTTCCCTCCAGTGGCACTGTCAGGAATTCACAGCTTTTTGCATGCTGGGAGTTGGCAGAGGTGAGAGGACAGTCGGTGAACCAGTGGTTAGAAGTCCTCATCAGCTGCCTACAAGATACTTGTATGGCTTCAAGACTCACTACACCACATGTGCTGAGTCCCAGGGTGGAGGGCAGTCAGGGTGCTGACTGATCCCTCACTAGGCCTATCCCAAGCACTGTGGAAACAGAAGGCTTATAATAGGCTATCTGCCCTAAGGCATTTATAGCCCTAGCCATAATTATTTGTGGCTTACATATATGATATATGAAAAAAACTGTGCCCCATTTGTTGGAGTCAGCGAGGGTGCTCTGCACATGGGACGGGATTTTATTCCACAGCATAGGAGTCTCTGAGTGATAAATCTCTATCCACCTCCAGCCGTATATCTATTTATATTAAGGTTTAAGCTCTAGTGGTTTTGGTGATTTGGATTTTTTGGTGGAGAGCATGTCCATTAATTCCGGATCACCTCTGAGCAGGACGGTATGCGACTGAATAGAGCTGGAGTTTCTTCAATCTGGCAGCATGACAGATTTTGGAGGAGTCCCTCTTTTTGGTGAGGGACCAGAACTTTGGGGTCTCCAATTGCTGCAGATGGTGAGATTCAACCTGGGTCCCCAGGTCCTGATATAACCTTCTGTGTAGTGGTGTTCCACACCTATGGTATAGCTTGGGGTTACCTTTTTTTTTTTTATGACTGACTATACATTTTGGCGTTTAACTCAGGGCCATGGCTCTGGCACTAGCTATATGTTTCTGGAGTCTTCTGGAAGGATATCCGTGTGATGCATCTTTCACTTATGGCCAGTTTGCAGTCATCTGCAGCAACTTTGTCAAAGTCCTCCCCTCACCTGTACTTCTGAGAAGTATGCCAAACAATATAGAGACAGGACGAGCCCTGTGGGACACCACTTGTGACCCGGCTTGGTGCGCACAGCGCCGTAACCCCTAACCCTCCTTCTTCTGTCTCTGCAACCCGGGTTTACATTTAAAGCTGGTAAGTTTTCTACAATGAGTAGGTAGGTTATTGTGTAAAGCTTTTTTGCAAGTCAAGGTATCAATCGCATATCCCTCATCATGGTGTTTCCCTTCCATGTGTGATGCCTCCCATCCATGCTTGTTGTCTAATCCACCACATCAACAATATTCTTCCTTTGTTTTTATGATCATAATTCCACTTAAAAACCCTTCTGGTGTGTAAGCACCTCCTGTGATAGTCTTTCTCTGTGTGTCTGTTTTTTTTTGTTTGTTTGTTTGCTTGTGTGCCCCTACTTCCAAATCAATACCCTCTTTCTATCCCTTGGCTTGCCTTTACATCCTTCACCATCTTTTCATCTAAAAGGAAAATAGTTGCCTGTCCCTCAAAAATAAAAAAAAGTGTATCTTTCCTCCCCCTCCTTACTCCCATACCTCTCCTGTTTCCTCAAGTATATTCCTTTGCTTGCTGTGCCCTTATTCCAATACACTTCATTTAAAGCAAAGTAAAGTCGGGTGTAGTCTCATTCATTGATATCCTGTCACTGCCTATTTAAGTGATACATTTTGGAATATTTTCTGCTTAAAACCTGTGCTTTGGCTGCCTAAGATCTAGCTGTATTCAACTGGGTGTATAAGAGAATTTAAATACCTTTTATCTGCACTTTTTTCAAATAATACAGCATTTTAATTGATTTATTTGTGTTGCATTGAATATTAACTGAACTGGAAGTTTTTACTCTTTTTTTCAGGTAGTGTTTGCTAGATTTTATTGCCTGTTAGAATTCCTGCCTAGGCAGTAATTGCAGTCGGGGGTAGTCTCATTCATTGATATCTTGTTGCTGCCTATTTAAGTGGTGCATTTTGGAATATTTTCTGCTTAAAACCTGAGCTTTGGCCAGCTAAGATCTAGCTGTATTCAACTGGACGTATAAGAGAATTTAAGTACCTTTTAACTGCACTTTTTTCAAATAATACAGCATTTTAATTGATTTATTTGTGTTGCATTGAATATAAACTGAACTGTTTTTGGTGTTAATCTTGGTGGCTTTGAAACTGCCCGTCCCTCTTGTAAATTTGTGTTTGGATACTCCTTCTGGGACCATCTCATTTGCTCACTCAACTGAGTGCAGTGAGATCATATTCTGATTTCAGGCACTCCTACTGTGTACAAAGAGAGCATCTGGGAAAAAAAAAAAAAAGCTTGTTTTTCCTGCCTTTCCTGTAAGTGGGTCAGACTGTTTGTATGCTTTCTAGCCCCAAGCCCCTTTGTGTGTTAGGGAAGCCTTCTAGCTTAATTTTGTTTCTTAGAACTAGCCAGTTTTCTAGTTTCAGCACTCAAATCTGTTTCTTTGAACTCAGGACTTGTTCAGAACTCGTTGTAAGCACCAAATAAGCTGCAAATTACTAGAGCACTCAACTTTCCTCACTTGTCTAGAGGAAAGCAGTTTTTAGTACTTAATAAATAAGCAGCTATCCAGGCATGTCTAAGGGTCAGCTCCCGGTGATTTATACTGTCTACCTGATGAATCTGGGAAACTTGGGGCAATGCAGCAATTGCATCATTTACACAGACAACCCTCTCCTCCTACCCCCTAATACTACAACCTGTGAGAGATGCACTTATATAGCCAAACTGGAAGCAAAGCTCTCTTCACCCAAGACTGGACTAGACAGTCAAGAGGAGAAGGTAAACACTTGCACCACACCAGACTCATCACATAGTCCCTCAAAACCTACACCACCAAAACACACACATAGAAACACAAAACACACACCTACATTCGCGAAGGCTCTCAATAAAAACCTGCCCAAGCGTCAGGGACCTCCAAAGCAGAAACACAAGCAAACTCCACCCCCCCAACACAACCCAAATGACACATAGCCCACAAACTCAGTGTGCCACTCAACTACAGCCCATAAGGCATAATGTACCCAACACTCTAGTCATAGGTGACTCTATAGTCAGGCACACTGATGTTCCACTCACCAGGCTAAACAAGGAGAAAGTTACTGTCACCTGCCTGTCAGGTGCCAGGATCCGCCACATAATGCACACACTCAGGTCACTCCACAACAAGTACAAATATGACACTGTCATTGTCCATGTTGGTGTGAATGACCTGAGATGTACCTCCCTGGACTACATGAAAAGAGACATGGAGGAGCTCTCCAATCTTGTAGCCCAGGCAGGTATGACCCTAGCCCTGAGTAGCATCCTGCCATCACCCAGAATGATACCACAGTACAAGGACAAAATGATTGACTTCAACAATTGTCTAAGCTTCTGGTGTCATTTTATGGGAATCCAGTATTTGTCTGCCTGGGACGACATGATCGACAGACCATGATGCTTTGCCAGAGATGGCCTGCACCTGTCACCCTTGAGATTCCAGATACTGGCTAAGGTTCTTGCCACCCCTATAGTGCCTTTTTTAGGCAAGGTTCAAATGACAAATTCACCACCATAACAGGTTCAAGCAAGCAAAATCTGAGGGTAATGCTACTCAATGCTAGAAATCTAATCCTGAAAATGCACTCACTCGAGGCACTCCTTAAAATGGAGAACATCGACATCTGTGCAGTGACAGAGACCTGGTTCAAAGCTCTAGAGAGCACCCTTGCATTACCAGGCCATAATTCATACCACACCTTTCCTCCACCTAACCCGGAACAAAGCACTAAAGGTGGAGGCGTATCCATATTCATTAAGGATATCCACACCTCCAGGCTAGTTGCACAGCATAATGCATCCAAGATTATCCAAGTGCAACTAACTCTGAGCAAGACTGCAATCTAAATTGTAGCTTGCTACAGAACGCCCCCACCATGCCCCAGGATTCCCACTCCTCATTTCTTGATACACTAGAAAGTATTAGGGTACAACCCAACACCCTAATAATGGGTGATTTCAACTACCCCACCATTAACTGGGAAAACTACTCCTGTACCAAATCTTTTGCTCAACGTTTTCTGAAATTCATAAATTCCAACACCTTGTATCAACTTATTCACACCCCCACCAGGGGCAGCAATATCCTAGACCTGGTCATTACCAACATGAAAAACTGGTGTTCCACACCAGAGGTCAATTCCTCATCGGTCAGATCCGACCACAAGCTAATCACCCTAGACATCCACATCCCGCCCCCATCCCCAATTAGGGAAACCACCGTAAAAAACTTCTCCAAAGCCAACTTCACACTTCTTAAGACATAAGTGGCAAACTTCATGACACCCATGCAGACAGATAATAGAGGTACAACTGCTGAATCCTACCCAAATGCACTTTATAAGCACTTACATAAGTGCATGGATCATGCTATCCCTAATAGAACCAAGATGCTATCCTCCAAAAAAAGGAAGCTAATCTGGTGGTCTGCCAATCTGGTGGTCCTCTTCCATAAACAAACTCTGCAACAGAAGAAATAAACTGTTGCAAAAAAGAGTAAAATCCCATGACTGGAGGAACTCCCTGGTCAACCTCAGTAAGAAGCTGAGATCCTTCATAAAATCCTCCAAAGCTAGTTGCGAAAACAAAATTGCCACTGACTCTAAAGACAACCACAAAGCATTCTATAGCTATGTCAAGAATCTCAATGGCAACACTCAGATCTGCTCTGAGTTACAGCACAATGGCACTAAATATACAGAACCAACTGATATTGCCAACATCCTGGCAGATAGGTTCAGTGCTAACTTTACCCCCTCTCACCCCCTAGAGAGCCCATCTCTATACCGGAAGAATGCAAAGTTCCTGTAATCACGGCTGCACAGGTAAAAAACACACTCTCCAAAGCCAAGAACACAACATCCATGGGACCTGACAATATCCCAGGCTGCATTCTACACAAACTACAGAATGAACTGGCACCCTACCTAAGTACCATGTTCAATCATAGCCTCACCTCAGGCTTTGTGCCCACTGAATGGAGCATCATGATGGTTATCCCACTAAACAAAGGGGGAGCCACGACAGATCCCAGGAACTACTACCCCATTAGCCTGACAAGCCTGGTCTGCAAGGCCATGGAACTCATAAACAAAGACATTGGTAATCTCCAAACTCAGGACCCTACCCAGTTCGGGTTTGTAAAAGGCAGATCATGTCTCCTAAACCTGATTGACTTCTTTGAAGCAGTCACCAAAGCCATAGATGAGGGTAAGGTGGTTCACACAACTTATCTAGATCTAGCGAAGGCTTTTGACACCATCCCCCACTCTGGAATTATAGATAAGCTTACTAAACTAGATATAAATCCCTATGTCACAAGATGGGTTGCCAACTGGCTCATGGACAGAACCCACACTGTGAAAGTAGCAGACTCCAAATCCAACTTCAGACCAGTGACAAGTGGAGTACCACAGATTTCAGTCCTGAGTTATCTCCTGTTTGGTATCTAATTCTCTGAAGTACAGGCTAACACAGAAGGTCTTTGGCTAACAAAGTTTGCAGATGACTGCAAACTAGGAGTCATAATCAAAACTCCTAATGATGTGGACATACTACAAAAGGGCCTCACTGAGACAGATGCTTGGTGTCAAAGCCAGGACCTGAAGCTCAATGCCAAAAAGTGTATTGTCATCCCCTTTGGTAAAAAGTCTGTAGCCATGAACTACCACATAAGTGGTAGTCTACTTAATGCCGAAAGTGTGATAAGAGACCTTGGGACACAGGTGGACAGTAGTCTCTCCTTTGATAATCACATCACCACAGTGGTCAGAAAATCCTTCTACGTGGCTCACCTCATCACAAAATGTTTCTCATCCAGAAAAAAGAGATCATTGTTCCCCTCTACTCATCACTCATTAGACCCTTTATAGAGTACAATGCCCCTTTTGGTATGTACCTCACAAGACATCTACAACAACTGGAAAGGCCACAGAAATATCTCACAAAGAGGATTACTGACCTGAAACAGATGCCCTACGCAGACCACCTCAAAAAACTCCAGCTTTACTCCATCGCATATCGTCTACTCAGGGGCAATCTCTGCCTAACATACAAAGCTATGTCAAACCCAGAGCTGTTGGACATGCTCCACTTAAAGAAATCCCAATCCCTCCGAGCTACATGCTCTAGAGACCTAAGCTTTGTCACCACAAAAATCAAACATGCTGGAAGGATAGATTCCTGTCCGAGAGACTTCCCATACTCTGGAACAAACTACCTACCATTATCAAACAAAGCTCCTCATTAGCACTCTTCAAGAAAAATCTTGATGATTGGATGAGAAATAGGAAATTCACCCCAGGGATCACTTCTGTGGCTCTGCTCGACAGGGGCACAGGAAAATAATTTTCTTGGGTGGCAAAAGCTAAGGTACCTTTTTGGCTAGGCTTATATGGACCCTAGGGCTAATAGCCTAGTACCTACCTATGAACCTATATATAAATATTGCTAGAGGCCATTTACTATGGTTTTCAGATACTCTTGTAGCTTCACTATGTGTCGCATGTGCACACACTTAGGCACTTACCTTATGCTTGCTTGCTACTTATCTACATGTCTTTCCTGACTGCAATTACAGGAAAACAAATTCTGTCCACTGAATATGCCTTTTGCAAGAGCAGTTTTTTTTTTAATTAGTTTACGCTTTGGCCATGAAATTCCACATCATGCTACAACGCATACTTGTGGTAGGCATGTTTTTGAATTTCAGGACTAACCTTTCATAAGTATCATCTAGGTTGTTGAATAGGCCTTTAATGAAGCTGATATATACTACTAAGACAAATATTAGATTAGGTACAAGGAATGCAACAGGTATTTTTATTTATGGAGGCTACCAAGCTTAACATTTATTTTTTTAATAGTATCACAGGTGTGATTACAAATTTTAACTGCCTGCCTAACAGCAAGGCATTTCATAGTGAGGGCAATTTTCATAGTTTTGCTGTTAATGGAGGAGATACTAAATTCTGAGTTGCAATGTTTCAGTGCCTGTTTGGTCATAAAAGTTCTGTGAAGATTCAACACTGAACTGGAAGGCTTTACACATAGTTCAGGTGAGGAAAGTTGTGCTGGCAAATTAGTTATATTGATATCATATCTTAAAAATGGAGCATTATCAGACCTTTTGTCTGAAGCAAAAGTCAGCAAAAACTTCACATTTCATGAGTTTATACAGTGGGAATAAAGTACTACTCTCAGTTTTATGAAATGTTTGCATTTATCCAGATAAATTATAAAACCAGGCAACTTCTTTAAAGGAGACATCACTAAACATTTAATATTTTTTCTTTCTTTTACTCTCTCTCTCTGTTTTTTTTTTAAGTTTGCCATTTTCATTTATCTCATTTCTTAAATATTGCATAAGATATTGTAGTAAACCAACAAATCAAAGCAACCACCACAGCTAGTAACATATAATTTAATAAGGATAAGCGCTTTCGCATATTCAGTGCTTCATCAGATCCATCCTGCATTCTTTCCTACACAAAGAACTATCAATAAGGCCATCACATATAGTTATCTTCACATCCAAAAAATCTATAGATTGATTAGAGTACTTTAACGAAAACCTAAAGCAACTATTTTGTTCCTCCATATAGGTTATAAGCTGTTCTAATAGACTATTGGTGCCTCTCTCTAAAATAAAAACACATCCACAAATCTCTTATAATATAAGAGATGTGGACTAAATGTATGATGACAAAAAACAACATTGCTCTCCCAGTTCGCCAACACCATGTTGGAGTAACTGTTGAAGCAGGGAGTGCCCATTGCAACCCCAAATTTTTGTTTATAATGCACTTTATCAAAGAGAAAAATGTTGTTTTCTAATACTAACTCTAATAGTGTACCCAATAACTCTATCTGTGAAATGGTAACCTGGCTGTTAGTATATTGCATAAGATCAAATTAAGTTGTATGTGTGTGTGTTTGCCTGTGGTTGTATGCGAGTAATGGTGGTATGAGTTTGTTTGCAGGAATGATGAGTGAAGTGTTAGCAGCTCTGTGTGCTTGCATGTGTATTGTGTATGCACACAAGTTGTTTGAAGGTAGTGTGTGCTTGTCTTGGGGGTGTGTGGAAGTTGAGAGGGCTGGGGGGTCTCTGGATCCTTTTTCTCATATCTGATTTTCTGGTACTTATAGTACAGTTTAGAAATGTCCAGAGTTTGCTTCACTTTTAGTCTGTACCTCATAAAAGTTGTTGTTTTCTGGCAAATGTCAAACATTTGAGTTTCAGTACTGTTGAAGAAGATGAGAGGACAGTGGGGTTGAGGGTTTACAAATGTAGCAGAGGTGTCCAGATCGTTGCCTCATTTTCAGTCTGTACATCAAAACATTTGTGTTTTTCTGGCAAATGGAGGATTCAAGTCACTAAATGTCAGATATTTGCATTTCAAAGTAATGATGAAGAGGGCAGTGGGGTTGGGGGGTTCACAAGAGTGGCAGACATGCCCAAATTGTGCCTCAGTTTTAGTCTGCTCCTCAAAATGTATAATTTTTCAAGCAAATGAAGGATTGAAATCACTAAATGCCAGACAGTTGTGTTACAGAGTTAATGTTATTCAGAAAATGCATGCTAATGCAAACCCTGTTGTGCATGCAACATTTGAGTGAAATGAGGACATGTGGAGGAAGAGAAGGTTGCGAGTGTTGCAGGACCAGCTTTGCAAAATGTGTGTATTTATTTATTTACATATTTAACTTTGTCTCACTGACTCTGAAAAATGTCCTTTTATGTCTGTGTCATACTTTTTCTACACCTCAAAAAAAAATCTAACTGGTAAATCTCTGATTACAGTACTCTTGAAGAAGATGAAAGGGCATTGGGGGAGGGGTGTTCACAACTGTCGCTGCCTTTTTTGAAAAGTGCTCCTGGCATTTGAGGTCTAGAATTTCTCTGACTGTCCATATCAGTGTCTCACATTTTTTAGCCTTTTTGTGATTTTCCAGCAGGTAATGGAGGACTGAAATAACTAAATATCAAACATTTGAGTTGTAGAGTTCATAGTATTCAACAAATAAATGCCAGTCATGTGCAAAACTGGTTATGATAGCATGTTTTTAAGCTTAGAAGAGCAATATTTAAAACTGTAAAACCTGTTGTAATACCAATTTCCTGGGATTATAACAGGAATATTTAAAATCTGTCCCTGACTGGTCCTTTATAGCTCTCCCCCGAAAATAAAAATATTTATCACTTTGTACAGAATTGCTGCACTGCAAAGGTGTGGTTCCTGGTTTTGTCCTATATTTTCTCTGCTTCTTATAAAAATTAGGATTCTCTGATAAATCATTGAAGATTTTCAAAGGAGGATGAGCGGACTAGGGGTAGGTTACAACTGTGATGTTGCAGAGTGTCCCTGGCTTAGTTCATAATTTTTATTGCTCCTGGTAATGATTTTTCTGATAGAACACTGAGGATTACAGTGGAATGGAAACATTTTTGGTAATGTTATTGCTACACCTCTCGGCTACTCAGAACTTTTAGAGTGTCCCTGATTTTGCCCCAGTTTTGTCTTGTTCTTGCACCTCATAATAATTTTTGATTTGTTATGGCAAAGGCGGTTAGGTTGTTGATTTTGGAGTATGGAAAAAAAACAAGCTAACCACCTTTATCATGTTGCAAGTATGGCAAAGCAACAAGGTAACTGCCTTTACCACAACAAATCAAAAATTGTTATGAGGAATACGACTAAGGCATCATTGCTGTGAGCTGTTAATGAGGTGTCTCCTGGAGTTAAGGATGGCCGGTTAAGGGTATTGGGTTTGATTCCTCCCACCTTCAGTTACTTACTATGTGACAATGAGCAAGCCAATTAACCAGTGCTATTGGGGCACCCTAGAAAAAGGACAGTTTGTTTGGTGGGCATACTTGTTTGGCATAATTGGAAAAAACAATGAAGATTCCACTCAGTAATGCCAAACATTAGAAAGCCATTGCTCAGTAATGAATGTTGATGCAAGATGTTTTCTATTACTTTTAAGTGAATTATAGTAATTGTCCCTGAGTTTGGGGTCTTTGTACCCCTTCCCCATTATTTATTGACAGAATTCTTGAGTAAAGAAGCTGAGAGATATGGAGGACTGCCTTTGTTTGCTGGGGTGATGTGCTCTTTTTTAGAGTGCATTACAGTGGCTTGAGCTTGACAGGGGGAGGGGTTGCATTTTTTTTTCACATTTATCTCTGTCTCTGACTCTGCAGAATGTCCATTATTTAATATCATTTTTGGTCTGTTCACCATTAAATGCTCAGTTTTCTGGGATATTGTTGATTGTCATTATTAAATGGCAGACATTTGAATTTCAGACATAATATTGCTAGAGAAAATGCATGCTAATGAAAAACATATTCAACCAGTTTTCTATATTCATAAGTTTATAGGTAAGTACTAGGCTAGCTGCCCAACAGGCTATTTTAAGTCAAGCCAGTTTTACTTTTTGTGCTTGAAATAATCTATCCCATTTGGTTATATATTGGCCTTACCCATCCCATGGTCTATAATTATATATTACCCCTAATGAGAATAACTGGGATCATACCATAGATAAGGATTTGCAATGGATGATACCATAGATAAGTTGAGGGGACCCATGCATACGCTAAAGTATTTATGGGCTTTCCCATCTTTAGATCTAAGTTGCGTTTAAACATGGACAGAGATGATCTTTGTTTCATGTCGATGTAAAGTCTGTTCCTCAGCAGCAGTATCTTCTGCAAGATATGCCTGTCCCTCCAAACTATTCTACTGATGTTGCAGAAGAGGTATTGGTCCCTAGACCCAGTATTTCTGATTCCATTTGACAGTAAATCCATCAGTAATGGGTAGAGGATGCCTTGTATGCCAGACACAGGTCACCTCTTAACAGTCTGTAGGATACCGAGTATAGTGATAGGGCTTTGAGTAGGTTTATGTAGGACATGTTCTTTAGACCTTGTATCCCTTTAGTAAGATATCTGTCTGGGTATTCCAGTTATTGCATTTGTCTGCAGAGATACATACCAAAGGGGGCATTATGTTCAATGATCAGTCTAATGAGAGGTGAGTAAAGGGGGGCAATGGCATCCTTAGATTTAGACACAATCTCTTTGTTTATAAGCTGTGCAATGTAGAAGGACTTTCTTACAGAAAAAGACAGATTGGCCAAAAGGGAGGTCACTGTCCACATAAGTTTCCAAATCCTGAACAACTGAGTCAGCACTCCACTGGTAAATGGTCTCTTTGTGGAGGTAGCTTCCCCCATTTTGATTATCTTCATCCTATCTGTGAGCCAGCTGGCAATCCTTCAGGTGACATAAGGTTTGATTCCAGTTTATTTAGCTTTTCTACTATGCCTGAGTGGGGAATTGCACCAAAAACTTTAGCTAGGTTGAGGTATGTGATGTGTACCATTTTGCCTTCATCCACTGGTTTGGTGACCTTTTCAAAAAAATCCGCCAGGATGAGTAAGCATGACCACCCCTTAAAATGAGACAGTCCAATGTTTGGAGATTCCCTATGTCCTGCTTCATTAATTACATGATAAGTCTTTCCATGGCTTTGCATATAAGGCTAGACAGACTTACAGGTCTGTAATTGCCTGGGTCTATGGAAGGTTGTCCCTTTTGCAGGGGAATGACTGTAGCTGTTCTCCAGTCACTTGGTACAAAACCTGTATGGAGGCTGAGATTGAACAGAGTTGTTAGGGGTGTGGCTAAATCATGCTTCATGCTATTCATGTGTATGCAATATTTAAAATCTGTCCCTAAGTTTGTGTGTTTGTCCACCTATTACTTTTTGTTATTCATTCTTTTGCTAACAGATTATTGCTTGCATTTCTTGAGTAAGATACATACACAGCTATTATGAATGCAGTTGGAAGCAACCTGTTCTATGATGTCTGGGCCAGAGTCACAAATATTCATTTTTTTGTCCTGGAGTAATTATGGGAAAATTTGTACGTCTCTGTTTTTTTGGCCTGCACCTTTTTCCACTTGCTGTGAGCACATGGTGGTTCATGTGAGAATGTAATCCAATTTCAGAGTTCTAGTTTTGCTCCAAACTTGTTACAGTTTACTCATCTGCAGTGTAGGATTTTTGAATTAGACTGCTGTGATTGAATATATAAATGTTAATTACTTAAAACACTTTGGTTTGGTGGTCTGGAGTACATGACTGAGCAGCAGTTGAAATTCTGTGTAATTATCTCATGTTCATTACAAGCAACAGTAGTTTACTTGTTAAATGTGCCTTTGTTGATAGGGATATACTGATTCCTGATACGGTTTGTTGGATGGGCAATATGCAGGATCTTGTCAGGGAGTTAGTATTACAGTAGCTGTTGTTACTTCACGGTGCCCTTGTGATGCTAACTCTTGATTATTATGTGCAGATTTACAAAATAGATAAACTTGACCAGGTGTAAAGACAAACTTATAACAAAACCACCTGTTGCAGCACCCATAGAAACAACATCAAAATAAATAAATAATCAAATTTATTGAAATATATGAGTTAAGCTCTTTTGTTCCTAAATATTATGGAACTTTATCAGAATTGAATAAAAACACTCCAAAAAGGTTTAAATACACCTTGATAAATTCACATGACCAGCATATCCAATAGGACATTACAATGAATTAAACTATTAATCAACAGATAGCACCTCCTAATTCTTTAACTTAATAACAGAATTTAAAGAGTAAGCTACAGAGCCAATTAACTAAGGCTGATTATGATTTCATGGTTAATGATAAACCTGTGATTGCTAGTATTTTTGGTATACCCAAGATACATAAGCATTTGGAGAGGCCTCCCCGTAGATCTATTGCTGATGCCTCACTTTCTAAGACTTTTTTATTGCAAAGTATTTGGATTTTTATCTTAAAAGGGTATAGCAAATATTGCCCAAATTTGTAAAGATCCATGGCATTTTTTAACATTAAGAAGTACTGATTTTGGTTCTGATTTTATTTTTGTTACAATAGATGTTCAAAGTCTATTTTCTGTTTTACCTCATAATATAGGATTATCATGGTTTATTTATTATATATTTTTTATTTATTTTATTTTATTTATTTATTTTTTATTTAACATTTGTTTACCAGGAAATTCCAACTTGGAACAAAGCCAATTTTTAGCGGAGGCCCAGGAAGAAATCCTCCAGATGCATGTCTTTGTAATAATCTTATAATCTTTGTAATCGTTTGAAAAATAATTATTTAAAAAGACAGATTTGCATACAGATAAGGTCAATGCCATGATGGCTTTAATGAAAGTTGTGCTTAACAACATTTTTTTTATTTTTTGAAGAGCAATATTTTAGGCAAATGACAGGTGTGGCTATGGACACGGCATGTGCCCTTATGTTTGCCAATTATGTTATGGCTGAGTGTGAGGATCACTGTATTTTTAGTAGTGAATACAATAATTATTGGCCACTTTATATGAGGTTTTTGGACAACATATTTATTCTTTGGAAAGATATGGTGGATAAATTATAACAGTTTTTTGGAATATATAAACAAAACTGTTGAATTTTTAAATTTTTCTTTTTCTTTTGATAGTGAGCAAATAGTATTTTCAGATGTGGAGGTTAAAAAATATTTGATCCACAAATGTTACTGCTCTACCATCTTTTGTAAACCCACTTTTTCAAATTCTTACCTCCATTTCTCTAGCTGGCTTCCTAGATGGGTCTACTTCTATTTACCAAAAGGCTAAAATATCGAGGACCACAATGCTGAGATGAAAATCATGAAACACGGAATCATGAATCAGGTAAGTATGCACAGGGCAAGTGAATACTTGCCCAAAACAACAATAACTATCAATCTACAACCTAAAACCCACCTAGGTGAGGGGGGCCACACCCCCCCGATGTGGGGGACTTCAACACCCACACACCCACTAACTATATATACCAACTCCAGGATTGCACAACAGTGGAGAAACTGCATAATTCCCCCATTGGACAAGTATTCACTTGCCCTGTGCACACTTACCTGATTCGTGATTCCATGTTTCGTGATTTTCGTCTCGGCGTTGTGGACGTCGGTATTTTGGCCTTTTGGTAAATAGAAGAAGGCCCTCCTAGACACCAAAAGAAATCGGATGTGAAGGGCCAGCTTGTTTAGTTGGTGAGGATGGTATCAGAACTAGAGAATTTTTATAATGAGGTAGAAATTTTGTTAAACATGTCTCTTAAGAAGGGTTACCCCATGGAATTCTTAAATGAAATTAAGGAAGAAGTGATTAGAAAGAGGAAAAGAGGTACATATTTCCTCATCCTATGAGATGTTACCTCAGATGATAACATAATGACTACATCTAGCCAGTATTCTGTTTCTGATTCAAATAGTAATTTTTTTTATTACCACTTATACCTTGGATAGTAAGTCCATTTTGGATGTTATACATAAAAAACGGACTCTCATTTCATCAGATAATACTTGTGCCAGCAAAATAGGTGATAAACCTAAGTTCATTTATAGCTGTGATAAAACTTTTAAGAATTATTTGGAAGGTAATAAAATAAGTAAAAGGTTTACTCCTATGTGTAGAAGTGGAACTTTTAAATGGGGTGCATGTTCACAATGTCCCCTATATTTTACAAATGGATAGTTTTGCTATTTGAGGGGTTAGTTATATAATCAATGAACATTATACCTGTACAACAAAGAATAATGATTATTTAGCTCAATGTTTATATTGTTCTGTTTTTATGTAGGAAAAGCCTCTAGAAAATTTAGGGACTAAAAATATGAGCATGTACTCGATATTAAGAAAAAAAATATGTATAATGCTTTTCGTAAACATGTTCTTGATTTTACTACAAACAAGTCTGGTTTTATGATTTTAGAGCAAGTTGACAAAGATCAGCAGAGTTGGATCATTGAAGAACATTTAAATGTATGCAAAATTAAATGGCAGCTAAAACGGAATTCAGTGAATTACCCTGGCTTGAATGATGCTTGCTCTTTAAATTCTGTTTTTGAGTTAAAGAATTAGGAGGTGCTATCTGTTAATTAATAATTTAATTCATTGTACTGTCTTATTGGATTTGCTTGTCACATGAATTTATCAAGGTGTATTTAAACCTTTTTGGAGTGTTTTTATTCACTTCTGATGAGGTTCCATAATATTTAGGAACGAAAGCGCTTAAATGATATATTTCAATAAATTTGATTATTAATTTATTTTGGTGTTGTTTCTACAGGCGCTGCAACAGGTGCTTTTGTTACAGATTTTCAAAATGTTACTTCAGAATGTTTTGGAGTGCCATCTAGGATGGATGGAAGTTGTCCAGCTTACCTTAAGTCTCTCTTGGTTCCTTTTCCTCACAGATACTCATCAAAATAATGACCACTGCAAAGAAAAGAAATATTGACAATGAAGATCATAGTTTCAAAAGTTCATGGTCTATGACTGAAGTGCACATTTGACTGTGATGGCTATATAAAGCAGAAGAATCTTCAGTTACACTAATGTGCCTCCCCAAACCTTGCCAATTATGGAATGTGGCCACTGAAACAAAACAATTGTATACCCCAGTCTAAATGTTAATAATAGGATACACACTATGGAATACAAGAAGAAATGAGGGTGTTAGAGCAAGTCACTTTAAATTAAACTGTAACTGAGTACAGGTACAGCTCTCTCAACTTGTCCTTACTGCCAGAAGAAAATTAGCAATGCATCTTGCAAACCATAATGGAGACATTTCACTTCAGATCAGCACTTACCCTCATGCTATACCTTATCTACACACCCCACAGGTAACTCAGAAGTCAACAGTACTGTAATATCTAGCAGAGTAAGTGATTCTGAGTGTTTAGCTGGCAAGGTTAAGCTATACTGCCCTCTCCAAATGCAAAAGTATTGAATTGTGTTTATCTGCCCCACAAACAAGCTAACACAGCCTTTTTCCATTCTCATCCACAGGAGCAGCAAAATATTCTTGTAGCATGATATAACATGATGTAGCAGACATAGTTTTAACTTTGTGCCATCACTCACTAAATTAGAAAGAAAAAAATATTTGATAAATTTTAATTTCTAAAACTAACAAAAAACTGCTTTAGCTTTTAAATCTCATGACCTATATTCTGCAGCTGACAAGCTATTGTGGCATATATGGTTGTAAGAACTCCTTGCTGTTAACCAAAATATAAAGATAATGCAACCTAGCTATAGTAGGCAGTGCTAGTCAAATATAAACAGATGAGCTATAAAGCTTTGGAGGTTGGCACAATGATTGAAGTGTTTGCCTCTTAAACACAGGTTTAATTCTTACCTTTGACCACTCTCTAATTATTGGCTAGGTGTGCAATAGTCTACAGACTGTTGCCTTTTGGACACCAGCATTCTGATATAGATAAACATCTTCATATGGGAACAAACTGTTGCACAAACAGAAACCAAAAAGCACCTCTTTGTAAAACAGACAAATGTTTAGGTTTATACATATATTTACAAAAGAATAAGCCATTGCAGATTATACAGTTCTAATGACTGGACCTGTAAAAGCAGCATAATAAATTGCATCAACTTAAATTTCCCTGTGCATTTGCAATAATACTTACAGAAGATAACAGTTCACTATGTTCAGTGTACATATATTTCATACTCAAAGCCTTTGTAGAGATCTTAAATGAGTTTGTCAACAATTACTGGGGAGGTGAATATCTGTTCTTAAAATAATCACCCACCACGCCCTTAAATATCACCATACTTTTTGCCATTCGTATTTGTAACAGTAATCCATTGCACAGATTACTTATTCTCTCATGGAATGACCTTCTCTCCAGAACAGTTTTAAACTCTGGGGAAATGATGTACAAACCAAATCCCTAGTTCCAGAGTACATTGACCTAAACTCAATGCCTAATATAGTTGCCAAACAAGCTTTTATCAAACATTTATAAATTGATCTGAGGTCTCCCTGAATTCACTTAGAACTAACTGAATGCAGAGACAGCTATCTCAACTTGACCTTATTAACTCATGAGAAAGAAAATAACAGAGCAAAAATTCTGCTGTATAGAAAAATATACTGTGTGCTTTCCAGAGATGGATCCAGCACTAGGCAACCCAGGCATTCACCTAGAGTCCTCTAGCTGTGAGGGTGCAAGGTGGCCAGGAGATTAATGTTTTCAATTAAAAAAAAATTAATAAAAATGAAGTATTTGTTTAAGGGCAGTCTTCTTTAAGAATGCCCTTTGCGTCCAGTCAGACAGACACGACAGGTCTGTGTTGCCTGTTACGTCTTCTGCATCTGCGCTACCTATCGTTTACATCTTTGTCTTCCACACATCTGAAATTTGAATAGCAGAAGACATTTGGACTGTGTTCCATGGACAGAAGGACAAGTAAAAGGTGTGTGTGTGTGTGTGTGTGTGTGTGTGTGTGTGTGTGTGTGTGTGTGTGTGTGTGTGTGTGTGTGTGTGTCTGTGTGTCTGTGTGTGCATGTGTGCATGTGTGTAAGAGAAAGGGGTATGTGTGTTTAAGAGGTAGGTAGGGGTGTGTGGGTGGGTGTATAAGTGTTTAAGACATAGGTATGAAGGTGTGTGTGTGTGTGTGTGTGTGTGTGTGTGTGTGTGTGTGTGTGTGTGTGTGTGTGTGTGTGTGTGTGTGTGTGTGTGTGTGTGTGTGCACGTGTCTGTGTGTGTGTGTAAGAGAAAGGGTATGTGTGTTTAAGAGGTAGGTAGGTGTGTGTGTGTGTGTGTAAGTGTTTAAGACATAGGTATGAAGGTGTGTGTGTGTGTGTGTGTGTGTGTGTGTGTGTGTGTGTGTGTGTGTGTGTGTGTGTGTGTGTGTGTGTGTGTGTGTGTGTAGGTATGTAGGTGTAAGAGGTAGGTAGATGTATGTATGTGTGTTTGTGTGTGTGTGTGTGTGTGTGTGTGTGTGTGTGTGTGTGTGTGTGTGTGTGTGTGTGTGTGTGTGTGTGCATGTAAGACATCGGTATGAAGGTGTGTGTATGTGTGTGTGTGTGTGTGTGTGTGTGTGTGTGTGTGTGTGTGTGTGTGTGTGTGTGTGTGTGTGTGTGTGTGTGTGTGTGTGTGTGTGTGTGTGTGTGTGTGTGTGTGTGTGTGTGTATGTATGTGAGAGAGAAAGAGAGAGAGGTAGGTAGCATACCTCTCAACTGTGCAGATTTTGCCCCATATTTTTGGTCTGTTCCTCCTAAAATTTATGATTTTCTGGAAAATCATTGAGAATTGACATTACTAAATAATGACAGACATTTGAGTTTTGGACACTAACACAAATCCTGGTATTCTAGCAACTTTCTAAGTTCATATGAACAATATTTAAAATCTGACCCTATTTATTTTAGGTTTTGTCCAGATTTCTTTATTTATTTATTTTATTTATTTATTTTATTTTACATTTGTTGACCGGGCTAGTCTAGCTGGATATATGTCCATTTTCAGTAGAGGCCCGGGGAGAAAAGCTCCAGTAAACAGAGATATACAATACCATATTAAGTGGAGAGGTAGTTAGTACAGGAAATAAAACGTTATAAACAGAGCAAAAGGAGAACAGCATAATCAGAGCATTAACTAAAAGTAAACGTAGAGAGATGTTCAGAATAACATAATTAATTTTTTTTTTTTTTTAGTATGAAACAGATAAGCTATTTCTCAGTGGATCCTACAATAAGGCAATCATATCATAGGTATAAGGAACATAAGCAGATAGAGAGGAGGACACAGAGTTAGTCAGGTTTATTGCAGGAGCAAAGCCAGCATTTCTTTAGGTGAAGTTTCAGTTGTCTTTTAAAAAGTGGGAGAGAAGACAGTGCTAGGATATCAGAGGGAAGTTTGTTCCACTTCTTTCCAACAGAGTTGGAAAAGAGAGAGTTGCCTGAAGAGTTATTGGGTTTGGTAATTTTTATAAGTAATTTATTAGAAGAACGTAGTTGTTTCAAATTATTATATGGTGAGATGAGGTTGGAGAGTATAGATGTTTTAGTTGGATGATGTAGGATCTTATGAGTTATTAAGAATTGTTGAAGAAGAAGTTGGTTAGGAAGTTCTAGCCAGCCTAGTTATTTTAGGTTCAGGCAGTGGTGAGTTCTAAATGGGGAACCTGTAGCAAATCTAGCAATGTTGTGGTATGATGTTGAGAGTTTCTTAAGGTTGTTTTTTGAGAGATTTGTGTATATGGGGCAAGCATATAGAAGAGTAGAGATAAGGTGAGATCTGGCTAGTGTGGTTCTTGTTTCAGGTGTAAGGAAGGGTTTGATTCTATAAAGGGATCCAATTTTTTTATTCACTAGTTTTATTGTTGTATTGATGTGAGAGTCAAAGCTTAGATTGTTGTCAATAGTAATTCCTAGAAGTTTTGTAGTGGAATCGGGAGAAATAAGAGTATTATCACTGGAAGTAAGATTGAAGTCTAGTGGGGTTGATTTACGGGAAGGTGAGAACAAGAGCAATTTGGTTTTCTTGGGGTTAAGGAGTAGGCAGCGGTCAGAGAACCATTGCTCGACAGTGGTAAAGGCTTGTTGTGTGAGTACTTGGAGTTCAGTTTGAGATTTAGCAGAGCAGATTATAGTAGAATCATCTGCGTATTGTATGCAGGTAGTGTTTGGGATAGCTGATTGCAGGTCATTAATAAAGATAAAAAATAGAAGGGGGCCTAGGATAGAACCTTGAGGTACACCTAAAGAGATAGGAAGGAGATTAGATAATGAATTTTTCCAAAGAACTGCTTGTTGACGATTTTCAAGGTAAGATGTGAACCAGATTAAGGAAAGAGGATCAAGTGAGAGAGATTTAAGTATATGTAGCAGAATATTGTGGTTAACCATGTCGAAGCCTTTAGATAAGTCAATAAAGACTGAAGATGAAAGGTTATTATTGTTGCGGTTATAGTTAATGGAGTTGGTAAAGGAGAGAAGAGCTGTGGTAGTACTGTGGGAGGGTCTGAATCCATGTTGGCAGTTAGCAAGTAGGTTGTTTTGCAGAAGGTGGTTAAGGAGTTGCTTATGGATAAATTTTTCCAGGATTTTAGCTATAGGTGATAGAAGTGCTATGGGGCGAAAGTTAGAATAGTCATTAGATTTACCCCCTTTGTGTAGTGGGATGATGTGAGATATTTTCCAATTGAGGGGAAAATTCCTTCATTTATGGATCTATTTATCAGAATGGAAATAGGATAGGCAATTGCTTTGGCTCCAATTTGCAGGAATTCTGCAGGAAGTTTATCTAACTAAGATGTTTAGAGGTACATTAGGTAGGTAGGTGTGTGTGTGTGTGTGTGTGTGTGTGTGTGTGTGTGTGTGTGTGTGTGTGTGTGTGTGTGTGTGTGTGTGTGTGTGTGTGTGCTCTCATGCACGCGCACGCAAAATGCCCTAGTAGGTGGTTAGTAATTTGCTCAGGCTCAAATCCTGTACCTTACTTACAGGAAACAACAGCCTGAATCCTCTATCCAAACAACCAAGCTGCATTTTTCAAGGAATTGCGTTTCGGGTACATTTTTCATTGAACTAAGTTTCAAGTGCATTTTCAAGGAATTTTGAGCTTTAAGGGAAGAGATGTTTACTGCTGCTCATGCTGTCTATTTACAATGTGCAATTGTTTTGTTTACCAAATGGCACCACTATTGCATTAAATAACTGAAAAGTTTTGTTAGTAGCACAACAGGTAGCATTGTTGAAGGCTGTAGGTTCTACTCTGACAGCATATAGAACTGCTGATACTGTGTTGTACTTTAAGGGGGGTTGTGCTGCAGTCCTGGGTATGTCCTCCTTTGAATGAGATACCTGGTAACCATAAATCAGTTTGCCATTCATTTCCTACTTAAATATTGCCAGTTTACTATTTGTTTTTAATGTAATATAGGCAATGTATTCTTCAAGGGCAGCAGACACTGAATCTGTATATGAAACATTGAAATGTAAAGTTGTTTGCCAGCAGCAACCTCTTCATCCGTTACAGATCTCTTTAATGTGGAATTACTCAGATGACTTTTACTTCTGCAGAGATTGTGCATATTGATTGATATTGGTGGATTGTAATGACAGAAATTTGAGTGGCCTTTTATGGTTGAAATGTTCTGAATTGGACAATTTTGTCATCATTAGTTCATATGTTTTATTTCATTGCTTACTGGAAACAGGTTCATAATTATAAATTTAAAACACACTCTTAACAAGTGCTGCTGTATTATACAAGGGATATAATTTAATACAATCAAGAAGATGAATCAAAGAACTCTTGCACATTTGCATGGTCCTAAAAATGTGTGCAAGGGGCCTATGATTTGAAAACAGCCCAACGGTAAACTTAATCCACCACTGGCTAGATGCATATTCTTTGAATGTAAGTTTCAATGCGTGTCAATGAATGCTAAGTCTGTTTTCATTATTGCTTTGTTTAGTAAATTTCTATTTGTGTCTATGCTATAAATTTTGAAATGAAAATTTTAAACTTAATCCAAATATCTATAATCATTCTAGAAGTAAAGCAGAAAAACATTATGTACACTGAGAGGCTTGAACAGTGTTTATGGTAACTGGGAAGAAACAGCCAAGTAATGGGGCACTGGAATGGCTGCAGGGGGCCTTTGTATGGTGAGTTAACCCAGGGCCTCATTTGACCATGATCCAACTCTGGTGTTTTCAATGAATCATCATCAACTTTGTTAGGTGCAGAGAACTAATGCATTAGAAAACGGGTTACAATTCTCTCAAATGATGTAAGAAGTATATTGATAAAAACAATAGCAGTTAGACAAGAAACCAAGACAGAAAATTTATTTTTAAAGCAGTTTGTATGTGTTCTCATAAATTCAAATGTTACAAGGTTGAGATGAAACTGTTCCCTCTGGTAGGATAAACCCAGGGTGACAATATCTATTAATCTCAATTGCCTGTTAGAAACAAAGCAATGTATATCAAACTGAAGTCCAGCAAGTCCACTAATAGCTACAGGGGTGTAATATGAAATAAATCCTGTTCATAGTAACTTGCATCATGCTGAAAAGATTTATCTTGACTTTCAAAATTACCTGTCATCCTGCTGTCAAGAATTTAATTTTCGGAACCATAACTGATCTAAATGTGACAGATCAGTTAGACAAAGAAAATATCCCACTTGGTTAATGTATCATTTTGTAGACAACAGCGAATTGAGATGTTTAGATACCTTCAGGCCGTGGTGGTACAGCAGTAGCGTTGTTGCCTCACAGCAAGAGGTTCTCCTGTTCGATTCTCGGCTGAAGTGCCTTCTGTGTGGAGTCTGCATGTCCTCCCCGCGGTCAAGTGGCCTCCAAAAGACATGCATAAATGGGCATGCCTTTGCTGAAGGCTGGGTGTCAGGCTGGCAACTCGGCACCATAAAAATCAACTGCCAATCATTAGTGGACCAGAGTTCCGCTGTGGTGACCCCTAAAAGCTGAAAAGACAAACAAAGATGTGAGTAACTGTTAGAAAAGTACATCACATCTACTTAAATACTTGAATGAGAATATAGCAACATAATACTGTCAGCTTTGTTGAAAAATGAAGCATAATCTGCAATTTAGGCATCATGAAAGAGACATGCATGTTTGTTTTCATTTTAAAGCACTGACTACAGCCTCATGCAAAAAAGGAATTTTATATATAAGGTATGAAATGGTGAGACTGAGCCCTAAATTTTCATTTAAGGTAACTAAAATGAAAGTTTAATAAATGTGAACTATCAGCTAAATTCCTAATCATAAATAAGTCAGCAGATCTGTAAGAGATCTTCCTGGCTGTGGATTCAGTAAAACCACCAAAGCCCTTTTATTTTAGTTTATTATGTTTTATTGTTTGTAAACATAACATGGGCTTAATAAAAGAAGCAAGGCATAGTTGCAATACACTACAGTTGTGCACAAAATTCTCTTAAAATCTACAAATGTTTCATTTGCTCCTTATATGGGCCTGTACCTTTTCAGATAAATGTAAATGTAACTGTTTTAAGCAGTGTTTTATATTAATTGCTACTTTGAAAAATTCCATAATCATTGACCAGGGTAAGGTACTGAACAGTCAGGAAACTTCATCTTCATTGTGTGCACATCTAAAAGTGGTGAAAGGAAAATTTAATCAGTGCATTTATAGCAGCTTACAATCCTGTTTCAACTATTTTTGTTTATTTGTTTTATAACTTGTTAGCCAGAGAAATCCATTAAGCATAAGCACTTCTCAGGAGTGATCCAGAAGCATTGCCTGGTTAAATTACTTGCTTAGAGTCATACTGCAGTCAAATGGAAAGTTGTTATTGTGTCTTTCGGCTTTTCCCGGTTAGGGGTCACCACAGCAGAACTCCAGTCCATTAATGATTGGCAGTAGATTTTGATGTGCTGAGTTGCCAGCTCTGACACACAACCTTCAATGAAGGTACGCCCATTCATGCATGTCTCCATGCAGAAGACGCTCTAGCTGAGAATCAAACCAGACAGTTTCTTACTGTGAGGCGACAACGCTACCGCAGCACCATCACCGCAGTACTGCAGTCAAATGGAAAGTGAAAAAATTTAATCTTTTGCTACAGGATGAAGCTTGTTAGAATTTCATATCCTTAAGCCTCCACACTAAAAAAGTTGAAGTCATTTCTAGACTCAAATGAAGATCTAAGAGTATGATAAATGTTATCTTTTGTTTTTTAAAAAAGCAATTTAACAATAAGTGTTAAGGTATATGCTTTAGAAAGAAATATGTATATTTATGAATTCATTGGGCACAAAAGTTTTATACAAGAAAACAGAATATACAGAAAATGCAAATATTCCCTTGATCAATGTGTATAAAACTATTTGGTTCCAGCATTAATTTCTAAACAGATGTGTAACATTTCTTTCCTTACCCCCTGAAGTCTCAGTTATACATGCCACTAAAGAGCAAGTGAATATACTACTTTACTGATAAAGTAAGCAGTTAGTATAATTAACCCCTGAATGTCACTGATTTAAATTGGCATTTCATAGTGAGCATGGTGGATTCATGACAATAAAATATCAATTTTATAGCTTAATGGGAGGGTTGCTTAATGGTTAAGGTGTTTGCCTTACAAACACAAGGTACAGGGTTTAAATCTCACAGGGGAAAATTGGCTAGGTTTAAAATGGCTTGCAAGGGCAGTTAGCCTGGTACTAATCTTTAACATATATGAGATGGAATATTAAAAAGTCATTTATCTTTCTTAGCATGTCAAGCATTGTGAAATGTTTTGGGATATATTTAAAAATAACAGCCTTCCATGCTGCTTCTCTCAACTTTTCTTAAAAAATAAGTCGCCAGGCAGTGTCAATACAGATAGTTTCCTGGATCCTATTCTACCTTCAGTCACACAGATTATCCTGATGTTAGAGTTCATATCTGCCTGTCTTCATTATCAACAGATGCAGCAGTTATCCACCCTATTTATTTAGACTGAATCATTTGCTTCTGAAGAGCTTTCTTAATTGTGCTTCTTATTTCCTGAGTCCGGATGCCATAGATAAATGGATTAAGAAAAGGAGGAAATATAAAAAGTGCCATTGAAATTAAGAATTCCATAAAATGTGGAATTGAACCACCAACCTGGGCTTGAAAAAATGTTAAGAAGCCACAGATAAAAGAAACAAAAAGTAACAATAAATGGTTTATGCAGGTGTTCAGAGCCTTGAGTTTAGTTCCTTTAGAAACATTTTGACATGCTCGGAATATCTGCACATAGGTGTACGTAACAAAAATTGTTAAAATACTAAAATGACTTACTGCAACACATGTTTCAAAGATGCTGTTAACAGTAACATTTGCACAAAACAATTGCAGAAATGACATTGACTCACAATATACATATGGGATAATGTTATAACATTTAGAGTACTTCATAATTAAAATAATAAATATCAAGGAAATAGAAAAGGAGTACAGCCATGGAAATGTGACAAGTTTGCATACCCTAACTTTTGTCATGATGCTGCTGTATCTTAAAGGGTTGCATATGGCCATGTATCGATCATATGCCATTAGTGTCAGGAAGAATATCTCATTGTAACCAAATGTCTGTATGAAAAAAATTTGAATTAAACAACCATTGTCTGAAATAGTTTTGATTTCAGCCACTATGTCAGTCAAAAGTTTAGGAAATATTGCAGTACCACCATATAATCCATTGAAACACAAATTACAAATGAAAATATACATAGGTTCATGAAGGCGTTCATGAAGGAGTATTACAGCAACAAGAAGCAGGTTAGTAAACAATATTGCTGAATATACAAAGAAGTAAAAGATAAAATACAGAGACTTATTATGACTGATTGTATCTAGTCCAGCAAGAATTAGATAGTTGCTGTTAGTGAAGTTTTCCATTTTCTTTCTTAGCTACTGTATGAAGTTTAAAAAAAATCAGCCAACAGGTGAATATATAGTTGAATATAATATATAAATATCTTATTCACTCCTGGAGTATGATATCCAAAATACTTGTTAAAAATCAGACTTAAAAGTTATTGTAGGTAATGCAAAAAGTTGATTTCAAACTATGTCTTCCTTAGAAACTCTAATGAATGTGCTAGTTATTCCTGGTCATTTGCCTCCAAACTATTCAAAGCATCAAAGCAAGAAAATTTGAAAATAATAACAAATTTTAAGTATATTGTAACATTTCAATGTCCCTTTAGCTGTCCAGAAAGATCCACATTATAATTTAAAATATATGGCTGCATTACATGCGAAACACAAAATTGTCCAGCTTTGTTACTCGGACTAATTTTTCAGAAATGCAAAATGTATCTAACTATAAATAGAGTACTTCTTCAAATGCTGAAAAAGAAGTCAAATAATAAAATGAATACTTTGTGGACCCTAACTGCTATCTGCTCTTTTAAGACTCGTCTGCATGAAGTCTTAGTTTTTAAACTATGTCTTTCTCCCATGTGTCTATTTTAGTAACTAAATTCACTAGAACCCTTAATTAAAATGTTTTGGTCAGTTATTCATTAGGGTGGCTTCATGTTGTTTTTGTTCTGTAAATTATATAAATCCTTGGAGTATAGTATGGAAGAATCTAAACCGTGGTGTTCTGCTCATGTCATTTATCTTTTGGTCCCTGTTGTTGCCGATTTATTTCAATACAAGCTGCTATTTCACCTGGTGTAAATACAGCCTATAATGCCATTGATTATTGATAGTACTCTAAGGGAAGTTTATTTGTCATACAATGAATATACATTTGATAAAATCCACTGTTTGAGGCTGTTTTGTGAGCTAATAAATGTTTATGGGATATTTCATTTTGAATAGGTGTTTCCAAGAAAACATTTTGTACTGATGTAAATATAAAAAGTCAAGTCTCTTCTTTAAGACCAAGAAAATGCTGAGTAGCAAACTAACTATAATGCAATAAAAAAACTGGATTATATAACAATACACTTCTGGAAGGCAGTAAAATACATGGAACGTATCACTACTTTGTCCTTTACAGCCAAAATTATTCTGTGGTATGTGTATTCCCTCTTCTAACAGTCAAAAGAGATATAGGTCTATATGAAAATGGTATACTACAGTGGTTTTACATGAAGATGTGTTGTTTTCCCACATTATCAGCCTCAGTGGACACAAATATTTGCATTTTTTCTAAGCATCTTAGACACAAAAACTCAGCTGACACAAATTAATGTATTAATAAAATCCACCAAAAGATAAAACCAAAAGAAAATGACCACAAGGCCAATGCATGCCTTATGTATTCCCTTTTAAAAACATTAAGGCTCACAGAGTACAGAATCTCTAGAAATATATAAATCATTCCCTGCAATTCTAATTTGAACAGTTTCTTAAAGACAGGTCTATTCCTCTTTGATATGGCTGCTGGAACAATTACACTTGATCTCAGCCAAAAGGCTTAAAATGTTGCATTCATTTCTTTCACATATGCAGCAATATATGAAGAGCTGTGCATATTTTGTTATGTGTTGTGGGACAGGAGCAATATGAGTACAGCATAGAAATTCTTGTATTTTGTATGTTTGTCGATGTAGCAATCCATCTATTTATTATTTGTTAACCTGTTAAGTGGATCTATGACCAAATCACAAGGGATTACGTGTGTGTGTGTCTGTGTATTATAGTGGAGCATTAAAGGCAGCAGAGATACCAGTCTTAGCAATCAGAAATTAGATAGTTTATTAAGCAAAAGAATTTAAAAATACAAGTTCTTGTCAGACAAAAGTCTTTGGACTAACAATAAATTTACAGATAGTATATATTCAAAGCATTTCCGTAATGCTGAGTTATTTAAAAATTACCAATTTGTACTATAGGAACATTCATTATTACAAAATAGCCAAATACAACTTCACTAAGGTTATACAATTATAAAGCTGTTCTTATAGAGTAATTTGAGAAAATGCATTATATAATATTTCCACTTAGTGGACAGATGTTTGAAAAGCTGAGTTTTTAAATTTTCAGAGTTTGATATTGTTCTTAAAGAGGAATTTAGGTTTATTGATAGCAATCAGGTTTTGATGTTCAGATCTGAGAGTTCTATTGGGGATGTAGGGTGGAAGGATGTTAGCTAGGGCAGGACAGTTAGATGGCTGAAATATGGTGAGCTGCAGATAGTTTAGGTAGTTTGGTAGTTCTAGCCAATTTAGGGATTGAAAGGAAAGGCAATGATGGGTGGAATTTTTACAGTTGGAGGCAAATTTAGAGATTTTATTGTAGCAGCTTTCTAGTTTGGAGGTGATAGAGGATGACTAATTGATTTATAGCATGCCTAGTAATATTTTGTTGAATGTGTATGTCGAACTTTAGGAATTCATCGACTATAACACCGAGAAGTTTGGCAGAGGGAAACACTTCAGTTGGCTTTTCCACCGAACAGAAAGCCCTGACTATAGCCAGGCAATCTAAGCTTGATTAGGACTTAAGGCACATGATGGCTCTAGTACTGGAGGATTGGAGTGAGCAGCTCTTGCTGACTCACCCATTCTAGGGGGAGGGAAGTGGCAATAGCTCCACACTTAGATGGCACTTACCAGCAGCACTGGGGTGTTGCACTCAGAAAGCACTAGCCTGAAGGGCTTGTGCTATCATGGTGCTGTTGCATGGAAGCCAAAGAAAGTGTGTGGAGGCACGTTACTCATGGTCAGCAGCTGCAGTGGAGCTTAGAGAGCTACTGAGGGGGAGGGGGCTCCACATAGACAGCAAGCTGGCCTTCTTACTACAATCAAGCTCATCACTGTGAATGAATGAGCCAGTAGGTATACCCATGGGCTTGAGGACTATTGCCTAGTGTGGGATGCCTGGCTGTCACCCTATGGAATGAATGAGCTGATTGGGTGCAGATCAAAGAGTCATCAGGTTAGAGCCATCAGAATGATAAAAGCAACTCTTTTCTACATCCTGAAAATTATCATTAAGACTTGGAAGTTCTAAAAATATATGTGGTATGCTTGCCAATGGGTGAGAAGTGATATATAATGGTGTTAAAGCTGTAATATGCATTACAAGGGCAGTTAAAAAATTTGGTTCATTAGTGGAATTTTTTTTTGTACTTCTAAATTATTATTATTTTTTTTTATCCTTTGTTGACAGGGTTAGTCCTACTAGGCTAGTCTGTTTTCAGGGGAGACCTGAGATGATATGTATACTACCAGGGGAAATTTGTTAAGGGCATTGGGGAAATTCCCCTACTATTTCACATATGGGGAGGCTATTGAATGTGACACTTCCGGTTTATGGTCCAAGTGCAAAGGTGGCTTGGAGAAACTGGAAGAAAGTATGGAGCCAAGCAAAACAGTAAAAAAGATTCATGAGATAATGGTGAATCACTCATTTTGGATGAAAGAAAAGAGATGAATGTGGTCGGGAATGGTGGCAGCGAGTTAAAGGCAGGCAAGCCTTTAAAGGAGAAGTCAACAGGCAGTGATGAGGTGAAAGCAGTCAAGCTTTCACAGGAGTTCCATGTGGTGGAGGAAGGAGAAAGGGAATTAGCACCAGTGATGGATTCAGAGAATTTATTCCAGCAAAACCTATTTAGGTAAGAGGATTCAGCACAAGCGTATGTTTTATGACCCTCCATTCATGACAGTTGCAAGATGAGTTATCCAGAAAGTGGCAAAGATGTTTCCAGGGGTGAAATCATGGGCAGAATACAGCATGAAGATGGCCAGTGGGCAGAACCAGCAGTAAAGAAGTCATACGCAGAAATGGTAAAGATAGGAGCACAGAAAGAAAAAGAAAAGAAGAAAGATTTCACAAGTAAAAAAAAGAAGTTGTTTAAAGTGAGAATGGAAAAAAGAGATAATGCCGAACTGGACAGTTACAAGATATGAGATTAAATAATTGCACCTTTTGGAACTAAAGCAAATGAGGTAAGAGCTTTTATACATATAAACAAAGCAGCTTACTGTGACGTTATTTTTAATATGGTCAATTGATGGAGAAACTTACAGGAGAATATGAAAAGAAAAAAGACTGTTGTCCTTGGAATTAGTATGTCTTAAGGAGTTTTTTTAGAGAAACAAAAAAAAAGGTTTATATACAATTTAGAAATGAAGTAGAGAAACAGACTTTGAAAAGACATTTATTGAAAGTATGCAAAGATGTACTAAAAATCTCAAAAGTATATGATAAAAGAGGTATGGGACTGTCTTGCAACTTTAAGTGTAGACCATGAAATGGTTGTGCACATTCCTAGCATTATAAATGTCGAGGGGGATAAAAGGTATGGTGAGATATTTAGGTCAACCAAAAACTTGTTTTCTTTTTGGTAAAACTGACTACTTGATTAGCATCTGTGAAAAGGGAAAATGTTATATATGCAGGGAATTAGGGCATGATCTGAAGAAGTGTGAGTTAAAATGTTATAACTGTAAGAAGACAGGGCATTTAGGTATGGAATGTAAGGAGCTAGAGTCAGAAAATATGGATACTCAGACTGATCAGAAGCAATATATTAAACATTTAGAGGTAGAATCGGAAATTATAGATACACAAATTGATTTAATCCAGACAGACATTTCAGAAAGCGAACAAGAGAAGCAAGAATTCTATAAGGAAAAAAGTAGTATTAAAAGAAAAAGGTTCAGATGTTAGCCATATGGAAGACATAAAATGGAATGCAGTTAAACAAAAAGAGGTTTTGTCGGTAAAAGAGCACAGGAAAGAAAAAGAAAAATTATTGAAGGTCATAGTACATTAAAAAAGAAAGGAAACTGATAATTTAAATAAATAAAATATTGTCATTTGAGAGTTACCATTGTTGATATAAGATGGAATAATCAGTTCTTAAGGGTTGTTGCATGTAAGCAGTACACAATTTCCAAGTTCTGTGCCATCCTCATTATCTGTTTGTTAAAATGTGTGGTCTCTGTCCAGGTTACTTTTTTTTTTTTTACTTTTGCCATTGTCTGTGTGATATGGCACTAAGCTCAACCATGGAAAACAGAGGAATGAATGGCAGGTTTCTCTGTGTTGTTATGTACAGATTCCTGTGCAGCACATGTATGTGTTAGGTCCATAATATAGATGGTCTTGGGTTCGACTACAGGATGTGCAACCTTTCCCTCACTTTTTTTGGTCCACGTTTGAGAGATATGCCAAGAACAGAGGAAAATATCAATTTTGCTTATGCTTACAGTGGATATAAAAAGTGTACACACCCCTGTTAAAATGCCGGATTTTTGTGATATAAAAAATGAGACCACAATAAATAATTTCAAAACTTTTCTCACCTTTAATGTGAGCTATAAGCTGTACAATTCAATTGAAAAGCAAACAAATCCATTAGGGGAAAAATATAAAAAATAAAAAAAATGTACAATAAGCTGGTTGCATAAGTGTGCACACCTTTAAATTAATACTTTGTTGAAGCACCTTTTGATTTATTTACAGCATCCAGTCTTCCTGGGTAGGAGTCTATCAGCATGGCATATCTTGACTTGGCAATATTTGCCCACTCTTCCTTGCAAAAGCGCTTCAAATCTGTCAGATTGTGAGGGCATCTCTTGTGCACAACCCTCTTCAGGTCACCCCACAGATTTTCCACAGGATTTAGTTCTGGGCTCTGGCTGGGCCATTCCAAAACTTTAATTTTCTTCTGATGAAGCCATTCTTTTGTTGATTTGGATGTATGCTTGGGGCCATTGTCATGTTGAAAGGTGAAATTCCTCTTCATCTTCAGCTTTCTAGCAGATGCCTGAAGGTTTAGGGCCAAAAGTGAGTGGTATTTGGAACTGTTCATAATTCCCTCCACCTTGACTAAAGCCCCAGTTCCAGCTGAAGAAAGTAACCCCAAAGCATGATACTGACACCACCATGCTTCACAATAGGGATGGTGTTCTTTTGGTGATGCAAAGTGTTGTTTCTGTGCCAAAAGTACCTTTTTGAATTGTGCCAAAAAGTTCAGCCTTGATCTCATAAGACCATAACACATCTTCCCACATGCTTTTGGGAGACTTGGTGTATTGTTTTGCAAATTTTAGCCAGGCCTGGATGTTTTTCTGTGTAAGAAAAGGCTTCAGTCTTGCAACCTTACTCAATTGTCCAGACATATGGAGAATATGGGAGATTGTTGTCACATGTAGTACACAACTAGTGCTTGCCAGAAATTCCTGCAGCTCCTTCAGTATTGCTGTAGGTCTCTTGGCAGCCTCCCTGACCAGCTTTCATCTTGTTTTTTCATCAATTTTGGGGGGATGTCCAGTTCTTTGCAATGTCGCTGTTGTCCCATATTTTCTCCACTTTTTGATGACTGTCTTCAATGTGTTCCATGGTATATCCAATGCTGTGGAAATTTTTTTGTACTCTTCTCCTGACTGATACCTTTCAACAATGAGATCCCTTTGATGCTTTGTAAGCTCACTGCGAACCATGGCTTTTGCTATAGCAGGCAACTGAGTAAATGTCAGAAAAATCCTAATAGGACAGCTGAACTTTATTTGGGGTTAATCGGAGTCTCTTTAATTGATGGCAGGTTTGTACCCAAGAAGACTGAATGCTGTAATTAAATCAAAAGGTGCTTCAACAAAGTATTAGTTTAAGGGTGTGCACACTTATGCAACCAGCTTATTGTACATTTTTTTAATTTTTATATTTTTCCCCTAACAGATTTGTTTGTTTTTCAATTGAATTGTACAGGTTATAGGACACATTAAAGGTGGAAATAGTTTTGAAATCATTTATTCTGGTCTCTTTTTTTATATCACAAAAACCTGGCATTTTAACAGGGGTGTGTACACTTTTTATATCCACTGTACCTTATTTAAGTGAAGGTGCACAGAGGTGTGTATACCTGCAAATACCATACTAATACAGTTTTTTTAATAGATGCTATTTATAGCATAAATGGGTGACTTGCATGTTAATCAACTAATCCAACATGGTGGAGCTATTCAACAATGTATAAAGTATCCATGTAGCCTCCATCCTGGTTTTTCCTTTATCCTTCAATACCTTTGGAGTAGAGACAAGGACATTTTAACTAGCACAATGCTAGAGGCTACTGCAAGTATTCTACATCTGCATGTGCTAGAGGCTAAAGCTAATGCTGCTGGTGCTGCTGACGATAGGCCTAGGCCAAGAAGGAGAAGAGTATTCAGGCCCACGGTAACTTTCCAGGTGCTACATGAGCTGGAGATTGTAGAGCTCTACATGGTGGACAGGAACACATTACAAGAACTCTGTGAGCTCTGCTGCCCTCAACTCAGAGCCAGAGCCAACCAAGGGGAACCCATCCCAGTGGAAACTAAGGTATGTGTAGCCCTTAGAATATACACTACTGGTACCTTTCAAAGACCAACTGGAAACATGATGGGTGTATCACAGGCATCAGCCTCCAGGATCCTCCACTAATTTTTGTATGCTATGCTCATACATGCCAGTGAGCACATATTTTTCCCCTGTATGTCTGAAGAGAGGGACAGCAATATGGAACTGTTTTGCAATGTAGCTCACTACCCTGACATACTGGGTGCCATAGATTGCACTCATGTACACATTAAGGCACCACCTGGTGGGCGGGGTAGAATCTACATTAAGTACAAGGGATACCACTCCCAGGGAATTATCTTGAATGTGTGTGCTGGCAACCCTGGCAGTTATCATGACTCACATATATGGCACACATCATAGCTGTAAAGGATGTTTGCTGTGGGGACATCCCACAGGGCCGTTTACCTGGGGGTGCTGGCTATGCCCTGGAACCGTGGCAGATGACACCCATCAAAGGTGCACACACCCACAGAAGAATGCCATAATGGGGCACATGCTCAAACTAGAAACATCATAGGGTGTGTGTTTGGGCTTCTGAAGTCACGATTCTGGTGCCTAGATATATCCAGTGGACCCCTGCAGTAAAATCCATGCACATGTACATGGATATTCACAGTATGTGCTATGCCCACAATCTGATCCTGTGGAAACAGCAGCAGCAGGATGAGCAAGGGGAAGGGACACACATCCTCCAACCAACTCCTAGGTCACCACAGCCACAGTCAGAGGAGGACTCAGAGGAGGAACCCCCAGCTGCTGTCCCTGTAGGCAGATGTAGATGTGCTCAATATGCCCTTGTTTTGACTAAGAGACAATGCATAACACATTCACTGACCACCTAGAGACCTAATACCTTTCTCCAACACACATACATATAGTAAAATTGATGCCAGGCAGCTCACACAACCTTTACTTCCTCATGTATTGGTTGTGTACTGCTTGCATCAGACAGAGTCAGCCCTGAACTAAAGATGTGTCATTTGCTGAATTTGCAAGGTAAGTCCTGAACCTAGAGAGTATTTTTTAATAATATTATGGCATATCTTTGTATTTCCTAACTTGATACAGTAAGCAAGTAAATAGTGGTGGGTTTGTACAGAAAGTACCTTGCATGTGACACCAGACACTTTTTTTACTTATATTTTTCCTAGTCGGCCTCAGGTATGAAAGATTCACATAGTCATACCTCTGAAGAATTCTAATAGTCCCCGCATGGACTCAGTTTAGCACCATACCTTTGTACTGGTAAATCATTAAAGACAGAAGTTAGAAAGTGATGATACACATTGCAGTTTCAGACTTCAGACTTGTTTGTGTCATAACAGTAACTGAGCTTTGTTCTCCCTAAAAGAGGAGTGTACCCTTGCTCCTGCCATAACAGTAACTTAGCTATGCTACCCCAAAAGAACAGTATATGTGTGTATGTGCCATCCAAATTAGACTTCATTTCTTGGGAACTGCATCTTATATTATTCCCAGTTAATATCCTCCCACTTTAAGGCCAATGATATAGAATGGCTTACACACTGCACGTGTTAGATAACTGATGAATGATCAAGAAACAGAAAGGTAGCACAGAGCTGTTTATATTTGTAATCATAGTTATGACAGGTTGTGTGATCACTAACTGCTCTATGTCCAAATATAGTAAAGAGATTTAAATGTACAAATCACAGCTGATGGTTTGTTAGCAGTGTATATTCTGATGCAGTTGGGTGTATAAAGAATGACTTTTCAGTTTAGGAATGCAAAGCTGTTTGTGTGGCCAAGAGGACTAAGGCATCCCTCCTGTTTTCGGAAGTTGTATTGGTGTAGAGGTTCAAATCCTGACACATGCAGAAATTTGTGATGTGTACTATCAAGTTTTACTGTGATTTTACAGATTTTGTGTATGTGTTTCTTAGTTTTAGTATCTTTTCCTATTTGTCTTCTTTTAATTCCAGTTTTGCATGATATGCCGCATCCTAAAAAACTATTTGACTGAGCTTATCTTGTCTGTGTGAAGTACAACATTGTGGAAACAGGGGAAAAACAGACTTCCTAGAAAGCAGACACCCAAAAATAGAAAATGGATACATTCAATTAATGCTCTTAGCCATCATGAAAACCTGGCCTGGAGTACAGATGGGACTGGGATATAGTAGCAAGCATTAGCAATGCTCCTTGTGTTTGCTTACTGTTTCCTTGCACGCAAATAAGCCTATCTTGCATGCGAGTACACTTTTTAACCAGCACACAAATGCAATGCTCGTTGCGCTATGGAATTGTAAATATGATATGTTATCATTGCTGTTTATTGTCCAATTTCTTAGTATGACATAAAACTGCATGTGGAAACATTGCAAACTAGGGACACAATATAACTATATATTTACAATACATCCATTTTTTTACCCCACTCCCCCAAACCACCCCAAACAAACACTACAACCCTGGGTTCTCATTACTTTTTCCACACATATATCAACCACAATACAAAGTGTTATACATAATGTTGTGTGCTCAGTCATAGACAGGGCCACTTGAAAGTGCTCACAAGCTTGCTCTGCAAAATTCAAACAGCCAAGTATGCTCAGTAAGGATACTTGTGTTGTTACACAGCTAGGCTTCCAAACAGCTTACTGCTATTAGGCTACTAGCCTCAGATGACACTATGAAGCAATGTACCTATGCAAGCCTCCCAACCTCTTATCTCCCACATGGCCTGTCAATGTCATCTACTATAAGTTCACCTGCATTCCTGCTAAAATCAGACTTGTGCCATGGCACATGTGATAAGTACTGTGTTCTGTAGCCTCTATCCTTAGATAGGTAGAGGTTATATTCACACTGCATTCAAGTGTGTGTGTGTGTGTGTGTGTGTGTGTGTGTGTGTGTGTGTGTGTGTGTGTGTGTGTGTGTGTGTGTGTGTGTGCCTACACAGAAGAGCAGAAGTGTGTATCCCACAGTTACCTGTCCAATGGCATTGCTTGCCAGTATTTGAGAGTAGCACAAGCCTACACATCCATTTCATGTAGACCTCCCAAACACTTGTCTCCCACATCTTGCCAATGTCATCTACTATAAGTTCACCTGCAGTCCTTGGAATACTGAAACAGGTAACTGCAAAAACAGGGATGCAGGCAAGACGGCTTGAGGCATGCACACAGTAGTTGTTTCCAAAGTTTATTCTTCAGACTTTGCTTCAAACAAACAATAAAAACAATAAAAAACAGTAACCATAAAGCACTTTTCGTCTCACCCCTTAGTGAGACTTCATCAGACAGTTGCAACAAGAATGTTTCAAACAGTATATACAAGTTCAAACCACATCAATGTCCTCCAAGCAAAAGGCAAACCTGTCCCCAAGGTAAGCAGGAAAGCAGAAAAACAATGACAGTATGTTCACCAAGGCCGGTGTCCTTGAAAAGTGTAGATATGATGTAAATAAAGTCCAAGTACGAAAGATGTACTAAAATCTGTATATCCGTTTAATGTAAATAAAACAAAAACAACAAAACGAGATAAAAGTCCCTGGATACACACACAATAAGTGCTTTTGATAAAATCTTCCTCAGATCGTGAGCAGGTAAGCAGGAAAGAACAATTAACCCATTGTATGTTTCTTTAAAAATCCAGCTTCTTGTAAAACAAGTATGTATGCAGTAAATATATTTGTATATGTGTAAATATAAATATAGCTCATCAGTTCGAAAACACTCTTAAAAGACCTTTTAAAAGTATATTCAGAAAAATTTAAAAACCATGCTAACATTAAAACCAATAGTTAAGATAACAGTAAAAAGTGAGAAGTCAAGAATGAAGTGTAAAATTGAAAACAGTATAAAATAAAATACTTTACCACTGTGTGAAAAAGTATTAAAATCTTAAATAACTTTCAATAGTAGTTAATAATGACAGTTCTAAAAAGTAGGATGAAGAAATATATAATGAGACGCTTGTATTAGCCCCATGTTGTCTGAATTTAAAACCATCAAGCTAAAAAGCTATAAAGACTGGAGCAGAGAAAAACATCCTGTAAAGGATGTCCGGTGAATATGATAAAAGATGAAATAATAGTGTACACATTCACATAAACAACTCTAAATGCAAACACATTCATATATATATATAACTAAGTGAATGTGAATAACCATGTATATGTATAAACATGTATATACCTAACTGAACAAATAAGTACATTTTTGACTATTTAGATAAATATTTAACATACCCTGTTTAAGCAAAAATATGAAACATTTCTTGCAGGCTGAAGTGAATAAGGTATATATTCACCTCATTAAACTCTTTAGGATTAAGATATGGAATAAACTTCATTCAGTCCTGGTGGGTAGCAGGCCCTAGTACCAAGTTGCCATATCAGTTCCAGTTTTTCTAGGAATAATTAACTAGGGCCACCCCATCCATCACTCGTAACCTGGTCAATCACTCTAAATTTAAAAGAGTGGAATGGGAAAGCACTCACATGTCTAGCCAGAGCATTTTCCTGCTTTGATGTTCTAATGCTGTAAAGGTGTTCGTAAACCCTTTCTTTTAGTTTCCTGTCCGACTTCCCAATATAAAAAGCTGGGCAGGCTTGACATTGGGCCAAATAGACTATACTTTTAGATTTACAGTCAAAGTTTCCCTTTGAAACATAAGGCACTCCTCTGATCGAGAAGTTGACCCCAATCTCCATGAAGGGGCATTGGGGGCACATGCTACACTTTATCATCCCTTTCCTCCTGCTTCCAAAATTGTCTTCCTTCGTAGTCTGTAATAAGCTTTTTAAATTCCTGCCATGCCTAAAAACTACTCTAGGGGGTCCCTCAATTTAGCATATAAATTGTGATCAAGGACTATTAAATCCCAGTTCTTATTAATGATGTCTTTGATATCATAACTATTGCTACTAAAAGTAGCAATAAAAGTGGACCCTACTAAAGGAGCATCCTCATGAACCATCTGAACTTGGTTAATTTCCATTTGTTCCTCATTAATTTTAACCCCCAGTATAGGTTGGTACATGCCCCTATGCCTCTTGTTTTGTACTTCTCTTACCAGTTCCCTAACCATAGGTAGATGATATCCCCTCTTGATAAACATATCCTGAAGTTGATTACATTCTAGTAAAAACTCCTCCTGCAGTCCTGACAAAATCAGACTTGTGTTGTGGTGCATGCGTTAAGTACTGTGTTCTGTAGTGTGTGTACTTAGGTATTGGTTATATTCTCACTGCAGTCAAATGGGTGGTTGGTTTGTGAATGTGTGTGTGTGAACTGTTGCTGGACTTTACAATGATCCTTTTACTGAAGCCTGTGGGACACTGTTATCTTGTCCTCAACAGACACTGATGATGTCATAATCTATAAAATGTTGCCTGGCACACTTCAAGTCAGACTTGAGCAGTGGCACTTGCATTAAGTACTGTGTTCTGTAGTCTGTGCACTTATATAGGTAGGGGTTATAGTCTCACTACAGTCAAATGTGTGTGTGTGTGTGTGTGTGTGTGTGTGTGTGTGTGTGTGTGTGTGTGTGTGTGTGTGTGTGTGTGTGTGTGTGTGTTTGTGTGTGTGTGTGAGAGAGAGCTATTCCTGAACTTACAGTGAGCCTTTTATACCAGCCTATGGGACACTGTTATCTTGTCCTGGACAGACATGTCTGTCATTACTAGGTTATACAGTAAGCAAAAGGAGCTGCTGTCTACAAATACAAAAGTAAGAACCCAGAACTGGAAGAGCCCCTCCTCAGCCTAAACAAGCAAATAAGACAACTTGTGCAAACTTTAACCCCAACTCTTATTTTCTCTTTTGTTTTTTGTTTTTTTCTTTCCCCCACAGCACAGTCGGGTAGGCCTGGCCCATGAGATCCACTTGCGCCCACTCTACTGGCTATGACACCAAGGTACAGCATGTCTGACCTGTGACCTGGTAGCACCCCTTGAGCTGTCACTGGACTACCTGGCCCCTCACGTAGTTCTGCCTTGGAGGACACACCTATGGTTCCCTCCAGAAGCAGTGGTAGAGGGGTGATTTTATCACCCGAGAAGAACTACCAGGGATGGTGAGTAGGATCATGTGCTGAACTGTGGGTGCACGTCTATGCCAGATGAAGACACTGCTGTCCATTATTGTACTGAATAACACAAGGAAATGCAGATGTCAGACCCTGCAGCCATTGGCACAGTGAGGTGACAGTGATGACAATACAGTGAATGAGGACTCGATTTTCACTGTCACCTAGCTTTACATCTATGGGTTTGCAAGGTCCACACCCTTACCCCAACTATGGTGTTCATCCACCTCTTGTGTTCTTCACTGTCCCATTCTCTTGTCTTGTATGTCCTGTCTGATAGCAATTGCTTCCTTACTTGCTAACTTACCTTCCTCAGACATACTTGTGTGCCTTCCCCAACATTCCCCTCTCTTTTCAAAAAAAAAATGGGGCACCTGTCCCAAAAACAAAAAAAAAATGATCCCATACATAGCTCTACATGTCGCACACATAGGTTCATAGGTTGGTACTAGGCTATCGGCCCTAGGACCTATACAAGCCTAGCCATAACACTTCCCTGGCTATTTCTTCCCAAAGTATTTACTTCCCTGAATGCCTGTCTAGCATGGCGACTGATGTGATCCCCGGGGTGAATTTCATATCTCCCATCCAATCATCAAGGTTCCTTTTGAAGAGGGCCAAAGAAGCGCTCTGCTTGACATGTATGGGCAGTCTATTCCAGAGTCTGGGGTGTCTCTTGGTCAGGAACCTATCCCTCCAGCATATTTTGTTCATTGTGATGATGAGGTTTAGATCCCTGAAGCATGTGTCTCTGAGGGATTAGGATTTCTTTAAGTATAGCATGTCCAACATCTCTGGGTTTGACATGGCCTTGTATGTTAAGCAGAGATCACCTCTGAGTAGGTTCATAGGTTCATAGGTAGGTACTAGGATATCGGCCCTAGGGCCCATACAAGCCTAGCCAAAAAAATGTACCCTGGCTTTCGCCACCCAAGAAAATTATTTTCCTGTGCCCCTGTCGAGCAGAGTCACAGAAGTGATCCCCGGGGTGAATTTCCCATTTCCCATCCAATCATCAAGATTTTTCTTGAAGAGTGCTAATGAGGAGCTTTGTTTGACATAGATGATAGCAACAGAGTATAGGTGGAGTTTTTTTAGATGGTCAGCATATGGCATCTGCTTTAGGCCTGTGATTCTTTTAGTGAAGTATTTCTGCAGCCTTTCCAGATGTAGCAGATGTCATGATAGGTACATACCAAATGGGGCATTGTATTCTATAATGGGTCTAATGAAGGATGAGTACAGTGGGACAATGACCTCCTTTTTTCTGGATGAAAAGCCCTTGGTGATGAGGTGTGCCACATAGAAGGATTTTCTGATAGTTGTGGTGATGTGGTTATCGAAGGTGAGACCACTGTCCACTTGTGTCCCTAAATCTCTTATCACACTTTTGGTGTTTAGTGTACTGCCACCTATGTGGTAATTCATGGGTACATGTTTTTTCCCAAAGGGGATAACTATACATTTCTTGGCATTGAGCTTGAGGCCATAGCTCTGGCACCAAGCATCTGTATCTGTAAGGCCCTTTTGTAGAATATCCACATCATTTGGGGATTCAATAATGGCTCCCAGTTTGCCGTCATCTGCGAACTTTGTTAGCCAGAGTCCCTTAGTGTTGGCCTGTACTTCAGAAAATTAGATGCCAAATAAGAGTGGTCCCAGGACTGAACCCTGAGGTACTCTACTTCTCACTTGTCTGGAACTGAATTTGGAGTCGGCTACTTTTACAGTGTGGGTTCTGTCAGTAAGCCAGTTGGCAACCCATAGAGTGACATAGGGATTAATGCCCAGCTTAGTAAGTTTATTTATGATTCCAGAGTGAGAGATGGCATCAAAGGCCTTGGCAAGGTCCAGATAGGCTGTGTGGACCCCCTTACCCTTGTCCATGGCTCTGGAGACTGATTTGAAGAAGTCAATCAGGTTTGGGAGATAAGATTGGCCCTTCATGAACCCAAACTGCATGGGGTCCAGTATTTGAAGGTTGCCAATGTCTTTGTTTATAAGTTCCATGATAATACGTTCCATGGCCTTGCAGATCAGGCTCGGCAGACTGATGGGGTGGTAGTTCCCAGGATCTAAGCTGGAGACCCCCCTTGAGGAGTGGGATAACTGTAGCTGTGCACCAGTGTCTACTTGACTCACTTGATTCAGTCTATTTGGCTATACAACATGATTAATTTGTTGTCACCTCTCTCTCTCTATCTGGAAGGGGCAGTCCAAATTCAGCTAATCTTCTGTACATATGATCAGTTTTTCAGGGCACATACTCAGTATACAGCATATATTCACAATACATATATATGATGTCCACCCCCCCCCGAGCAATACAATCCTGGGGGCTCAGTATTTTTTACACACTTGAATCAACCACACTACAAAGTATAATATATAAAGTTGTTTGCTCCCTCATGGACAGGGCCACTCAGTGGTGCTGACAACATTGCTCTGCTAAACTCAAACATCCAACTATGCTCAATAAGGGTACTCGTATTTTTACACAGCTAGGCTTCTACACACCTAAGACACACTGTACAGTTAGGCTACTGGCCTCATATGAACCTATGAGTCTATGTGCCTATGTAGGCCTCGCAAGCTGTTGTCCCCATATGACCTGCTGATGTCATCTACCATAAGTTCATCTGCAGTCATGTAAAATTCAGACTTATGCCATGGTGCTTGCATAAAGTACTGAGTTCTATATTCTGCATACTTAGATAGGTAGGGGTTCTGTTCTCATTGCCATCAGCTGGGTGTGTGTGTGTGTGTGTGTGTGTGTGTGTGTGTGTGTGTGTGTGTGTGTGTGTGTGTGTGTGTGTGTGTGTGTGTGTGTGTCTCTACTCAGCAGAGTAGATGTGCTATTCTACAGTTACTTCTCCAATGGCATGGCTTGCTAGTCTTTTTATACTTGTAGAAGCCTACACATCAATTTCATGCAGCCCTCCCAACCTCTTGTCTCCCACATGGCCTGCTGATGTCATCCACTATAAGTTGACCTGCAGATATGTAAAAGTCAGACATGAGCCATGGCACTTGAGTATAGAACTGTGTTCTGCCGTGTGTGTACTTGGATAGGCAGGGGTTCTGTTCTCATTACAGTCAAGTGTGTGTGTGTGTGTGTGTGTGTCTGTGTGTGTGTGTGTGTGTGTGTGTGTGTGTGTGTGTGTGTGTGTGTGTGTGTGTGTGTGTGTGTATGTGTGTATGTTACTTGACATTACAAAGATCCTTGTTTACCAGCATGCAGCACCCTGTTGTCACCATATGCTCAATGGATAACGATGATGTAATCAGCTATATCAGATTATTGCATATACAATTATCCCACCAGGCCAGGATCAGATACTGGCCTGGAGCCCAGGAAGGCATTACCTTATATTCATAGGAAGTTACTAGGTAGAGGACTGGTGACAGGTATGCTTTGGGGTATTTCTGGTGGGGACAGGGGGTGGCAAAGTTTGCCCCAAACTGTCTGGTAGCAGGTTGTTGATGTCCTCAGGGTCAGTATGAGTGGTACCATTCACTACTAGTTGGGCACAAAGCTGGGCATTCATTTTTAAATGTCTGACATAGTTAAAGAATGCCTCCTGATAATCTTTAGCTAGGGATGCTACTTTAGGTTTATAGATGGCTTTAGAGGACTTTTCAAGATAGCTAATGTCTTTGTTCAAGCTGTGGAAGGTGTCCTTCCTCTGCTGAGTCAGTTCCCTCTTATTCGTAGACATTACTTGCTTCCACTTGTTGTATAACCCATGTATGCTTGATGCTCACCAGGGTGGCTTGTTTTCTGTCAGGAACTTGTTTTGATGTGTTTACATTCAGTCATCTCTATACATTTGTATAGCTGTTGATACAGGCCATTTATGTACACCTTTGTATAGCCATCATTCCTGACAGTGATAGCAAGGGATTTGCAACTCTTTATGGCATCAGCTAGGAGCCTATAGTTTACTTTGGAGAAATGTTTCATCCTTTCTGATCTTCAGAAGGTGTCAGGTATGATTGTGAATGTGAACGAGACTGAATTGTGATCTGACCTGACTGGGGGGTGGCAACACACAGGGGTTAGTGCAGAGAACCACTATGTTGATCAGTATTAAGTCTAGGACATTCAAGACCATTGTGGGGGTGCAGACTATCTGTTGTACAGCATGTGTATTAAAAAGTCCAGGAACATTAGGGTGAATGTGTTTGTGCACATATATAACTCAAAATTGGTGGAAGGGTAATTTAAATCACACATTACCAAGGTGTTTGGCTGTCTAGTGAGTGACTCAATTAGGTCAAGTAGGCAGAGTGTTACTTGTGGTTCATGGTGGAGAACCTTTAGCTATCAATGATATGGAAAGTGGTTTTACATACAGTTAGTTGTATTTGGAGTAGTGCTACAGAGTTGTTTTCTTTGACCAGTCCTGTGGTGTATTTGTCTTTAATGAAGATGTATACACCTCCGCCTTTGGTTCTTTCACACTTGTTTTGATATGTGAACACATGAAAGGCATTGTAGCCTTGCATGGCCAGGATGCTCTCTGTGGCCTTGAACCATGTCTGTGTGACTGCACTGACATGGGCATCTTCCAAGATAACGAGTTCTTCCAGTGAGTGCAGTTTCTGATTTACATCCCTTGCATTAAGCAACATAATCTTTAGTTTGTCTGTGGTGGATTCTTTTATGTTGGGACTTTAGTTTTTCTGACATTGCCTAAAAAGGCCACTATGGGGGAGGCAAGCATATTTATATAGTACAGTGAGGTACGTCTCCAGTCATTCACTGCGACATGGACTATGACAGAATCATAACGGTACTTGTTGAGAGACTTGAGTGTGTGTGTGATCTGATGGACCCTGGCACCTGACAGGCAGCTGATTGTGACCTTCTCCTTGTCCACCCTTGTGAGGGGGAGATCTGTGTGTCTCATTATGGAGTCACTTATGAACAAGACATTTGGTTTTGATGTGTTTTGCCTGAGGGGCTTATTGGCTGAGACATTGTGTGTGTATTATTATGTGTAGTGGATTCTCTTGGGTCTGCACTGTATGCAGCAGGTTTGCACCTGGGAGGTTACCAGTCTTTAGTTAGGTTTCTAGTGAATATCTCCACATATGTGAGTTTATGTGTTGTGAGCTTATGTGCAACAGGTGAATTGTGTATGCTGACAACATGCTTGATATCTGGTTTGTTGTTACATGAGAGAAATGATTCCAAATTCATAGTATAGATACAGTTCTCACAAGTTGTATTAGTTTGTTTCAGCAGTAACTGGCTGTCAGTATACAAGAGGTAATTTCTCTGTTGCCTCAGGATGCCCATGTAAATCAGGCTGCCTGGAGAAATGATGAGAAACTGTCTGTCCATTATGGAAGGTATATACTGTAATAACTAGTAGAGAGTGGGCTAGATGGACCAGATTTTGGTGTTAGACTAATAAAATGTGTCTATTCAATGGAGGGCTAGGATTACAAAAATCTGTCAATGTTTCACAATGCACAAGTGAGTTGCTCACAGGGCAGCAGTGCAAGCTCAGAGCATCTAGGGTAAACTGAGTGCAAACACCCCAAACCACAAGACTGGAATACAAGTGAACCTAAAGTATTTTAAATGAGGAAAACAAGGGAAAGGCCAACAGTGAGCCTTATTCTAGCAATCCCCAAGTCAAATGGGTTCTTGGCTGCACAGTTGTGCCACAAGGGGGCAGAAGGGATCTTCTTAATGTAAGAGGGCTGGATTTAGTGCTCCAGTGATACCAAACAGTCTAAATTCAGCAACCCTGAATCAAGACTATGCTATAAAATGCAAAAGTCCTAGAAATCCAAAGTGCAGAAAATTGCAAACACAACACAAGAACAAACGTTTTAAATAAAGCAGCAATCTAGCAGAATATTCCAAAAAGAACATAGTCAACAAGCCTTCCTAGTGTGAAATAAGTGGTCTGGAACAAAAGTGCTTAAACCAGAACTAAGACACTTTCAGAATAACAGACACAAGCCTTCTGCCAGCAATTCCTAGCTTAGAAGGGTGTAGGCTATCCTCCCCCTGCCACAAGATTCTACACCACAAACCTTCCTAATGTAAAATAAATGGTTTGGAGGCCAAGTGCTTAAACCATAAGAAAGACACTTAGAACTTACTGGTTAATTGGGTAATTTGTTTAAATCAGTTTGCCTGATTTCTATTGTTATATAAAAAAATTTCACTTTATTCATCTGCTTTTACTGTATTTGTGTTTCTTCCTACTTTATAGCATTTATTCTTGTGCATTTATTACTGCTTGTTAGTAGCCTGATTAAATTCTGTTATTCTAAGCCTTTGGTTGAAGCACTTGGGCTCCAGACCAGTTGTTTTACATTAAGAATGTTTATGATCTGCACTGTTGTGGCAGGACAGATAGTTTACATCCTTCTATGCTGGGAGCTGTTGATTGAAGGCTTAGTATCTGTTATTCTAAGAGTTTATTAGTTCTGGTTTAAGCACTTCAGCTTCGGGCCAGTTATTTTACATAAGAAGGTGTGGTCTGCACTCTTGTGGGAGGAGAGGGTAGATTCTGCCCTTCTGAGCTAGGAGTTTCTGGTTAAAGGCTTATTGTGCCTGCTTATTTGAACTGTTTCTTTCTGAAATTGGTATGCCTTGTTTGGTGTAGCATAGACTAAATTCAGACCTGCTAAATCTAGCTTTGTTTGTATAACTTGAGCACTAATCCAGACCATCTTTTTTGGAGAAGGTTCCCCTGCACCCTAGTGGTAGGAGTGTGCAGTTAGAACTTGTCTGATCAAAGACTGCAGGAACGGGGCTCAGATTTTAGCTTTTTATTGGTTAATTTGTTTAAATCAGTTTGCTAAAAAAAATAAATAAATAAAAAAATAACATACACTTTATGCATCACCGCTTAGCTAGAGTTAAACTATTCCTGGTGCCGTTAAGTCTGTTCTTCAAATTTTCCCTTAGAACTAGCCAGTTTTTTGGTTTTAGCACTCAAATCTGTTTCTTTGAACTCAGCACTTGTTCAGAACTCGTTGTAAGCACTAAATAAGCTACAAATTACTACAGCACTCAACTTTCCTCACTTGTCTAGAAGAAAAAAGTTTTTAGTACTTAATAAATAAGCACCTATCCAGGCATGTCTAAAGGTCAGCTCCTAATGTTTTCTCCTGTCTACCTGATGAATCTGGGCATCTTGGAGCAATGCAGCAATTTCCTCATGTACACAGACAGCCCTGTCCTCCTACCAGCCAACACTACAACCTGTGAGAGATGCACTTATATAGCCAAACTGGAAGCAGAGCTCTCTTCACCCAAGACTGGACTAGACAGTCAAGAGGAGACGGTAAACACTTGCACCACACCAGAATCATCACATAGTCCCTCAAAACCTACACCACCAAAACACACACATAGCAACACAAAATACACACCTACATTAACGGAGGCTCTCAATAAAAATCTGCTCAAGCAACAGAGACCTCCAAAGCTGAAACACATGCAACCTCCACCCCCCAACACAACCCAAATGACACATAGCCCAAAAACTCAGTGTGCCACTCAACCACAGCCCATAAGGCATAACAACGTACCCAACACTCTAGTCATAGATGACTCTATAGTCAGGCAAACTGATGTTACACTCACCAGGCTAAACAAGGAAAAAGTTACTATCAGCTGCCTGTCGGGTGCCAGGATCCACCACATAATGCACGCACTCAGGTCACTCCACAACAAGTACAAATATGACTCTGTCATTGTCCATGTTGGTGTGAATGACCTGAGATGTACCTTCCTGGACTACATGAAAAGAGACATGGAGGAGCTCTCTGATCCTGTAGCCCAGGCAGGTATGACCCTAGCCCTGAGTAGCATCCTGCCATCACCCAGAATGATACCACAGTACAAGGACAAAATGATTGACTTCAACAATTGTCTAAGTTCTGGTGCCATTCTAAGGGGATCAAGTATCTGTCTGCCTGGGATGACATGATCGACAGACCACGATGCTTTGCCAGAGATGGCCTGCACTTGTCGCCCTTGGGATTCCGGATACTGTCTAAGGCTCTTGCCACCCCTATAGTGCCTTTTTTAGGCAAGGTTCAAATGACAAATTCACCACCATAACAGGTACAAGCAAGCAAAATCTGAGGATAATGTTACTCAATGCTAGAAGTCTAAACCTCAAAATGCATTCACTCGAGGCACTCCTTAAAATGGAGAACATCTACATCTGTGCAGTGACAGAGACCTGGTTCAACACTCCAGAGAGCACCTCTGCATTACCCTGCTATAATTTATACCACACCTTTGGGCCACCTAACCTGGACTGAAACACTAAAGGTGGAGGCATGTACATATTCATTAAGGATATCCACATCTCCAGGCTAGTTGCTCAGCATAATGCATCCAGCGCAACTAACTCTGGCCAAGACCACAATCCAAATTGTAACTTGCTACAGATCCCCCACCATGCTCCAGGATATCCACTCCTCATTTCTTGCTACACTGGAAAATATTAGGGTACAGCCCAACACCCTAATAATGGGTGATATCAACTACCTCACCATTAACTGGGAAAACTACTCATGTGCCAACTCTTTTGCTCAATGTTTTCCGGAATTCATAAATGACAACACCTTGGATCAACTTATCCACACCCAGACCGGGGCAGCAATATCCTAGATCTGGTCATTACCAACATGGACGACTGGTGTTCCACACCAGAGGTCAATTCCTCATTGGTCAAATCCAACCACAAGCTAATCAGCCTAGACATCCACATCTCACCCCCCACCCCCATTATGGAAACCACCGTAAAAAACTTCTCCAAAGCCAACTTCACGCTTCTTAAGAGAGAAGTGGCAAACTTCACAACACCCATGCAGACGGACAATAGAGGTACGACTGCTGAATCCTACACAAATGCACTTTATAAGCACTTACACGAGTGCATGGATCATGCTATTCCTAACAGAACCAAGATGCTATCCTCCAAAAAAAGGAAGCCAATCTGGTGGTCCCCTGCCATAAACAAACTCTAACAGAAGAAATAAACTGTTGCAAAAAAGAGTAAAATCCCATGACTGGAAGAACTCCCTGGTCAGCCTCAGTAAAAAGCTGAGATTCCTCATAAAATCCTCCAAAACTAGTTATGAAAACAAAATTGCCACTGATTCTAAAGACAACCACAAAGCATTCTATGTCAAGAATCTCAATGGCAACACTCAGATGTGCTCTGAGTTACAGCACAATGGCACTAAATATACAGAACCAACTGATATTGCCAACATCCTGGCAGTTAGGTTTAATGCTAACTTTACCCCCACCCCTCCCCCTAAAGGGCCCATCTCTATACCGAAGAATGCAAAGTTCCTGTAATCATGGCTGCATAGGTAAACAGTCTCCAAAGCCAAGAGCACAGCATCCATGGGACCTGACAACATCCCAGGCTGCGTTCTACATGAACTACAGAATGAACTGGCACCCCACCTAAGCACCTTGTTCAATCATAGCCTCACCTCAGGCTTTGTGCCCACTGAATGGCACACAATGATGGTTATCCCACTCCACAAAGGAGGAGCCACCACGGACTCCGGGAACTACCACCCCATTAGCTTAATGAGCCTGGTCTGCAAGGCCATGGAATGTATCATCATGGAACTTATAAACAAAGACATTAAAAATCTGTAAAACTCTGGACCCCACCCAGTTCAGGTTTGTACAAGGCAGATCATGTCTCCTAAACCTGATTGACTTCTTTGAAGCAGTCAGGAAAGCCGTAGATGTGGGTAAGGTGGTTCACACAGACTATCTTGATCATGCCAAGGCTTTTGACACCATCCCCCACTCTGGAATTATAGATGAACTCACTAAACTATGTATAAATCTCTATGTCACAAGAAGGGTTGCCAACTGGCTCACTGACAGAACCCACACTGTGAAAGTAGCAGACTCCAAATCTGACTTCAGACCAGAGACAAGTGGAATACCACAGGGTTCAGTCCTGGGTCCTCTCCTGTTTGGTATCTACTTTTCTAACGCAGAACGTCTTTGGCTAATGAAGTTCGCAGATGACTGCAAACTAGGAGCCATAATTGAAACTCCTAACGATGTGGACATCCTACAAAAGGGCCGCACTGAGACAGATGCCTGGTGTCAAAGCCATGGCCTCAGGCTCAATGCCAAAAATTGCATTGTCATCCCTTTGTGTAAAAACTCTCTACCCATGAGCTATCACATAGGTGGTAGTCTACTTAACACTGAATGTGTGATAAGAGACCTTGGGACACATGCATCATGTCATAGTTAGAAGGCCCTGTGTTACACTGATGAGAAAGCCCTGTGGTCTGTCCAGCTGCTGCATGTGCTTGGTGAGGTTCCTGCAAATGAGAGCATTATACTGTTCTGATAAGCTTGACTACAGTGCTGTCATACAATCCTAAGATCTGCATATGATGGCATGTCTTATGATGTGCCTCATATGTATGCACTGGAAAGCATTAAAGAGAAAGGTTATAAAGTAATGACACACATTGCAGTTGCTGACTTCATAACCCTTACAAGAGAATGTACCAGAAAGTACTGTCATGATGATTGTATCTACTGTATGATTTGGCAAGGCAAATATAATTGACAGGTACAATTATCAGTTCAAAAACACAAATGCAGATATACTAGGCACTAATGTAGCTATGCAACCTGCACATCAGACACAAAGCTTTTGTATCCCTTAATCCAAAAGAGAGAAAGCAGGGATATAGCACAGTTATCATCACTTGCACAGAGTGTTGGGGGGGTTCTAGGCTGACACCAAAGGTCAGTGAGAGTGTGTGATGGAGAGACAGAAGTAGGCAGCCAGTGTGTGTGTCTGTAGGGGTCCTCCATGTGAAACTGGTATGTGACAGTCTACATGAACACAGCCAAGGTCAGTGCTAGCTATACATATTGGTATGTTGGAGAGGTGAGCCATGCATGGTAGAGGTGGCAGTTCATCATTGTCAACCCGGACCATGGGAACTGGCTCTGCCAGGAGTTGCAATGGCACATCCACCCCCAAGGAACAGATGGAGTGCCGCTACCTGAACATGACTAATGTCTGTTGGACATGCTCCCATTACAGGAATGGCCAGGACCGTGACCCAATAGCTTGCATTGTTTGGGTGTGGGCAGCACATTACCAGATGAACCAGCGGAAGTACTGCCACTACAGGAGCATGACTGGGAACAGCCACATTGGTTCTCAGCAGATGTGGCTGAACTACACCCATGTGGATGCTGTTTCCCAGCAGACATTCCATCAGACATTGCTCATTCCATGACAGACAACTCTCAGTCAACCACAGACACCCCGTATTCCAACGTGTCATTCATTCGATCTAGGGAATTGGTGACACATTGGAGGCAATCACGCATGTCAGATTGTGCCACATCCACAACCCTGAGCATTTGTCTGGAGCACCTTTCTGAATGTGCCTGTGCCTCCATGGTAGCCCTAAGCATACGTCGAGTGACACAGGAAGAGACACCTGCAGCAGGTGGGGGAGGGACATCAGGCCCCCTCCAAGTACCCCTATCAACCCTCCTGCATGGCACCTCATCAACACTTTGGCTATGGCCATACTCAACAGGCACTGAAGCTGCAGTAGCCACACTTCTCTGCTCAATGCCATTGCCCTCCACCTGTCCTATATCTGTGGGCTCTGTGGACTGGGTAGGCATAGATCTACTGGCTGTATCTGGGGAAAAGAAGGGGTGGCTGAATCTCTACCTCTGGGTCAGATTCATCCTGTGCACCCCCCAACTATTGCTCAGTTTTGCCACCATTATCAGTGTCTGATGAAACACTGACATCAGGGGGTACAGGGCCCACACTCCCACTGTCATGATCACCTGTAACAAAAAGGGAGAAACCCAGGCAGAAATTAATACCTGCACTACTATGGTGCAATATATGCTACACAACTAACAGTGCTACCACTATTACAGACAGTGCAGCAATACACACAACAGGCCTAAAATTACACACTAGATTACTAGAAAGTGATCTGCAGTACCGAAATAACTTGATTTGGCTTACCACCTACAGGAGGCCTACATTGCTAGATTCCTGATAGTCCTGAAATAAGTTAAGCAAGAGGCAAAGCCAGCATTATCACACTTAACAGTAAGACAGGAGGTACTACATGTACTCCTGTCAATCAGCATAACGTGTTACTTTAACAAGAACGTGGTTGACAACTCCAAACTGAGCTGTACTAATATTCAATCATCTCCCTCAAAAGACACAAGTGAAAGAGAAGTAACTTTTATTTCAGTTGTTTTACTATAAAACAGTATTGAACTAGTCATATAAAAAAGCCTAAATGGAAGCTCTTCCTGGGACTGAAAAGGAGTTGCACCCACATCAAGGACATATTGTGGGCCACTCTGCTGTGAGTTGTCCTGTGTCAGAAGATTTGCCAGAAATGCCTCATTGAAGGTGAGAAGTGGTTCTGCAGCAGGCCCACCCCTGATTACCCTCTGGTCTTGGGCAACAGCAGCTGCATGCCTCTGTGTAAATGTGAATATGCCAGTGGCCCTGTGGTGCACCTGCTCATAAGTACGGCCATGGCCACCTGTAGCATTTATGTTATCAACGATTTGCTGCCATATCTTAAGCCTCTCTTGGATATTGCGACGACCCCTTCCAAGAAGAAAATCACCATCTTGATGTAGTGCATCTACTATTATTATATTTTCTGCCTCACAGAAGGGGTTCTGAACCTCAATGACATTTTCGATGCTAAAACATAACAGAATGATAATACACATGACTACCACATAACTACAATGCAACTGATACCAGATAAAACATTTAAGGTAGGCAGTCAGTAGTACATACTGGAAAAACATAATACATATGACATATGTGAAATACTAACAGGCAGGATGTAAAAGAAGGAGAGTAGCAACAGCAACATATCATTGCATGTGCCATAGCAGTAACTTAACTGTGCCATCCCCCAGAAGTACAGTCCATTCTAGTTTGTGAAATAGCAGTAGCTTCTCTTTGCTTCCCTCACCCACTAAACAACAGGCACATGAACCATTCTGCTAATAAAACACATTGTAAATGCTAAACATGCATCCAGAGGACCTGTCCCTGAAACGTTTTTACATATATATTGCACAGCTTAATATTTTCATGTATTGTCAATCATTTGTACCTCTGAAATGGCTTGAAAACATGGGCATGCCATCAGTACATGTCTAACTAATGCATACAGATAACAGTGTAAAAGGCTTTGCTTCATATTATTCATTAATATATTCCAGCATATACATTATGTAGGTAAAAATGACAGCATACCTTCTGGTGTTTAATACTCCACTGTAATGATAGCTTGGGAAATACTTTGCTTTGCTGAACATGTATCAAGTATCCTCACCATTAGTTAGGCTAGCTTCACGTTTGCCTTTTTTATAATGGAGTAGATTATTAATGGACTGCATCTGTCTAAGCTGTGTTTCACAGAAGCTAGCTACAGCATAAGCAGCTAAACTGTATGCTAATCAACCAATCTGGTAGACCTAGTCAAGAAGTTATAAAGCAACCATTTAGACTCCATGCTGTTTTTCCTATGGATTTCAAAAGTAGTGGAGTACAGACATAGAAAATATACACAGACAGAATGTTAGGAGCTACTGCTGTTGCTTAACTCCATTTGTATGTGTTACAGGCTGCAGGCAATGCTGCTGCTGCTGCCAATAGGCCAGGCCCAAGACAGAGAAGAGTTTTCAGGCCACATTTAACTTATCACAACATACATGACATGGACATTGTAGAGTGCTACAGGGTGGACAGGGACACAGTACAGGAACCCTGCAAACTCTGCCAGCCCCAACTCAGAGCCACAGCTTTTACCTCCCCATGTATTGGCTGTGTACTCCTTGCTTTACAGTCAGCCCTGAACTTATACTGTGTCGACTGCTGCATTTACAAGTTAAGTCCTGAACATGTTCTGTACTGTATAATATCATGACATGCATTGTATTTCATCACTTGGTACAGTAAGCATCAAAATAGGAGATTTTATCAGAAATTAATGTCACATATGACAGCAGAGACTTATTTGACTTGTATGTGTCCATTAATAAGTAGTAGGCTTCAGGCCTCAAAGAATCACACATCAATACCCCCCCAAAGTAATGATAATCACTGCATGCCCTCAGTTTAACATACATTTGAAATGGGAAATCATAACATAGAAGTTTAAAAGTAATGAGACATATAGCAGTTTCCAGCTTCACCACCCTCACTAGATCAGACCAGCATGATGTAAAACAAGGAGGGTAACATTGCAAAATAAACTTGTTTGTGCCATAACAGTAACACAGCCTTGCTCCACCACCCCTTGAAAGAACATTATATCCTTGCATGTTCCATGACAGTAGCCCACCTTTGCTCCCCACCCCAAAACAGCAGTCTACGCTTGTTTGTGGCATCCAACCTTCCGTTAATTTGATGGCAACTGCATATCATATTGTCCCAGTGAATATCTTTACACATTTTAGGTAAATGATATAGACTGGCTTATACACTGCATGTCTCCAAGTACTGGTCAGATAACTGATGTATGACCAAGAAACACAGAAAGGTAGGACACAGTGTATATTTGCAAGGAATAATCATAGCAGGTTGTATATAGACTTCCGTGGTGGTACAGTGGTAGCATTGTTGCCTCACAGCAAGAGGTTCTCCCGTTTGATTCTCGGCTCGAGTGCAGAGAGTGCCTTCTGTGTGGAGTCTGCATGTCCTCCCCGTGGTTGGGTGGGCGTTCAAAAGACATGTGTAAATGGGTGTGCCTTCGTTGAAGATTGAACGTTGAGCTGGCACCTCGGTGTTCGTGAAAATCTACTGCCAGTCATTAGCGTACCAGAGTTCCGCTATGGCGACCCCTAACCAGGAAAAGCCGAAAGACAACAACTACAATCATAGCAGGTTGTATGATCAGTAAGTGCACTACATCCAACTATATTACATACAATACATTTACAAATAACAGGTCATGCATTGATATCACTGTACATTCAGTTGCACTTGGCTGTGTAAAGAATTATGTCATGTATTAGCTGCAAAGGTGTTTGTGGGGCAAATATGGATAAGTCCCCCCTCTTATTTTGTGCCAGGGCATTATAGTGAGTGTTGGGATCCAGATCTATGTAGTCTTATGTCACGTGTGACTAACAGTATCTAATGTGTATGTCAGATTGATTTTCTACATTTCAACTAATTCTCCATTTTTTATACTTTTTATTTTTGAGGCCACAGTTTGCACGATGCACCACTTAACACAAATTACTTTGTCTATGTGCATTTCATTTGCACACAGAGTGGCAGTGCAGAAATCAGACAAATGGGCTACCCAGGTAGCAGACAGAACCCAAACAGCCACACACATACACCAGATGCATTCAATTAATACTACTGGCTATTACACAAACATTTCCTGACAGTATGCACTTTCACACAACTTGTTTGCATGATGGTAAGCAATGGGCAATACTTTCAAATGTAGCAAATCCAGAAAGTGCATGCTCCCAGTAAGCATGATACCTGCAACTGGCAATAAAACATCATTCTACATTAGTCTTGATCTGTGATAGGCATGGCTGGCATTCCTGGAGATTTGAGATTCCACGTTCAAAGATGGGGTGTCCAAGAATCCAAAGTGTTTCTTGGACTCCTACTCAATGAACATGGGCCCATGTTGCTGCATAGGGGACTGTCATGGCTTGGATTACAAGGAGGCATGGAATAGACTGGCTATGGCTCTGACCAGTGCTATCAGTATCCCCATGCACTGGTGAACAATGTAGGAACCACTGCAGAGACATCAGGATGAGGAAGAGGAACACCCTCAACCACTGGATTGAGGTATATAGGAATGGGGAACCCCACAGATGTGTAAGTATCACTTACAGAGACTACTTGTCGGCATTAAAAGCTGGATATAGGTAGGATTGGTATGCTTAATGGTATTCTGTTGTGTTCTGTTTTTTCCAGAGTGTTCACACAATGGGCACTGAATGTGCAAATCCATGTAGCTAAATTGGCATGTATGCATGTGGTATGCATGCATCCCATCAGTGGAGTTATTTTAGCATTAAAACGTATGATGCTTTTATTTGCTACTTATAAAGTATCAAACTGAGCATTCATTTTTTAACTATAATAGGAACGTATGCATGCATTACTCTGGAGGGCAAAACAACAGTATATTATTACAAAGAATCATAGGTTGTGCCTTCAAATTCCACACTTCCCAAATATATTTTATATATATATATATATATATATATATATATATATATATATATATATATATATATATATGTTGAGGTTTCATCAATATTGCAATATAATATCAAAGCTGCAAAACAATGTCACCACTGGCTTGCTGTAAACTGTAATTAGTATATTTGGACCAAGCATATATGGAATGTATGCACACAGCAAGAATTGCTTACTGCAATCTGTAGTATATTGTGCATCTGTTAGAAGCTGGTAGTCTTAACAGTAAACAAAGGTATTTGTTAGGAGTTTGTAGTGATAAATGTAAAGGTAACAGAATAGAGTAAAATAATTGTATCAATGCTTTGTATGTCACATATGAAGTTATTAATGTTCTCTCTTTCTTCTCTCACCCCAATCCTTTTCTCTCTTCTTTTTTCTTTTTTTTTTTGGGGGGGGTTATTATTTTTTTTTTTGCATTTACTTTTTTATTTTTTGTTTTTCCCACAGCACAGTGGGGTAGGACTGTCTCACAGGATCCACCTGCCCCCATTCCACTGGCTACAGCACCGCTGCCCAGCATGCCTGGTGCAGAACCTGGTAGCACCCCCTCTGCCACCTCAGCACTAGCCAGCCCCTCAAGTACTTCTGCCCCAGAGGATAGGCCTGTGGCTCCCTCCAGGAGCAGTGGTAGAGGGGGGTGAGTTTATCAGTCATGTCAAACTGCCAGAGATGGTGCATAGGATTGTGTGCCACACTGCTGGTGCACACCTATGCCAGCTGGAGACACTGCTCTCCATCATTGTATTAAATAACACAAGGAGCCAGAGACATCAATCACTGCAGCCATCATCACAGTGAGATGATAGTGATGACAGTCCACTGGGTGAGGCAAGGGTGTAGCTAAGCATACTCAGTGTACTGAAATTAGTACATTTTTTAAAGAGCATCTCTTGCAAATGTCAACACTCAAAAAGAACAGAATGTTTACAACTGTATAAATGAATATTCACAGTATAGTGGTACACAAATAATTATTGTGCAAAAGGAATACACCTCTAAAACTAGCTTTCTATGGAAATAAATTGTAACAGTTGAAAATAGCGTGCGTCTTCCCATGTATCTGAAGGTAGCATGTTGAGGGCTGAGTACATTTTGAAAATGACAAGTGGGTAGTGGGGGCAGCAACATTAGGTTTGAGTACAAAATGTAAATCTCTGGCTACACCCTGAACCTGATTCTCACTGTCACCCAACTTGCCATCCATGGGTTCGCGATATCCCCACTCTCACCCCAACCATGGTGTTCACCTACCTCATATGTCCTTCACCATCCCTGTCTCTTGTCTTGTTTGTCTTGTCTGTTTGCAATTGCTTCCTCAGCTACCCAACTTACCTCACCCCACACATCCTACAGGCCTTCCTCAACATTCCTCTCTCCTTCTCTCAAAAAAAAAAAAAAAAAAAAAAAAAAGAAAATGGGCACCTGTCGCACAAAAAATATCGTCCCATACATAGCTTTCCATTTTGCACATGTTTTCATGACACACATGATTCTGTCCAATTCTCTATGCAACAGATTGTGTTATGGTTACCTCTCTTTCTCTGGAGGTGACAGTCCAAATTCAGCAAAATTTGTATGTTTTGTTCCGAAAGAAATGGATAGCTATGGTTCTTTCCTACATGCTTCCTGGAAATTCATGCCTTGTTTTCACTTTGTGCATTCCCCTGGTTGCTTTCTATTTCACCACTTTCCTGTCTTCCCTATTTCTTTTCTTTAAAGAATTATTGCACAATGGAGTGCATTGCACATTAACATACGGGTATGGCAAAACCAGTTCTAAGTATTATATAGTTGAGTTGGAAACCAGTACCATCTAGCCATATTTTAGACACTCCATAACAGCTATCACACTTCAGAATTTGGATTTACATGCAAAATTATTTGACACTGTTAACATACACCTGGATTCAGACCAAGTACCATCTGAACAAAAAAAATACATGCATCACTGCATTAACAAGTGGTACTACAGACTCAGTTGATTAGCAGCTGTACTTTAGAGACTGTATAGCAGACTTAACTGCTGTTGTATACACCTGTTAGTTAACTAAATATCTGTCTGAAAGAATTAATGCACTTAATGCAGTGATAAGTTCTTTTTTGGGGCAAATGGTTTAGCTATAGGTAATACATTAAAGTATTTTGGTAGTAGCATTGCTTATTGATGCTGTGCAATGTGCATCACACAACATCATGCACTGCTGTTGTACAAAACTAAATAAGTATCGTGCAATAATGGTTTATAAAACATTACTGGGTTTAGCACAATGCTGCTTTATAGAAATTTAATGAAGATACGACATTAGTGATATGGGGAGCAAGCACGGGGAAGTACAAAGGGAAATCTTTTCCTAAACTGTGTCATTTACTATTCAGTATATTAAATACATACGCTATCTAACTGACTCTGTGGATTGTTGTGGGAAGCAGATGGTACTGGGTTTGAATACTAGTGGAAGTAATAATTTTACAAGCCTGTATGATACTTATATACTTATATTGCTGCCTTTTACCATTGCTGCAAGTTTCTTTAAAGAAATGAAATGGGGAAGATAGGAAAGATGAGAAATGGGGAGCAATAAGGAAAATGCACAAAGTGAAAACAGGGCATGAATGTGTAGGAAGGATGTAGGAAAGAACCATAGCTATCCATTTCTTCCAGAATAAAAACAAATTTTGTTGAATTTCGACTCTCACCCCCAGAGAGAGAGGGGTGACCACAACAAGATCTGTTGTATTGAGAATTGTATAGAGAATTTGAAAGAATCATGTGTGTCATGAAGAAACGTGCAAAATGGAGAACTATGTATGGGGTGATTTTTTTTTCTGGGACAGGTGCCCTTTTTTGTTTTTTTTTTGAGAGAGAGAGGAATGTTGGGGAAGGGCTGTAGAAATGTCTGGATGAGGTAAGTTGGTCAGGTGAGGAAGCATGAGGAAGCATGAGGAAGCAATTGCAAACAGACAAGACAAACAAGACAAGAGGCAGGCACAGTGAAGGACACTTGAGGTGGGTGAACACCATGGATGAGGAGAGGGATGGGAAATCTCAGTCCCATGCATATCGAACAGTTGACAGTGAGAATCTAGTCCTCACCAGTGGACTGTCATCACTGTCACTTTACTGTGCCACTGGCTGCAGTGTCCAAGATCTGCACTTTCTTCAGGTGCTCTGTACAAGGATGGAGAGCAGGTGATCCAGCCAGCATAGGCATACATCAACAGTGTGGCACACAATCCTATGTACCATCCCTGGTAGTTCATCACAGGTGATAAACTCACTCCCTCTGCCACTACTCCTGGAGGGAACCACAGGCCTGTCTTCTGAGGCAGAACTACCTGAGGGGCCAGGTAGTGCAGGGGAGGCAGAACGGGTGCTACCAGGTACTGCAATGCTGAGCAGTGCTGCTGTAGCCAGTGGAATTGGGGGAGGGGTTAGGTGGATCCTATGGGACAGTCCTAGTCCACTGTGCTGTGGGAAAAACAAAAAATAAAAAAATAGCACACACACAAAAAAGAAAATAATAAATAATAAAAAATAAATACAAAAAAAATAAATAAATAAAAAGAGAGAAAAGGGTTGGGGTAAAAAAAAGGGAGAATATTAGTAACTTCATATGTGACATACAAAGCACTGACACAATTACTTGACTCTATTCTGTTACCTTTACTTTTAACACTACAAACTACTACAAATTTCTTCCTTACTTTTAAGACTACCCAGTTTATAACAGAGGCACACTATAATATAGATTACAGACACCAATCCTTGATGTGTGCATATATTGCACATATGCATGTTCCAGTTATGCTTATTACAGATTACAGAACATCACTTGTGCTACTGGTACAGAGGTATGAAGTTACATTCCAATAATGATGAAAACCTAACAGTATTGTATATTTGGGAAGTGCGGTTTTTGAACCCACAACCAATGACAGCACTAAAATACTGTACTGTTCTTTTGTCCTACAGACTACTGCATGCATACCTTTTCTTTTACAGTTTACAGATGAATGCCCACTGATATTTCAGAATATGGCACCATTGCTTTGTGCTACAGACTAAGGCATGTATAGTTTCTTTTAGAGTTGGGATATGCATGTTCAATTTGATACAACTCTATTAAATACCAGCTAAGCAGTCCTTAACTTATAATGCTACAAAATTACTATACAAATTATTATTAAAATACTATTTAGACAGTACTGTTCTGATGCATACATATCACATGCTTCTCACATCCTCTATGTGTGGAATGAGATTGCGCATTCAAGACTCTCTCCTCAGCAGCAGTGGAAAAAACAGTACAGAGCAGAACCCCATTATGAATACCAGTCTTGACTATATTCAGCTTTTAACTCTTATAATTACTCACTGAAATTGATACACATCTGTGGGGTGTCCCCTGCCTGACATTCCCCAATCCAAAGATCAAGGATATCCAGCTTCCTTCTCTGGAGGTCATCAAAATGATGTCTGCATTGCTCACCTGTGCAGGGGATACACGTTAAGGCCCTGATAACACTATTTCAGGCTTCAGATTTGCATTCTAAGCCAGAATAGTCCTGCTGCAGCAACCCGAGCCCATGCTCTCTAACTAGGAGTCCAACAAAAATCTTGGACTTCTGGACACCCCACCTTACACCCAAAAGTATGCATCCTCTCCTGCAACTCCAGACATGCCTGCCATAGTATAAGCTCAATGTCTAATGAGCATTTCCTGCCAATTGCTGTTTATATGCTGCTGTTTTCTGTCTATTGAATGTCTTGCACTTACTGAGAGTGTGCACATTTTGGATTTGCAACATTTCAACAAGGTTGTGCACCACTTAGCATTGAGGAAACATGTTAGGTGAGAGTGCGCAATGCTGAGCACTGTGTTTGTGCAATAGTAAGTGATGCACAACAATGGCAAACAATGCAGTTTCTAGCTTATTAGGTATACGGGCACTTGTGTAAATAGGCTAGTCAAATTTACTATGTATACGATTGTCCAACACTTGCAGCTATTACAACAAGAAGGTTGAAAAAACAGTTGTGTATCTTGCACTTTATTGCTATGATCTGCAATCTCACAGCCAAGCATAGCTAAACATGTTTAAGCCAAGCGGTACATTGCACAAACACTGGCAAAAAAAAAGGATAAAAAATTTATTAAAACACAAAAGGAAGACTGTCCACAGTTTTGCAGAATGTCCAGATATTTGCATCATATATTTGGCCTGTTCCTTGTAAAATGGGTGTTTATTGTGAAATCACTGACGACTGCAGTCAGTATATAATGACACATATATTTCTGTTCCATACTTCATGTCTTTCAGAAAATGCATGCTTTGGCCTTTGCCCTCTCATTAGTTTAGTGTTTCAGTGGAATGATCCACATTCAGTATGCAGGTATCTCAGCCAGTAACATCAGGGTGAGCCACAAAACCTTGCCTACACACACTGCTTATCATTAATATTCATGGAGCAAAGCTGCATGATGCTGTGGGATGCCACATGATGCGCAGTATCACATACATGAATACACTCCATATAGGCTCTGTGCAGAACCTACACCGAGTTTATTGAATCCCGGGGATGAAGATAATTGCGGCACAAGATTTCAGCTGTAACTTAAGACACCAAAGAAAAAAAGACTGATGTCAAAAAAGTATTAGAAATTATAAAATACAGACAATTGAGAATTTGGGATAAAAGTGTATGGACTTACAGAACAGGAGAGAATAAAATGGAAATAGATCACTTTCTACTTTTTGCAGGATTGTTAACAATAGAAGAAAATGTTTTAACAACAGGTTTTTCAGACTGTAGAGCTATTTGGATTCTGTTAAAAGGAAATGATTGACATTTAAAATAGGCAAAGGGATTAAAAGATTAAGATAAGTTAAATGGGAAAATATGGGAAAAAACTAAATCCCGGAATTGTGGCAAGATCATGTAGAGATGAAAGCTTTTTATAAGGATTGGTCAGAATTGTGGCTATGTTTTAAACAAAGGTGTAAGAAATGTTATAGAACATGAAGTAATAAGACATTTGACAGTTTAGAAAGAAATGAATTTGCCAAAGAACAGGAAGTGTGTATGTTGAATAAGGCTAAAATAAAATATTTATTGTATAAACAAAGATATTTTCTGCATGGAAAAAAATAAGTAACTGAGCCTTATTTGAGTAATATTATTAAGGAAAATAGTATAATGAGGCAAATGAAAGATATAAATGGTATTGTGTATAATACATAAGATAAAATTATGAGAATAGTAGAAAATTACATAGAAGAGCTATTTAAAGGATAAACAAACACATAACAGATGGAAAGTAGTTCCTTAAGGAAGTAGAGAAACATATTGCAATGGAGAAACAGGAAAATGCACTAAAACTGGTTAACCTGGAGTCAGAAGTTGGTCTGGATGGAACAGAATATATAATGTATAAAAATATCACCAGGGTACAAAAAGGATATTTCTTAATGGTGTTAAATGAATGGTTAAGTAAGGGGTTCCATTATAAAGAACTTCGCAACAGAGCAATAAAATTTATATGAAAAAAAAAAGTTGTAGGGATGAAATCAGAATTGGAGGCAAATAGTATTGAACAATACAAATTATGAAAATTTTACAGAGAAGAATGGAAAACATTGTATATAAAGTTATTAATAAAAATATATATGGTATAAAGGGAAAAGTGTGCAACAGTTACTTTTAGTTATATGGGATGTAGTAGATTTATTATACAGAAATAATCAAGCTGGAATTATGGTAGGTGATGTAAGCAAAGTATTTGATTATGTTCAGCACAATGTGTTATGGGATATATTGAAATCATATAATATAGGGACTAAGATTATAAGGGTATGCGTGATGGCGTATACATTTAATATAGTAAGGGTACTGATTAATGGTTGGTTAAGTAAGGAAATAGTACTTCAGAATGGTATAAGACAAGAATGCCCCCTGAGTGGTATAATATTTTCTTTAGTAATGAATGTGATTTCTACATTTATAGATAAAGAAATGGAAATGAGTTACATAACTAACAAAGGGATAGTTGTATCAATTTTGGTTTCTTATGCAGATGCAATTATCATTACTGCAAGAAACAGCATAGTTATGATTAGAATAATAAACGTTTTGCAAGATTATCTAAATGTAGTAGGACTGAACATAAAGAAAGAGAAAAGCCAAGGTTTAGGTTGTGATGTTATGTTGGGAGGTGTTAAGTTTAACTTAACAAATATAAAAGTGCTTGGGATTTGTTTTGAGGAAAAGAATACATGACAGTTATGGAAAGAAAAAAAACTAAAAAAATGAATAATATGTGTAGGTTTTGGAAAACTTTCAGACTGTCATTTAAAAGAAAGTTAATTTGATTAATTCTGTTTTTTTAGCAAGAATATTGTATTTGGCAAATGTCTTTAGTATGCCTGCTTTATGTGAAAAACAAGTTTACAATATCTTTTTTTTTTCATTTATTTGGGGTTCTAGATTGAATCCTGTAAACAGATGTATATTACATGCTAACAGAGAAGAAGGGGACTTTGGATTAATTAATCCTATAGTTTATACAGCATATTTGTACTTATTTAAAATATTGCAATGTTTAAAGCATAATGATAATTCTTTACTAGTGCAAAAATTGAATTCTAAGTATAAAGAAGAGTGGTTATATATTTAGAGTAATAAAAGGAAATTACGGACTAAATATTAAATAAATAATTATCAAGACAAAATTTTCTCATGGAAAATAAAACTAGATAAAAACAGGAGATAACAGAAGAAAATAATAGTAATATAATAACATTATGAATAAGTATTTTTATGTACACCCATGGAAAGAGTTACAAAAAGTTAGAACTGCAGCAATTCAAGCAAGAATGTCAAGATGTAAAGAAATGGTTGAATGTCAAGATCTTTTTATGGAGACTTAGTATACAAAAGCTTCCAGTGAAAGCAAATATGCCATACATGATGAAAAAGGATAACTGATCTGAAGTTTTGTTCAATGAAAAATGGGATTTGGCAACAATTTTAAAGAAAATTAGATTTTGGTTATGGAAAACTGAATGGGGATCTTATAACTAAATACATTTTTCTTTTATTACTTTGTTTAAAAAAAAACTATCCATGTAAATAATGTATATATTGTAAATATTGTAAATATGTTTATAAGTTTACTGTAAAATGTTGTGTTTTTTTATAAATAAAAGACCCATGCTCTTTCTGAGAGGAGCCACGGGAGCTTTTACATCTGAGTCACCACCAACTCAGGCAGATGGTGCTTTGTCTTAACATCTCATCAGAAGACAAAACATTTAGGAGTGCAGCACCCCCCACCTACCCACCTAATGCTGCACTGCAGTGTCAGCAATTCATATACTTGGTGTGGGAATAGAACTCACTCCCTACTCCACCAGAGGTGTGTGTGCTACTTATTGCGTTACTGACACTGATGCTAATGATCACCATAACTGAATTTATCACGAGACACAGAGTAGGGTTAGTATGCCCCACCTGAAATGCCCTGCAATGAGTATCACAGATGGGTGGTAGGATACAAACTGTGGGACAGATAAAGAATGAAGACATCAGAGCAGAAGCCAAAGTAACTCAAATTGCAGAGGAGGTCAAAAAGAACAGATTGCAGTAGTTCTGACACATGTGCAGGAGACAGAAAACAATCTGATGATGAAGATTTGAGAGATGCAATAAGAAAGCAAGAGGAAAAGAGGACAATCAGCAAAAAGATAACTGGATTGTGTGAGATCTACAATGTCAGGCATGATGGTCAAAGAAGGTAGGGGAGTGGCTAAGAATCATGAGAGATGACAACAGTTGATGTAACACTCTGACCCAATGTAGAAAATGGGAAAATGAGGTGTTGATGATGATGGTGATGACTGCTATGGGGTGCATAAAACCTGTAACCCCACTGTTCCAGTTTCTGGCCTCCATTTTGGCAGTTTGTTCTTGCCCAGTGCTGCCAGTGCAGCCAACAAATATTTGTTTTTTTTTTGGTCCTCGGTGCCTAGGATCCCTTGTACACCTGTTCCATAAATCAGATCAAATACCTCAATGTATTCACCTTTCCAAATTTTTTCTTACAGATGCAGCTTGATGTGCACTGTCAAATATCCATATTCATTAGTTATTCTCAGGTGGTATACCTCTGCTATAGCAGCTCCTCTCTGCAAACCACATTTGCATGGGAGGACCCCATAGGAGCCCATTACATGAACATCAGCTATCTTGTTACCTCAGTGACCCTGACTCTAATATCTCCTCTAGCATCCCATGGACCCAGATCTGTATCCCTCTAATCTTGCCCTGCCCCTGACAACTCAGCTCCCAACATCTCCTGTAGACCAGTCCATCCTTTTCAGGTAAGGGAAAACAGTATTCCCTAAAATAATCCCTCCAGCTTGATTGCTGGTCCTGGGGTCCCATCTGGGCTATCCTCCTCTAAATGATTACCTGCAGTTTCACTTTGCATATATGGGCACAGAAAATCATCACCTGCCACCTGTATGTTCACATCACTTCTGCAGCAGGCAGCAACCTTGTTTCTTCCCCCATGTTTGACTGCTGCTGTGAAACTCTGCAGGTGGTGTTTTTTTTAACATTTTTGGCCCATGACTGTGTACTCAGTCCTTCTCCCCTATCATCCTCTTCTCTGGTCCTCTAGTCTAACAAGGAATTGGCTTGTTGGCTTGCCGCAACAGGGACTCATAACATTTGTCAAGAGAAATAAAAAATCTCTTAACCAACTGCTATCATTATCACTCCAGCTTCCCACTGTTCTGTCTTTATATAATCACCCTCTTATATTTTCCTCCCAAATCCATTTGTGGAGACTTCCTACAGTGTCTTGCCTGGATCCTTGAATCACTGTCTTGTTGGTTGCCCCTCTTACAAGCTCCTGATACAAAATTAACAACATAAGGGTTATACAAGAAAAAATCTTCACCTGGATACTGCAGCCAACGATGTAAAATTGTAAATATCCAAAGAAAAAAATGTTGGTGGCACACAGCAGGTATGTTAGCAAAAGTATGTTTAATATAATAGAACACAGAGAAAGTAAGCACTTTCGCGGACAACTCCTGCTTCATCAGATTAACATTAAACAGGTTTAACAAAGCATTTTAAATAGACTCATAGATCACAATAAAAACAAGACATAAAAGCATGTGGAGTACAAATTAAAGTGCTAGCATACTACACAGTCACTTTTTGAGTATTTTACTGTTGAATTTCCAATGGTTCCCACCATTTATGGGTTACCAAAGATTCATAAACAACTTGCTAATCCCCTATACGCCCAGTTGTGTCCAGTAGGGGATGGGATACAGAGCCTCTCTCAATTTTTGTAGAGAATACCTTACATCCTATCTTGAGGGGATGCACAACTGTGTTAAAGGACACTAAGGATTTCCTTGTAGAGTTAGGTGTACACCTTGAAGCACTTGCAGATCCATGCTGGCTGGTTACATTAGACATAGAATCGCTTTTTACAACAATCCCAAATGTTTGGGGTATTGAAAGTGTTAGAGACCTTTTACATACAAAGGAGATGCAACCTAATAAGATTAGTTTCGTGTGGGCACTGCTTGAGATTATCCTCGAAAACAAAATTTTTATGTTCAGAGATGAATATTATATACAGAAGGTGGCGTGGCTACGGGTACCGCCTGTGCCAACAGCTACACCAACCTCTCTCTTGTTCAATGGGAGGTTAATCATGTGATTAACAATAATGAATTTGCTACCTCCATTGTCTGGTATAAACGTTTTGTGGATGATATCTTCCTTTTGTGGCATGATACAGAAGAGTGCCTTAAGGAATTTATTGGATACATCAACAATGTGACTACATTCCTTAAATTTACTCATAAATATTCTGACAGGGAGATAGAGTTTCTAGATGTCAAGGTTAGTAGAGATGCATTTAATTTAGTATCTACTACTTTGTATAAGAAACCCATCAAGAAGATTACTGTACTTCATAACTGCAGTATGCACCCTAAACATACTAGAGCAAATGTCCTGAAAGGGCAAATTTATTGTATTATGCATTTGCATAAAGATGATATTGCTTTACAATCAGCACTATTTGCGTTAAAACAAGAGTTTATGTCAAGAGGGTATAGAGAGCATGATATAGACACACAACTGGAACTAGCATGGAGAGAGAGAAGTGGTAGGTGCAAACCATATTATAATACGCAAGTTGGAGTATGTAGTAGTGATAACATCTATACAGGCCCTAAAAATACTACTGAGATGGGTGCACTTAGAATGTCACTCACATATGCTAGTAATATTAATATAGTGTGAGATATTATTAAGAATAACTGAGACATTCTTTCTAATGTTAAAGAGTTAAATGGAGCTATAGGACATGAACCTAGATTCACCTTTAGGAACAACAGGTCCTTGAAAAGACAGCTCTGCTACAAGATTGGCAATGTCCAACAATATAATCAATCCGACAGGTGAGGTACATACTGTTGTAGGAGGTATACAGCCTGTCAATATATACATGTGGGAGGCTGCTTTTTATATCCACACAAGGGGTTCATCTTTGAGTCTAATTTTTATGCTGATTGTCAAACGAAGAATGTGGTTTACTTTAGTTATTGCACAATCTGCTATGCTTTTTACATAGGAAAGACCAATTGTCCTTTGAAAGACAGAATACTGGAGCATATAAGGGATGTCAGGAATGCTAAGGAAAGCAGTGCACTTGCAATGCACATCAAAGAAGAAGGTCACACAATTGGTTTTAAGTTTTTTGCACTTAAAATAGTCCCTGTTAATAAAAGAGGAGGTAATTTGAATAGTCGTACAGAAGGTGTTGAGCAGGAATGTTTACTCAAATTCCAGGCGGATGTACCACCTGGACTTAATAATAAAGTATCCATAAAACTTTTTTAAGAGCATGATCACTGAAAGATTAATAGTTGTATGTAATGTGTATATATAATACATACCTTTTGGTAATATTTACTGTGCCTAGCCTCTCTATATGTATTTTTATACTTTTTATATGTACTGCATTTATTTGAACACACAGATTATATACTTATGAATATATTTGTGTATATATAATTTTAATACATGGATTTATGAAGGTATTATTAGTGTTTTAAATAGTTAGGATATTTGTATAGTTGTTGACTATTTCATTTTATAACATTAGCACCTGGTGTGCTATTACTTTAATTTGTACTCCACATGCTTTAATGTCTTGTTTGATCTATGAGTCTAATTAAAATGCTTTGTTAAACCTGTTTAATGTTAGTCTGATGATGCGGGAGTTGTCCGCGAAAGTGCTTACTTTCTCTGTGTTCTATTATATTAAACATACTTTTGCTAATGTACCTGCTGTGTGCCACCATTTTTTTTTTTGAACATAAGGGTTATGCTTAAAAAGACACTCTGTGCTTACCAGCAGCTCTGTTCAGACCCCTTACATTGCATTTAAGTCAATGACTCCCCCTCATCCGTACCTGCTTAATCTGCAACTGGGATCACTATCAAGAGGTGGCAAGACAACCCACATCCATCTTGAATAGGTCCGTTCACTTGCACAGGACAGTGTCCACGGCCTTCTACCCTTCCAGCACAACAGTTCATGGGCCAGCTATAGCACTACTGCCTGTATCTCATAGCAGACCAAGGAGAGGTGGAATGCAAATGACCTAATGCATACACATCAGGAGATGAAAGCTATATATATATATATATCAAACTGGAAATAAATAAATAATAAATAAATATATTTGTTTTTTGGAAGAAGGTTCTCTGTAACTCCAAGGATTCCAAGTGCCCTCTGCTGTGAGGCTAACATATATGCATACGTACTTTCATTAATACCATTGCAGGTAGTCTATTCAGAAGAACAAGGGAAAAAACATCCCCAAATGCACAATAACAGCCCAACTACACTGGAGTGGGACCTGGGCCTAGGACCACTCTACCTTTCCTTATAGTAGAAAGAGCTTAATGTATTTATCTATCTCAGCACATAAAAAACTACTGGGCGATTGCTTGGGATTGGCTGAGAAACCCAGGTGGGTAGCATAGCCCCTGACAAAGGAATGGTTTGCTGTTTCTTTTATTTATATTTTTATATTGTCAGAGTACAACTCTTAATTAAAGCCTTACACAACCCAAGTATCCCATGGTGGTTGTACTGCAGTTAACTGCAGTGCCTTCAAATGTATTTGATGAAAGTAAGGTTACCTGGCTTGTCTTTCCACTTATAACACCTTTATATGTCACCTTTATTATACAGCAATTTTCTTTTTTATGTTTTTATTTATTGCAAATGATGTTGACATCTCAACCACCTTTTCCTCTGTAACTGTGTGAGGTCAGCTCCCACCCACACTAACATTTTTCTATTTTGAAACTGCAACTATCATCCAATCACCTACTCAACAAAAAATCATAAAATTATAACACTTTAGGCACACTGTCCTCATATAATTCTCGTCAATGAATGATAGCAATCCAAAATTAGGCACCAGAAATCAGCAGTTCCAACACACAAGTGATTTAATGTTCAAACACAGCAAAAGGAATACACATCCACAAATAACATAAACTCTGATAAAAAAAAAAAAACACTTCCCCTTACGTTTTCATCTCATAGAACTTCATCAGATGTGCAAAAACCTCATAGTTACCTAGTTAAATAACTTTTCCTGTTTGAATAAACCAATGAAATCAGTAATTCAATTAGTTACCAAGATACATACAGAAAGAGTGGATTCTAAACTGCATGTGACAGTCTTACTAGTCTAGCACCACCTGGTGGACAAATAATAAAACACATGAGCATGTATATAAAATCAAGAATTCACTTAAATAAATGTTGTGTCTTTCGGATTATCCCGGTTAGGGGTCACCACAGCGGAACTCCGGTCTGCTAATGTTTGGTAGTGGATTTTTACATGCCGAGTTACCAGCCCTGACGCACAACCTTCAATGAAGGCACGCTCATTCACGCATGCCTCCACACAGAAGACACTCTAGCTGAGAATCGAATCGGACAACGTCTTGCTGTGAGGCGACAACGCTACCGCAGCACAACTACTGCAGGACCCAATTCACTTAAATAAATAAACCAGGATAAAATAACATGAATATACATAAAAATGTAAAAGAAAATGTAAAATTTCCACAATTTTGCAGACCTGAGCTTCAGTACAGGTTTTATAGACACCATATCATTAAGTCCTGAATTGTTGCAAGCATCCAGGACTAATTGCCAATATAGCTCCTGCATTCGAGACTGGTGTCCCATGGCCCACCCCTGGGGTCTATAGGGATCACCTCTATCACGAAAAATTGATACTCTGCTTTTGGACATGCCTGAAGATGTTTGTGCAGGGCGTTATTATCATTTTTCTTCCTTAAATCATAAAGGTGTTCATACATTCTTTGTTTTAACCTCCTTTCTGTCTTACCCACATAGACGAAGTCACATGCCCCAACACAAAACAATATATACCACACCCTGTGGTTTTACAATATGCATACCCTCTAGTAGTTATATACTTGTTTCTACATTTTAAATATAACATGTCCCCAGTCCGTATATACTTACATTGGGTACATCTTTCACATTTGTGTGCACCTTTTTTGTTACTAATGAGAGTTCCGAAATTGTTATAATGGGAACCTCCTTCCAAAATATTTTTGATATTTCATCCTTTTTTGTACACACATTTAAGTGGCTTGTCAAATATACAATTTAAATCTGATAAGGCTGCATATTTTTTCCACTCCTTGTCTATAACTTGTTTGACCAAATTTGTTTCACCATCATATGTGATAGTCAAAGTAGATTGGTAAGATGCCCCTTCTATCTTCGTACCTAGCCTTGCATAATCAGAGGGGTGATTTTTACCCAAAATAGGGGCAAACCTAGACTCTCTACCATCCATTACTTCTGTTAATGCATCATTCAAAAGTGTGGGAGGGTATCCTCTGGCTTTGAACATTTCTACTATAAAATCACATTCTCTTTTAAAATCCTGGTCATTCTGCTAGCCGGACCAGTTGACCTTTTATTACCTCTCTTTTTTGGTGTGGGGGGTGGGCACTCGCATAGTGAAGATAAGAATTTGAGAATGTCTGCTTTCTATGTATTTTAGATTTGAAACCATTGTCCACCCTTTGAATGTTAACATCAAGGTAATTTAACTCACTATTGTTAATGTGATATCTAAATTTTAGGAACTTAGTAGTCTTAGAAATGTATTCAAGGAATTCGAAAAAATGATTATCAGTACCAGTCCAAAAAATATAGATGTCATCTAAAAAACGCCCATACAGGTTCCAATACTGCTTAAATTCAGATGTGAACACATATTTGTTTTCCCAATATAGGAGAATATTGGAGTAGGTAGGGGCGCAGTGTGCCCCCATTGCTACGCCCTTCAATTGTTTATAGTATTCTCCCTGAAAGAAAATAAAATTATTCTTAAGGACTAGGTTCATTAAAATTAGACAAGTGCGAAATACACCAAAGGGAATATCCCCACAATCGGCCATGAATTCCTCAAACCAAGCAAGCCCCACATCATGTGGAATACATGAGAACAAATCAACTACATCAAGTGTAATGAAAGTACTTGTGTTGGATTGTTGTTCATTGCTTATGCATCTTAAAAAATCTCATGAATCCTTGAGAATATTCTCATTTGTGAAAACTGTGTTTTTTAGATTATAATCTATATATTTTGCCAAAGGTGCAGTTACTGATCCTTCCACAGAGACAATAGGCCTAAGCGGTGGGTCAGTAATACTTTTGTGGACCTTGGGCATGCCAAAGATAGAGGGTACTCTGGGTTTGTCGACATGTAAAATGCTATAAGTCTCAATGTCTATGAGCCCCTCTATCACTAGATCATTTAGACACATGGAAATCTTTTTATAGGCAATGTTGACTTTGTTTAAGGAAACTCTAGCATATGTCTCTTCATCACTGAGCAAGTCAAAGATTTTGCATTCATAGCTGATATGATCCATTAAAACAACCCCTCCACCCTTGTCAGGTTTCATGGTTCTAAGGTTTTTGTTTTCCTTAAAATCATATAGAATATTCTTCTCCTCAGTAGTTACATTTGGGGTCACTCTGTTGTATTTCAACTTTTCCCTTAATTCTTTTTCCACCACCAGTTCAAAATTTCTAAGCTAGGGGTGCAGTAGGGGGTTGAAAGTGTTTTTCTTCACTAGTCTATTGTGAATATTCTTTTTCTCCTGTCCATTAAAAAATAATTCTAGATTTTTTTGTCTAATAAATAATTTAAAATCAACTAATAAATTCACCAAATTGGTTTTTACCCTGGGTATAAAAGTGAATCCTTTCGAAAATAAATTAAAATGCCCTTTGGTGATGACAGTGCTGGTGTAGTTAAATATGTTAAAACCATTGTAGCTAAATAAGCAACCATCTTGTGTAATTTCATCTTGAGAATCTATCTCCTGTTTATGTTATTTGTGGATGTGTGTTCCTTTTGCTGTGTTTGAACATTAAATCACTTGTGTGTTGGAACTGCTGGTCTCCGGTGCCTACTTTTGGATTACTAGTTACATTTTGGGCAATTTTACCACATCTTTGATGAATGACAGCAACCTGCATAGTTACCTCATAAACTTCAAGTCTCTTACAAGAGAGAAAAAATAACCACCCTCCCATTAACAGTGATAATTATGTGCACAACCAAGTGTGGGTAGGAATCCACAGAAATTATCACAAGCAATCTGAAAAGTAAACCAACATTAAAAAGGAAACATCCATCCTTGGTGATGTAAACATCAGCTGGGCCACCATCTCCTCACAATCTCCGAGCCAAACAATTAATCTCTTTAACTTCTCGCAGCTAATAAACTATCCTACTAGACCCAGTAAAGATGGCTCCTCTGGCACTACACTCGATTGGATCTTTAGCAACTCATCCCAAACTAATCTGAAACAGCGGGATTGTCCCTGATCCCCTTAGTGACCGCTTACCAGCCTGTACCCTCCGGTGTGTCTCTTCTGTCCAAATACAATGTCAGAACATTCAAACTGGTAATCACACCAAGTTCAATTCACAGACATTCTCTGACTGCCTGAAATAAATGAATTGGGGCCCCTAAAGACTCTGCCTCTGGAAAGTGCAACTAATTACTTCAACAAAACCTTCCTAGACTTACTAAACAGCCTAGCCCACCTTAGAACAAAAAGAATAAAAGCAAAAACTATTCCCTGGCTATCTAAATAAACCAGAAAACTAATGCACCTCAGAACCAAATTTTGGAAGCAATACCAAAAAACTAAGTTAACAAACTCTCCAATCAAATTCAAACAACTCTGCAACTCAGTGAAGAAACTAATAACTAAAAACCGTAAGACTTATTACTCCAAACTCCAATCAGAACATAATTCTAACCCCAAAAAGTTCTGGAATTACATTTCCTCCCTTCTAAACCCTGGTAGAAAAGACAATCCATGCCCTAACCTAAACTCCCCAGACCATGAAACTGCACCTAATTTTAACACCTTTTTTGTTGACTGCATAGCCAAATTAACTGCAAACTTTCCCATCTTGTCTCTCTGTCATAGTCCCCCATCCACTGATTTTCCCTCTAACACTCAACTTTCAGTCTTAAACCTATCCCCATCAGCAGCATAAAAAAAACTCCTCCTTAAACTAAAGCCTTGCTCCTATACTTCTGATAATCTGCCTCCATCCTTCCTTAAGTTGGCTGCAGACAGCATTGTCCTCCCCATTTCCATTCTTATCAACAGGTCCATCCAAGAAGCCTGTGTTGCTTCACTCTGGAAGAAAGCTTTTTGTCACCCCCCCCCTCCACATAGGCGGCAATAACACAGACACTACTAATGTCTGTCCTATAGTTATTCTCTCACCTCTTTCTAAAATCTGTGAAAAGTGCATTCATCACCAACTCTTGCCATACCTAACACACAATCATCTTCTTATCCCAACACAATATGATTTCAGGCCTGGCCACAGCACTACCACTTCTGTCCTTCCTTGACACCATTAATCATGCTCGTGACTCTGGGAAAATCATATCCACCCTTTACTTAGATCTCTCCAAAACTTTTGACACTGTCTCACATCCTCTACTATTATCTCAACTTTCCTCCCTCAATTTCTCTCCTTCCTACATAACCTGGTTTACAAGCTATCTCTCCAATAGATGACAAGTTGTTAAAAAATTCCACTTCATCCTCTCAACAATCCCTCCGGCGTCCCCCAAGGCTCTTTTCACAGCCCCTTACTTTTCAATATTTTCATTAATAACTTTAACAAATCCATAGATAATGCTACACTGATCCAGTATGCTGATGATTCCACAATCATCTGTACAGCAAACTCTCCCTCCGAACTCCTTCAAAAAAACCAAACAGCCTTCTCCAATACTGAAACTTGGATGCTAAACAATGATCTCGTTCTCAATGCTAACAAAACAAAATTCATGATATTCTTTCCTTTGAGAAAGTTCACCATAGGCAAAAGCTCCTTTAAAATAAAAAGCCACAATAACACTCTACTCGGAGTCACCCGTGATTAACATTTAAAATTCGATAGCCACATCCAAAATAATATAAAAAAACACCAAAAACTAGGTCTGCTGTACAGACTAAATCACTATCTAACCGCTTCTACCAGACGTACTCTAGCCTCCCCCTACCTGCTCCCCTCTCTTACGTATGGTGCCCCTCTACTTACTCATCTCCAGCTTAGCCTAAAAAACAAACTGGATGCCTGCTATAACAAAGTCTGTAAATTTGCTACATGGTCCAAATACTCTACCCATCACTGCCTTTCATCCACTACCTAAACTGGCTTGACCTTAATAATTTCCTGAAGTTCATACAACCAACCACTGCTCACAATCTCATATTCCAACCTTCCATCTGCCCCTCTCTTCCATCTGTCTTAACCCTTTACCTCCCCAGTCGTGCTCTTAGATTTGAAAACCAAAACCTCCTTAAAATCTATAAACCACTTCGCCCACCTGGCCAATTACTTCTATCACACTCCTTAGCTAAACTATGGAATTCTCTCCCCCTCTCCCTCCACTGTACTCATAACCACTTTAATTTCAAATCTGTACCCCATTCTTAACTTACCTGAAACTAGTACTGTTACTGCTCCCTTTCCACCTAAATTACACTGTTGTCTTTTTCAAACCTCCCTTCAACCTCATCTACTATCACCTCTGATCACTAACATTATTGTTAGAACAAACACTAAATTATGACTTGTACTTTTAATTATATTATCTGTAGTACTTTTGACTTTATCTACATTTTAACATTTGTGTTTTTTAAACGTATACTTCCTGATTTTGTACTTATATTTTAAATTGTATATTTATGCTTTTGTATACTATATATTCCATACTTTAGTTATGTTATATTCTGTTTATTTGTTTTTGGAGCTTTTCTCCCTGGGCCTCCACTGAAAATGGGCTCTGCGTGGCCCAGTAGACTTCCCCAGTCATTAAAAACTGGAAATAAATAAATAAATAAATGTCGAGCTACTTGCATAATCTGCCTGGTACATAACCACCATACCATGAGTTGAGATAAAACCAAACTGCATATTTCTTTTGTTTTTCTCTAATTGCCAGTATAAGCTCTCATGACTACACCCCTGAACAAATCAAGTACATCTGCATTACAAATCTTTGCTCTATAATGTAGTACTGAACATGTGAACCAGGCTGCAAATGTCAGTTTTGACTCTCTTAGGCCTTTCTCTTTGCACATTATTAATATTTATATATAAATAAATCCACCCTCCCCTGTTCCCAAAAACCTGGCCACACGCATACCACTGGCTGGCTGGAAGAGACCCTTTTAAACAACAGTAGTAAGGCAGCTGAAACAGTGCAGAGTTTCTACATAATTCAGATTCTCATCTCCTTCTATCAGCATGCCACCACACCCAGACTATGCAGCCATATAGTAAGGATTTAAGGAAAACAGGTTGTTAATGCATCCTTCTAATTCTTCCTAATGAAATAAAGGTAATACCTGTAATGAAATGCAGTCATGCAACAACCCATTCAAATCCTCTTTCTGTCTTCCTTTTTTTTGGCACATCAACCTCCCCCCAAGCCTGTCTGAAAATGAACAACCAGACCAGAATGACCATTGTTGACTCCTTACATGTAATACACATTGCCACCCCTCTGCTTTTCTGCTTTCCCCTTCCTTCTCTCTCTCTCTTTTTTTTATGTATCCCCCTCCTGGCTTATACTGATGATACCACAGGAATACCTTGCAGTCATTCTCCTGTACTTTCCCATAATGCAACTTGATGTGGCTAACCAGCTGCACTCTGGAGGTACATAAATCTTGATGCGTATCTCTCTTCCCATCCTTCTGTGTGTATTAATATGTTATATTTTTTAAAGTGCACTCAGTCATACATACCTTTCCCAGTCACATTTCTCACTGGTTGTACCATCTGCTCATCCACTTCTTGCAATGTCATATCAAAAGATGACTTAATATTTGTGGTGGTTTCCTTATATTTATGTTCATACTGGTCTCCAGAACATTTGTGTACCACATGACATGTTAATAGCTGTGGCTAACTTACTAACCTAAATGCATTACATCCATATTGCACAATGAGGGACCGCATAGTTTTAATCTGGTTAAAATATTCATGTGTGAAGTGTTGCAATTCTGAGTGCAAAATTTGAGTATTAGGTGAGATTTATAATTCTTTACGATACCAGTCTGTGTTTTGCAGTGAGGCTGTTTATTAGATGTGTTAATAGTGAACTTATATGACTATATTTCGTAGCAAGTGACATTTCTGTATGAAGTAATGATTTATTTCACCAGTCTAGATTAATGGTGGTTTGTAATTGTTGCTCTTCAAGTCTGGTTAAGGACATTTTGTTGATGTACTGTTGCTGAGGTTAGTGTTAAAGTGTAACTGAAAGCATCCAGCCAGCTTCAGGTTTGGTGTCTGAAACTTAATTAAAGTGGCTATATATATATATATATATATATATATATATATATATATATATATATATAGAATATATATCTATATAATGTCATGGATCACAGGTACAAAAGTAATATTTATGTGGTTGAACAAGTTTTTGCACACTACCGTATATACTCATGGACAAAGTTGAATAACTTATGGAAAACATTGGCCTAAAATAATACATTTCACTTATGTAGGGGTACTGTGTTTAGTAAGTAAAGAATGTATTGTACTGCCAGTAAAATAAATATAACTGTAAAAGAAAAAAAATCCCTGCCCCCTGCACCAAACACCCCCCACCACCACTACCACCGCCACAGGACTGCATGGCTGTTAAACTGGTGTTAATAATAGTTAATCTTGTATACTTGGGGGGGGAGGTGGTACAACTGCCACCTTGTTGCATATGGGCATTCTTCTCTCACTTTCAGTCATTCAAAGCCACTCCCAAACCTGTGTGAAAATGAGGGGGAGTGTTTAAAATAAGTTATACCTTGTATATTGTTCCATGGAAACAGCAGTTTCACATTAAAGTATTTCATGGTTCACATAAATCACAGTAATCCTGCAAATGCACACTAGTCCTGCAAAGATCTAGGACATGGCCTAAGGCCAGCCATGGCCATTAGAAATAATATCTGTACTCACAGCTCTCACAAAGGTCCACCTGCATACTAAGGCACTGAAGAAAATATGATCTCAAAATGCAGAAATGCAGATGAAAAGTAGCTGTTGGGCTGAGTAATGCTGAATTGTCTACTTTATTACTTGTCTCTTAGGACCATAAATCCCTTTCATGTGGTAATGAAATTGGGTTACAAATAGATTTTATGGCAGGAAAGGCATTGTATTTTGACATACAGTAACAAGTGCTGCTGTTGCAACCAACTAACTGGAAAAATATTTCATACAATCCTGTGGAACTGATACTGAAAGAGTGTCTACATTAGCGGCTTAGCTCTATTACTAAGACTGAAAACAGCAACTATGCAGGTGAAATACTTCATATAAGCTTGGGGTGATGAATTTTTATTGGATTGTCAGCCGTTTAATTTACAGTGTTTCCAAATCATATAAAACAATCTCCACTGGTTCGTGTCAGTATTACAGTTCATAAACATTACCAGAGCTTTTAACTCCCTCTGTAACAAAAATAACTGCATTTGCTATTCAAGCAGTTTTGAATCTTACAAAAATCTGTTTAGTATGATTTAAATTTAAGAAGTGTGTTTCGGTACTAAATTTGTGAATGCACCATAGAGCTAATTCAATATGTTACATTTACAAATTAAACATGACTTCAAATAGCATGTCTTGCAGCAATGTGTCCCCAACAGTTATCAGGATCATATGAAGGTTTTTTTTTCCTGATGGTTATATGCAGGCAGCCTTAAAATGGAAGTGGAAACTACCTGTAAAAATCATATGCACATCAAGTGAGTAGTATTAAGTAACTGTAACACACTCTATGCACAAGCACTGCTAAATGGACCACTAGTAGGTGACTATAACACACTGTATGCAAATTTACAGCTTAAGAAGCCAATAGTAAGCAACTGTGCCACACTATATGCACAAGCACTGCTGAATGGACCACTAGTACCTGACTGTAACACACTCTATGCAAATGCACAGCTCAAGGAATCAACAGTAGGCAACTGCACCATACTGTATGTACATGCGCAGCTAAAGGAAATACTAGTAGGTGACTGTACCACACTGTATGTGTATGCTCAGCTCAAGGAGTCAATAGTAAGCAGCTGTACTGCACTGTATGTACAGGTATATCTAAAGAGTCCACTACTGGGTGACTGTACAACACTGTATGTACAAGCACAGCTGAAGAACAAATAACAGCTAACTATACCACACTGTATGCACATGCACAGCTCCATTAACCAATAGTATTAAGGAACTTCACCATATTATATGTGCATGCACAGGTCAAGGGGCACAGCATGCAAATACACAGATGAAGTGACCAAATGTGGGAGAGTAAACAAATATTGGGTGGAGCGGCCTTTCTAATACTAACCCAGGTTACTTACATCCAGGTTTAGTTAGCTGGCTGACGGATGCACGAGTGCTATAACTGAGTCCTTTACTAGTATCCCTATTTTGTTTGCTTAAACCCATCCAAAACAAATCCACATCTGTTGTACAGACTCCATATTTGCTATGATTCCACTCACCAAAGGATGTTAGTGCAGGAGATGTCTGCAATACTACACAGTGGCTCAGAAGGTAAAGGTCAGAGTTGCTACTGGGTAGTGATGGACATGAGAAAATATGGCCTGTTCTAAGGTCTTTCATTTTGAGGGAAAGAGTTTTTAAATTCTAAAAAGGTCCTGGTTGTTGAGTTACTGGTGCATCTAGTACAACTTGTGTTATGCCATTGTGAATCTGGCCATTGGGTATTATCTAGACCTTCTGAGGTTTTTTTTTTTTTGCCCTAATGAAGAGACTCACTAAAACATTAAACTGCCCCTTACATGCTTGGCATCTACTGAACTGAAAAAGGAAGGTTCTCAAGTGAAAAGTTCAAAGTTACAGTTTAAAATTATACTTTGTGTATAGTCACATTGGTGGTCATAAATGATAGCAAAAACAAACAGATTTGTTCTGGCAGCGAGCAGACTCATTAACAGTTTACAGATACATTTCATTATGATAATAGGTATGTATGATAAGCACAGAGTAATATCCTTTTTGAAATTTCAGTATCTTTGTAGCTAGTACTGCTTGTATGACCTCAGAGCATGATTTATTTTAAATATGCTATTGGGGCCTTCAGGTGGTAACGGAAGTTTCTCTGCTTGAAATAACTAATTTAGTTCTATATGTAGTAGCCATACGGACCAGGGAATTTCAGAGGTTTTTTTTTGTTTTTTTGTTTTTTTACTTTTGCTGGTTTAAACTCATTCAGGAAGAATTATAAGGATAATTATTTAGTTTGATCTTCTGGCAGTTTCTGAGGCTGAGAGAAGAAACATTGCAGCTTGCATTGTGATTTGGCTCAACTTGAATGGCTATCTATGCATAACGTAGTATAATAGTTACTAAAATAGTTTACATTGTCACTTAAATCAGTATCTTATTAATTACTTCTGTTTTGAAAAATACATTGTCTCCAAGCTTTACTGAAGTATTAACTTTTCCAAGGCCATGACAGTTTCATCCTCCATACAGTTTGTATGCTTTTACTGCTCTATACTGATTCAAATTCATCCTCTTGTTCATCCTTTTGTATTTCATTATGGGACTGTTACGAACATTGAAATAAGGCTGTATTTATTCTAAGGGAAGATTATTTGAATGCATTTGCTGGGAAGCTTTGAGTCAACTATATCATGTATTCAAGTACTCTAGAAGTGAAGTCCTGCAGTTATGTTAAAATACTAACATTATTTCCCTTTTGAAGTCTGTATACAGTTAGTAGCGACAGCACTTGTAACTTGTTACAGGTCCATCACAGCAAAAATTAGCATCACTATTCTTCCAAAAGGAGATTTGAAAATACAAATTTATCATTTTGTGAAACAGATACTGAGTACTCAATGAGGGACAGTTTCTGTTCTATTTCTGTTGTTGTTAATAAAGTCTTACATTACATTTATTCTCCATTTGTCATGCCATTAGTTGATAGTGAGATAAATGAAAAAAAAAGATTTTTCTGCAGTAGTTGTATCTGTAATAGTTTTATCTTTTTAGGAAGTCTGCATACCAAGAGCTGTTTAAGGTGGCTAAGAATAGGTAGCTGTAATTCTAAATTCGATTTTTGAGAGAATCAAATGATTATAAGAGAAAAATCTGTCTCTGCAGTGTGAAGGTTTTTGCCCTGGCCAAATATCCCAGATAAGAAGGATTTGATTAGCAGCCCAACCACTGAAGTAGCCAGTCAGGGAGGGATAGGAGTGACCAGGCTATGTTAGCTCACCTATTGCATGGGGAGTATTTTCATGGAGTTCTGCCACAAGAACTCTACCTGAGAGAAAGCCACGTACTACATGTTTTACATTTGCGAATTCAAGGAAGGGAGAGTCTGTTGAAAGGTATGCAAGTACTCTAGCTGGGAATTATGTGTGGTGGAAGCATCCTCTTGCACAGAGACCAGTGTACCAAGCAGGAAACTACAGTTTCTTACTAATGGAGGTTGTTATGAGTACAAACAAATAAAATAAAATTTCTTAATCCATGTTGGAAGACAGCCACGATTCCTGATTCTTGCTTCCTTCTCTATATGTGTTCAGACAACAAGAATCTGGAAGAATGAACAGGTCTGTAGGAATTGGGGCTATGATGATCACTGGGTGGATTGTGGCCAAAAATATGAAAAAGGTAATAGGGGAATAGCTCTTAGCTCTTATAACACAAATGACTTTAAGGGCAAAAATATTTTTCAAGACACGGCTGCAAAAATTTAAAATAAAACAATACGCATAAAAAATAAAATAAAAAGTAAAACAAAAACATAAAAAAAAACAAGCAATAAAGTCTTCAACAGGACTGTTCATATATCTGGAATACAGTGACTAAGAAGCACATCAGAGAGTGAATAGGAGTACTTTGTTTTATGTCATAGAATTGTAATAGGCCTCATATTAATAAAGATTTAGTGGCAAAAATAAAGCAGACATTTATTTTTCTCAGCCTACAAGTCTTATTGGTAGCACGGGTTTTTTGCTGCTATTTGTTTTCTCCCAGTCTATGCCTCTAATGACTGGAGTTTGATTAGCAGATGTAGTGCCAAGGTGCATCCAGGAGGGGTGGGACTGAGGGGGCCCTATAATAATGTACTCAGTGTCTGAGCAGTGTGAATGGTTAGGAATAGCCACATTCCTTTTCTTCACCACATCTGTTGTAGGGAAATTTTAGACCCTGTAGTAAAACATTATTCCGCTATGATTTTTATGAATACTGGGCTTTTTTTCTCAGATGTGTATTTAACTGACATATGCTAATTATTTGAATGTGTTCATGATACATAGAGATGTTTCCACCAAAACTATTCTGTAAATAAGTGCAAATGGGATGAAAAATAGTTGAATTGTTCATTAAAATACTGGTAATACTTTTTTTTCATGTATTTCTATGTTTAATATCATAAAGTTTTTGTAATAACACAATATGACTTTCCTCACTTTTATGACATCCTATTGTTTTTTTCAAAATTGGTACATCCTGGAGAAGAGGATTTACTTTTTCAAGTCTTGAATGGGGAACCACAATGCCTTGAAAATGACAACTTATAAATCAGCATATAGGCTACACCCTTTTTTTATCTTTATTTTCTAAAAGTGCATCACTGGTATAGTGAAAGAAAGTGTGGCTGTACAAAATATTTTCCCTCAAGTAAGCAAATGTTCAAATTATAAATTTTATCTGAAAAGTTACTGTTTATACAACAAAACCATGCTAAACAGTATGTAACCTGTGCACCAACTTAAGTTGCATTGATATATGCGTTTATAAGAATGTTAATTCACAGATCTAAAGTTCTAATGTAAGAAAAAAAGTAACACAAGGAAAGTACCTAAATATACTAAACATTGCCAAGGCAGGCTGTATATCTTTGTGAAAACAAGAAACAAGTTTCTTAGGGAAATAACTACTTTAAATGAAGTGAATATCTGCTGGCCAGTAAAGTTACAAATGAGATTTATAGTTATACTCACAGGCAAGGGAGCAGGAGTGGACAACTCAGGTGCTTAATGGTAAATTACTCTCCTTGGACATCATTACTCAGTAGAGGATTGCAGTGAATCAGTTAATTAACTAGGTTGTTCTTATGAGACTGATTGGTATCAGTTTTATTTTTCCATCTACAGTAACAGTCTTAATGAATCATAACAAGTTCAGAATGAAAACAACAGGGAATTGAAGTACAAAGGAAACAACTCCATTGAACCATTTTTTCTGTGTTTTTAATCAGTTTAAATGTATATAATTTAGACTGATGTATAAAATATGAACCAAAATAACTCTGTCAAGTGAACTTGGTATCAGCACTTTTTGCACCTTTTTCTATAAAGGAACATAAGTATTTCTGGATATGCTTGGTATGAAGAGTTTATTTCTTGGTGGAACGGTCTACACTGCCTTACCAATAAAGTTAGTTATCCAGTGTATCAAATGAGTACTGTCATTATGTATGAACTCATCACGTCTTACTGCATATGTAAATTATATGGAACTTATTTTTACTGTTGAGATTGTCACTGTTAAGAATTTGATTAGCTGAAATTCTATAAATATTTAACTGAATTGGAACTTTTCTCCCTGGGCTTGTACTGAATACAGGCTACAATCTAGTTGGGCAACCAGTCAACAGACCTAAATAATAAAGGAGATGAAAAAATAGCAAAGTTCCAGATCACTGTAAACACATTAACTTGGCATTATCATCTGGGCAATGCACAGCAGTGTTTTTTTTTTAACTTGGTCTGAGTTCATGGGTGCCACACTAGAACACCTCCTCTCTCTGTTTATAAATCTGACTATTGAGGGTGGTCTAAACTTCAAAATAATCTGAGGTATAAAAGGAAGAGATGTGTGGGAGAATCAACGTCCCAAGCAATTTTTATATTCACCAGTGAGAGGTAAGAAAGATTTTATGCTCTGTGTTCCCTGTGAAAGAAAACAGTGACTAAGCACTAAGCTAAAGATCAGAAAGGCGAACCTAACAAGGTACTGCTGGCATATGCACATTAATTTCACAGCCCAACTTCATTCAGTGGCATGCTTCATTACACAGGTTAAACAAATGCAATCTGCACAAATTCATGTGTCACGTCATCTGACTTACTCCTTCGTGAATATGATGTACCAATGTAAAAGAAGCATGGCATTTGATAGAAATGCCAAAATGCAGAAATCACAAAATATTGAAATGAAATGTGCCCTTTCCCCACTGTTGTGTGATCTCAGATTCAGTCTATATAAATAGCAGGCAGTGAGGAGTGCATGGGGGGCTTGCCCCCTGAATTAAATAGGTTGTCAATATTTTGTGGTTTCGACATTTTGGCATTTCAACATTTTGGTGTTTCCTCAAAGTGTCATGCTTCTGTAGTGTACTTTAAGCCAGGCAGTCACCTGAGGATTACAGCTAGCTCTACTCTAAAACAGCATTGTACAAATTAACTCCGACTGGAAAGTACTACTAAATAAAACAGGAACTCTCTGGATACTTTGTCACATAAAACCACTTAGAAAAAACAGAAGCAAAACTAGTATTTCAGATACAAGCTCTTTCTTAGATTCACAGAACCAAGTAGCAAACATATATAGTAAAACAATACTTTGTCAAGATAACCAATGACATATATGGCAGAAAATATGAGGCATTACTGATTCGGAAAGCCACTTATGTCAGATGTCAACCAGGGTAAGTGCGCCTCAGTTGCACAGGTTTCCATACATATATATATATATATATATATATATATATATATATGTGTGTGTGTGTGTGTGTGTGTGTGTGTGTGTGTGTGTGTGTGTGTGTGTGTCTGTGTGTGTGTGTCTGTACTTTGGCCATCTAATTTTCTAACTTCAGATTGTCAGTTTAGGATTATCTCTGCTATATAAGCTTAAACAGTCCTTCACATATGAGCTTTATTTATAGTTGACTTCCCTCATTGTTCTGTTAATCAATAGCTTCTGAATTTGCTGACTGCTTCATTATTAGCTACTTAACAATAGTCTAAGCTCATTCTGGATATATGTTTGTGTTAAATGAGTGACCTTATTTATTTATTTAACATTTGTTTACCGGGAAAGTCTGACTTGGAACAAAGGCAATTTTCAGCAGAGGCCCAGGGAGAAACGCTCCAGGTGCATGTCTTTGTAACATGGGAGGAAACCAGAGTAACCAGAGGAAACCCATACAAACACAGTGAGGACATGCAAAGGTACCCCAGGTGACAATCGAACCTGAGAACCTCTTGCTGTGAGGTGACAACACTATCACTGTGCCATCCTTATGGTTTTGTACTGTATTATGCTTGTCATATTTATTGGCTATACCCACTGTGCTGTTCAGCTGCTCTAACTACTTATTACATAAATACATAGTATTTGTTTTTGAGCTTGGATTGTATCTTTTTGGCTCAGCTCATGTATGAAAAGAGTCCTTGGACCATTCTCCTATCTGATTACCAACCTAAATAGATAAATAAAAATAAAAGAAAAACTAAGTGACATTTGAAATCTGTGAATCCCTGAATGGATAGGGGATATGACAGGGGTACTAATGATTTCATTTGACAGCTCCAAGCTATGTAAAGAATTTTACCAGCTTCCTTAATTGTTCTATCACCTAACTATATGACTCCTGTCTCCTAAACCTGATAGACTTCTTTGAAGCAATCACCAAAGCCATACACGAGGGTAAGGTGGTTCACACCACCTATCTAGATCTCGCCAAGACGTTTGACACCATCCCCCACTCTGGAATTAAAGATAAACTCACCAAGCTAGGTATAAATCCCTATGTCACAAGATGGGTTGCCAAGTGGCTCTCTGACAGAACCCACATTGTGAAAGTAGCAGACTCCAAATCCGATTTCAGACCAGTGACAAGTGGAGTACCACAGGGTTCAGTCCTGGGTCCTCTCCTGTTTGATATCTACTTTTCTGAAGTACATGCCAACACAGAAGGTCTTTGGCTAATGAAATTCGCAGATGACTGCAAACTAGGAGCCATAATCAAAACTCCTAACAATGTGGACATCCTACAAAAGGGCCTCACTGAGACAGATGCCTGGTGTCAAAGCCATGGCCTCAAGCTCAATGCCAAAAAGTGCATCATCATCCCCTTTGGTAAAAACTCTGTACCCATGAGCTACCACATAGGTGGTAGTCTACTTAACACCAAAAGTGTGATAAGAGACCTTGGGACACAGATGGATAGTAGTCTCTCATTTGATAATCACATTGCTACAATAGTCAGGAAATCCTTCTAAGTGGCACACCTCATCACAAAAGGTTTCTCATCCAGGAAAAAGGAGTTCATTGTTCCCCTCTGCTCGTCACTCATTAGACCCATTATAGAGTACAACGCCCCTTTTGGTATGTACCTCACAAGACATCTACAACAACTAGAAAGGCTGCAGAAATACCTCACAAAGAGGATTACCAGCCTCAAACAGATGCCCTACGCAGACCATCTCAAAAAACTCCAGCTTTACTCCATCTCATATCACCTACTCAGGGGTGATCTCTGCCTAACATACAAAGCTATGTCAAACTGAGAGCTGTTGGACATGCTCCACTTAAAGAAATCCCAATCCCTCCGAGCTACATGCTCTAGGGACCTAAACCTTGTCACCACAATAAACAGAATATGCTGGAGGGATAGATTCCTGTCCAGAGACTTCCCATACTCTGGAACAAACTACCTATCTATATCAAACAAAGCTCCTCATTAGCACTCTTCAAGAAAAACTTGATGATTGGATGGGTAATAGGAAATTCACCCCAGGGATCACCTCTGTGGCTCTGCTCGACAGGGGCACAGGAAAATAATTTTCTTGGGTGGCGAAAGCCAGGGTACCTTTTTGGCTAGGCTTATAGAGGCCCTAGGGCTAATAGCCTAGTACCTACCTACCTATGACAAGTTTGTTTCCCTTTATGCCTGTTGGCAAGTATTAGTGTCGTGTGAGAAACAATCTCACTCAGGCAAAATGATATTTCTGCACCCTCAGTTAAAGGGCCATTTCAACACTTGTAAATCTCATTATGAAACTTCATAGCTCTTTGACCTGAAACCTCATTTACTCGCATCCACCAAGAGTGCCACAGCAAAGTGCTGGTCACTTTATTTTGCCTCCACGTACCAGTTCCTTGAGTGTTTGATATTACTGTCTGAACTCACACCACCTTGTTTCCACTCATGCCTGATCTTGCTCTATCACAGTGCTGGCAAGCAACGTTATGCCTGATGTCCTACAGGGAGTGTGCCCCAGACAGCTTATGTTTTAACCCCACACAGGAAGGAAAATCATGAAAAAAAGATGGCAACAATTGCAGATGGTGGAATCATGCCTGCAAGTGAGGCTGGAAGCTGTTGTGTTTGAATTAGGCTTAGTGTGCACAGCATAATGTTAAACAGCATCAGTGTATCAGCAAGTTACACACTCATATTTAATGTCAGGACTATCAGAAGGCCCTAGGTTCTGTCCTTAAACTGTATGTTTAGATTAATATTCCCGAAATGGCCTGCAATACCACATTTTTGAGGGTGCTGCATACCTGACATGTAATACTTCACTTGAGATGTTAATCTGAATCCCCTCTCCTTGAGTTGGCAGTAGCTTACATGGATATTAAAATCTGTGACACCTATCAACGTGTCTTTAAACCTAGAGGTAATAAAAATAATTGAAGTTCAATAAATTTTGTTTATCAGGAGAGATCATTGACAGACAGCTCATTGTGCATGTTTTAAAGGCATTGATCAGATGGGGATGGCTTTTACAGGAACGTAAATAACAGTTAAGAATAGGATAGATTCAACAGTGCAGCACCCTGTTTAATGGAAGAGTAACTTTCCAACATACAGAAATACACCTAATCAATAAGCTATCAGCAACAGACTAACAAAATATTTTAACAATCTTTTCTTTTGAGCTTCATTCTAGATTCACACAGAGAACAACAAAACCACTCACAGGCCATTGGGGAATAGTTGCATAATTCAATTCATGCACAATTCATTAGCATTCTCCTCCTAAAATGTCTTCTTGATTCAACCTTTATTAATGGCATCTACCACTCACATTCTGGACTGGTCACAAACCACCAAATCATTTCCACAGAAAGAACAGACTCAGAACTGTAGTGAATATTCCCTGATTTTGTAATCTCAGATGGGTGCAAAAGTCCTGGTCAAGAATGCAAGCTACTGGGCTACATATTAAGCTATTTCTTTAATCTTAAACAAATTATTAGAGGCTGTATCTTTTTTGAGAATAGATAGGACAACAATGAGACAAAGAACATTACAAGGTGGTCTCTTCTTTGTTAGGCATTTCCAATGCTGCCATATTGAGGCTAGCAGCCCTAAAGGAGCAGGTCATTTAATCACTTTTAGGATTAACAATTACAACCCCCTCCCCCACCCAACTGCTAAAAAGTGGAGAGGAACTACAGAACCAAACTAAATAAATATCCAACAACAGTGCATAAGAAATCTGTTTAGGCAGTCAAACAATTAATCTCTTTAACTTCTCGCAGCTAATAAACTATCCTACTAGACCCAGTAAAGATGGCTCCTCTGGCACTACACTAGATTGGATCTTTAGCAACTCATCCCAAACTAATCTAAAACAGCAGGATTGTCCCTGATCCCCTTAGAGACCGCCTACCAGCCTGTACCCTCCGGTGTGTCTCTTCTGTCCAAATACAATGTCAGAACATTCAAACTGGTAATCACACCAAGTTCAATTCACAGACATTCTCTGACTGCCTGAAATAAATGAATTGGGGCCCCTAAAGACTCTGCCTCTGGAAAGTGCAACTAATTACTTCAGCAAAACCTTCCTAGACTTACTAAACAGCCTAGCCCACCTTAGAACAAAAAGAATAAAAGCCAAAACTATTCCCTGGCTATCTAAAGAAACCAGAAAACTAATGCACCTCAGAACCAAATTTTGGAAGCAATACCAAAAAACTTAAGTTAACAAACTCTCCAATCAAATTCAAACAACTCCGCAACTCAGTGAAGAAACTAATAACTAAAAACCGTAAGACTTATTACTCCAAACTCCAATCAGAACATAATTCTAACCCCAAAAAGTTCTGGAATTACATTTCCTCCCTTCTAAACCCTGGTAGAAAAGACAATCCATGCCCTAACCCAAACTCTCCAGACCATGAAACTGCACCTAATTTTAACACCTTTTTTGTTGACTGCATAGCCAAATTAACTGCAAACTTTCCCATCTTGTCTCCCTCTCATAGTCCCCCATCCACTGCTTTTCTCTCTAACACTCAACTTTCAGTCTTAAACCTATCCCCATCAGCAGCATAAAAAAAAACTCCTCCTTAAACTAAAGCCTTGCTCCTATACTTCTGATAATCTGCCTCCATCCTTCCTTAAGATGGCTGCAGACAGCATTGTCCTCCCCATTTCCATTCTTATCAACAGGTCCATCCAAGAAGCCTGTGTTGCCTCACTCTGGAAGAAAGCTTTTTGTCACACACCCCCCGCTCCACATAGGCGGCAATAACACAGACACTACTAATGTCTGTCCTATAGCTATTCTCTCACCTCTTTCTAAAATCCATGAAAAGTGCATTCATCACCAACTCTTGCCATACCTAACACACAATAATCTTCTTATCCCAACACAATATGACCTGCTAACCCTAACTAGAGTAGAAAAGACCTCCAGCAAACCACCACAGCGATAGTCTGGTATAAACAGCAAAATCCAATGCGTGCCAATAAGTAAAAATCCAAGAATTTATTGATCCGTAATAAAACAATGAAATGGTCTAAAAATCCTGATAAAATAGTCGTTACAAACTGGATAAGCGCTTTCGGCTACAAGCCTTCTTCAGATGGTGAAATATTTGGAGTAACATTTACAATTTTACAGAAGGAAATGACCAATCAACTTATAGAAAAGACTACTTGTAGCCTATCACATAGATTCAGAATGATACTATGTTTTGAGGTTTGGCGCCAAGTTTATGCAAAATAGTTGTTTCTTCCATCTTTTTCATTGGTTATACAAACTTGATGCACCCACTGGAATGCCCATTCAGTTTCTACAGTTTATCCATGTGACTGTCATATACTAAATTTCCAATGATCTATCTATCATAAAAAATGATCATAGAATGCCAATAGCATATAAGTCCCATGTATAAATCATCCTTTAGCGTTAAATAAAAATATATATAATATACGCTATTCAAAAGTAAACATAGTCATGATTCGATTCAGTCAGAAACAGGGAAACCGCTAGATCTAATAACAACAAAAACAACAAAATATCCAATATCTATCACGTCGCTCAAGTCGATGTTTATCATAAAATATAAGTAAAATAAGAGTATAAGTGGGTGACAAGGGATAACAAAATTATATTATATCTGTGGCTGGCAGCGTGCGCTCATCCACACAATATATGGGGTCAAAGCGCATCATGCTGCTACACTCCTTGTCATCTTAAATAATGGCAAAACATAAGCCGACTGAGATTATTTTCTAAACTCAATATTACTCCATTCTCAAACTCTCGTAATGATCACATTAATCACAAAGCATTATGTAGCATAATCCCTTCTAATCAAACCTTCTTCAACAGAATCAGGCAGAGAACTAAAAACTTCATATACATGAAACAGCTTGATTCTTTTGCGAAAGGAACTATCATTATTGGTGTTCTCAATTAATAGCAGCCAATAGTGTGATCAGAAACCTGCATAGAACCAATTAATGCATCAGCAAAAAAGCAAGTATTGTGTGCTATCTGATGATAAAATTATTTCTTTGTTAGTCCTTCTGCATAGCGAATCCGCTTAGCAATGTTCTTTTTTTAGGTTAATCACTTATAAATATATTGTTAGAATAAATCAGGCAGAAAGCTAAAAACATCATGTACATGAAGCAGCTTGATTCATTGGCAAAAAGAACTAACCACTATTGGTGTTCTCAATTAATAGCAGCCAATAGTGTAATCAAGAGCCTATATAGGACCAAACAATATATCAGTGGAGAAAGCAAGTGTTTCATACTGTCTAAAGATAGAACTATTTCTTAATCAGTCCTTCCATATAGCAAAACCGCTTAGCAATGTTCTTTTTGAAAACAATCACTTGTAAATATATTATTAAAATAAAAGATGTTATGATTGTTCTTAGCTGAAACTAACATTGACATAACAACCTGTAAGTGAAAATGTGTAATGACACTATGCTGATGTGTCCACAAGACAATATCAAAATTCAAAGAGGCACATATGGTAAATACAAGTATTTGAGCCCATGTGAATATTGATTATGTATGGTGAAGCAAAAAAAGGAGGATAGTATATCTTGCTATGTCTTGAAGAGATGGTGTTTCTTCTAGTTTTTAACACAGGTTTCAGTGGGACTATGGTGTTTAGCCCTGGTGGGTGATTTGCTCTCATGTTATTTATCCAGCATAATTCACGAAGTTCAGTCCAATTCTGAATGTCCCATCCTCTATTAGTCTAAATAACGACTTCAATTGCTTTAAAGAGAAAACTATGAGTTGGATTGTTAGTTATGTGCATAGCAAGTGCATTATTTGTTTTCTTTTGTCGTATGTCTCTTAGGTGGCGTAATATCCGATCTTTGAAATGCTGATCAGTCTTTCCAATATAGAAAGCATTACATTGACGGCATGTAGCCAGATATACTAAGTGCGCTGTAGTGCAATCTGCATAGACATTAAATTGATATTGTTTGTTCATATGAGGGGAGACGAATATATTAGAACTGTCAATAAGTGGGCAAGCAGTGCATCTTTGACATTTAAAAGTGCCTTTTCTATCTGAGTATATTGCTTGTGATGTAAAACCATCTTTGTTGCATAAAAGCCTCTTTATGTTTTTCTTGTTTTTGTATTGAAATTTTGGTCTGTCCCCAATCACCTTTTTGATTCGTTCATCCATTGTTAATACGGCCCAATGTTTTCTTACAATTTCACAAATTTGCTTGTTGTCAGAGCTATAAGTCAGCAGGCATTTCAGCTGTGTGGGTTGATTAGTGCTAACAGTGACTTCCTGTTGTGGTAGGATGGTCTTTTTTGAAAAATAGGGACTTCCTTTACCTTTTCTTATTTCCTGGAGGTTCTGTTTAGATGAAAGATTACTTTCTGGATAGGATCTCTCCTTTAAATATTTCTGTGTATTATTTTGTTCTTCTATAAATTCTTCATCATTGGTACATAATCTTGAAACTCTCAGGACTTGATTCTCATAGATATTTTTAAAAATGTGTCCTGGGTGCATACTTTGTTTATGCAAATGATTTCTCTAGGTTTCTTTTCTATCGATTCCTGTGTTTGTACCTTGTGTTGGATGTAAATGAATATTTACATCCAAGAAATCGATTACTTTGTTTGATGATTCTGCCTTGAATTCAAGAAAATTAGTACTTCCATTGATGTAATCAATAAAGCTATTCAGCTCTTCCATTTTTCCTTTCCACAAGATAAAAACATCATCAACAAAACAACATTATAGAGCAAATGTGGAGCCCATATGCTGTTATCAGTGAAGATATTGTTGTGTTCCCATTCAGCTAATACTAGATTTGAATAACTATTAGCACATGGGGTACCCATTGCTACACCCCATGTTTGTAATAAAAGTCATTACCATAGACAAAGATGTTATTTTCAAGAACTAATTCTAATAGAGTACATGTTGGTTCTGCTGTGATTCCATTTCTTGTTAAAAAGGATCTAATGGCAAATAGTCCATATTCATTAGGAATTACAGTAAATAAACTAGTAATATCCATAGTTACTAATAGAAGATTCTCAAATTATGTTAAATGGTTAATTTTCCCATAAAAATCACTCAGAAAATTACCTATAACTTGCAAGACTGTCCACGCAAATGGTAAAGCATTTTTCAACTCATTCTCTACAAAGATGGAGAGAGGTTCTGTCATCCATTCTCTCCCTGAGACAATGGATCGTAAGGGTGGATCATTCAAATCTTTGTGAATTTTGGGTACACCACTTATGTTATGATATGAGGGGATGGAGATAGTGAAAAACTCGCATTGTTCCTGTATAATATGCCTTTCTATTAGTAGCTCATAAAAAAGACTACAGAAGAAGTCAATTCTAGTCATTACCTCTCTCTTATTAAGCTTTTTATATGTTTGTTGATCTTCCAGCATTGTTAATATTTTATTTCTATACCATTCTGCTTCCATTATGACTATACAGCCTCCTTTGTCTGCTGGTTTTATAACCAAATTATCTTTCTGTCTAAGTTGTCGTAAGCTGTCATGTTATGGAAGATACCTTTCTTCTTGTTAGTAGGATTCCTTACTTCAGAGATCTCTTCTTCATATAATCTTAGAAATAGCTCTACCAAAGGGGGATTAGGTGGGGTAAAAGTACTTTGTTTTTTTTAAGTGGATATGATCCACTGGTATTATCTTGGCCAAAAATGCATTTTAATTAGATATTTCTACTGAAAAGTCTAATATCTGTCATAAATTCATTTAGATCAGATGTCAGTGAAGGTATAAAACTTAGGTCTTTACTTAATAAAGTCATTTCTTCATGGCTCAATTCCATCTGTGAGATGTTTATTACAAGATTTGATGATGCCTCATTTATTTCATGAATTTCTTGCGTTTCCGCTCTTGGCTCTGTGTTCTCTGAGCCTTTTAGTTGTTCTGTTTCATAAAAACCAGTAAAGGCCAGTTTACGGGTGTGTGTATTACTCCATCTCTAGGTCTTGTTATTATCTTAGAGCCATTAGGATCAATAGATGGTGTATTATCATTTATTACTGAAGTGCCAGTGTTAGCTTCTGCTGAATCATTATTCTAAAACATCATATCATTCTGTTTGTATAGATTATTTGATGATGTTTTGTCTATAGATGGATGGATGCCTTGATTATAATTATCATCCATATGTGTATGTTGTCCTTCTGTGATATCTCCATTTCTTCTCATAGATGTTTGATATCTCCCTCTATTGTTATTTTCTTCTCTAGGCCATTCCAAGATGTTACCATTTGCAAAATCTCGGTGGTCTCGAGCTAGTTTTTTGATTCTTTGTTGTTTTAATTTATTATCATATGTTGAGATTTATCTGCAATTGTTCTAGGTCATTTATCTGTTCTTCTTTTAAGTCAAAACGTTCAAGCTCTTCTTGTTTCTTAGAGATAATATTTGAGTTTTTTTCTTCTTCGGGTTTAAAGAACTCTATTATCAATTTCATATAATTCTGACTTGTCTCTAGATTAATTGCTTGCCATTTTGCCAATAGTTCAGAGTATGTACTACCGTATGAGGGCAGGCATTTAATCCACACACCTCTGGGGACTATTTTGTGATGTAGGCAAGCTTCCAGGTGAAATCGTTGCCATTGTAGCCTTTTTAGCCAAAAGGCAGCATTTTCAACATCCCGTATGATGTTTCGAAAACTGGAGTCATCAGTCAATGTTGCTATGAAAGATGTATCTTCCTTATTTAGATTAATTTCAAGCAGAGGATTCGATAACCCTCCTGACAAACCAGGCATGGTGTAAATTTTGGTCTTCTCTTTAACACATGTTTGAACATCCGCCATGGACAGTGTAGGGTAGATCAACAAAAAAAAGCAATGAAAAACTTTCCTTACACTGTTAAAGGTTTGCCAGTGGAAAGGAAAAAAAATAAAGTAGAAAAGACCTCCGGTAAACCACCACAGCGATAGGCTGGTATAAACAGCAAAGGCCAATGCGTGCAAATAAGTAAAAATCCAAGAATTTATTATACCGTAATAAAACAATGAAATGGTCTAAAAATCTTGATGAAATAGTCGTTACAAACTGGATAAGTGCTTTCGGCTTCTAGTCTTCTTCAGATCGTGAAATATTTGGACTAACATTTACAATTTTATAGAAGGAAATGACCAATGAAATCTCAGCATTAGAAATAATTTGCATCTTAGTTTCATTGATTCACAATCTCAAATGGCTGTAGTATATCCAATCAACTTATAGAAAAGACTACTTGTAGCCTATCACATAGATTCAGAATGATACTATGTTTTGAGGTTTGGTGCCAAGTTTATGCAAAATAGTTGTTTCTTCCATCTTTTTCATTGGTTATACAAACTTGATACACCCATTGGAATGCCTGTTCAATTTCTACAGTTTATCAATGCGATTGTCATATACTAAATTTCCAATGATCTATCTATCATAAAAAATGATCATAGAATGCCAATAGCATATAAGTCCCATGTATAAATCATCCTTTAGCGTTAAATAAAAATATATATAATATATGCTATTCAAAAGTAAACATAGTCATGATTCGATTCAGTCTGAAACAGGGAAGCCGCTAGATCTAATAACAACAAAAACAACAAAATATCCAGTATCTATCACATCACTTAGGTCGATGTTCATCATAAAATATAAGTAAAATATGAGTATAAGTGGGTGACAAGGGATAACAAAATTATATTATATCTGTGGCTGGCAGCGTGCGCTCATCCACACAATATATGGGGTCAAAGCGCATCATGCTGCTACACTCCTTGTCATGTTAAATAACGGCAAAAACATAAGCCGACTGAGATTATTTTCTAAATTCAATATTACTCCATTCTCATACTCTCGTTATGATCACATTAATCACAAAGCATTATGTAGCATAATCCCTTCTAATCAAACGTTCTTCAACAGAATCGGGAAGAAAACTAAAAACTTCATATACATGAAACAGCTTGATTCTTTTGCAAAAGGAGCTATCATTATTGGTGTTCCCAATTAATAGCAACCAATAGTGTGATCAAAAACCTGCATAGAACCAATCAATGCATCAGCAGAAAAAGCAAGTATTTTGTGCTATCTGATGATAAAATTATTTCTTTGTCAGTCCTTCCGCATAGCGAATCCGCTTAGCAATGTTCTTTTTTAAGTTAATCACTTGTAAATATATTGCTAGAATAAATCTAGCAGAAAGCTAAAAACATCATGTACATAAAGCAGCTTCATTCATTGGCAAAAAGAACTAACCACTACTGGTGTTTCCAATTAATAGCAGCCAATAGTGTAATCAAGAGCCTATATAGGACCAAACAATATATCAGTGGAGAAAGCAAGTGTTTCATAGTGTCTAAAGATAGAACTACTTCTTAATCAGTCCTTCCATATAGAGAAACCGCTTAGCAATGTTCTTTTTGAAAAAAATCACTTGTAAATATATTATTAAAATAAAAGATTTTAGTTATTTTACATTAAGAAGGTTTGTGGTCTGCACTCTTGTGGGAGGAGAGGCTGGAGTCTGCCCTTCTGCGCTGGTAATTTCTGGTTAAAGGCTTATAGTGCCTGCATATCTGAACTGTTTCTTACTGAAATTGGTACACCTTGTTTGCTGTAGCATACACTAGGGCTTCAGACCAGTTATTTTACATTAAGAAGGTTCGTGGTCTGCACTCTTGTGGGAGGAGAGGCTGGACTCTGCCCTTCTGAGCTGGGAATTTCTGGTTAAAGGCTTATAGTGCCTGCATATTTGAACTGTTTCTTACTGGAATTGGTACACCTTGTTTGCTGTAGCATAGACTAGATCCAGGCCTGCTGAATCTAGCTTTGTTTGTTTGCTTGTTGTTTGTTTGCTTGTTATTTCCCTGAAACGCTAATTCCACCTAAAACGCGGCTTTTCAGTGCTTCTGTGGATCCCTAGTGATATCTGCATTGCTTACTGTACTTATTTCCTTGTTTCACTTGAAAGAAAGTTACTGTTTGTCATTTTTGCATTTAAGTTACCTGTAACACATTGCATTTAAGTTACCTGGCACTTGCTCACTAAAGCAATTATATAAGTCAGCACTAAAATATTAAAAGCACTACACCCTCATAAACTCCCCTTGAGTACCTCGTTCCCCATTGGCCCTTTTTTTCAATTATAAAGGAATTCCCAATACTATTCTAGCATGTCCAAAGGTCAGTTGTCAATCTCCTCTCCGGTCCAGCTGGTGAATCTGGGAATCTTGAGGCAATGTTACAACTGCCTCATGTACACAGACAACCCTCTCCTCCTCCCAACAAATTCCAACACATGTGAGAGATGCAACCATATAGCCAAACTGGAGGCTAAGCTCTCTCAACTCAGAACTGGTGAAACCAGTCAGGAGGAGAAGGAAACCACACTCACTACAATTCCAGTCTCACATAGACCTACCACGACAGCAAACCAAACACATAAACACACAAAAACATACTCGGGGGCTCTAAATAAAAATCTGCCTAAGCAGCAGAGACCTCCAAAGCAGACACCCAAGCAACCGCTACCCCAAAACAAAACACGTGCAACACATAGCTCACAAAGCCAGTGTGCCGAACAGTCCCAGCCCTTAAGGTTAAACAACACACCTGATACACTTGTAATAGGTGACTCTATCATCAGGCACACTGACGTCCCGCTCACCAGGCTGAACAAGGAGAAGGTCATGGTGAGCTGCCTGTCGAGCGTTAGGATCCGCCACATAACACAAGCACTCAGGTCACTCCAAGGCAAGTACAAATATGTTCAGTCATTGTCCATGCTGGTGTGAATGACCTGAGATGTACCTCCCTGGACTACATGAAAAGAGACATAGAGGAGCTCTATGAGCATGTAGCCCAGGCTGGTATGACCCTGACCTTTAGTAGCATCTTACCCTCACCAAGAATGATGCCACAATATGAAGACAAGATGATCAATTTCAACAATTGGCTTAAGTATTGGTGTCATTCAAAGGGGATCCAATGCCTGTCAGCCTGGGATGACATGCTCGACAAGCTACGATGCTTCGCTAGAGACGGCTTGCACCTGTCACCCCTGGGCTTTCGGATATTGGCAAAGGCTCTTGCTACCCCCCTAGTGCCTTTTTAAGGCAAGGCTCAAAAGACAAACCCACCTCCATAGGTATCAGAAGGGATAAAAAACTAAGAGTAATGCTACTCAACGCCAGAAGTCTAAACCTCAAGATGCACGCACTCGAAACTCTCCTTAGCATGGAGAACATCGATATCTGTGCAGTAACATAAACCTGGTTCAAGGCTCCTGAGAGCACCCCAGCACTACCAGGTTATACCTCATACCATGCTTTTCGGCCCCAAAACTTGGACCGAACCACAAAAGGAGGGGGAGTATCAATATTCGTCAATGATACCCAAACCTCCTGGTTGGTGGCACAGCACGAAGCATCAGAGACTATCCATGTGCAACTAACAGTGGGTAAAATTGCCTTCCAGTTTATAGCTTGCTACAGACCACCCTCCCAAACCCAGGAACCCCACTTGGCCTTCCTGAGAACACTGGAAAATATGAAGGTCTCTCCAAACACCATTATATTGGGCGACTTCAACTACCCAAACATAGACTGGGAGCATTACTCTAGCTCCAACACCCTAGCCCAAAGGTTCCTAGAATTTATAAACTCAAATGCTATGGAACAACTTGTTACCACTCCCACAAGAGGGGAAAGCATACTGGACCTGATCATCACCAACATGGGGACTCTATGCTCCAGACCAGAAGTGTATCCCTCACTGGTAAGATCAGACCATAAACTAATCTCACTGGATATTCACATCCTGACTCCACCCCGTGCCCTGAAAACCACAGTGAAAAACTTCTCTAAAGCAAATTTCACACTCCTCAAAACCGAGGTGGAATCCTTCAAAGCCCCCGGGCCTGTGGAAACTATGGCCCAGACCGCAGAATCCTTTATAAATACATTCTATGAACACCTTCAGGAATGCATGGATCATGCAATCCCAAATAAAACCAAGACCCAATCCTCCAAAGGCAGACGTCCTGTCTGGTGGACTCCAGCCATAAACAAACTATACAATAGAAGGAGGAAGCTACTACATGATAGAGCAAAATCCCAAAAAGGGAAGGCATCTCTGATCAGTATTAGCAAAAAACTACGGGCACTCATAAAATTGTCTAAGGCCAGCTTCGAGAGAAAAATTGCACAGGACACTAAGGATAATCACAAGGCTTTCTTTAGTTATGTTAGGAACCTGGGTGGGAATTCCCAGATATGCTCAGAATTAGTCCAAATGACAAAAAATACACCAAACCCACAGACCTTGCCAACATCCTAGCTGACAGGTTCAGCGCAAACTCCCCCCCCCACCAAAAGGGCAAATATCTATCCCAGCAGAGTGCTGCCCCCCTGACATCTCAGATGCTCAGGTAAGAGCTGCCCTCTCCAAAGCAAAAAACACAGCATCAATGGGACCAGACGGTGTCCCGGGCTGTGTCCTACATGAACTCCAAGAAGAGCTAAACCCAGACATAAAACTAGTGTTCAATCTCAGCCTTACTACAGGATATGTACCCAAAGAGTAGTGTACAGCAACAGTGGTCCCTCTCCACAAAGGTGATGCCTCAACGGATCCTGGAAACTATCGCCCCATAAGCCTGACTAGCTTGGTCTGCAAAGCTATGGAAAGGATCATCATGGACCTCATAAATAAAGATATTGGGGACCTACAGACACTGGATCCTACCCAGTTCGGCTTTGTTAAGGGCAGATCCTGCCTCTTAAACCTGGTTGATTGCTTTGAAACAGTCACCAAGGCCATTAACGAGAGGAAGGTGGTCCACACAGCCTACCTGGACCTCGCAAAAGCCTTAGATACAATACCCCACTCTGGCATTATAGATAAGCTCACCAGCTTAAATATAAACCCCTATGTCACTAGATGGGTTGCAAACTGGCTCAAGGACAGAACCCACATGGTTAGAATTGCTGGAGCCATGTCAGACTCCAAACCAGTTATAAGTGGCGTCCCACAAGGCTCAGTCCTGGGACCTCTCTTGTTCGGTATATATTTTTAAGAGGTACAGGCCAACATGGAAGGACTGTGGCTGACCAAGTTCGCAGATGACTGCAAACTGGGCCATAATCGACTCTCCAGCTGACACAAGCATCCTCCAAAAGGGCTTCATAGAAACAGACAACTGGTGCCAGAGCCATGGCCTCAAGCTAAATGCCAAAAAGTGTATAGTCATCCCCTTTGGCAAAAACAAAGTGCCCACAAATTACCACATAGGTGGTAATCCATTAAGTACAGAAGAAGTAATTAGGGACCTGGGGACCCAAGTTGATAGCAATCTCTCATTTGACAACCACGTGGCCAAAGTGGTTAGAAAAACATTTTATATAGCCCACCTAATCATGAAGGGATTCACATCTAGATCAGGGAAGGTCATCGTGCCTCTTTACTCATCCCTCATCTGGCCCATAATTGAGTACAATGCCCCTTTTGGGATGTACCTTACCAGACACCTGCAGCAACTGGAAAGACCCCAAAAGTACCTCACCAAGAGGATCAAAGGGCTCAAACAGATGCCATATGCTGCCCGGTTAAAGAAACTCCAGCTCTACTCAATGGCATACCGCCTGCTCAGAGGCGATCTGTGCCTGACGTATAAAGCCATGTCCAACCCAGAATTAATGGACATGCTGCACCTCAGAAAATCCAAATCCCATCGAGCTACGTGCTCGAGAGACTTGAACCTCAGCACTGAAATAAATAGGACATGCTGGAGGGACAGATTCATAACCCAGAGGCTCCCTTCACTCTGGAATAAAATCCCAGTCCAGGTTAGGCAGAGTCCCTCATTGACTCTCTTCAAGAGGAATCTTGATGAGTGGATGGAAGATCGTAGGTTTACCCCGGTTATCACTTCTGTGTCACTGTTAGACAGAGGCACAGTATACTAACCTCGAAAAAGGGCATAGCAAAATTAATTTAAAATGGGTGGCGAAAGCCAAACACACTCTGGCTAGGCTTATAAATGCCCTAGGGCAGATAGCCTAGTATGAACCTATGAACCTATGAACCTATGATTGTTCTTAGCTGAAACTAACATTGACATAACAACCTGTAAGTGAAAATGTGTAATGACACTATGTTGATGTGTCCACAAGACAATATCAGAATTCAAAGAGGCACATATGGTAAATACAAGTATTTCAGACCATGTGAATATTGATTATGTATGGTGAAGCAAAAAAAAAAAGGGAGGATAGTATATCTAGTTATGTCTTGGAAGAGATGGTGTTTCTTCTAGTTTTTAACACAGGTTTCAGTGGGACTATGGTGTTTAGCCCTGGTGGGTGATTTGCTATCATGTTATTTATCCAGCATAATTCACGAAGTTCAGTCCGATTTATTCTAACAATATATTTACAAGTGATTAACTTAAAAAAGAACATTGTTAAGCGGATTCGCTATGTGGAAGGACTGACAAAGAAATAATTTTATCATCAGATAGCACAAAATACTTGCTTTTTCTGCTGATGCATTGATTGGTTCTATGCAGGTTTTTGATCACACTATTGGCTGCTATTAATTGGGAACACCAATAATGATAGTTCCTTTTGCAAAAGAATCAAGCTGTTTCATGTATATGAAGTTTTTAGTTCTCTGCCCGATTCTGTTGAAGAACGTTTGATTAGAAGGGATTATGCTACATAATGCTTTGTGACTAAGTGATCATAACGAGAGTTTGAAAATGGAGTAATATTGAGTTTAGAAAATAATCTCAGTCGGCTTATGTTTTTGCCGTTATTTAAGATAACAAGGAGTGTAGCAGCATGATGCGCTCTGACCCCGTATATTGTGTGGAAGAGCACACGCTGCCAGCCACAGATATAATATAATTTTGTTATCCCTTGTCACCCACTTATACTCATATTTTACTTATATTTTATGATGAACATCAACTTGAGCGATGTGACAGATACTGGATATTTTGTTGTTTTTGTTGTTATTAGATCTAGCGGCTTCCCTGTTTCAGACTGAATTGAATCATGACTATGTTTACTTTTGAATAGCGTATATTATATATATTTTTATTTAACGCTAAAGGATGATTTATACATGGGACTTATATGCTATTGGCATTCTATGATAATTTTTTATGATAGATAGATCATTGGAAATTTAGTATATGACAATCGCATTGATAAACTGTTGAAATTGAATGGGTGTTCCAATGGGTGCATCAAGTTTGTATAACCAATGAAAAAGATGGAAGAAACAACTATTTTGCATAAACTTGGTGCCAAACCTCAATACATAGTGTCATTCTGAATCTATGTGATAGGCTACAAGTAGTCTTTTCTATAAGTTGATTGGATATACTACAACCAATTGAGATTGTGAATCAATGAAACTAAGATGCAAATTATTTCTAATGCTGAGATTTCATTGGTCGTTTCCTTCTATAAAATTGTAAATGTTAGTCCAAATATTTCACGATCTGAAGAAGGCTAGAAGCCAAAAGAGCTTATCCAGTTTGTAACGACTATTTTATCAGGATTTTTAGACCATTTCATTGTTTTATTACGGATCAATAAATTCTTGGATTTTTACTTATTGGCACGCATTGGATTTTGCTGTTTATACCAGACTATCGCTGTGGTGGTTTACCGGAGGTCTTTTCTACTTTATTTTCTTTCCTTTCCACTGGCAAACCTTTAAAAGTGTAAGGAGAGTTTTTCATTGCTAACATTAACTAGGGCATTTTACTCTCACGCACACGCACGCACACACACGTGCACACACACACACACACATGCACACATGCACACACACACATGCGCATGCGCACACACACACCTCAACCTCTTAGTGCAAGAAATCTAAGCAAAGCCTAAAATAAATAGGGACAGATTATAAATATTGCTCTAATGAACTTAGAAAATTGCTAAAAATAACAGGATTTGTGTTAGTATGCATTTTTCTAATGAAGTCTAAAACTCAAATGTCTGTCATTATTTAGCAACTTCAATCCTTTTTAGGAGGAACAGACAAAAATATGGGGCAAAAATCTCGACATTCTGAAAAAACTTGGACAGTTGAGGGGTATGCTACCTACCGCTTACACACACACACACACACACACACACACACACACACACACACACACACACACACACACACACACACACATCATACCTTTCAACCTGTTAGCACAAGAAATCTGGACAAAGCCTGTCATAATGGGGGACAAAGGATGAAAACTTGGGACACATTTTAAGTATTACTCTTATAAACTTAGAAAGTTGCTAGAATAACAAGATTTGTGTTAGAATGCATTTTCTGAAGGATATGAAGTCTGAAACTCGAATAGGTCATAGGTAGGTACTTGGCTATCTGCCCAACGGCATTTATAAGCCTAGCCAGAGTGTGTTGGCTTTTGCCTCCCCATTGATTAATTAACTGAGCCTCTGTCAAGCAGAGCCAATGAAGTGATCCCAGGGTTGTATTTTCTGTTACCCATCCACTCATCAAGGCTTCTCTTTGAAGAGTGTTAATGAGGGGTTCTGCTTAATGTAGTTAGGAATTTTGTTCCAAAGCATGGGGAGTCTCTGTGACAGGAATCTATCCCTCCAGCATGTTCTATTTATTGCTGTGGCAAGGATTAGCTCACTAGAGCACGTGGCTCACAGTGGCTTGGATTTCTTTAGGTGGAGCATGTCCATCAATTCTGAGTTGGACATGGCTTTGTAAGTCAGGCAGAGATCACCTCTGAGTAAGCGATATGCCACCGAGTACAGCCGGAGTTTTTTCAGTTGGGCTGCATAGGATATATGTTTGAGGCCAGTAGCCCTCTTGGTGAGGTGCTTTTGTTGTCTTTCAAGCTGTTGGAAGTGTCTTGTGAGGTACATCCCAAATGGGGCATTGTACTCTATGATGGGTCTGATGAGTGACGAGTAGAGGGGCACTATAACCTCTTTATTTCTAGATACGAACCCCTTAGTAATTAGATGGGCCACATAGAAGGATTTCCTAACTACTTTGGCAATAAGATTGTCAAAGGAGAGATTACTATCTACCTGGATCCCCAGATCTCTTATTACCTCTTCTGTATTAAGGGGGCTGCCGCCTATGTGGTAATTCATGGGTGTTTTGTTTTTCCCAAACAGGATGACTATGCATTTTTTGGCATTTAGCTTGAGGCCATGACTTTTAAACCAGGTGTCTGTCTCAGTAAGGCCTTTCTGGAGGATGTCCGTATCAGCCAGAGAGTCAGTTATGGCTCCCAGTTTGCAGTTATCAGCAAACTTGATTAGCCATAGTCCTCCTGTGTTTGCCTGTACTTCTGAGAAATATATGCCGAATAGTAGGGGTCCCAGAACTGAGCCTTGCGGGACACCACTTGTGACTGGTTTAGAGTCAGACCTGGAGCCCGCTATTCTTACAGTGTGAGTTCTGTCTGTAAGCCAGTTGGCAACCCATCTTGTTATGTAGGGGTTTATGTTCAGGCTGGTGAGTTTTTCTATAATACCCGAGTGAGGAATGGTGTTGAACACCTTGGCGAGATCAAGGTAGGCTGTGTGAACCACCTTTCCCTCGTCTACGGCCTTGGTAACTGTCTTGAAGAAGTCAACCAGGTTTAGTAGGCATTATCTGCCCTTAACAAAGCCAAACTGGGTTGGGTCAAGTGGTGTTTGGAGGTTCCCAATGTCTTTGTTAATGAGTTCCATGATGATGCACTCCATAGCCCTGCAGACCAGGCTAGTCAGGTTTATGGGGTGATAGTTACCAAGGTCAGTTGTGGCCCCTCCTTTGTGGCACAGAATAACCATTGCTGTGCGCCATTCTATGGGCATGTAGCCTGTGGAGAGGCTGAGGTTGAACAGCGTGTTTAGGTGGGGGGTTAGTTTGTTCTGTAGTTCATGCAAGACGCAGCCTGGGACACCATCTGACCCCACTGATGCTGTGTTTTTGGCTTTTGAAAGGGCTATTTTCACCTGTGCTTCTGTGATTTCCGGGACACTACACTTTTCCAGTATTGTTATGGGCCCTTTTGAAGGTGAGAGGGAGGTGAAGTTTGCACTGAATCTATCTGCCAGTATGTTGGCAATATCAGTAGGTTCAGTATATTTTGTGATATTTTGCACTATCTCAGAGCATATCTGGGAGTTGCCACTTAGATTCTTGACATAGCTAAAGAAGGCTTTGTGGTTATCTTTCGAATCCTTGGCTATTTTTCTTTTGAAGTTAGCCTTGGATGATTTTATGAGGGACCTTAGTTTCTTACTGATACTGATCAGGGATGTCTTTCCTTCTTGGGATTTGTTTTTGAAGCATGCATGGCATGAGAATGCATGTCATTATTGATTTGTCAAAACAAAGACAATTTTTATGAGGAACAGACCAAAACTATAAGGCAAAAATCTGGGCATTCTGTGAAAATCTGTGCAGTTGAGAGGAAGGAACACATACACCCCCCACCTCCCTCTTACACCCCCCCCCAATACTTCTCAACCTCTTAGACTTAGACTAGACTAAAGAAAGAAATATGGACAAAGCCACATATAATGGGGGGGGGTCAAAGGCCCAAAAATAGAGATACCTTTTAAATATTACTCTTACAAACTTAGAAAGTCGATAGAATAATAAGTTTTGCATTAGTATGAATTTTCTGAACTTAGTATATGAAGTCTAAAGCTCAAATGTCTGCCATTATTTTATGACTAAAGTCCTCAATGATTTGCCAGGGATTTGCCAGAAAAACACAATTTTATGAGAAACAGACCAAAAATCTGAGGCAAAAATCTGGACATTCTGCAGAAATCTGCTTTGGATTTATTCAAGCGCTTGATTTCAATTGTTTTGTTTTTTTCTGATTGAATGAATAATTACGCTGAATAGCGAAGTTTTTTAACGTAATTTCAAAGACAAGAGTAATAAAGTCTTTTTTATTACAACGTTCCTCCAACGGACTGGTTCTTTGAGCAGTGGAAGCGTTGCTTTGGTGTTAATTGTCTTACATTTATACCTTCAGGGTCTTCGAACACTTGCTCCTGAATTGCTGGAACAAGATCTTCAGGATCAACTCTGCATCTACGGCTTTGCTATGCTAGGCAGAGACATATGTCCCTACGACCAGGCTAAATCCACCACTGTAACATGGAGAGAACAGAATAGTTCATTTAAACTTCCCTCCAAGTTCAACTGCCAGGTGGAAAATATAGGGCAAGCAAGCAGCTGCTCAGCTTCAGCCACAAACGCAGAAGTTATTAAGTCTTCTTCCTTTTTTTAACTCAGGACAAGCAGTTGTTTAACAACAAATGTGGAAATTAAGCTGCTGAGCTTCAAACATGGAAGTCTGCTTTCTTATTTTTTTTATTGACGGTAAATTGCACAGCCATAGCCGAAAATTAGTTTTTTTTTTGTTTTGTTTTTTTTTCCTACAGCAAGGTTGGTCATCAGGATACTGCAGAAGTGGATGCATGGACCCCTAGAATCATCCACAGACCACAGTTTCGCAATCACTGCCATAAGGGATCAATATCGCCCACATAAACAAGTAACCTATATTCAAATATGCAACCTAACCAAATATGACAAAGATCAATTGATCTCAGCTCTGTCCAGCTACAACTGAAATGTTTTTCAGAACTATGGCCATGGATACAGCAGTGTCTCTTTACAATTACACTTTTCTGAAAATTATAAAAAATACAGCAACTGTAATAGCAAAATGGATAAAATCTACCACTGTTCTATGGCTGTTAAAGAAGAGCAAATAGTTAATGCAGCAAAGGAACAAATCCTTGAAGGAATAACAAACCTTTCAAAAGCTTAGACATTTATCAAAAACAAAAGAAAAAAACAAAACCTAATATATCCAAAAGGCGTACACGGATTTGGAGTACCAAACAGCTTTAATCCTGGTACCTGGCATTTCGCCTTCAAGAGATATTAACATATCAAATTCTAAAAAGTAAATATATTAAACAATTAAATAATTAAACAATTGTATTTCAAAATTCACGTATACATCCCACTTTTAAAGTGACCAGTGCACATTATACATAAAGACATCCCTAGGTCATGGAAAACTTCTACATTTCCCACAGAAATTCAGCAGCATCAAAATAGCAGCAACAGAATTACACTGAATTCAGCAGCAATAACATCATCAAAAAATTCAACCAGGTTTACATAAAAAATACAATAACACCTTCACATAATGTATGTATGTACTCATGAAAAATACATACACACATTAGAATATATTATCAACGAAATGCCTTCAGAAATTTACCACCACCTCCTGAATTAGTCCAAGTGGGACCAAGGTTCCAAAATTAAAAATAAAAGTAGTTTCCAGCTGATTTAACTTATTAGCAAATGAAGTACCACTACCACAGTTACCAGATGGTTGGGCTAATACACTAAAAAACAGGGAATCAAAATTTCCTGAACAGACATCAATAAAATGTTCTGCCACTGGACTGAAGCCCATATTGCCCTTTCTAATATTTCCCAAATGTTCCAAAATTCTAATCTTAACTTTTCTTTTGGTCGAACTTCATCACACCCACAACCCAGAATGTATATAACATCACATGACTTGACAATTAAACCTTGCTTGACAGGCAAATTTGTGCCCATTGACCAGAGTATTAGATACATTTCTGATTCTATGGAACACACTGCATCTCCCACAAGGAAAAGATCCCAACAAACTATTCTGGGCCTGATTGGAAATTGGGTAATTCAACAGTTCTTTTAGATTTAAAAATCTACCAAAAGAAAAAGTCACATGTTGTGGAGATAAAGTGCCGAGTTTATCATCAGCTGTTATCGGTGGGAGGGTGGCATAATGTTTAAGTTGTTACCTTACAAACACAAGGGTCAGGGTTTGATTCTCACATGGGATAATTGGCTAGGCTTAAAATGGCTCACAAGGGCAGTTAGCCTAGTACTAACCTATGAACCTACGAATCATTGGCCACAACCCTGTAACCACGTGTCTAATTGTGTCTGAAAAGGGACTAAACCTAGTAACATAAAATATTTTGTTTTCTGTCCCCTCCTCTCTTGAAGTAAATTGAATTCTATGTCCAAATGTACAGTTCTCATGCAATTATTCCCTATGTATCACATTATTCAATAATTTATTTTTGCTTCATTAAGAATTGATCTAGAATAACCTCTGGCTGATAATCTCTCCTCTACTTCAGCCAGAGATTTCTCTTTAGAAGCCATCTCAGAAGTATACTCTTCTAAATTCACCATAAGGCAATGACTTAATGAGATGTTCAGGGTGCATGCTGGAAGCATGCAAAAAATTATTCACAGCAGTACTCTTCCTAAATGGAACATATTGAATAGCTCCCATCTCATTCCCAAAAAAATGGACATCAGAAAACTAATGGTACTGAAGTCTGTATGACAACAAAACTGTAAACCATGACTGTTAGAATTCAAATCCCCCACAAATTTCTCAAACAGATAGAGGTCCCTTATATATGAAAAACTAATCGTCTATGCATCACCTATATAACATCACCTTCTCCTTGTAATAAATATGGTTGTATACAAGCCACTTTTCAAACTCCCCCTTGTACAAAATAGCATAGGAGGGAACAAAAGGAGCCCCCATAGCAGTGCCCCTTATCTGCAAATAATATTCCTTGTGAAAACTAAAATAGTTGTGTGTTAAATAAAATTCAAGTAACTCCAAAATGTAGGCACTGTGAGGCCCTTCACCCAGTATTGATGCCATAGCTTCAAGACCCTTACCTGTTGTAATATTCGTGTACAAAGAGTAAACACCCAAAGTGGCCCAAAAATATTCTTTTCTCCACATCATATTCTGCATCAAAACACAAAGCTCTTGTGTGTTCTTTATTTGGGCTGGTATGGAACTCAAATGCATTTTAAGTAAAGAGTCCAATAATACCTCCACATTTTCCAGGTAAGAACCGATGCCAGCAACAATCGGTCTCCCTGGTGACCTGTTCACATTCTTGTGAATCTTTGGTATCACATAAAAATATGGGTCTCGAGCATTGGCAACTAACAACTTCTTAACAGACTACGATGAAAGAACCCCAGTCTTTCCCCCCTTCTCTAATAGTTCACTTAACTCAATTTTAAACTGTGAACAATGGTTGTAAGGGAGCTTAACATAAATTCTACTGTCACACAGAAGTTCGGTTACCATTTTCTGGTAGCCAGCTTTGTCCATGATAACCCAGTTGCCACCCTTGTCTGCTACCCTAAAAATATGGGTCTATATTAGAACACCAAACATTCAAAATATAGAGTGTTCTAATATCGAAACCTATGAACTGAAAATGTAAAACATTGAACATTCAGAACAGTGAATTTTTTCCTAGGGAAAAAAATCACTGTTCCAAAACACATACATACAACACAAGCACACCAAACAAACAGCAATCCACACACATACACCTAAACTCTTACACCTAACCCTACACTAAACTATACATACACCACTAACTATCCACTTACTTTTACCCAAATCCTAACCCTAAGGTTCATCACTATCACACAGTCACCTCACCCACGCCCTAACTCTAACTCACCTACCCCACCCTAACCCTCACATCCACACAATCGCTTACTTACCTGACCCATGCCCGAACCCTAACACACCTAACCCGCCCTAACCCTCATATTCACACAATTGCATACTTACCTGAACCCGACCCGTAACTTTCCATCACAGCACTGAAAATACCGAAGCAACAGAAACAGACAACCAAATTCTTTCCCTAGGAAAAAATTTGGTTTTCTGTTTCTTCGATATTTTCGCTGAAAACGGGTCGATATTAGAACACTCGAAATTTTGAACGTTCGGTGTTCTAATATACATCCAAAAATATAATCTCCTATCTGGCCACGAAGTTTGGAAAATTCCTGCCATTCTTCTTTACTTAAATTAAATTGTTTACATTTGAATTTACTAAATTCTTTTTCAATGTTATTCAACAACAATTTTTCAAACATAGCAACAACAGTGGACAGTTTAGAAGAACAAAAAGTGTTTTCCACATTAAGCAAACTAGGAATCTTAAGGTGACCATAAGCAGTAACAAAAGCAATGTTACATTCAATGCTTTCTTCAGTGCTGCAATTAAGGACATTTAAACTTTCATCATAGTCATATATAGATGCATCTAACAATGAGTTCTCAGAATTTTCAGATATGGATGAAACATTTCTTTGCATGTTAAATAAAGTAACTAGAAAAATATACTTTCAAATGAAGTTTGCGATAGAATTTACTAGCTTCAGTAAGTACATTAGCAAGAGAGGGACATTTACTGGGAACAAACTTACCTCCCTTTAGCAACACACCAATAACTTTATTAAAAAGTGCTAAATTTGCTAAATTAACAATTTGTAAACAATCAATATTGCTACCTTGAGTTTCATTGAGTCCATTGTCAACAATTTGTGAAGATACATGTTGCAAATTTCCAAAAATTAATGTTTCCCTTTCCTTTTCTGTTTGCTGCCTGTATTCCCATTGGTGCTGATGTGCTGAAAACCCTGAGAGTCCTGCGATAAACCCGATTGGTTCTCCTGACCAGCTGATCCTGTATTAGGCAGCATCTCAAAAGAGGCATTCTTTTTTGATGAAATTTCAGCTGAAGAATATGAAGAATCATGACTAGATAACAAAAATAGTGTTCTTTCTATTTTACAACCTTCCCTTGCGAGGGAAATGATGAACTGAATACACAGAACCACTGGCAAAATCATTTATGTCCCTTTCTAGTTTTTTTCTTTTTTCTCCTAATCATTTCAGCTTTTACTTTATTCAGTTTTTGTTTAATGTCACCACATTTTGTGATAAAAGGAGACTCAGAAATTTGTTGTTTTAGTGTGCTCTCTAGGCCAGTAATCTCTAGTTGAACTTGTTTCAAAGTATGCAACTTCCTTTTGACTAGCATTTTTAACCAGCCCAAAGCACATTGTAATGAAACCTCACACCATTCTAGCAATAAATCTTCTTCTGCCTCTGTAAACTCTCCAGCTGGAAGTCGGTCTATACATAGACCTCTGGTAGTTATATTTAGAGCCAAATATTTCTCAGTTTAGTGTCATAAAAAAGATTAATTTATTTGACCATCAGTTTATCCAGCTGTTCAAACTTCACTAGCTGGTCATTATAACCTGCAGAACTCCACTGATCAGCTCCAGTCAACCAGGATTCTCTTTCCTTAAATAGTTCCATGAACAAAATATTTGTTGCAGCTTCCATAATAACACCAGTCAACAAAAAGAACTGGTAACACTAAACAGTGCCACACTATGAACACATCAAAAACCAAAGAAAAAACAAAAAAACTAATAAATCCAAAAGGCGTACACATATTTGGAGTACCAAACAGCTTTAATCCTGGTACCTCAGCATTTCCCCTTCAAGGGATATCAACATACCAAATTCTAAAGCTTAAATATAGTAAACAATTAAACAACTGTGTTTCAAAATTCACGTATAATTCCCAATTTTAAAGTGACCAGTGCACATTATACATAAACACATCCCTAGGTCATGGAAAACTACTACATTTCCCACAGAAATTCAGCAGCATCAAAATTGCAGCAACAAAAATACAATGAATTCAGCAGCAATAACATCATCAAAAAATTCAACCAGGTTTACATAAAAATGCAACATCTGTGTATGCCTTTTGGATTTAAAAAGTTTAGACATCTCTGAAATTTCTCCAAGGAACATGTCAAAAAACACAAGCAAATGTATTACATAAGCCTCCAACAAAAACATTAAGTAATCCCTAACATTTCTGGGCATCCCTAAAAATGCTATTGCACCCAAACCATTCTACCTCACCCCCTCTTTTTACCACTAGTAATAAAGTCTCCATTGTCACTCAGTTCAGCTCTCACTTCATTCAGCCATTCCTTTCTGTGATCACTGACCATCTTACCCCTCTGACAATTTCCCACCACACTTGAAAAGAAAACCACTTACAGACATTTACCATTCACCCTATTTGTACCACTGCTATAAGACAGTTACTAAGCAAACTAAAACCAACAACTCTGGGTACTGACAACCTTCTCATCAATTTTCTAAAAATCATCGCAGATGTATTAGCCTTGCCAATCTCTATTCTGATCGACTAGTCAGTAACTAAACAATCTCTATTCTGATCGACTAGTCAGTAACTAAAAACTATGTGACAGCTGTCTCCTACATTTGGAAAAAAAATCCTTTATAATCCCACTTCATGCACTAGGTACACCAGCTGAGTTTACTAACCAAAGACTCATTACAATCCTATCACCTTTTCAAAAATATTAGAGAAAAACACTCATGCATAGCTCAGGCAACATCACAATAATCAAAATAGTAAACCAAACCAAACCAAACTATTAGAAGTCATAATTGATAATAACCTTAAGGTTGACCACCATATACTATAAGCCATTAATAAAACTTATCAAAAACTTGGCTCCCTGTACAGGGCCAAGCAATATTTGATAGACAATACAAGGACTACCTTACCATCAACCTACCTTCTTCCAACACTACTCTATGCTTTCACTATTCTAACACACATCTGCACTGCTTATAAATCTAAACTGGTCTCATTCTGCTATAAAGTAGCTGAATTCACTACCACCCTTTCTTACAAGACATATCACTAGCTAGCATTAAAACAACAAAACTGGCATGAACTTCCAAACCAACTTATTTACTCGCAACAAATTACTGATCACAACCTGTTCTATTCTTCTTAGAAATTACCAGAATTGGAACAAAGTCTATTGTACTACTCATCTGCTAGATACCACCAGCAATAAACTCCTGCTGGCTATTATTAAATCATACAGCAATGCTAGGAATTCTCTGTACTCTCACTGTGTCTAAAAACTAGGGAAAACATTCATACTCATACTAAACAGACATAAAGGGTAAACAGCTTAAGCTCACAAAGCTAATCTTCCTCCAATCCCTTCTCTTGCATGAACTAAAACCTATTCTCCATCCTTTAATGTCTGCCTCCACCTATATAACCATTATATATAACCCCGTGCTTTCTAACACCCATCTCGTATGTATACCTCTTTCTCCACCCAATAACTAAAACACTACCACCACTTATTTTCCCCTGTTCTATCAGTTTACCTCCTACTTCTCATCCTTAACATTAACTAAAAGTCTTATGGTTTCTCAGCTTAATAGTTTCAGTTTGTAAATATATTGTTGCCATTAATTATTTTTAAATTCTACTGGAAAAATGTTAATAATTATGTATTTGTGTAATTTTATGGAGATTTTCTTCCTGGGCAGCAGCTGAAAATGGACACTGCTTAGTTGGACTTCCTCAGTCAACAAGAAAAAAAATTAATAAATAAATTATCTATTTTTGTTTTTATTACAATCCAGTAAGTCTATCAACAGCCAACAGTTGAATATACTTTGCAAAGAGAAATATGGACTGAAAGAGTATATAGCTATAACCCATACAAACATTAAGTGCATGTAATCATCATCATCTTCTTTCAGCTGTTCCCGTTAGGGGTCACCACAGTGGATCACCTGTTTCCATTTCTTCCTGTCCTCTGCATCTTGCTCTGTCACACCAACCACCTGCATGTCCTCTCTTACCACATCCATAAACCTTATCTTAGGCCTTCCTCTTTTCCTGTTACCTGGTAGCTTCATCCTTAGCATCTTTTTCCCAATATACTCAGCATCCCTCCTCAGCACATGTCCAAACCAATGTAATCTTGCCTCTCTGGCTTTGTCTCCAAACCTTCCAACCTGGGCTGACCCTCTAATATACTTATTCCTAATCCTGTCCAACCTCGTCACGCCCAGTGCAAATCTTAACATCTTTAACTCTGTCACATCCAGCTCAAACTCCTGCCTTTTTGTCAATGCCACTGTCTCCAACCCATGTAACATAGCTGGTCTCACTACCCTTTTGTCGACCTTCCCTTTCACTCTTACGGGTACTCGTCTGTCACAAATCACTCCTGACACTCTTCTCCACCCACTCCATCTTGTCTGTACTCTCTTCTTCACCTCTCTTCCACACTCACCGTTACTCTGAACTATTGACCCGAATTATTTAAATTCATCCACCTTCGCCACCACAATTTCATCAATAAATTGTATTACCAGTTGATTGGCTTCTATCTGGGATGAGCAGAGAAGCCCACGTTCATTCTGCAGACATCATTGCTAACAAGTGACAGAAAAGATACTCAACAGCTATGTACCATTAGAAGGAAAAGAAAGAGGGCAAGAAGACATTTGGACTGTAGGCTAGAGACTGCCTTCCCTATCAGGGATTGATATCAAAGTATAGACAAAGAGAAGGAGAGAGAGAATCCTAAGTGAAAAACCTGTACTGGTTTGAGTTTTTAGCTGAATATAGAACAAAAGCTATTAAAAAATGATAATTAGTAGGGCATATAAAATATTGCACAATAATTGTAAGGATCAATCAGAGGAATTCCGAAAAAAGTAAGAAGAGAGTCTAGATAAGCAATTCACAAATAAACAATGGAAGTACATATGTATGGCTCCCAAATATGCAACGAAGTTTAGAAGATTTAGGATTTTTACCTCAGAGTGTTTACATAGGTACTTTTATACCCCATGCAGATTCCAAGGAATTTTTATTCAGGTAAATGGCAAATGTTAGAGGTGTAATGGGGAAAAAGATGTACATGAAAGCATATGTTCTCAGAGTGTAATGAGTTGGCAGACTTTAAAAATTCCCTATAGAGTACTCTGTCACAAATATTGAGTGAGCAAATGACTGTAACTAAGGAAAATATTTATTTATTTATTTATTCATTTATTATTATTATTTTTTTTTTAGCTGGGATACAGGATCTGAATTGCCTAGACATAATAAAGCCTTGTTAAGTTTAGTTCTGGTATTTATTTATTTATTTATTATTATTATTTTTAGCTGGGATACAGAATCTGAATTGCCTAGACATAATAAAGCCTTGTTAAGTTTAGTTCTGGTATTTATTTATTTATTTATTATTATTTTTTTTTAGCTGGGATACAGGATCTGAATTGCCTAGACATAATAAAGCCTTGTTAAGTTTAGTTCTGGTATTTATTTATTTATTTATTATTTTTTTTTTTTTAGCTGGGATATAGGATCTGAATTGCCTAGACATAATAAAGCCTTGTTAAGTTTAGTTCTGGTATTTATTTATTTATTTATTTATTTATTTATTTATTATTATTATTATTATTTTTAGCTGGGATACAGGATCTGAATTGCCTAGACATAATAAAGCCTTGTTAAGTTTAGTTCTGGTATTTATTTATTTATTTATTTATTTATTTATTTATTTATTTATTTTTTATTATTATTATTATTATCATTATTTTTAGCTGGGATACAGGATCTGAATTCCCTAGACATAATAAAGCCTTGTTAAGTTTACTTCTGGTATTTATTTATTTATTTATTTATTATTATTATTATTATTATTATTATTATTATTTTTAGCTGGGATACAGGATCTGAATTGCCAAGACATAATAAAGCCTTGTTGAGTTTAGTTCTGGTATTTATTTATTTATTTATTTATTTTTTTTTTTAGCTGGGATGCAGGATCTGAATTGCCTAGACATAATAAAGCCTTGTTAAGTTTAGTTCTGGTATTTATTTATTTATTTATTTATTATTATTATTATTATTATTATTTTTAGCTGGGATACAGGATCTGAATTGCCTAGACATAATAAAGCCTTGTTAAGTTTAGTTCTGGTAGCTGCCAAAAAATAGTTACTAGAAAATGGAACTCAGAGTCTAAACCAACCGTACTTGAAGTAGCGAATATTGTATCAGAGATAAAAGAACAGGAACTGGGATCTTTAGAAAAGCATAGGATTAAATTATATAAAAAAATGGAAATTGTAGGAACAACACATGCATGAAAAATGTTTTGGAGGAGGAATGAGGTTTAAGAGAAGGCAATAATTTGTGTAACATTGGATTGATTATATTGTATAGGATAGGATAATATACACAATGTATAATGTTTGTATATGTGAACTTGTTAATATGGTTTGATTACTTTTACATAAACATACGTTTGTCTGTGTCACAAGTGATAATTCAATAAAGGTGTTTTCTCTAAACAAAAAAGAGATATATACCATTTGCTTGGCTAAATGAAAAATGCTTTCTTTTTGGATTTATTTATTTTTATTCACAATTCTACTAGGGGAGAAATCATTACTGATGATTTTAAAATAAGTCATATGGTTAATACCTTATTTGGTGCATATAACCTGCAAGAATGTGCCATCAGTTATAGGCTTGTAGGTGTTCACTAGGCTTGCAATACAGAGAACTACTGAAGAGTCTAGCCCAAATTCCCACTTCCCCTGAAGCACTGTCTTGTTAAGTGACTTGCTGAAAGTCATACAGCAGACGAAGGAAGGCTGGGTGAATGAAAACTTGTACCACAGGAACTACAGCACACAACCTTAACCCTCTGTGCCAACTACTAGACTAAAATAAAAGATAAAGAAAAACAAAGGTAAAAAGGTCACAAAGACAAACTGTTCAGTAAAAATTCAAGAAAGATCCAGCCAAGCTAGAGTCTGTACTGTTTAATACCTTAAACCTCCTGTAGTGCAGTTCTATGAGCTACATGCCAATGACCCATTAAGGACATGACAGTGTTTCAGCTACATGGCTTATGAATGCCCATTACTTTTTTACTTTTTATGTCTTTATGGGTTTATTCAGACCATTAAAGCCAAATACCACTAGCTGTAGGCATGCATGTTTCAGCCTTTTTTTGACTTTGTCAGTTGTTTATAAGAATGAGTCAACAGAAACTTCCTAACTAACACACCCCATCCTAATAAATGTCCATGACTCATAGGGAAACAATTGGGTTGGATTACACAGCTAAGCTTATAAAGACCCTGCTGGTCATTAGCCTAGTATATACCTATGAACCTAAATTTAGTAATGGAATTAAATTTAATGGATCTATATCATTTCAACAAAACGGCTGAAGTATGAAAACCATATGTTTGAACTTCTAACCTCGAAGTGCAAAAACATCGAAGTCTTAGAACAGCGATTTTTTTCCCAGGGGAAAAAAATCGCTGTTCCAAGAAACACACACACAACACAAGCACATAAAAAAAACAGCAATCCACACACATACACTTAAAATCCTACATCTAACCCTACATTAAACTGTACATATCTATCCACTTACCTTAACCCAAACCCTAACCCTAAGGTCCATCATTATCGCACACTCATCTGACCCGCACCCTAACCCTAACTCACCTATCCTGCCCTAACCCTAAAGTCGGTCACTATCACACACCCACCAACCGTGCCCTAACCCTAACTCACCTATTCTGCCCTAACCCTAAAGTCTGTCACTATCGCACACCCACCTCACCCATGCCCTAACCCTAACTCACCTAACCTGCCCCCTAACCCTAACATCCGCACACTTACCTGAACCTGACCCATAACTTTCCACCACATCGCTGACTATAGCAAAGCCACAGAAACAGCCCACCAAATTCTTTCCCTGGGAAAGAATTCAGTGTTCCGTGGCTTCACAGTTCGAACATATGCTGTTTGAACTGCTGACATTACGATGAACTGATAGTAACCCAAATTTAATACAAAGAACTATGCTGTGATGAAGTTTAGAATAGGAAATAAATGGTGTCCTTGTGCACTGGACAGTTAAATAATTCAGGTCAATAGTTCATATAAGAACTTAAGTAATATTACTGATAAAATCAATCTTTTTATGTAACATTTAGTCTGTAACAGGAAAACATTGACACACTATGTGTTTGTCTCTTATGAATTATCACAAGACATGCCTCACTTTTGATATCTATATGGCATTGTTAGGTTTCAATCACAATGCTATGCTAGTTTCTTTACTTACAATGTGAACAAAATTAAAAATATGTTGAGTCTATCCAGAGATTTATTTATTTATTTATTTATTTATTTTATTTATTTGCAGTTGGTTTACTAGGATAGACCACTGGGCCAGTAAGAACCTGTTTTCAATGGAGTCCTGGGGAGAAAAGCTCCAAAACAAAGGTTACAAAAAGATTACAGCAGTTTACAATTTCAATCATTTGTAGGTTAAAGACAAAGCTTTAAAACAGTGGTAACAAAAATATTACAGCAGTTTACAATTTCAGTCATTTGTGGGTTCAAGACAAAACAAAGATTAAGCAGTTACAATGCAATTTTAGGTTCCATTTTGTACAAAACCAAGATTTAAGCATGTGCAATAAAAATTTTTAGGTTAAATTTTGGAGAAAAACAAAGCATTGCTGTAGTAAATATATAGTTTATTGAGTGGAATAGTAGGATTAGAGAATTATAAGATGTCATTACAGTTGGCTTATTATTTGGTGTCTGGTAATATATGATATAGTTGCCTGTAGGAAGTGGAGAATAGGCTATGAGGGGTGGGAGCAGGAGCACTCCCATGAGGATGTTAGATGTGAGTGCAGTGATGTTTTAAAAGCAGGGAGGTTGGTGGTGATACGGATGGAGGGAGGAAGGGAGTTCCATAGGCGTGCCAGGGCAAAGGACAGGAGCTTTTGTCCTGGAGAGTGAAGGAGTTTGTACAGCTCTATTAGGTTTTGGTTATTAGATCTTAGTAGTCTTTGTGGCAGGTGCATTTTAAAGGTAGAGCTGAGACAGGGACAGAGGGAGGAGATATTGTTCTAAAAACATGATCATAGCATAGCATCTAATCTGTGAAGAAAAATTAAATGGTCTGAAAACAAGAGTCTCCTGGATATAGACTATCAAAATAAAATTTGATTCTGAAGCATACAGTCTTTAAATGTGAGGAGTACATGCTACTTGAAATGGAATTACATCAGCATAATATTCAAAGATAAAATAACTGCCTTTGGGAAACATAACTAAAACAATCAAAAGCTAAAATATTTTTTTCACCAAAGTTTAGCCAGAAAATATAAAAAAATCTTGCATTTAAAAATAAGGAAAGTGAAAAGTCCAATACGGTTCAAGAGTTGAGCTCTATCCAGCAGTTCATGAAGGAGAGCTAAGATATTATCTCGGTTGTTTTCAGCAAGAGTGAAAAAATCTGACATTAACTGTGGAGATTGCTGAAAGGTGAAAGGAATGTTTTCACAAATTATGTAGCTAGTGCAGATACCCACCTGTGACAAGGCAAGGGCCAAAGCAGATGGTGGAACTAGATCCATTTTAGTTGATGAAGTCAAACTAGCTATTAAACAGTTCCATTGTGGCAAGGTTGTAGGGGTGTGTAAAATCTGTCAGGAAATGCTGCAGGCACTGGACATTGTTGGAGTATCAATCTTACCACATATTTTCAATAGTGAGGTAGGCCAGGACAATTAACTCTGGGTTGGCATACTGGGTGCAGTGGCCTCCATTTTCAGAAAGGGTACAGTTGGTGGTATACCGCCATTGCATTTGGGTTCAAACTTCTCAACCACCCTGGGAAAGCATATAACAAGATGCTGGAAAGGAGATTTCATCCAACAGCTGAACCTCTAATTCTGTAGAGGCAATGCATATTCTGTCCTAACCTTGTGATATTTCATCAACTCTTGGTCATTACACAGATACTGGAGGGTTCAACAGAGTTTACTAGTACTGTTTTACTTGTGTTTTTTTGGGCATAGAGAAGGCTTATCACCATGTATCCAGGAATGTGTTGCAGGAAATGCTACAACAGTACAGGGTCGTATTTCCTCTGCAGTATTCGAGGAGTGAGCACCGTGTTTGCATTCTCTGCATTAAGTTGAAATAATTCAAGGTGAGCACACACCTCTGCAAGTGTATGTTTTATCTTCCCTACTATTTATAATTTCCATGGGCAGGATATCAAGCTGCAGATAAGATCTGGCTAGTAACCAGTTTCCAGACATGATGATTGCATCTTTGTTGCATGCAGAAGGTGTTGTCCTCTTAGCTTCAAATGACTGTTGTCGCAAACATGCTGTGAAATGATCTGCAATAGAGTGTGAAGCAGGCAGAATGAAAATAATTGCCATTATATCAAAACTCAACATTCACTCCACAAAAATAGTAGATTTCTCTCACCAGGTGAGGGAGAGAATCTACCCAGTTTTAAGCATTTAAATATCCTGGGTTCTTCTTCATTAATATAGGCACAGCAGATCTATAGGTTATTCATTAGATTGATGGAATGGCTGCAGGACTGTAGGTATAGTACCAGACTGTGATGGAGAAGTGAACACAAAGTCATAGGATGAAGATCTGAATTTAATAGCCATTCTATGTCCATATCTTCAACTATGATCATGAGCTTTGGGTAGCACCTGGATGGATAATATCACTCTTCTTTTGTAGGATAGCAGGGCTCACTTTATGTCTCAGCAATCTGAGAGAATGTCAAGGTACAGCCACTGCTCCTTTGTGCTCAGAAGTGGTGGGTTAAACATCTTGTGAGGATGTGGAGCAGGCATAGTCCACTGGAAGGGGTTCCCACGGCAGACAAAAGATACACTGGATGGATTATATCTTTCTGCTTCCATAGAAATACTTGGAGATACCACAGGATAAGCTGTTAATTGTTGCTGGGAATAATGCAGTCTGACCATCAGCAGGAAGCTCAGTTTCTTATCACCACAACTGTCAGTAAGAAAGATGATGAAAAAATGATGATGATGAGGATGATGATGATGATGATTGTCAGGTAGAAGATGCTTGAAGACTCATGCAGAGTGAATGCTTAGAGTAAGACCCTTGTTCAACTAGTGGCATAAGCAGTGGAGGACCCAGGCAGGAGAAGATGGGAAGGAGGCAGCCTAGGCTCACTGCAATATCAACATGAAGAGCCTGGGGACACCCACATTGCAAGTGGTATACCACTTGGTCAGGAGTTTGTGCATGTGTGTGGAAGTACCTACCTGAAGGCAACCATATTGATCCAAAATACACTTCTCATTTATAGAAAGGTTATAACTAAACCTGTTCTTAATAATTTCCCTTCTTAGTTCGTTTTCAACCACCATTTCAAAAGTTTTAAGTTGTGGGAGGTTGTATGTACTCTTTCTATGAAGTTCTTTACTCATATAATATAACCATATTAGAGGTTACAAGGCTGCTGAGGGGTGGTGAGGTTAGGGTACACTCAATGGAAGTAGTGTGACACTGTACCAGCTTCCTCAGTCTCGTCACTTGACATGGGTCAGATTAAGCTTGAGGAAAATAATGTGGATCAGGTAGACCCCAAGAATGAGAATAGAAGCTAGTGGCAGTTGATGGTCAGCTGCAGGAGGGGTAAGACAAAATAATTTTACAGTATAATTCACCACCTTCTTTCTAACAGCCCCCACTCTTCTTTTCAATGTGGTTTCTGTCCTCACATTACTGACAGTGCTCTGCTATAATTTTTAACACTACACATAAGTCTAAAAATAACAATAGCCTTTAATCTATATTGATCTTTCAACAGCTTTTGATACCACTGATCATGACAAACTGTTATTACATCTTTCAAAACTATGCCTTCACACTCATTCACCTACCTCATTTAGGTCTTAATTCTCTGCTAGTACACAAAGTGTGAAATGGCACAAGCTACATGAAACTTCCTGTCCTGACTATCCCTGTGGGAGTTTCACAGGGATCCATCTAAGACCTCATTTTTATTTAACATATACATTAATGATCTACCCCATCCATTATGGAGACTTTCATTTATTTATTTACTGCCATTTGATTACTAGGAAAGTCCAACTGGGAATGTGGGAATGTGCCCATTTTTCATCAGATGCCCAGGGAGAACAGCTCCAAAGAATTACAAAACATTTTAACATCAATAATGTTACACTATTTAAAAAATAATACAATAAAGCAGCTACAGTTTAAATAATTATAACAAATTGGACATAATATGAAAACATTGGTTAACAATATATACAAGTTATATGACAATGATTTAACAGTTAGAGAAATTGTGGCCAGTTTATAGAGAAATTAAAGGTAAGTTAGTATAATACAAACAGGAATTGCAGTACAAAATGAGAGAAAACATTGTTTATAGTTCTGTTATACAATATGCTGATAACTCTACTATAATCTCCTCTACAGAAACACTTAACAACTTCACTCCAATACCAAATCATCCTTCTTGTCAGCAAAATTTTGGCTCAACATATAAATAAATAAATCTGTTTCTTAATTCAAAGAAAACTAAAATGATGCTGTGTATAGCTAATACACATCAGATTACTCATTTTATATTTCTATTACATTTTAATGGTGCTCTTATTGAAACAGTTTCTCATAGTAAATGTATTGGCCAGTGGCCACATATTTGATGTTAATCCTAAATTTGACCTCCATATCCAACAAGTTATAAAAAATACATTAAAATCTTAGTCAAGTACATAGAGTTAAGCCTTTTTGGACCAACTCTACAGGAAAGAAATAGCATCCACTTTCTTGCTTCCCACTGTCCTATATGGCTCCACTAACTTCACCAATCTGAACACTTTCCTACTCTCAGGGTTGGGAGGGTGGCCTAATGGTTAAGGTGTTTTTTGCACAAACAACACAAGGTGGTTTGAGTTCACAAGGGGAGGATTGGCTATATTAAAAAATCTTTGCAAGGGGCAGTTTAGCTAGTACTAATCTAATCTAAAACATAAACAGACCTACCACAAAACTGCCAAATATGCAACAACCTACAAACACAAACCCACCATTGTGCTGCACTTAGACAACTTAATTGTCTTGAATTCCCCTAACATTATTAAATTCAGTCAACCTAAATTGGCTTACAAAATACTGCACAAACCAAATGCATGTCCTTCACTGTCTTCTAGTATACCCTGTTACTCTCCATCAAGAAGGCTCAGATTTGCTGATAGATTTCTTGCCACAGTTACCACATCCTACAGTTTTTATGCTGATGTCCTGTTTTGATCCATTTTATCTAAATTTTGGAATTCAAACTTGCTTTACACAAATGTGCGCTAGTCTTGCAAAACCAGGCAAATGACGGTTTAACTTGACTGTGACAGCCAGAATCTGCCATTCTCATCCACAGACATCCCCCTTACCCAGAAATTATAGAGCGCATTCTTGACTATGTACTCCTTAAATGTCTGACAGTTGTAAAAATAAAACTTATTTCTCACAAAAGCAAACTAGTCCTGCAAAGTCAGACCATTTAAAGTGAACAAACAAGAGGGTAAGTTACACTTAATTACTTACTTACACAAACAGCCCCCATCCCTACCCAACAGTTATAGTTACTTTGCTATGCTCATATCATCTGATTGTGATAAAACATAATACTGTCCAACTTCTTTGCCCAAGGATCAAAGACAAAGACAAAAAATAATCATTGGATCATATGAAATTGATCAAAGAAGAGGGTGCTATCAACTCAAGTTCCAATGTCCTTAACAATATTGAGCATTGTCTATGCTCAGTGCTGTGGGGAAGGATTGTCTACCAAATGTAACAATATTGCACTGTTTTGCCTTTAATTTGAGACCATTTTTAGTACACTGGGTACTGACAAGTGCACTTTCTTGCTGAAGAATTTATGCATCAGAGGGGGCCTGATAATGACTCCTAGTTTGTTTTAACTTTGTGTCATATCTAAATAAAACAATGAGTTACTAGATATGCAGCCCAGGAGATCATTGAGGAGCCTAGCCCAATTTCCCAGTTGTCCTAGAGCACCGTCTGGTTAACGACTTGCTCAGAGTCACACAGTGGCCATATGGAGTTTGACAAAAGCATACCTCGGAGTACAGGAAGCAGCTTGTTAACAGCTTATAACAATTCTCTGGGCTAACTGCCAGCTATAATGGTTTCATTTCATGTCTTTTTATTAATTTAATAAGAGTTATTAGTGCCTCATTATGTGTGTTTTATTTTCAGGGTTATGATTATTTTTCAGTTTGGTATTGTACCTCTTTTTCCTGTTATTTACTAAATCCAGTACAAACAAAACAGATGGAGAACGGACTGAGCATTAAATGAAAAAAAAAAAAAAACATGCTGCAGAAATAATATCAAGACCAAAATTAACATTAACATAAAACAAGTTATTTTGAATTTATGAATTCTGGATGTCATGTGATTCCTAAACTAATTAAGAGCATTAGTTTAACATAAAATAATATAAAACGATGTAAAACAACTTTTATTACTTTGCGATACTAATTTAAAATTCACAATTAACCATTTACTATGCAACTTCCATAGCAGTACCAAAAGTAAAGATAACTAAAATGAATCTAAAACATATTTATAATAACAGATCAGCTAAAACTAGAGAAATGTAAGGGAGATCCAAAATGTAACTTGTTAAAAACACTAATTTGAGCACAGATTTTTATATGCTCATTCGGGCTCAGTGGTTAGGAGGCATCTAAAATCTGTTACAACATACTTGTATCAAGTATGCTTTCCCAATCACATTCCCCAGGATCCAAGTCTACTTTAGCCATAAAACGGGCTATCATACCAAACTTTATGTAATGGATTGTTCCAGTTTTAGATCTAATTGCATAGAATTGTTCATGTGTTAACTGCGCTAACTTTTCATAATAAGCTGCACATAATAAACATTTTGCTGCATATATAACACAACTAGTGTTATATGTTAAATGTCCTTTCAGTCTGCAATTGTACTGCCTGATTATGAGATCCTTATGCCAATCCCTCATTGGGAACAAGGTAATACAGGAACTAAACTTCTGCCATAGTCACGACTTATGTACTTGTCAGTTGTTGGTGTTGTGTACTACACACCAGAAGTGCTGTGGTGCAGTAGATGTGGTGGCCCAATCATGGAGCCTACATGCTAGTCAGACATTCTGTGAGCAGCATCATAAGAGCTATGACTGGAGGAAATGTGTTTCCTCAGTCCCAGAGCCAGCATATAAATCACCCAATGGAAGCAAAGGCAGTGTAGCTGCTGAGGTGTGTGGAGACTATACTGCCTCATACACTGGAGCTGAATGCATGCCAGACAAGTCTTGCTGTCATAGTGCCAATATGTGTGGAAAATGCACCACTTAAATCACAAGATGTGCATTTCAGACTGGAGCGTGTACAAGGTTAGTGCAGAAAACAAGGTGTGGAAGATATGCATTCCTTATTCAGAGGATCTGCATGTCAGTAGATGAATGTAGAGGTAGAACAGGAACCAGGGTGTATATACATTTTTCTGTCTCAGTAACAATGGTGTATCCCAACCAGATGGGTAGGGGGGCAGTACAACAGCAAAGCGCTGCAGGATATGTATTGCCTGGATCAAAAAGCTTGCACCAGAGTGATCCCCTGGCTACTAGGGCAGTACAAGAGTAAATGAGTACTTGTGTAACAGCAGTGTTTCTCAGTGATAGGACTTGCAGTTTGGTCACTTACTGGATGCTGGGGCAGTGATGGATGTGATATGTATGACTTGTGTACTTTCAAGTTCACAGGAACTGAATTCCATTTAGCTGAAGCCCAATGTAATGAAGGAGCTGAGATATGTGAGAGGTGTGCTGCCTTAGTCACATGATGAGTATTCCATCCAAGCACTGGGTACTGTGCAATGCAGAAGCTGAGATAATTGAGAGGTATGCTGCCTTAGTCACATGATGAGTATTCCAGATAGACACTAAGTACTGTGCAATGCAGAAGATGAGAAGTGCAGGTACTCTGCTACTCCAGCTCACTGGACCTGCATCTCAGGAATTAATTGATTTTAGTGAACTGAAGGAGCTGAAGTTAGTGGGATCCTTGCTGTTGCATTCACAGACCTTATGTACCATTCAGCTGTTAGGTGCCAGCCCTTCAGGATCATGTGAGAGCTATAATTCTCTTGGTACAAGTGTGCATGCTTGTCAACTTTTATGTTTTGGTGCAGGGTTGCTGTTAAATATATGGCACCTGTGCAACCTGAGACACAGTATCTACATATGAGACAATCATTGACATTAAGGACAATACAGGAAATGAGAAATGTGGGAGTCATATTGTGTCAGTATCATGGTCTGTATGTCATTCAGTCACCGATTATTGTGTCAGTGTAGATGAAGTGTATGGTAGTTGTGCTGCCACAGTAGAAGAATATTGATACCAACAGTCTGTAGGGTGTTGGTGTTGTAATGCAGCATCTGCTGTGTGTGTGGCAGAATGTTTCTAATTAAATAGGACCTTCTTGAGAATCATCCAATCAGTGATGGTGCAGTGTGGGAGCTGAGGTATGTAAGAAGAATGCTGCCTCAATCACAGGATCTGAATGCCCATCACCAAATGCTAGACTTGCAAAGCTACTAATGTATGTGAGCAACACTAACTCACTCACCTGTTTCACTCGCTCATTCACAAGCTCAGCCATTGGTTCCCAGAGAAGTACATAAACTGCAAAACTGGAACTATACTTTCAAAGTCTCAGGTCTATTTTTCATTCTGTCACTAACCACTAGGACAGTGCAGGAAGTGAAGTATGTGGAAGCTGTTGTGACCCAGTCACAAAGCATGTAGCACATTCATTTCTTTAAAGCTCATACATTGAATTTATGATTGCTTTACTTCATATGCTTTTAGTGCAGTTTTAGCTAACTTGCTGCTGTCATTTTAATTTATATCTGATAACTTGTATATCATATTGCACAGTTCTTAATTTGTAAACTTCTTAATAAAGTTGAAGCTGAATTGCTGACTGCTAAATGCAAGAACTGAGGTGCATGGGAGCTATGGCACATCAGTAACACTACCTACTTGCCAGTCACTAACTGGTTGCTGTGTGTATCACAGATGTGTATGTCCTTCAGTCATTGTATGCTGTGATAGTGAAAGAATCAGTGGTAATGGAAAAAAGATGGGTAGTTAGGTACATGGATAGACAGAACGTGTATGTCCTTTAGTCTTGGCACACTGGGATAGTGAAAGAATCAGCATTAATGAAAAAATAGATGATAGATAGATAGATAGACAGACAGACAGAGACAGACAGAGATAGACAGAGACAGGCAGAGAAAGATAGAGACAGATAGAGACAAATAGAGATAGATAGAGATAGAGAGATAGAGAGATATACAGATAGATAGATAGATAGATAGATAGATAGATAGATAGATAGATAGATAGATAGATAGATAGATAGATAGATAGATAGATAGATAGATAGACAGACAGATAGATAGATAGATAGATAGATAGATAGATAGATAGATAGATAGATAGATAGATAGACAGATAGCTAGACAGGCAGATAAAGCTGGGACATAGTGAAAAAAATGTTAATGTGATTACTAAGTAACAGGCTACTCTGTATGCTTTAACCACATCACTTGCTATTCTGGACCCACATTTATTTGCGGTCCAGTGTACTCCAAAATTGCCAGGAGGTCTTGAGATTTTGAACCAAACCTACGAAGCTGTTGGAAGAATGAGTTACAACTGGCAATTTGTTCATATTTAACATAATAATTTTAAGAAATGGTTATGCATGCATAGAAGAGTGCTAAATGTACATAATAAAATGTAGCAACTGTGCTGTAAGGAGTAATCTGTATATTAGAGTAGCGGTACGATGTGTCATTGTGCCTTTAAGTCCTGTAGATTAGGTGAACAGCATTTCATACAACAGAATTTTATAGGTGACTGATTCAAAATGAAGTAGGAATAGAGTCAGTAGGATATTAGCCTCATATCATGCTCTGACACATAGTGGTCACATATCAGCCATACACATCTAGAAGAACTTGCATGAGCTCTTGTCCCACAGGGGATAACCTTGCCATCACAGGTGGAAAAAAACCTTTTGTGATGGTTTGAAGTGTGCACTACTTTACATTCGCTTGACAGCAGAAGGAGATAGGCAGGTCTATCTAGTTTACTGCTTAAGAGCATTTAATATTCTACCTTTATTTAGTTCTATTGCCCCCTTACTCTTTCTCCTCCTATCTCTTGCCTTCTTGAAATCCTCTGTGCATTCCCTCTCTCCCACTCATTCTTGGCAGTCCATTCCAATGGCCCACAATTCTTTCCATAGAGAAGTACTTTTGAAGATCCAGAAAGTAATTGATTACTACAATCTGACTCCTGTATTCTTCTCCTCCTCTATCTCTGTCCTTCTTGTTTGGGATGCTCACTTCACATGTTTCCCACACAGTCTTTGCACCCCTATCAGGCCCCCTATCCAGTGAGAGAAATTGTAGCTTATCTAGTCTCAAAACATATCTTTCCCCCCTCTATCCATTATATCTTGTTCATGTGACTCGACATATATCCTTTCCTCCTCTATCCATCATATCTTGTTCATGTGACTCCACATATATGCTTTCCCCCTCTATCCATCATATCTTGTTCATGTGACTCGACATATATCCTTTCCCCCTCTATTCATCATATCTTGTTCATGTGACTCGACACATATCATTTCCCCCTCTATCCAGCATATCTTGTTCATGTGACTCAACACATATCGTTTCCCCCTCTATCCAGCATATCTTGTTCATGTGACTCATATCTTGTTCATGTGATGCGACATATATCCTTTCCCCCTCTATCCATCATATCTTGTTCATGTGACTCAACACATATCATTTCCCCCTCTATCCAGCATATATTGTTCATGTGACTCAACACATATCGTTTCCCCCTCTATCCAGCATATCTTGTTCATGTGACTCAACACATATCGTTTCCCCCTCTATCCATCATATCTTGTTCATGTGACTCGACACATATCCTTTCCCCCTCTATCCATTATATCTTGTTCATGGGACTCAACACATATCCTTTCCCCTCTAGCCATCATATCTTCCTCATAGCTTTCCTCTGAAATTCCTTCTACTTCCTAGTACCCCTCTTCTTGTGTGACTTCCACAACTGCACACAGTACTTAAAGTGTGGCTTCATCAGGGTCAGTTAGAGCAAAAGCGTTATGCCCTTGTTTCTGGAGTGGATTCTTTTGAAGATACATCCCAACATTCTCTTTTGTCTTGCCACTGCTCTCCCGCTCTTCCCCTGCTGGGATAATCGAAGTATCATCAACATCCCAAATCCTGTATCCATCAGTTTCGCTTCCCAGCTAATACTTTACATCGGGATTGTTGTGTCCCACTCTCACCATGCTTTAAAGTTGTCTGTACCTAACCACAACTGCCATCTTTTTGCACACTTGGACAATCCTTTTCTTATAGGTTCATAGGTTCATAGGTAGGTACTAGGCTGTTAGCCCTATGGCCTGTATAAGTCTAGCCAAAAAGGTACCCTGACTTTCACCACCCAAGAAAATTATTTACTGTTATTATTTATTATTATTCACTTTTGTACCTGTTGTCATGTGAGTAAAGAGAATGATTCTGCTTACTAGCTCAGATATGTCTGAACAGCTTCACTGAAGAGCACTGAATACAGAATTAAGCCTTGTGGCATTTTAGCCAGGTTCCTTATTCATGGCATCAGCTGTCTCACAATAGCCCTCCATGTCTTACTCACTACAGAGCAAATTCATCTGTGCAGTTTTATTTATATTGGCAAGCTTGTAAGACATACTACTAATTTTTCAGATTATTTATGTGCCTGTCTGTTATGCAGCTACAATATATGGAACCAAAACTAGCATTGTTTCAGTTTAGGCCACATGATGGCAATCTTTTACAGTCTTTAATGATACAAAAATCTTTACTTGCCATCATGTAACAATTTGACTCAGTGCAAAGATGTGACTTCCTGAGAAGAATTGCTTCATTTAAAAAAATGTTCCCTATGTGAGAGATACACTCAAGCAAAAATACTGGGGGGTCTGTACAAGTTCATAGATTTATAAGTACACAGGGCTGCACAGACTACCCCGAGGCTGAATTTATTAGAATCCATCCAGTCGTCTAGACTGTCCTTGAAAGTTGCTACTGTACTGCCTTGTTAGGATGGTAGGTGAATCTCGCTTCAAAAGTGGAGAATATTTTGTGTTAGGAACTTGAAGTATGGGTTGCAATGAATGACTTGCCACAATGAAATTAAACATATCACCAGCTGCAAAGCAGATGTATATTTTGTGTGCAATTAGAAGGTTTTTACTTAACTGTTGAAACTGATCATTTCAACATAAATAGCAACTAAAACTTGCAAGTACATAAGATGGCTGCACAGATTTAATTTCCAGGTAATCTAAAACATCAACCAAACAACAGATAACTATTTGACATCAGCTAGTACATATTATAGAATTTTATGTCAGTAATTCAATTTAGTTGATCATAGAGATGAATCTTAGAGGATACTGCACTGAGTTATGTAGGAGAGAGAGAATGGCTTAATTTAAAGAGAACACTTTAGAGTAGCTTCTTTGACAGAGGCTTATAATTCAAAATTATATCATTTTTGTTCTTGTGGTACTAATGTAGTTAGCTGTTTTATACTAATGAGGTGTCAGCTATAAAAGGGATAGTTTGTTTAATGCAGAAACATTTTTTTTGTAAATTGTTTATTATAAAACAGACGAGTGTGTATTCTGCTAACACCCTGCCAACACAGTGCCGTCTCTACATCTGAACTTTAAATAATGGAGAATGATCTTGATTGTGGCTTAAACCAATACACTTTAATGTTAATGGATTGAGATGTCCACTCAAATGAAACAGGATATATTTAGGAATTTCCAAATGCAGTCCCTTAACATAGCTATTTTACAGGAAGTATATTTGGATCAGGCTGTGTAAATCTGGGTCTCATAGCATATTAATCCACTCATACTTAATTCTGAACATAAGTTGCCATCTTGCTGTCTAAAACTACCTCCTTTCTGCTCCTAGACACTAAAATTGACCTTACTGGCAAATAATATTGGCTAATAATATTAGGTGTTATCACACATTTACTTTTGATAGCCTTCTGGGTATAGAAATCTCAACGTGCTCTGAGATTTAATTCCTGTAAGACGCATATAAAGTGTTGATAGAAAGAGCATTACTAAAGGGTACTGTTAAGAAAAAGTATTTTTCACCTTTAATACAAATCGATCCATTGCCTAAAATACCAAGTGCTTGTTGCAGCAACATATAAAGAAATACATTAAAATTTAAGTCTGAGAGATATATTAAATTTCCTGTCCTATAAATAATTGTTTGACTTACAAATTATATACTCTTTGACAATCTGAATACTTACACATGAAGAAAAGCTGCACAGGCTGGTGAATATATAACCCTGAAGCTCTACCTAGGTATTGATATATACTTCTTAGGGTTTAAATCAGCTAGATTTTAAGCAGTGACTTGTAATTATAAATGTGGAAGCTGCGTAGAATATTTCTGTGTTTTGGAACACTTTGTTGCAAGGCCATTTAATTGGCTTAAATAAAACTTGTATGCATCACATTATCGAGCTCATTAAAAGACGAACTCAGGAAATCCAAGACTAAAAGAGAATATGATTTAGCATTACTTTACAATGCGGGGTTTAAGGAGGCCATTTGATCTTAGTTTAAATTCATGGAAGCTTACCAGTAGTTAACATACACATCTGAGAGGTCTTCATCCAGTCATCTAGACTGACCTTGAAAGTAGCATTTGTAGTCTTGCCAGGCAATTACTAGCAAATGCTACATACCCAATTTTCAAGGCGGTCCCTGCATAAAGAGCCACACAAATAATTAGACATGTACTAAGCACTGAGTAGCATTCCAAGCAAAGAAATGCATAAGTAAAGAAAGACATAGTAATAATGGGACAAACAGTGCTAGGCAGAACTACATGTAGCAGCCCCGGTACCCGACATGATAAATATGATCCAGACCCTCTCAGCTATCTCTGATTTGGCAGAACTTCCCTGATTTTGCCTCATATTTTGCCCTGTCTGTTGTAAAAGTGTTGAACTTCTGGCAAATCTTTGAGGGTTACCATTGGGCAAAAATGCTAGATATTAGTTTCATTCTTCTTATTGTTCAGAAAATGCATGCTGATGCAAAGCCTGCTGTTGTATTAACTTTTATAAGTGTATTAGGTGACATTTAAAGATTGTCCCTGATTTTGGGTCTTTGTTCCACCATTATTTTTGGCTTTCTCCAGATTTCTTGTGCAAAGAAGTTGAGAGGTATGTGAACATCACGGGCATGGCAGGGAAGCATGGCCAAGTAATATGTGCTCACATACGCAATGTGGTGCCACATAACCGCATGCCATGCCTATCCAGCACAAGAAGGACAGCTGAGTGGAAAACCTGCACATCAAAGAGGGTGTGAGCAGCAAAGCGGCATCCATGTTCATCAAAAAAGTGAAGAGAACGTAAGATAGACTGCAAAACAGGAAATGAAAAAACAGCAAGCAGGGAAAAACAGAGAGGGATAACCATAAGGTATGAAAAGTGTAGATGGAGGATTTTTTTTGGTTGGGATACAGCCCATTTTGTAAGAAGAGTAGGTGGGGGAAGTAGTGAGATATTATTGTGGGTGAGGCAGAAGGAGAAGGGCAAGTAGAAAAACCAGATAGGCAAACAGAGAACACAGACAGATGGATCAATATATACACAAAAGGTTGGCAAGATATTGAATGAACATAAGCATAAACAGGGTGAACAAATAGTTATGGGGAAGGTTGAACATGAACAAGGAATGGGGAATGACTAATAATGGAGAGAAAACACCAGGCGGATGATAGAGTGGGTCCTGGTATGGTTAAATGTTAGGCTATCCTACAGAACAACAAACCCAGGAATTGCTCACCTGAATGGCCAGTTCTGTGGGTCAATTGCTCCCCTGGCAGCCTGATGGGTAGACATCCAGTTGCTGGTGCACCTCAGCAGCTATCAGTCTCTGCAACTGATGTAGAGAGATCACTGATGACTCCTCTGGTCCACCTTCAGAAAAACCTTCACATACTACCCAGACACAGAGGGCACAAGTGGCCCTTCTAGGTCCAATCCAGAAGGAACCTCCCCTTCAGTGAGGCTGAGCTGGCAGCCAATGGTAACCCAGTGCCAAAGGAAGTGGTTCGAACAGGTTGAGTTGATCAAGGCTTTACCTCCTCCTCTTCCGCACCTGGACCTACAGAAGGACAACACAATGGGAAAAATATCACACACATATACTACAAAGCGAATTCCAGTTATGTAGTGGAATGACACAAAATTTATATATATACCCCACTGCCAAGAGAGACACTCCTGCCTTCTCTTGCACCCAGCCATGTTCAGCTGATGCTTCTCCACTGCTGAAAACAAAATATTTACTCTTAAATATACATATACAACAGTTAAGATAGCAGAAAACAATATTACTAAAAAAACGCTTACAATGGATCCCCTACACTACACCGACACACCACAAACCCGACAGCCAAAACTCTGACACCAAAACACCGAAAGAACACAATACCGACAGTCCACATTACCGGACACCATAACACCGACTCACAACACACACAAAAACCTTACAAACCTACACGAAACCTTACATACACAACTATTTATGCACTAACCTTAACCCAAACCCTAACCCTAAGGTCTGTCACTATCGCACACTTACCTTACCCGCACCCTAACCCTAAAATCCATCACTATCGCACACTTACCTTACCCGCATAACCATAACCCTAATGTCCGTCACTATCGCACACTTACCTTACCCGCACCCTAACCCTACAGTCCGTCACTAATGCACACTTACCTTACCCGCACCCTAACACTCGTCACTATCACATACTTACACAGTTGTGTTTGTTTCGCATGTCAGTGTTTTCAGCATCGGGATTTCAAACTGTCGGTTATTTCCGTTGTCGGTCTTCCAGTGTCGGTGTTCTCGTCATCGGCGTTACAATCTATCGGTGTTCTCAGGTAGACCCCTTACAATACATTTCAGGCTTTTTTTTCCGAACTCACTAATGCCCCCTGATGAAGAAGTTCAGGGTAAAGCCACTTCAGTGTAGTGTGCATATTCCAGTACTTTTCACTTAAATGTCTGATCCAAGTGGCATCACTCAGCATTTTAGCTATCATGTGCAAGGCATCCACCTTACAAAGTGGGCCATCATAATTTCCCAGAAGGTGCTCTCTGGCGTTCCTGTGCAGGAAGAACAGGAAAAGCCTGCTCTTCATGGCACACCAAGCTAGAGATTTGCATTTCCCACTGTCTGAAGTAGTCATGGCCACTCACTCAGGTCTACTTAATGAGCACACTGGTATAGCCATGTACACATACACATGTTTCAAGCATGTGCCATACAACATAATGCTGTATATCAGCTCTAAGACATAGACACCAGCACAAGCAGCACTAGAGGCATACACATGCCACATGCACAAGCATACAGGTCACATGCTTTGTGTTCATGTGATGTCTATGGTTAGTATAGCCCACTGGCAGTGATTCACAGACAATGGCACAGACTAGCTTTATTAGCATAACAATTATGTTAACTGTTCCCTGATAATTTGATCACTTACAACTGTACAATGTGGAAATAGAAGAGTTTCATTAAACATGGACATTCCCAGCATTAAGTAGGGGAAATCCTACCTATAAACAACAGCAACAACAAAAGCAGAGGTGGTTGTCAGTGAGATTGAGTCAGATGTCATGGTGTATGTGTAACTGTGAACCCACGATACTGGAATGGCATTCTACAGACTAACTGTGGCTGGGGTGTTCAAATGAGAGCATAAGAGACCATAGAAGCAACATGACTCAATGGGTGTGAGGTTCCAGGACCAAATGTTGATGCATGGCAATGGAAAAGAAGGCCTGTGCACTGAACCAACTGCAGCCGATACTATCCAACTGCATGGGGAGGGGGGCTGTCACAGCAAGTATGTACATCCCATAAGTTACCATACATGCGGACTGACTGACATGTTGTGCTCACAGGGTTGCAGTACTGACATGGCCATCAGAGGGATGCAGTGCCTTTGAAAGTTCACAAACCAGAAGACTGAAGTGCTACTGCAGGTCCTCTACACACATGGCATCTGCCTTGTGGACAAAGGTGCTGCAGACAAGCATTATCAGGGCCAGATTTGCAGGGACTGGTGCAATAGGTCTCTACAAGTAAGTTGACTGATATGATACTCTGTGCAAAGGAAAAGGAATGAACATTGTGACAGACTTACCTGGTGGTGGCTTGGAACCAGGAGATGGACTGGTGTCTACTACCCATGTGTCAGTAGGGAAAGCACCAGGTTAGTAAAGTCTATTACAGTACTGTATATCACACTCCAGTACATGTTTGAAGAGTAGGATTTACCAAGGTCCACCTATGTATCCCTTCTTCTAGGCACCTCTGTTCTGCAACTGCAATGGTCTGAACAAGATATTTCTGGTGATATGTGCTATAGCAGTATTTTAAACTGTAGCAGTATGCATGTATAGTCTGATAATACTGTCAGGTGTGCACATGTTTACATTCAGATTATGTGCAAGTCAGTGATCCAGGTACAGACATCTGCAACCCACAACATTGTGGAGATTGTGAATGAGCTTCATGGCTTGTGGAATGACACACACCGACTGCATAATGACATAGAGTATAGGCTCAGGGAGGACTCAATGCTGCTGAAGTCGCTGGTGACAAATGTCTCTATAGTTACCTTCATGAGAGAGACTGCAGCCACCATCAGGTCTGCTTCCACAGGTCATGCTGTCCATGGATATGGGGGGGGGGGTCAGATGTGAGAAGAAACCAAGTTCTGTGCAGGTACAGTCAACTACAGTCACCAGGTTCTCAGACGTCTTATAAAATCCAACAGCCAACAATATAAGACACTCCTTCCTGGAAATAATTTATTGATGTTCACAATTCACATACCAGTTTTGGCTGCATAAGATTTCATCAGTGTAAAGAACCATTGTTACATCAGACCATTAAATACTTTCTACTTATACCCCATTGGTCAATCACAAACAATCATTTAATCCTGGTGGAAACAAACCCCCTAACATGATAATTCACATTTTTTCTTTTTGATCCAGTGGTTTATGAAATCCAACTTTGTTATTTCTTTTATAACCAATTTTATCAATAGCTGTAAAATAAAATTTAGCAGTACTATGCTGCAGAGTGTGTTTATATAAAGCATTAGTAGTTTTTTTTGCATGCAATATCACTCATATGTTGTTATCCTAAACCTCAGCAGTCGAGAAGTCTGACCTATATAAAATGCCGAACAGTTGTGGGGACTTGGTTTTGATAATAAAAACGTAAATTTTGGCCGTTCAGTGTTGAACATCATTATTTTCGTGGATATACTACATGATTGGGATTCTAAACATTAACTTTAAGCACTTTCATCAGGATTAATCACTATTTGGAGATACAGTTTGGTTTGCCTTCACCTCTTGTTTTTTTGCGAGTGGTACGGTCTGCTGCATCTGAAAACACTGAGAGAAGACTGTGCTGGCTTTTACAAACAAGGGGATTTATTTTTTAAGAAGTTTTGTTGTCTGCAGTTGATCAAAATGACCAAAATGGATTTATTTCAATTACTGGATGGTTTGACATTGGATAAAGAAGACACGGATGTCTTTTTGAGCCCAGGTTCTAAACGTGAGGAAACAGGTACTGTTAAACATTTAGCTTCTTGCAGTGACTTGTTTGGACAAATTTATGATACAGTGAAAGAACTACATACAGATGTATGGCACTTACACCTTTTTAAAGCATATGAAACCAAACACTTGACCCCGAGGGGTCTTAGGGTTCGTTTGCAGACGTTTGTAAAGGAAATTGATGATGAGTTATTGCAAGGCTGGCAGGAGGCCCAACAGCATGCCTGAATGACTTTTGTGAAACTGTTAAACAAGATTTTTATAGTAGGAAAATTGATGCTTTTCTCAAATGGTTTGAAAGTATTATTTTTGGAGGTTAAACAATTTGAACACAATGCTGAATATAATAAACAAATGGCGATGCGTGTGAATAAGCTAGCTACAGTTGAAAAAGAGCTTACAATGTGTATGATTAAAAAATGTGAAAGAGATCTGACTAATCATAAAAAAGGTAAACTGTTTGATAGTAGTAAAAAGGCAGTGAAGTTTATGCCTAATAAAGAACATTCTTCCTCCTTTAAATGTAAAAATGGTGAATCTATCCTTAAAAAGACTCCATTGGATGTATCAGCTGGGGAGAGTTCCTCAGCTGATGATACTGATGGTGAAGTATCTGTGTCTCCTATAGCTAAAAGGAAGTCTAGAATTACCCCTTTAGGAGGGTTAGAAGGGGAGGTAGGAAACACAGACACAGGCACAGTCAATTTAGAGACAATCTTACAGCTGATGCTGACGAAATATTTCTTCTGTTGTGTTGTCACCTTCTGAAACTGAGTTGCTTAACAAAGGTTTGGGTTTTGTTCCTGTTTACTCTGTATCGGAAGATGTTTTTGCTAAAGATGTGGTTGGTTTTTGACGGTTATTAAACCTTAGGTTGTTCTTTGATAAACAGGAAGGAAGTGGTCAGGACCCCCAGAAATTTAGATTTAGGCTATCTAAATTTATACCACCTATGAACAAATATGTGGCCAGTTTTCAACAGAAGATTTTAAAAGATTTGCATTTTCAGCATAGGGAATTTAAGAAAACCCCTAGTTCAAATTTTAATAAAATGGAGTGGTTAGCACTCAAAAAAATAGCTGAAAATAAGCAAATTGTGATAAATAAGGCTGACAAGGGTGGCCAGGTGGTTGTTTGGGAATGGGCCATGTATTTTGCAGAAGCTTATGCCCAATTATCTGACCAATGATTTTATCAAAAAATGTATTTAGACCCCACCCCTAAGTTTAAGTTTGAGATTGATCATTTTTTGAGAGACGCCTATGAGGAAGGGATTATTACAAAAGATGTCTTGTATCAACTGGCAGTGCCGGATTCATTCAGACAGTATTTTTCATGCTGCCCAAGAGTCATAAAAATGCTAGGAGCCCACCAGATGGACCAATTGTAGTGGGGAATGATTCTCATACAGAGCCATTATCAGATTTTTTTGTCATATTACTTAAAACCATTATTGGGATCTGTCAGATCTAGAATTCAAGACATGACTGAGTTTGTCAGTTATAGAGGATATGCAGTTGGATTCAGGTTGGTTTCTTTGCACGTTGGATGTGAAAGCATTGTACACTAGTATTCCACAATGGGCAGGATTAATGGCCATAGAGTACTGACTAAATAGGGTATCTATATACTGTGTAGTGTTCAGTACTTTTCTGTTATGTTCAACAGAACATGTACTAATGAAAAATTTATTTTATTTCAAGGAAGAATGCTATGGGGGCATCCTTTGCACCTATTTATGCTGACCTCTTTTTGGGGTATTTGGAGGAGCAATTGATTTATAACTCATACAATATTTATTTGGAATCAATGAACATCTGAGGAAGGTATTTGGATGACTGCTGGTTGGTCTGGAGGTCAGTTGCCAGTTATTTATCAGAATTTGTGCAATACCTAAATGAGAACAAACGGGGTATACAATTTACCGAGCATCATGACTTGAGAATAATTACTTTCTTAGATGCAGAGATACAGGAGGAATTAGATGGGACACTCAATAGTCGAGTGTTCAAGAAATTCCCGGAGGTAAATACTCTTTTGCAGGCCAACAGTTGTCATCCTCAAAACATGGTTATGAATATACTAAAGGCACAGTTCCTTAGGATCAAAAGGATTGGTTATTTAGAGTCAGAATATGTTCAAGAGGCTGAAGATCTGGTTTGGAGATTTGTGGAAAAGGGGTCTAACAGCACAGATGTCTATAAAATATTATGCTCCATCCAAGGCATACATAGAAATCAGCTTTTAAAACACAAGTCTAAAAAGGTGACAGAGAGACCTCTTAGGCTAGTTACGAATTTTGGAAATAATACAAATTCTTTTATGGATCTTGTAAGAAAATATTGGCATATATTACTTCTAGATGAAAATCTAAGTAATACTTTATCAGCTGAGTGTTTATGTACATTTAGGCCTGGAAAGATTTTAGGGGGCTGGTTCAATCATTATAAAAAGAACATCAAGGTAGGTCCAACTAGGGGTCAATTGTCCCTTGGAGGGCATCTAATTAATCTGCTAATACTTCACAAGTCTTTGATATTTGAATGTTTGGCAACTGCAACACAGACTGGGTGATAGACCTAGCTACATGTAACTGTTCGGCATTTTGTATAGGTCACACTTCTCGACCTCTGAGGTCTAGGATAACAGAACATATGAGTGATATTAGATGCAAAAAAACTACTAATGCTAGTTCATTAATTCCAATCCCCTAGACCAGCTTGTTCTTACCCCCACAAGAAATAGCAAAATCCTTGACCTGGTCATTACTAACATGGGCGACCATTGCTGTACACCAATAGTCAGCTCCTCCCTGGCTAGATCCGACCACAAACTAATCACCTTGGAAAGCTAACTTTGGGCTCCTAAAAAAAGAGGTGGCTAACTTTATGGCACCCATGTAAATGGAGAATAGTTGTATGATCACTGAATCATACACCAATGTACTGTACAAACATGTACACAAATGCATGTATTTTGCCATACCCAATAGAACCAAGATGCTCTCCTCCAAAAAAAGGAAGCCAATCTGGTGGTCCCCTGTCATAAACAAACCTTACAACAGGAGGAAACTGATGCAGAATAAGGTGAAGTCCCAAGACTGGAAAAACTCCCTTATCAGACTCAACAAAAAGTTGAGATCCCTCATCAAATCCTCTAATGCTAGCTATGAAAACAGAATTGCAGCAGATAGTAAAGACAACCATGAGGCCTTCTATAGTTATGTAAGGAATCTCCCCGGCAATACCCAGATTTGCTCTGAGCTACTGCACAATGGTGCTTCCTATATTGAGCCAACAGATATTGCCAGTATACTGGCCGACAGATTCAGTGCCAACTTTACCCCTCTCCCCCCCAAAGAACCAATCACAATGCCAGTAGAATGCCAGGCACCCAGTATTACTGCTGCACAGGTTAAAATAGCACTGTCCAAGGCAAAGAATACAGCTTCTATGGGACCTGACAATATCCCTGGCTGTGTTCTACATGAACTACAGAGTGAACTGGCACCTCTCCTGTGTGCCTTGTGCAATCACAGCCTCACCTCAGGCTTTGTCCCTACTGAGTGGCACACTGCTACAGTCATCTCTCTCCACAAAGGAGGAGCGACTACAGACCCTGGGAACTATCTCCCCATTAGCCTGACGAGCCTGATATGCAAAGTTATGGAATGCATCATCATGGACCTAATAAACAAGGATATAGGGAATCTCCAAACTCTGGATCCCACACAGTTTGGTTTTGTGAAGGGTAGAGCATGCCTCCTCAACTTGGTTGACTTCTTTGAGTCAGTCACCAGAACTGTGGATGAAGGCAAGGTGGTTCATACAGCCTACCTTGATCTGGCCAAGGCTTTTAATACCATTAAACAAAGAAGTGGTAAAGTGCCCAAAGTGAAACGAATAACCCAAAAAAGGTACTGATGACCGGCAAGTCCACCAACAATGTGTTTAATGTTAACGTACACAAGCACATGAAACAAACAGCATAAACGTAGTATACCAGATTCCCTTTACATTTTTGTCTATCAGGAACTTCATCAGATACACACAACCCCCAAAATAAAACTTAAAAAACATACTCAATCAAAACATAACCAATAGGATGCTAACATTAATTAATTACCATAGCGTCAAGCTAAAACAACTAAAACTCTATTTAAAATCATTTAAAAAAACTCTTATAGTGTATTTCACATAAAATGAATAATAAAAAACATAAATAAATTCATAAAGATCCCAATACAATGTTATATAAATACAATTATATAAATAATAAACACTCATTTTTAAAAAACTTATTTTTAATTAACTTATTTTTTAAAAAAAACGTATTAAAATGGTCTTGAAGCATCATCTACTGGAGAAAGTATAAATTACATAAACTCAACACCTAAATATGTTTAAAATGTTTAAAATGCCTAAAACCTTGTGTCAATATACCCTGATGCTGTGAACCTAATGTGAAATTACAATTTTGCAGTTATGAGTTTTAAAACTGGTTTTAAAGAAACCATATCATTAAGACCTGGGTAATTATTGGCTTCTAAAACCAGTTGCCAATGTAACTCCCTATATTCAAGGGTATTCTCCCAGGGACCACACCTGGGGTCTATAGGTACTACTTCAATAACAAAAAACTGATATTCTGCATTTTCACATTCCATATGGTGTTTGTACAAAGCATTTTTCTTGTTTTTCCTTCTAATTTCATAACAATGTTCGTACATTCTTTGTTTTAGCTTTCTCTCTGTTTTTCCTATATAGAAGGAATCACAGAAGCTGCACAAGGCGATATATACCACCCCAGAAGTGTTACAATTTGCATATCCTTTTGTAGAAATATACTTGTTTCTACTCTTTACATATATAGATTCACCTGTAAAAATGTTACTACACTGGGTGCATTTTCCACACTTGTAGGTACCTGTCTTCTTAACCAGAAAAGTGTCACCCTTCTGGTGTTGTTACCTCCTTCTAAAATATTTTTAATATTCCACCCCCTTTTGTATACATACTTGAGTGGCTTACCAAAAATACAGTTCAAGTCAGACAACCTAGAGAATCTATTCATTTGTTTTCTATAATTTTCTTAACTAATTTAGTTTCACCATCATAAGTTATGGTTAAAGCTGGTTGGTATGAATTCTCTTTGTTGACTATTATATTCCTATTTTGACTGGGAGTAACGGTAGATGAGTTGTTATTGCCCAGAATGGGAGCAAACCTGGAATCCCTGGCATTAGGTACTTCCTTCTTTGTCTCATCAAGTAAATCAGAGGGGTAACCCCTTGCTTTAAACATATCAATAATAAATTCACATTCTGTTAAAAATTCATGGTTGTCAGAGGTCATCCTACTTGCCCCGACCAACTGACCTTTTATCACCCCTCTCTTCTGATGAGGGGGATGGGCACTAGAATAGTGTAAATAGGCATTAGAAAATGTATGCTTTCTGTGTATTCCAGATTTAAAACCATCCATACCCCTCTGTATGTTCACATCCAAGTAATTCAATTCTACTTTATCCAATTTAAATGTGAATTTTAGGAAGTTGGTTGTCTTAGAAATATAATCCAAAAATTCTAAAAATTCTTCTTCAGTACTATTCCAAAACAAACATATGTCGTCTAAAAAACGACCATAAAATTCCCAGTGTCTTTTAAAAGTTGAATTTAACACAAACATCTTTTCCCAATAAAGGAGAATAATGTTGACGTATGTTGGGGCACAATGTGCCCCCATAGCTACTCCCTTCGTTTGTTTATAATATTCTCCCTGGAAAAATATAAAATTTTCCCAATAAAGGAGAATAATGTTGACGTATGTTGGGGCACAATGTGCCCCCATAGCTACTCCCTTCATTTGTTTATAATATTCTCCCTGGAAAAATATAAAATTGTTATTAAGAACTAAATCCATTAGAATTAAACATGTACGAAAAACATTAAAAGAAATATCCTTACTAATAATCAAAAATTCTTCAAACCATGTTAATCCCACTTCATGAGGAATACAAGTGAATAAATCCACTACGTCAAGGCTAATAAAACTAACTGTATTATATAACATTGTGTCACCTATTCATTTTAAAAGTCCCATGAGTCCTTTAAAACATTATCATTACTCAAAACTAAATTCTTCAGTTTGTGATCAATATATTTGGCTAAAGGCGCCGTAACTGATCCGTCTGCTGATACAATGGGCCTCAGAGGGGGATCTGAAATGTTTTTGTGGACCTTGGGTATACCAAAAATACTGGGGACTCTAGGTTGATCCACATATAAAAAATTATAAATAGCTATATCAATGAGCCCTTCCAGTAATAAATCATTTAGACACAATTTTACCTTTTTGTACGCAATATTAACTTTGTTTAAAGACATTCTAGTGTAAGTGGTATTATCACTGAGTAGCTCATGCATTTTCCCCTCATATGCAATGTAATTCATCAAAACCACACCCCCACTTTTATCGGGTTTCATTACCCTAACATTTTTGTTTTCTTTGAATTCATCCAAAATATCCTTTTCTTCTTTTGTGATGTTAGGCCTCACCCTATTGTGTTGAAGCTGTTCTCTTAACTCTTTTTCCACTAATAATTCAAAGTTTCTCAAGTGACGTTGAATAGGTGGGTTGAATATACTTCTCTTTACCAAAGAATTTTGGATGTTTCTCCTTTCATGTCCATTAAAAAAAATTTCTAAATGTTTTTGTCTGATGAATAGCTTTAAATCAACTAATAAATTAACTATATTACTTTTGACTCTGGGAATGAAAGTAAAGCCCTTTTGAAATAAACTAAAATGTCCCTTGGAAATAAGATTACTGATATAATTAAAAATGTTAAAACCATTAAAACTGAAAATGCAACCTTTTTGTATGATACCATTCTCTAATGCTATCTCCAGTAGGTTTTGTTCTGTGGTGCCCATCTCTTCTGCATTGGATTCCTGTGTCTGTAATCGACAGGTTCTTTTTCTTTCAAACGTTCTGACCTCCTGAGTTGGAGAAATTCTAAAGGGTTGTGGATATCCAGGTTCTCCTGATATCCCTCATTATTAATATCTGCAGGTACCCTTCTCAAATCATATTCACCATTATCAAAATTGTGTGCCCTAAAAGTTTTTGGTTTGGGGTAATGTGTGTTTTGTGAATATTCATTAATATCCCTCTCAATTTTTATAACTTTCCTTTCCTGTACTTTCCTGCATTTTACTTCTATACTACTCAATGTACTGTGAAGGGTAGATCATGCCTGCTCAACTTGGTCGACTTCTTTGAGTCAGTCACCAGAGCTGTGGATGAAGGCAAGGTGGTTCATACAGCCTGCCTTGATCTGGCCAAGGCTTTTAATACCATTCCCCACTCAGGAATCATAGAAAAACTCACTAAGCTAGGAATCAACCCCTATATCACTAGGTAGGTTGCAAACTGGTTCCCAGCTAGAACCCACAGTGTGAAAGTAGCTGACCCCAAGTCAGACTGCTAGCTAGTCACGAGTGGAGTCCCACAGGGTTCGGTCCTGGGTCCTCTCCACTTTGGTATCTACTTCTCTGAAGTCCAGGCCAACATGAAGGGACTCTGGCTGACATAGTTCAGAGACGATTGCAAGTTGGGAGCTATTATTAACTCCCCAAGCAATGTTGACATCCTACAGAATGGCCTTACTCAGACCCAACGACTGGTGTCAAAACCATGGCCTTAAGCTAAATGCCAAAAAATCAACACAGAAAGTACCTCAAGTCTTTATGGGAGAGACAAAAACGCTGGTGTATAGAATTGCGTTAATGTGGTGTGTGGCAGTGATTATAACATGTGGATTATTGGAATAAACTTGGTTTTACAAAAGCACCTCATGTGGTTCCAGTCTTGAGGTACTTTCTGTGCTGATTCCAGTTATCGTTGGTGCCTTTCTTCACTTTTTCTGAGTTTTATTAAATGCCAAAAAATGTGTTGTCATCCCCTTTGGGAAAATCCCGGTTCCCATGAATTCCCATGTTGATGGTAGTCCACTGAACACAGAAGGCATTATAAGAGATCTGGGAACACAGATTGACAGCAACCTCTCTTTTGATCCCCATATTGCCACTGTGGTCAGAAAGTCTTTCTGTGTGGCACATCTCATTACTAAGGGTTTTGCATCCAGGAAGAAAGAGGTCATTGTCTCTCTCTACTCTTTCCTCATTAGGCCAATCATTGAGTACAATGCCCCATTTGGCATGTACCTCACTAGACACCTGCAACAATTGGAGGGGCCGCAAAAGTACCTCACAAAGAGGATCCTAGGCCTTAAACACTTGTTCTATATGGACAGACTCAAAAAACTCCAACTATTCTTTGTCTCATATCGCCTACTTAGAGGCGATCTCTGCTTGACTTGCAAAGCCATGTCTGACCCAGCTCTGTAAAAATGCTACATCTAAAGAAATCCCAATCCCTCCACATCACACGCTCCAGAGACATCACCCTCATTACCACAATTAACAGAACATGCTAGAGGGACAGGTTCATAACCCAGAGACTGGCCATGCTATGGAATAGACTTCCGATACATGTCAAGCAGAGCACCTTGCTGACCCTCTTCAAGAGAAATCTTGATGAGTGGATGGAAAACAGAAAATTCCCCCCAGCGACAACTCCATTGGCTCTACTCGACAGAGGCACTGGGAACTAAGGTCAGGTGGCACTATCCCAGGGTAATCCTATGGCTAGGTTTGTAAAGGCACCAGGGCCATTAGCCTAGTACACACCTATGAACCTATGAACTTATATAAACACACTGCAACATAGTACTGCTAAATTTTATTTTACAGTTTTTGATAAAATTGGGTATAAAAGAAATAACAAAAGTGGATTGCATAAACTACTGAATCAAAAAAAGGTGGATTATCAGGTTAGCGGGCTTGTTTCCGCCATGATTAAATGATTGTTTGTGATTGACCAATGGGGTGTAAGTAGAAGGCATTTAATGGTCTGATGTAACAATGGTTCTTTACACTGATGAAGGCTTATGCAGCCAAAACTGGTATGTGAATTGTGAACATCAATAAATTATTTCCAGGAAGAAGGAGTGCTGTCTTCTATTGTTGACTGTTGGATTTTATAAGAAGACTGACCACCTGGTGACTGTACCTGCACAGAACTTGGTTTCTTCTCACATCTGAACCCTCCATGGCCATGGACAGCATGACCTGTGGAAGCAGACCTGATGGTGGCTGCAATCTGTCTCATGAAGGTAACTATACAGACATTTGTCACCAGCAACTTCAGCAGCATTGAGTCCTCCCTGAGCCTACACTCTATGTCATTATGCTGTCAGCATGTGTCATCCCACAAGCCATAAAACTCATTCACAATCTCCACAATGCTGTGGGTTGCAGATGTCTGTGCCTGGATCACTGACCTGCAAATAATCTGAATGTAAGCATGTGCTCACCTGACAGTATTATCAGCCCATACACTTATGCCTCTATGAACCCATGAGGCATGCATACTGCTACAGTTTAAAATACTGCTATAGCACATATTTCCAGAAATATCTTGTTCAGACCACTGGCTGCTGGGTTCAGATTTGAGTACGTGAGCCACAGACTGGAACAAGTCAAATTGCAGAGTCCATTATAGAGAGAGCATCGCTATTACCTGTGGACTCAAAGCCTGCCTTCCCCATTTGTGAGCATTGTGCAGGTAGTGGGCAGAGACATTCTTCCAGGTGAATACCTGGAATGCCTCATCAGGGTAAACATACATGGTCCATTAGTCCTACTGGGCACACAGTCTGCTACCCCTAGTCATAACTGTCATTTGGTTCATGGTCAGTGGTGCTCCTCAGGATCAACAAATAGGATACACCATTAGGATGCACATGCACAATCCTGTAGTACTTTCTAGGTCTACCTCAATAGAGGTCATTCATTATGGCCTTAAATCTACCCCTTATGGTGACATGAGCATCTGAGCACCTGCATCACAGCATCACTGCATGGACCACCTATGCCCTTCAGCCCATACATGCACACTCCTTTGCAAGTGGTGGCCAGGGCTACCACTACTGGCTTTGTCAGCCATGGCCCATATCCTGACTGCACTGTCTCACTCCTCCTGGAAAAAGACTTTGCTTTTCCCTGGTGCATCAACAAGCCAGGCAGGAGCCACCTTGATCACCGCAAGAAGGGCATGCCCAACCTCCATTGCTAAGTCTGTCAACCACCCAATCTGCTACTGAAACTTGGGTCACCTGGGCTGTAGTTGGGGCTTTATCCCTCTATACCATAGAGTAAACTATGGTCCTGTAGTTCTACTCCTTTCCTGCTATGGACCACATTGTACCCCAGTACTACAAGCCAATACAGAGAACACTGCCAAAAGTCATGTGGTTGCAGCTGAACACCACAACTGAAGAGTGCGATCTCTGACTCTCCACAACCTCCCAGAGTACATGATTACTGTATTCACTTTTCCTAACCCCCCCATAATATAGAGTTACAGTTACATGTCTTTGTATCCCCTCAACTTATGCAACTGATGATGACAACACCTTTCCCTCCACCTTACCTGTGCATTTATGGAGGTGTTTGATGCTTAAATTGGTTTGACCATGCACTGCCCTGCATAGCTTAGGTGCGCTAATATATTCATCATTTTATTCTGTATCTTCTGTATCCTGGCCCATAGTTGCAGACTAGATGACATCTCTGTCAGTGTTGCAATGTATTGCACCTGCCTCTGTATCAAGTGTTGTACTGCTGATGCCATTGTCTAGTATGGAAGATTCCTATCTTGATCACATGCTTCTCCAGTTGTTTGCACAGTGCAATGCTGTCTAGCATTGCACTTACAGCAAAGATTTTGCTGCATATTACTGGAATGAATTGTATTGCCCCTCCTGATTTGTTAAGACATCAAAGCATCCCTTCTGTAATCTAAATACATACTCCACTATGTTTCAGATTCCTGTATGAGCATCCTTACAGGCCTTTCCTGTGTAGTCTGGGAGGCTGCATATGAGGCTCATCAGCCAGAGCTTTAAAGCATATCTGACATTGCCTGCAACACAAAGTATTACATGAGGCCTACTCTCTGCTTGCATGGTATCTGTGTGTCTAGACTTGTCAGTCTAGCATTTGTGTGCACTTAATAACCAGAAGATCTTTTGGGAATTCCCACCCCACAACAGAACCCTTTGGTGCGAGTCAGATATGTGCCAAATGTGTGACTCATGTGCACTGCCTCAATGGCACATGGGAATATTATAAATACATACTTAGGTATTGCAAACCACCTGGCATTTCAGGGAGTGGAAGACACCCCTTTGATATATTGGCAGTCCTGTGTTCCAGGTGGGTCACTGATAGCAATATGTATGCAGTCTGTGGCTCTGACACAACAGGAAAATGGGCTGTGTCATAAAAGGCCCACATGATCTTGGTTCTCTCCTCTGCACATGTTGTAGCATCATACTGAGGATGGAAATGGTTGAGGATTTTCTGAGCTTGATACCTGTGATATCACAAACATGTCCTCTGCATGTTACTGGAAGGTCTCTGTAGCTAATATGGTTAAGGCAACACATACCATTGTGACCACTGGAAATGGCATACCACATATCTCCTTCAAGTCTGCTTGTGGCAGCTAGTTCTCCTACAGCATCCAATTTCACTCAGAAACATTTCACAGTCTCTTGGACTGTACACTAGTGGCATGTCAGGTGCTGTCTGTACCTCCTACTGTGATTTGGAGTCATAACACACAATGCTGTGTGAGCATTGTCTGTACCAACTCTTGTGATGCAGTGAGTCCCAACACACAGCATTGTGGGCATTGTCTGTACCTCCTCCTGTGATAAAGTGAGGCTCAACACAGCATTGTGGGCACTGTCTGCACCTCCTCCTGTGATGCAGACAGTCTGAACACACTACATTGTGAGCATTGTCTGTACCTCCTCCTGTGATGCAGACAGTCTCAACACACTGCATTGAGAGCATTGTCTGTACCTCCTCTTGTGATAAAGTGAGGCTCAACACACAGCATTGTGAGCACTGTCTCCAAGACACTTCCCATAACATGCTGCTGCTTCCATTCCTGGTATCACTCCTGTTGTGCACCACACATTACTGTGTGCAGAGATCTGCATGAGCCACCATACAGTGCACCAATTTTATACATTTCCAAATTTCTCCACCATATTGCATTCCTTCATTGGCAAAATCGGTGTGTCTCATTTGCATGCAGTTCCTCATTTCCATGTCATTATGCACTCATAAATGCACTGCATAGCAAGGTATTTTTGCCATTGAGCAGCAATGGTCTATACAATTATGCACAGAGTATTATGCTAGCTATCTGTGTATGCCAGTCTATATCAACTATTTCTTCTATAATCACAACCAGCCATAACATAGACCTGTACTCACCCTCTAACCACATAGGAGCTGAGAAAGAGATACAAGTCAAAAAAGGAACTGCTTCAGGATCTGGTAAATTTGGAAATGACTTTGATCATGCCAGGGTTTTAAAACCAGACAAAAGGCCTACTTTATTATTTTTTCTTACCACCTCATTTCTATCTTGAATCCAGACTATGCACTATTTTCTGATAAAAATTATAAATTTCAGACTCATTGATGCAAGTTGTGATTTGTGGTGAGTGGTGTGGTTTCATGCCATAAAGATAAATCACAGATAATATTGAAAAATAAACAATGACAATAATAGAACTATATGTTGGACAGAGGTATGCAACTTATTTTGACGCTACAGGCAGAAACTTTCTGACACAGTGGAGTGTGTTTCCAAACTTGGTAATTAATATAACTGAAGAGCAAGACAGTGGCTCCAAAATATTTATTTTATTTATTTTTATTTATTTTACATTTGTTAACCGGGAAAATCCAACTGAATACATATCCATTTTCAGTGGAGGGCTAGGGAGAAAAGCTCCAGAAATACAAGAATAATTTAACAAATACAGTTAAAAATATAATACCAACAGTTCAGATAACAATTAATACAAAGAAAGATTGCAGGAGCTAATAAGCTGAGAGAAACTTAGGGAGTATGTTTGGGTAGTAAGGTGTAGGGAGCAATACAATAACTGAGTAGAAATGCCAGATGAAATGAGGAAGAGAAAAATATAAAGCAACAAGCATAACAGAGAAGTAGCCTGAGGAGGGAGAGTAACCTGGGCTAGAGCAGGAACATAGAAAAATATAAAGCAATGAGTATAATAGAGAGGTAGCCTGAGGAGGAAGATTAACCTGGGCTAGAGCAGGAACATAGAAAAATATAAAGCAATGAGCATAATAGAGAGGTAGCCTGAGGAGGAAGATTAACCTGGGCTAGAGCAGGAACATAGAAAAATATAAAGCAATGAGTATAATAGAGAGGTGGCCTGAGGAGGAAGATTAACCTGGGCTAGAGCAGGAACATAGAAAAATATAAAGCAATGAGTATAATAGAGAGGTAGCCTGGGGTGGGAGATTAACCTGGGCTAGAGCAGGAACATAGAAAAATATAAAGCAATGAGTATAAATAGAGAGGTAGCCTGAGGAGAGAGATTAACCTGGGCTAGAGCAGGAACATAGAAAAATATAAAGCAATGAGTATAATAGAGAGGTAGCCTGAGGAGGGAGATTAACCGGGGCTAGAGCAGGAACATAGAAAAATATAGAGCAATGAATGTAATAGAGAGGTAGCCTGAGGAGGGAGATTAATCTGGGCTAGAGCAGGAACATGGAAAAATATAAAGCAATGAGCATAATAGAGAGGTAGCCTGAGGAGGGAGATTAACCTGGGCTAGAGCAGGAACATATAAAAATATAAAGCAATGAGCATAATAGAGAGGTAGCCTGAGTAGGCAGATTAACCTGCTCTAGAGCAGGAACATATGCAGTGGTTGGTAAAATAATTTTTTGCTGCAATCTTAAATTTTGTTAGAGAGGGTCCGAGGGTTATGTCAGGAGGAAGTGAGTTCCAAATTTTTGCTATGTAATTGGAGAATACTGAGTCACTGGCATGACTGCAGGATTTAGAGGTTTTTACTAGTAAATATTACTTAAGCAAGGAAGCTGTCCGGCAACTTTAGTCTATCCAGGGAAGCAAGTTGAGTCTATCCAGGAAAGCAAGTAAAGGATACTACATTCCCTTGTATTTTACAATTATTGTGAGTCTTTTTCCATAACTCTTAAATCATAAAATGTAGAAGACGGATATTGTGAGTTGGTATGGGCTGCCAGAGTGCTGTTCTGGAATAGTTGTTTCTACCCTTTATCCTTCATTCAACCACGTTTGCTTCCTCGGCAGTCACCACTTGCTCTTGCTAAGCCTCAGACTGCCCTATCTCATTCCTCCTGCTGCCAAAGTGTTTGAGTACAGAAATATACCTAATGGAGCAAACCTCATCCCATTTTGTTCTTAACCAGATTCTCTTAGCCCACAGTGCAGAAGACTCTCAGAGCAGCTGGCTGTCAAATATAACAGCTCAGAGACTTTGGTTTTTCATTATTACTCCCCTATGACTGTACAATCATTCCTTGTTGCTGTGATGGAACCATGGTTTGACTCCAAATTCTATTCCTTATGTAGCAATGGGTGAAGGATGGAGCAGCAAAGGTAGTAACACCCCCCTTTTAGTAGAAACTGGCATTAGACCTGCATTATTCCACATACAAGTTCATAGGTTCATAAGTGTGTACTAGGCTAATGGCCCTGGAGCCTTTACAAGCCTAGTCCATCGAGATGCCCTGGCATTGTGTCACCTGACATTAGTTCCCAGTGCCTCTATCAAGTAGAGCCACTGGAGTGATCCTCGGTGTGAACTTTCTATTACCTATCTACTCATCAAGATTTCTGTTGAAGAGGGACAGCGAGGTGCTCTCCTTGACATGTATGGGAATTCTATTTCAGAGCATGGGCAGTCTCTGAATGAGGATCCTGTCCCTCCAGCATGTTCTGTTGATTGTGGTAAAAAGGTCCAGGTCTCTGGGGCATGTGGTGCATAGGGATTGGGATTTCTTTAGATGTAGCATTTCTAACAGAGCTGGGTCAAACATGGCTTTGTAAGTCAAGCAGAGATCACCTCTAAGTAGGCAAAATGAGACAGAGAATAGCTGGAGTCTTTTGAGTCTGTCCATATAGGACATGTGTTTAATGCCTAGGAGCCTCTTCGTGTGGTACTTCTGTGGCCTCTCCAGCTGTTGCAGGTGTCTAGTGAGGTAAATGCCAAATGGGGCATTATATTCAATGATTGGTCTAATTGAAGGAAGAGTAGAGAGAGATGATGACCTCTTTCTTCCTGGATGCAATACCCTTGCTAATGAGATGTGCTGCATAGAAGGACTTTCTGACCACAGTGGCAATGTGGTGGTCGAAGGAGAGGTTGCTGTCAACCTGTGACCCCAGATCTCTTATAATGCCTTCAGTGTTCAGTGAGCTCCCATCGATGTGGTAATTAGTGGGAACTGAGTTTTTACCAAAGGGGATGATGACGCATTTTTTGGCACTAAGCTTAAGGCCATGGTTTCGACACCAATCATTGGTCTCAGTTAGGCCTTTCTGTAGGATGCCTGCATCACTTGGGGAGTTAATAATGGCTCCCAGCTTGCAGTCATCTGCAAACTTGGTCAGCCAGAGTCCCTTTGTGTTGGCCCAGACAGCTGAGAAGTAGATGCCAAACAGGAGAGGACCCAGGACTGATCCCTGTGGGACTCTACTCATGACTGGTCAGTAGTCTGACTTGAAGTTTTCTACTTTCACACTGTGTGTTCTATCTGTGAGCCAATTTGCAACCCACCTAGTGATATAGTGGTTGATGCCTAGTTTGGTGAGTCTATCAATAATTCACGAGTGAGGAATAGTATCAAAGTCCTTGGCCAGATCGAGGTAGGCTGCATGCACTGCCTTACCTTCATCCACATAAAATCAACACCAAACCTCTCACGCAAAGCTATGCACGGCCAACCAAACTATGAGACAACACAACGGCCAGCATAAGTTGTTTCAAAAAGCTTTATTAAGCTGTAAAAGTCACATAGGGATATATAAATCTACCCCAAGCTCCAAACCGGTTTCGGTATAACCTTCTTCAGTGGAGCACACCAAAAAATGGAAAAATGGAGAGCCAACAACAAAACACCTGATACTATTTATAGTATCTGCCAATCATTCAATATCCAATCATAAGATAGTACTATGGTCTAATAAGACCTTAAATGCCAACTAGGCATGTGTATACATAATAATGTATATAAAAAAATCCAAATGATCATGGATAAAGTTTGTGTAACATGAAAATGAATACAGTTATATTTGTTTTATACTCTAAATACAACTAAAATTACATCCACATTAATATGGTAATGCAAAATAATACTGTAACCATAGGGAGTATAAATATGTGCTATCCTTAAAGAGTCATTAGTGTAACACACAAATTTGGCCATAAGAATGATATCCTTAAATAGCAAATGGGATTAAAGATGGTCATTGATACCTGGGGGAAATAAGGCACCTAAGTGTATGATCCAATATTTCTCTTTGTGTGTAAGTATATTTTCCCACCCCTGTTGGTGACTTCTGTCACCCACAATACGATCTATAACGGTGAACATAAACTTGGCAGTAGGGTGTTTAACTGTATGTTGGTAAAGGGCATTTGTAATTTTCTTATTTCTAATATTGCTTCTATGTTCCCCTATTCTAATCCTCAATGACCGAGAAGTTTTTCCTACATAAAATGAAGAGCATTGACAGGTTGCAAGATAAATGACCCAACTCGTGGAACAATTCCCAAAAAACCTTAAATCGTATACCTTACTGGTATTAGCACTACTAAACGATTTAGTTTTATTTACCTGGCTGCATGACATACAATGCCCACAAGGGGCAGTGCCCACTAATTCTGTACCAGTCATGGTTAATTGTCTGTATCTGGCCCCTCCACTACCATGATGTTTATAGTGTGAAAAAATAGAACTAAGAGTTTTGCCCCTCCTATAAGAAAATTGGCAACGTGTACCCAGATGTTGTCTGAGAGTGTCATTAGCCAACAAAATATTCCAATTCCTCTCCATAATTCCTCTGATAATCTGATTATTTCTACCATATGTGGTGACAAATCTCAAAACCCCATCACCTTTCTTTTTCTGATGGTCCTGGTATTCAAGAAGCTGATGCCTAGTATAATTGTCAGAGCAATATTTAGCAGATCTAATATCAAACTCAGCATACCCTCTATCAAGGAATCTATTCATAAGATCTGAACTGGCCACCTCATAATCATCCACACTGGAATTGATCCGTTTGACACGAGGAAACTGAGATTTGGGGATGTTCCGGACAGTGTGGCGGGGGTGCATACTTGAGGCATGTAGCAACGTATTGTATTCTGGATATTTCCTGTATATTTTCGTGCCTAATGTATTGTCAGGCTTTCTATAAACATTGACATCTAAAAATTCAATAGATGTCAAGTTGCTATTGACTGTAAATTCAATGCCCCAAATATTGCTGTTAAGATAGTCAACAAATTCTTTAAGATATTCAATATCTGCCCGCCACACCATCCAACAATCATCAAGATATCTTCACCAGATATCCATTTCCACAATATAAATGTTGTGAGATGTATCATATATTAGATATTCTTCCAAGTAGGCCATAAAAAGATCTGCATATATTGGAGCAAAGGATGCCCCCATTGCAGTGCCTTGTAGTTGCCAATAGCATTCACCTTGAAAGTAAAATATATTTTTATTGAGAACATGCTCACACATACAGATCAAAAGGGTATTGAAACCAGGTGGATATAGATTAGTTTTTTCAAGCCAAAACTGAAGTGCTTGAAGACCAGCCCAATGTGGAATACTGGTGTATAATGATTTTACATCTAATGTACAAAGTAACCAGTCATATTCAATTTGGGTCTCTGCTATAATTTGTAGAAATTGTGTGGTATCCTTTATTCTAGCTCTGACATTAACCAGGAGTGGTTTCAAATATTCCGTCAAAAAGGCAGATAATGGTTCAGTGAGTGAACCAAGACCTGACACTATAGGTCTGCCAGGTGGAGAAGTAAGTGATTTGTGTATTTTGGGAAGTAAATATAGTATCTGTTTGTTGGGATCCTTGACCGTTAGATGCTTGACAATAGTAGTAGATAAAATGTCATTCTCTACTGCACTACTCAGAAAGTTGTCAATCGCTTTTTTAAAAGTAGAAGTTGGATCAATATCCATTTTCATATAGCATTTCTTATCGGATAATTGTCGTAATCCTTCTTGTATATAATAATCCATGTCAAGGACTACTACAGCTCCACCCTTGTCCGCCTTTAAAATCGCTATATTACTGTTATTTTTCAATTCATTAAGCGCCTTCCTTTCCGTTTCATCAATATTGTCTTTGAGTATGTTGAAACCATATGGTGGAAAATGTAAGTCCCTAAGTACAGCCTGTTGAAAGGCTGTAACATGGATATTAGCGGGAGGTTGGAATGTAGATTTTAAAAATCTAAACTCAGTAGATCTTTGAGCATTATTATTGTCATTTTCAGAAAAAAATATCTTTAAATTGAGACAGCGGCAAAATTCCAAAACATCATTAACTGTTTGATATTGATCACAAAAAAAGCCAGGTACAAATCCTAAACCTTTATTTAAGATTGTTTCTTGTTCCAGAGTGAGCACAGATTTAGAAAGGTTGAGAACATTTTTATATTTAGTGTCATTTATTTTAGAAGTGCTTGGACTATTCCATCCATTGAGTCCAATTCTAGACCTATTACGGTGTTTCCTCTCCCCGCGTCGTTTCTTCGTACCCCTAAAGGGGTAGGTATGTTACTTCTTTTTTTAATTGGTGAGTGATCAGATGTAACGCCCTCACTGTCAGTAGGAGAAGACTCATCACCCGAGGTACTGGTATATGTGTGTTCCTTATTTTTAAGAATAGGTCTGGGTCATTTCCTTGATCTGGCACCATCCCTACCCATGGTCATATCCTTAAATCTGACCGACTTTTGTAATTCAAAAGGTCGTCCCCTGCCATAGTCATTGACGTCCCGATTGAATTTTTTGATTTTTCTTTCTTTGGTCAATTTATCATACTGGGTCAGTTCCCTGGATAAGTTGGCCACCAAAGTGCTATAATTACTGTTGGACTCAAATTGTTTACAGATAAGACTAAGGTCCTTAACCTCAGCAATATTCAAATCTATTGTCCTCTCATAATAATCTGACAATATTTGTACAAATCTCATAGATCCATCTTGTACTGCCTCATGCCATTCATTGGTCAATCTCTGTTCAGATCTGCTGACCATGGGTTTTAACCTAATTTTGAGCCCCCTTGGGACTAATTTTTTAAAGGAGTAGGCCTTAAAAAGCCTGAGGTGCCATATATTGGCTCGCAATCCTTTTAGGGCTTTCTCTAAATTAAAGAAGGCCGATTGACACCCATTTTCAGCAGCGGCAGCCTGTTGATCATTGTTCATGTTGCTTGGGATAGAATCCAGTCCAAACACCTGGATATCCTCCCTATCAGCACACATACCCTGTAAAATATTGTCCAGATTCATATTTACCCCATAAACTGACCCAGTGCAATAGAATTTAGGTTCGCACGATGCCAGTACCAAGAAAAGGACCCAGATAAATATTAATTCACCCTACAATAAAAATAGGGTCTCTGTCTAATCTAATTAACCAAAATACCAGTATCTCAGGGGAATAGGCATATAAAAATGTATGCCAAACATGAGATGGACAGATCAAAAAACATTGTTCATTCTTGCTAAACTGACCTGTATACTACTCAAAAAGGTCTTGGTCATGATAAATAGGAAAGAAACCGTCTGTCAAATATATCATTAATCTATTGAAAAATGAATAATGATATATATTTAATTAGTACCCCCCAACCAAAAAAAGTATTGATGACCTGAATCTATCAGCAAGACTAATAGCCACTAATGCCCACTACTGTAATGATAATGGTACCCTACCTGTAACCAAAAGGAAAATACCTTATATACCCCAAAATACCTGAACCAAGGAGACTGTGTATCAAATCTTAATTATTGGTCCTGGTAAATGTTATCACAGAAAAGTATCTAAAAAATGTTGACCATATAGGTAATCAAACCTGCCTTAGTTGAAAATAAATGGCCCTAAACAAATGATGTTATAACAAATGGTGTTATATCAAATAACATCCACCACCCAATTTATGTACCTGAGTCGGGCCTACCAGGTCCAAAATAGTGAAACATAAACTGGTATGCAGGGTATAAATAGTTAACAACCAATGAGGACCAATCTAAAGAGTTCTATCATATATCATAAAAATATATATACATCACAAACCATCAGTGTGTAGGAAACATTAATTATACAGCATGACAGGATAAATGCTGCCACAACAGTATTGGCCAATGTATAATAGATACTACAAAAAATAATATATCAAAATTAGCACATCAGCCAATATTTAGGTTGAACAATTTTGCAAAAGGCCCTAATATGTGTTATATCAGAAAATCAACCAGTAGGATATACTATTTAAACACATTTGACTAGACCCCATATAGACTTTAGTATTTAGTTGTTATAATCTATGAAACAAAATAGGTGTTAGAAATTGAAATACAAAATGTTCCAAATTAGGCATAACAAACTCCCCAAAAGGGAGTTTCAACACATAAGTGTCTAATTACATTGAATCACTGCCATCCGTATATATTCCGTAAATAAAACACAAGAAAAAAGTTCCATATGGTTGTCGATAGTATATACCGAAGGCCTGACACACAACCTCCCTTCTGATGTTCCGTTAAATCCAAACAGATGGGTCCAAAATCATTACAGTCCAAATAGTCGTAACACCAATTTCGTGGAACAACAGTAGATAGAAAAACTTAAATTCCGTTGATTCTGAGGCCAAGTTGCAACCATCAACCTAATCACAAAGAATGCCTTAAATAATCGGTTTCCAGTCCCAGTATAAGACCAAATTAACCAATATAGATGTTAGCTTAGGAACACTGACACATAGTTCAATTATTCAGTTAGAAATAAACCCAGTACCTCTAATGTTAAGTATAACAGTTGGACATCAACCAAAAACGAAACCCGCTTGCTTCCAAAATGTGAAAATACACTTTACTCGTCTTGTTTAGTTCCGTTCACCTCACCCAAAATGGTGTCATCCAAATCTGCAGCTTATTAGCTTCCACTGTTGTGCTGCCCATAAACCATCCAATTCGTATGGTTCCTACTTCGTAGTGTATTAATACGTTCACTTCGGCACAGTTACAAACCACGACCAAATTAAAACTGAAGCCCCGAATGTAGAAATCAAGTCCCAATATAGGACCAATTATTGCCAATGTAAACTTTAGAGACCCAGGAGCTTTAGCACATAATTCCAATATTCAGCACATAAAAAAGACTGAATATGGACCCATGCATGACATGGATTATTATATACAAGAAGGATTACGACAATTATCCGATAAGAAATGCTATATGAAAATGGATATTGATCCAACTTCTACTTTTAAAAAAGAGATTGACAACTTTCTGAGTAGTGCAGTAGAGAATGACATTTTATCTACTACTATTGTCAAGCATCTAACGGTCAAGGATCCCAACAAACAGATACTATATTTACTTCCCAAAATACACAAATCACTTACTTCTCCACCTGGCAGACCTATAGTGTCAGGTCGTGGTTCACTCACTGAACCATTATCTGCCTTTTTGACGGAATATTTGAAACCACTCCTGGTTAATGTCAGAGCTAGAATAAAGGATACCACACAATTTCTACAAATTATAGCAGAGACCCAAATTGAATCTGACTGGTTACTTTGTACATTAGATGTAAAATCATTATACACCAGTATTCCACACTGGGCTGGTCTTCAAGCACTTCAGTTTTGGCTTGAAAAAACTAATCTATATCCACCGGGTTTCAATACCCTTTTGATTTGTATGTGTGAGCATGTTCTCAATAAAAATATATTTTACTTCCAAGGTGAATGCTATTGGCAAATACAAGGCACTGCAATGGGGGCATCTTTTGCTCAAATATATGCAGATCTTTTTATGGCCTACTTGGAAGAATATCTAATATATGATACATCTCACAACATTTATATTGTGGAAATGGATATCTGGCGAAGATATCTTGATGATTGTTGGATGGTGTGGTGGGCAGATATTGAATATCTTAAAGAATTTGTTGACTATCTTAACAGCAATATTTGGGGCATTGAATTTACAGTCAATAGCAACTTGACATCTATTGAATTTTTAGATGTCAATGTTTATAGAAAGCCTGACAATACATTAGGCACGAAAATATACAGGAAATATCCAGAATACAATACGTTGCTACATGCCTCAAGTATGCACCCCCACCACACTGTCCGGAACATCCCCAAATCTCAGTTTCCTCGTGTCAAACAGATCAATTCCAGTGTGGATGATTATGAGGTGGCCAGTTCAGATCTTATGAATAGATTCCTTGATAGAGGGTATGCTGAGTTTGATATTAGATCTGCTAAATATTGCTCTGACAATTATACTAGGCATCAGCTTCTTGAATACCAGGACCATCAGAAAAAGAAAGGTGATGGGGTTTTGAGATTTGTCACCACATATGGTAGAAATAATCAGATTATCAGAGGAATTATGGAGAGGAATTGGAATATTTTGTTGGCTAATGACACTCTCAGACAACATCTGGGTACACGTTGCCAATTTTCTTATAGGAGGGGCAAAACTCTTAGTTCTATTTTTTCACACTATAAACATCATGGTAGTGGAGGGGCCAGATACAGACAATTAACCATGACTGGTACAGAATTAGTGAGCACTGCCCTTGTGGGCATTGTATGTCATGCAGCCAGGTAAATAAAACTAAATCGTTTAGTAGTGCTAATACCAGTAAGGTATACGATTTAAGGTTTTTTGGGAATTGTTCCACGAGTTGGGTCATTTATCTTGCAACCTGTCAATGCTCTTCATTTTATGTAGGAAAAACTTCTCGGTCATTGAGGATTAGAATAGGGGAACATAGAAGCAATATTAGAAATAAGAAAATTACAAATGCCCTTTACCAACATACAGTTAAACACCCTACTGCCAAGTTTATGTTCACCATTATAGATCGTATTGTGGGTGACAGAAGTCACCAACAGGGGTGGGAAAATATACTTACACACAAAGAGAAATATTGGATCATACACTTAGGTGCCTTATTTCCCCAGGTATCAATGACCATCTTTAATCCCATTTGCTGTTTAAGGATATCATTCTTATGGCCAAATTTGTGTGTTACACTAATGACTCTTTAAGGATAGCACATATTTATACTCCCTATGGTTACAGTATTATTTTGCATTACCATATTAATGTGGATGTAATTTTAGTTGTATTTAGAGTATAAAACAAATATAACTGTATTCAGTTTCATGTTACACAAACTTTATCCATGATCATTTGGATTTTTTTTATATACATTATTATGTATACACATGCCTAGTTGGCATTTAAGGTCTTATTAGACCATAGTACTATCTTATGATTGGATATTGAATGATTGGCAGATACTATAAATAGTATCAGGTGTTTTGTTGTTGGCTCTCCATTTTTCCATTTTTTGGTGTGCTCCACTGAAGAAGGTTATACCGAAACCGGTTTGGAGCTTGGGGTAGATTTATATATCCCTATGTGACTTTTACAGCTTAATAAAGCTTTTTGGAACAACTTATGCTGGCCGTTGTGTTGTCTTACCTTCATCCACAACCCTGGTGACTGACTCAAAGAAGTCAATCAAGTTGAGCAGGCATGACCCCCCTTTCACAAAGCCAAACTGCGTGGCGTCCAGAGTTTGGAGATTTCCTATATCTTTGTTAATCAGGTCCATGATGATGCTCTCCATAGCTTTACATATCAGACTTGTCAAGCTAATGGAGTGGACAGCATCTTGGTTCTGTTGGGTATGGCTAGTTCCATGCATTTGTGTACATGTTCATACAGTGCATTGGTGCATGATTCGGCAGCCATGCAGCTATTTTCCATTGTCGTGAGTGCTGTGAAGTTAGCCACCTCTGTTTTTAGGAGTCCAAAGTCAGCTTTGGAGAAGTTTTTCAAGGTGGTTACCTTTGTGTGTGTGGGGGGGGTGAGATGTGGATTTCCATGGTGATTAGTTTATGTTCGGATCTGACCAGGGAGAGATTGACTATTGGTGTAGAGCAACGGTCGCCCATGTTAGTAATTACCAGGTCAAGGATGTTGCTTCCTCTAGTGGGGGTCAGAATGAGCTGGTCCAGGGCTTTAGAATTGATGAAGTCCAGGAAGCATTGGGCCAGTGTATTGGTGCTTGAGTAGTTTTCCCAGTTGATTTAATTTAATTGCTGGAACCTGTGTTCTAAGAGACTGCCTTCCAATCTGTCTGCAAATATACAGAGCTGAGTATATTTTTTTGGTTTTAGAGTTTGTTAATTGTTGCTTAGATCTCTGTTGAAACTGTTTTGTTCCACCCCTCCCTATTTCTGGCTTGTAGTTTAAATTTGGTGGCTTTTGCAGTAGATTTGATCTGGGACACTCTCCCAGTCCCATCTCTTTACCACATTCTACCTAATAAACTCTTTCTGCACTTGCTTTTCGTCCTTTTTAATTTAATTGCATTTTATAACTGTGTTTGGTCTAATATAGCTGCATACTCAATTGTGCTAGCTTGCACTGCATGTGAATTGTTTATACTACTGTTTTTGCTACTTTCCTGTAAAAAAAAAAAAAAAACTGTAAGCCTGTTTCCTGCCTTTCTTGTAACTAGTGTTCCAGATACAGATTTGCTGTATCCAGGACTGTATGTAAGCTTCTGAGCCCCCAAGTCTTTCTGTGTTGGAGGGAAGCCTTCGAGCTTATCAGTGTGAGTGGTCAGCACTAGGTAACCTGTCTACCACATAAGGAGTGGTTCTGGCCCAGAAATTGTAGTTATTGGCCATTTGGGCAATCTCTTCCATCTCTCTCAACTTTTTGATTTGATAGCCTGCATTTGCACATGTTTCTGTCCTATAACTCGTCTAGTGCACATACAGAGTCTTAGTTTTAGCACTTAAATTTGCTTATTCATGCTCAGTACTTGTTCAGAACTTGTAAGCACTAAATAAGCTACTAATTACTAAAGCACTCAACCTTCCTCATTACCTAGAGGAAAATAGTTTTTGTACTTACTTTTCTCACTTGCTTAGAGAAAAACAGCTCTTGTACTTACTTTTCTCACTTATCTAGAGGAAAATATTTTTTTATTTGGGCATGTCCAAGGGTCAGCTCCCAGTGTTCTCTTCTGTCTATCTGATGAATCTGGGCATCTTTAGGCAATGGAGAAATTGCCTCATGTACACAGACATCCCTCTCCTCCTACCACCCAACACTACAATCTGTAAGAGATATACTTATCTAGCCAAACTGGAGGTAAAGTTCTCTCCAACCAAGACTGAACTTGACAGTCATGAGGAGAAGGCAAACATTTGCACCACACCACACTCATCACACAGTCTCACTAAATCTACACCACCAAACTCCACACATAGTAACACAAAAACATTCACAGAGGCTCTCAATAATCATCTGTCTAAACAACAGAGACCTCCAAAGCAGAAATGCAAGCAACCTCCATCCCCCAACACAACCCAAATGACACATAGCCCACAGACTCAGTGTGCCACTCAACCTCAGCCAATAAGGCAAAACAACGTACCCAACACACTAGTCATAGGTGACTCTATAGTCAGGCACACTGATGTCCCACTCACCAGGCTAAACAAGGAGAAGGTTACTGTCAGCTGCCTGTTGGGTGCCAGGATCCGCCACATAACCCACGCACTCAGGTCACTCCACAAGTACAAATATGACTCTGTCATTGTCCATGTTGGTGTGAATGACCTGAGACATACCTCCCTGGACTACATGAAAAGAGCCATGGAAGAGCTCTCCAATCTTGTAGCCCAGGCAGGTATGACCCTAGCCCTGAGTAGCATTCTGCCATCACCCAGAATGATACCGCAGTACAAGGACAAAATGATTGACTTCAACAATTAGCTAAGCTTCTGGTGTCATTCTAAGAGGATCCAGTATCTATCTCCCTGGGATGACATGGTCGACAGACCACAATACATTGCCACAGATGGCCTGCACCTGTCGCCCCTGTGATTACGGATACAGGCTAAGGCTCTTGCTGCCCCTATAGTGCCTTTTTTAGTCAAGGTTCAAATAACAAATTCACCACTGTAACAGGAACAGGCAAGCAAAATCTGAGGGTAATGCTACTCAATGCTAGAAGTCTAAATCTCAAAATGCACTCACTCGAGGCACTCCTTAAAATGGAGACCATCGATATCTGTGCAGTGACTGAGACCTGGTTCAAGGCTCCAGAGAGCACCCCTGCACTACCAGGCTATAACTCATATCACACTTTTTGGCCATGTAACCTGGACCGAAACACCAAAGGCAAAAGTGTGTCCATATTCATTAAGGATATCCACACCTCCAGGCTAGTTGCTCAGCATAATGCATCTGAGGTTATCCAAGTGCAACTAACTCTGGGCAAAACTGCAATCCAAATGGTAGCTTTCTACAGATCCCCCATCATGCCCCAGGATTCTCACTCCTCTTTTCTTGATGTATTGGAAAAAATTAGGGTTCAACCAAACACCCTAATAATGGGTGACTTCAACTACCCCACCATTAACTGGGAAAACTACTCATGTACCAACTCCTTAGCTCAACGCTTTCTGGAATTCATAAACTCCAATGCCCTGGATCAACTTATCCACACCCCCACTAGGGGCAACAATATCCTAGACCTAGTCATTACCAACATGAGTGACCGGTGTTCCACACCTGAAGTCAACTGCTCGTTGGTCCGATCTGACCATAAGCTAATCACCCTTGATATCCACATCCCGCCCCCACCCCCCATTAAGGAAACCATGGTAAAAAATGTCTCCAAAGCCAACTTCATGCTTCTTAAGACAGAAGTGGTGAACTTCAGGACACCCATGCAGATGGACAGTACAGTTACAACTGCTGAATACTACACAAATGCACTCTATAAGCACTTACACGAATGCATAGATCATGCTATCCCAAACAGAACCAAGACGCTATCCTCCAAAAAAAGGAAGCCAATCTAGTGGTCCCATGCCATAAACAAACTGTACAACAGAAGGAAGAAACTGTTGCAAAAGAGAGTAAAATCCCATGAGTGGAGGAGCTCCCTGGTCAGCCTCAGTAAGAAGTTGGGATCTCTTATAAGATCCTCCAAAGATAGCTAAGAAAACAAAATCACCACTAATTCTAAGGACAACCACAAAGCGTTCTATAGCTATGTCAAGAATCTCAATGGCAACACCCAGATCTGCTCTGAGTTACAGCACAACAGCATGAAAATTACAGAACCAACTGATATTGCCAACATCCTGGCAGATAGGTTCAGTGCTAACTTTACCCCCCCCTCACCCCCTAAAGGGCCCATATCTATACAGGAAGAAGGCAGAGTTCCTGTAATCACAACTACGCAGGTAAAAGCTGCACTCTCTAAAGCCAAAAAAATAGCATCCATGGGACTGGACAACATCCCAGGCTGCGTTTTACACGAACTGGATCCCCACTTAAGCACCATGTTCAATAATAGCCTCGCATCAGGCTTTGTGCCCACTGAGTGGTGCACAGCAACAGTTATCCCACTACACAAAGGGGGAGCCACCGCTGATCCCAGGAACTATCGACCTATGAGCCTGATGAGCCTGGTCTGCAAGGCCATGGAACGTATCATCATGGAACTCATAAACAAAGACATTGGTAACCTCCAAACTCTGGATCCCACCCAGTTCGGGTTTGTGAAAGGCAAATCATGCCTCCTGAACTTGATCGACTTCTTTGAGGCAGTCACCAAAGCCACAGATGAGGGTAAGGTGGTTCACACAGCCTATCTTGACCTCACCAAAGCTTTCGACACCATCCCCCATTCTGGAATTATAGCTAAATTCACTAAAATAGGTATAAATCCCTATGTCACAAGATGGGTTGCCAACTGGCTCGCTGACAGAACACACACTGTAAAAGTTGCAGACTCCAAATCTGACCTCAAAGCAGTGACAAGTGGAGTACCACAGGGTTCCATCTTGGGACCTCTCCTGTTTGGTATCTACTTCTCTGAAGTACAGGCTAACACAGAAGGCCTCTGGCTAATGAAGTTCACAGATGACTGCAAACTAGGAGCCATAGTCAAGTCCCCAAATGATGTGGACATCCTACAGAAGGGCCTTGCTGAGACAGATGCCTGGTGTCAGAGCCATGGCCTCAAGCTCAATGCCAAAAAGTGCAGTGTCATCCCCTTTGGTAAAAACTCTGTACCCATGAACTACCACATAGGCAGCAATTTACTTAACACCGAATGTGTGATAAGAGACCTTGGGACCCAGGTGGACAGTAGTCTCTCCTTTGATAGTCACTGCCATAGTAGTTAGGAAGTCCTTCTACGTGGCACACCTCATCATAAAAGGGTTCTCATCCAGGAAAAAAGAGGTCATTGTTCCCCTCTACTCGACACTCATTAGACCCATTATAGAGTACAACGACCCTTTTGGAATGTACCTCACAAGACATCTGCAGCAGCTGGGAAGGCCACAGAAGTACCTCACACAGAGGATTACTGGCCTCAAACAAATGTCCTACACTGACCGCCTCAAAAAACTCCAGCTTTACTCCATAGCATATCGCCTACTCTGAGGTGATTTCTACCTAACATATAAAGCTATGTCAAACCCAGAGCTGTTGGACATGCTACACCTAAAGAAATCCCAATCCCTCCAAGGTACATGCTCTAAGGACCTAAACCTTGTCATCACAATAAACAAGGCATGATGGAGGGATAGATTCCTGTCCCAGAGATTTCCCATACTCTGGAACAGGCTACCCATCTATGTCAAGCAAAGTTCTTCATTAGCACTCTTCAAGAAAAATGTTGATGAGTGGATGGGAAATAGGAAATACCCGGGCATCATTTCTGTGTCTCTGCTCGACAGTGGCACAGGAAAATAACTTTCTTGGGTGGCGTAAGCCAGGGAATGTTGTTGGCTAGGCTTACGTAGGCCTTTGGGCCGATAGCCTAGTACCTACCTATGAACCTATGAACCTATGATGGAGGGGTAGTTGAAGTCTCATAGTATGAGAGTGTTGGGTTGGACTTTGATAGATTCCAGGGTGCTTAGGAATGTGGAGTGAGAGTCAAGAGAAATGTTTGGGGACCTAGAGCAGGCTATGACCCAGATCGCTGTCTTACCCAATGTTAGTTTTACCTGAAGTATCTCAGATGCATTATGCTGGGCTACTAGTCTGGAGGTGTGCATATCCTTTATGAATATGTAGACACCACTGCCTTTGGAGATCAGTCCATGTTTTGGGGCCGAAAGGTATGGAATGAGTTATAGCCTGGTGGCACAGGGGTGCTTTCTGCTGCTTTAAACCAGGTCTCCATTACAGCACAAATGTTTATGTTCTCCATTTTGAGGAGTGCTTCGAGCGAGTGCATCTTGAGATTTTGACTTCTAGCATTGAGCAGCATGACCCTCAGATTGCATTTATTTATACCTGTTACGGTGGTAATTTGGTCTTTGGTACACTGCCTAAAAGAGGCACTATAGGGGTAGCAAGAGCCTTAGCCAGCACCCAGAAACCCAGGTGTGACAGATGTAGGCCATCTCTGGCAAAGCATCAAAGTCTGTCAGTCATGTCATCCCAAGTATACAGATACTGGATCCTCTTAGAATGACACCAGAAACTTAGCCAATTGTTGAAGTCAATCACTTTTTGTTTGTACTGCGGTATCATTTTGGGTGATGGTAGGATACTGTTCAGGGCTAGTGTTATACCTGCCTGGGCCACATAATCCAAGAGCTCCACTATGTCTCTTTTCATGTTGCCCAGGGAGGTGCATCTCAGGTCATTCACACTCACATGGACAATGACAGAGTCATACTTGTACTTGTTGTGGAGTGACCTGAGTGCATGTGTTATGTGTTGGATAGTTGCACCTGATAGACAGCTGACTGTTACTTTCTCTTTATTCAACCAAGTGTGTGGGACATCTGTGTGTCTCACTATTGAGTCACCTATGATTAGTGTATTGGGAAAGATGTTTAGCCTTAGGGGCTTAGGTTGAGGGGCATACTGTGGAGTTGAGCCTTGTGTTCTGTGGTTTGTGCTGTGTTGTGGTGGTCAAGTGTGTTTATGTCTTGGCAGTCTCTACTGTTTGGGTAAATTTCTATTGAGAGGCTCCGCGAAGGTGGGTGTGTGGTTTGTGTTTTTACGTGAGAACTGTGATAGTGGGTTATCTGGAGGGCTAAGTATTCCATGTGGTGTGGTGCAGTTGTTGACCTTCTCCTCTTGACCAGCTACTCTGGTCTTGGCTGGAGAGTGCATACCTTTCTGTTTGGTGATATAAGTGCATCTCTCACAAGTCTGAGTATTGGGAAGTAAGAGGAGAGGGTTGTCTGTGTACATGAGGCAGTTGCTATACTGCCTCAGAATGCCCAAGTGCACCAGGTTAATAGGAGAAAGCACTGGGAACTGCTCTTTAATCATGCTAGGAGGGGTGGTCATAACTACTAAGTATTGGAACTATTTCCGTGAAGAACAACTAGTGCTGATGACACTTAGGTGTGCTATAATAATTGCTACAAAAACCTGTTGAAGTGCAAAGCAATTAGGCTATTTGAATTGTAAGAGTGAAAGAACTAGCATGATCTAAGGGAAAAACTGAAGAGCAGACTTTCTGGCACCTTATAGTTTACCTCAGCTCGGTGCAGCTGAGCGGAGTTGAAACAAGCAAAAAACCCACACAAATGCGGCCTTTTAAACCAGAAAGTTGAAAGGGTTGGAAAAACTGCCCAAACGGACAATAAACTACAATTTCTGGGACAGAAACCATTGCTCTTGTGGTAGATAGGTGCTTACCACTCCCACTGATAAGCTAGAAGGCTTCCCTCCAACAGAGAAAGGCTTTGGGGGGCTCAGAAGCTTACAAACAGTCCTGGATACAGCAAATCTGTATCTGGACTAGAGGAGTTACAGGAAAGGTGGGAAACAAGTGCAAATGCAGGCTTTTAAACCAGAAAGTTGAAATGGATCTCAAAACTGCCCAATTGGCACTTGGTTGGAGATCGCCAATAAAAAATCTGTTTTTCTTACAAGGAAGAGCTCTACTATGAGAAATTGACTAGATAAAGTCTTCCACTTGAGCTACAACTTGTCTGATCACTTTTAAGGCTTTTATTACACACAACTGTGAAATGAAATTACTTAATACTATGCAGACAAAGTGGTCTTCAGAAGACTGAACAGTGGGTATTCATTGCTTGGGAGTGTTTTACTGGACTTGAGATGTGTTTGATGCCCATTTTTTTATAAAATTCTTGTAGCTATTTCCAAGTTTGTATCTCACTGCCTATGAGGTTGACCCTGGTTCAACTAGACTATCAAGGACTTGGTTAGATGACCTAGGCCATTTCATTTCCAGAATCAGTGAATCTTCTTTGAAGTCTCATATATTTCCATAAGTTTTAAAGAAAGCCTTGATTATGCCAGTCCTTAAAAATAGAACCTTGCACCTGGACATTCTAGAAACATGTAATGTCCAATTTCTCCTTTATTGGAAAGCTAATGGGGAAAAGAGTGTGTAAGCTGCTAGCATTGGTTTCAGATCATCTGGGACCCTGAGATCCATTTCAGACCATGGCTTTAAGATTACTCAATCCAGCAGTTAATAATCATTTAATAGCAAGACATTATAATAATGCAGTACTGACCCTCTCTAACATTTTGCTGCATCCTTTTGGGTTGTTAAAGACCTACTGCAGAGTTTCTGGAAGCCTCTGAGTGGTTTCCTCCTACTTCACAGTGTTCTGAATATGTGATATCAAGACTTAATCCCTACTCTGCTTAACCCCTTTGCAGTAGGGTCCTATAAGGATGATACTGGATCTACATTTATTCACCAAACATATGATGACATTTGGCGATTTAGTCTGAAGGAGAGGCTTGCAGTGCTTCAGTCATGTAAGTGATTCCAGCCGTACCTCTCTTTTCCCTGGGAGCAGGTGTTGTTCTCACATTTTATTGAGGATCTTTGGATGACTTTCTATTTGGATGAGTTTAAACAGTTTCAGAATGAACCATCCAATTCTTTCTACCATGGTCTTCCACAGCAAATAGCTCTTACTTCCCTGTATTTATTATTTATAGAAGCCATGGGCTGAAATGTGTCCATGCTTCACAATCTTGATACAATGCCAGGACCAGGTGTCTTTTCATTTTTCAGTTCTTCTATTACCACTTGCAACATATCTCCCATTTTTAGCATCTTATTCTATCTAATGACTTAACCAATGGTGATGGAAGCTTTGGTCATCTTTTATCTGGACTACTGTAATGTATTTATCTAGTAGGACTATCTGAGTGTGGGCTAAAGAGTTTGCATTGGGTGCATAAATTATCCATCTCAGCTTCCAAGTGAGACCTGTAGGTGTAGTCACATCGCACCTGTTATGCATTCACTGAATTGGCTGCTTGTTGAATACAGAATCACCTTTAAAGTATTACTGTTGCTCTTCGAAAACCTTACATGATCAGGATCCCTCCTATTATAATGAAGCTTCTGATACTTTATTAGTCTTCTCAGATCCTCTGCTATTGGCAGTTATCAAGTTCAGAATCAAGTAATCTGAGATCAGATCTTTTTCTTGATGGTACCTCTGACCACTGGGGTTCATTACTGTGGAAACTTGAAGAGTGCAATTATGAGCCAACCATTAGGAGGTGCATTTTCTATAAAGCCTTTAATGACAATTTAACTCCTAGAACTGGAGACATACCTTTGGCTAAATATATCCATGCATTGTTTTATTTTTTGTCTGGATTGTTTTGTTTCATTTTACGTGTACTTAGTCGTTAAGGCACTGTAGTAAAGATTAAGTAATATAGTTTTGATAAATCATGTCACCTATCATCCACTCAATAAAAAGTGATTATTAATACCAAAATGGAGCAGGTTCCCTTAATTTGCTGGTCATGCCCTTATGGTTATTACTAGATTACTTTTGTAACAGACTAAGCTACATGGATTATATTCTGCCCATGGTATGACAACTTGCCAGCTTTCAAAGCTTAAGGGAAATTTCTATGTGCCCTAATCACTGAACAGCTTGAAGAGAATGGTATAAGGTCAGTGATTAGGGAGACAAACCATCAGAACTTTCTTGCCATCAAAGTGTGCTCTACCCTACAGGCATTGAGTGACTGACCTACAGTAAGCACTTCTTGAAGGCTGGTCAAATAAGTATCCCATAGAGAAATACCTTCCACTTTGCCAACTTCTGTGGAAAAAAAAAACATTTATTTTTTTTCTACCAGAAACTTTTGCTGATGGCTTGTACTAGTGTTTTAATGATGGTCACTAAAATTTACCTTAAAATTTAAAATTTTTCTCAGGGTTAACCTATGGGGAAGTGCATTTCAATTTTTTTTTCTGAGAACACATTTTACTTTTCTGTAAAGTAGTACAGTTAAGGGCTTAGTTTACTAGCTTTTATGGTTATCATTTCAAAATTTTCCCACAAAACATATTCTTTCCAATCAGTTTGTACTACTGAGTGTGCAAGGCTTTGCTACCTATTTGTTACACTCTTTCTTTAATAGAGACATGGACAAGGCTTTGGACTCCTGTGTTCTTCCTTCCCCAATCCACAAAAATAATGACTTTGTATCAGAGACTTTGGTCTTCAAACTGTCTTTCTCTTTGCCTCAGCCACCAATAAGTGACTTTGTTGCAGCCATTTCAGGCACCTCAGACCACTCATTGATTTATCTCAGTCCCTGTAATGTTGCTTCTCGAGAAGCCACTAAGGACTGGGAGACAGGTACATTCTCTTCAGCTGCGGGGTCTCCAAAGAAAAGAAAACATAAAGTTAGGTATTTTTCATCTCATGTTTCACCTAGGATAGACAGGAAAGACTGGCTGGGTGTTGCACAGAATTTATGTCAAGCCTTTCAATCCTTGCATTCTGGGTCTTCCCTGAATTTTAAAAGAGTAAGATATTCCTCTCTTTCACTTTCTGATTCTCAGTCTCAGGATCAGAAATTAGATTTAGATTCTCCTTCTCACGTTCCTAAACCACAGGAGGAAGAATCAGACTCTGAGGAAAGTTTTTCTTCAGCTTCTTCTTCTGAAGTGTTATCTTGTACTGATACTACTGCCAGAATGAGAGTTTTTCTTTCAGTTTGAGAAAAAGAAATACCAGAATTCCAGGAAACATATTATGTCTTATTAAAGGTAAATGCTTCTTAGCCTGCAGCTGTTCCTCTTATTGCCAGCAATAGTACATACTTTCATGACAGTCAGCAGTTTGCCTGTCAGCCTCCAGCCCCATGAAGTTTGATAAATTATATAAGGTTCCTCAGATCCCAAAATGTATTTTTTCAGACCGTAGATCAAACCCATCAGTGATTCATCTGTCAAAACAATCTTCTACATACCTTTTGCCAGCTAACCCTATTCCTCCTGTGAAATATGGAAAAGCATTTGATATGTTTTTGAAGAAAGTTTATACTCTTCCACCTTAGCCTTCAGAATAGTGACTTGTCAGGACATGTCAAGTTTCTGCTGGCTTCTTTTGATAATATAATAATGTTAATTGCTGACCTAACATTATTCAAAGACTAAGAAATCTCTGAATGTTTATAATATCCTGTCTTTAAAATGTTCATATGGCACTGCTGATGCTGTATCTAGAACATCTGCTACTGGGTCAGCGATGAGTAAGATTTGACTGGCTATGTTTCCAGAATTTACCAGCAGATGTCTAGAGGATGTCAAAGCTGAGATCCTGAATATGCCCAGGATAAAGAGGCATTATTTGGTCCTAGGTCCTTAACAGATTTGATAAAAGGAGAAAGTTAATTCAGGGGATAACCATGGTTTTTCACCTTCCATGCCAAAATTCAATAGAAACGTTGCTTCCAATTTATGTTCCTTTTATAGGAAATAAAATAAACAATCTCAGCAAGGCACAGGTAAAAAAGCAAATTTAGAAAAAGAATGGAGGATCCTCCCAGAACCAAGGGCAATCTAAAAAGCAGACTGACTATATGTCCCTTCATATGCTTACCCCTCCCCACCCTGGCATTCTAGTAAAGCTGTCCCAAAATCTAGGTCTTCACTTCCCTCTGTGGCAACAGATAATGCTAAACACTTAGGTTCTGAGAATTATTCAAAAAGGTCACAACTGGCAGCAGGACTCCCTTCCTATTTTTCAGGGAATTCCCCCACATCTGTTCATTCAAACTTCCACATTTCCTCCTATCCTTGATCAAAGATATCTTAGAGTTTCATAGAGCCTGTTCCCAAAGATCTAATAGAAAAATGGTTGTATTCAAGAATCTTTCTGGTGCCAAAGAAAGGGGAAACCTGGATACTTATCCTAGACATTTCTTTTCTACACCTACACATCAAAATACCAAAATTCAAAATGCTTTCTCTATAGTCTCTCTTACCTGTCATTTCACATCTCCGGTTTTGGTAACTGGATTTAAAGGAGGCCTATCATCACATCCTAATACTGAAAGATTTTAGATGTGTTTTATGTTTTTGTGTGTTTGGTTCACTATCTCAATTTTCTGCTTTACTCTTTGTATTGTCTACAGCTCCAATGATGTTTACAAAATACCTGGATCTTGTAAGAGTCCATAGCAGGCTTCAGGTTATTCATATTTTTCCATATTTAGACTACTGCTTTAGTTTTGCAGATTCTTTTACAAGTTGTCAAGAATTACTGGAGTAGGTAAAAATCTGTTTCTTAGTCTGGAATTTAAGGTGAACATGGAGAAATCTTCTTTCATTCCTTCTTATAAGACAGTGTTTCTGTGATATCTCCTGGATACATCCCTCATGGTAGACTTTCTTCTACAGGACAAAATTAAAAAGGAACACTTTCTGATATTCTCCATCATTGTCTAACATCTTCCAGGAATATCACAGGATTCTGGGTTTCATGGCCCCTACCACTGTCATGATTCCTTTGACCAGACATCACATGAAGAAAATTCAATGTTTTTTTCAAATCAGTTTGGATTAAACACCAGCATCCACTATCATTTCAGATTCCAGTACCAGGATTTGTAAAAAGGGAGTTACTCTAGTGGTTGGACCTGTTATGTTTGAACCCAAATCTCACATTCTGTCTTCCAGCCTCTGCTCAGTCTATAAACACAGATGCCTTTGCTTTAGGCTGATTCCAAGGGGAGGTGAAACTTCAGGTTTGTGAAACAAGCAAGACAGACTGAAACACATAAATGTCAAATAAATGATGGCTCTAATAAATGTTCTCAAGTCTCTACATCTCTACTAAAATCACAGACACTACCACAGTGGTGGCAAAGATTTACCAGCTGTTGCCAAATAAAGAACCAGAACCCTTTTCAGGCACAGATGCCTCTGGTTCTGTATTATTATCCTCTGACCTTTTTAACACTTATATCAAGATTCACCTCTCAGCCATTTCTGCTTGTATGCCCATGGGATTCCCACCTTTGAGCATTGCCACAAGTGAAACAGTTCTTGAATGGGGAGTTACATGTCTGCCCACCTAGAAGACAAGTCGCTTCTTCTTGGAATCTTAATTTTATAATGGAGAAACGTACACTTTTTCCTTTTTATCCAGCTCATGAGGCTGATTTGAAGTTCTCATCTTGGAAAACAGTGTTGGTCATTGTTCTGACTTTTGCAAGACCGGTATCTGAGTTGCAAGTTTTTTATGGTGATTCACCCTATCTGATTTTCACATGAATAGGGTAACTTTGAGGTCAAAGCCTTCTAAGCAGCCAAGTGCTACAGATTATGTGGAATGCTCCACATTTAAAGGCTCTCTGAGGTGCCTTTCTTCTGTTCCGCATTGAACAGTGATGGTTTCGCTTTGCGTTTTTTTTTTATTAGCTCATATACCGCAAAGAGAGTGAATCAGCATAGAGGTATATCAGTCAATCAAGAATTCATTTTCTAGACAAAGCAAACCAATGAGGTGAGAAAGAAATTGGCCAATCACTACAGGACTTTCCCCTAACAACACAGCCAATAGTAACATCACAAGGGTTTTCGCTCCATTGTGACACCTTGAAAAATGGGTTTTGCAGAACACTTATTTTTTATTTATTTTTGGAATATGCTTCTTTTCCTGGAGAAAATTTGGAGTTTTTCTTCTATAGCTACTGCAACTGTTTTTAGTGAAGGACTGAGAAGGACCAGAAGAATGTACTGGAGAAGGAGGTTTGGACTAAAGGATTAGGAGTAAAGATACAGGCAAGCTGCAGCCTGTAGGAGTGTGCATTGCAGAGTGCTACCAGTTCAAACCTTTGTTCTACTCACAGAAATATCCTAATTCCAGCTTAACTTTAAGGTGTGAGGTTTATTGAGTATAGTTAAGACATTGGGACAGTGGCACTTTTGCTGGGCTGGTTTGGAGATTTTGTTGCATTTGCTTGCCTTCTTTTTGTTTTCTGCCACAGTTACTGGAGTTTAGAGCTGCCTACCCTGCTGTTTTTTTTTTCCTTCTGGAGCCCAGCATGGTTTCTGATGGAGCTGCTTGACATACCTGCACAGATTTAAGTTTCTGGCTTCATTTGGCTTGTTTTGGATTAGAAAGAGGCGTGTTTTTATTTTTATTTATTTATGTATTTTGGGGGGAGGTCTGGTCAGAAAAGTCATCTTTTCCTTGGTGAATTAGTGAGGATTGCAATGGGTCAGTAATATGTAACGTCATTAATGCCAGATTGGAGGAATATAACAAGATAGTGTTTAGCAAACATTAATGCAATATTGTAGGAAATGGTATTAATGGGCAGTTTTAGCTTGATTCTGTATAGCAGTCGTATTAATTTCAGTTTCATACTCTAGAGTAGAGCTGTTTTTTTTTATTTAATTATTTATGGATTTGTAGAGTATACAATATTTATGTTGTTTTTTTTCCCGGAGTCAAATAATGGTGAAGAAATAATTTTAAACTCTGTATGTCCACAGGCAGTTCAGATGCTATACTGACATGACATAAACCTTCTGGAATTCTTATCAACTGTTTATTTATTTATTTTTGACAATAAAAAAAAAAGAAGACGATCAGTGTCAAAACACCCAATTTCTAAATGGTTATCCTATGCTTCTGCCTTTTGGTACTCTCACTGTAACAGGACACTTCCAGGCAGGGTCAAGGAGCACTCTACTAGTGCTTTGGTTAGCTTCTAGAAATGTACTAGAGGCAACAACTTGGTTATCTGTGCCCACTTTCTCTAAGAACTATAAATTAGACTCTTTCTTTAGGTTCAGAGTAGGCTTTGCTAGGGGTGTTCTCCAAGGGCTCCCGGACTCTGATCCTTCTATCTCCTACCTTTCTTTTCTTTTTTTCTTTTTAACCTCTGGTATTCTACCCACATAGCTTAGGCTACTGCATCCATGATCTAATCATGAACACAGTACAGCTGTATAAGAAATTTACTTTAACAGTAGATGATCAAATAGATCACCCTTGCAGTAGGAGCGCTTTCCCTCTATCCTCCTTATTTATTATATTTTATGCCAGGGTGTGGATATTTAAGCAATAATCCATGACTATGCATGGATATATCAGGATTTACCCATAATTAGTGTGGTTTGATCATGAGTGTAAAGCCCAAGTGATTAAATAAAGCCAGTTGTGGGTAAATCCTGATATACCCACAAACATGAGTGGATTATTGCTATTATACAATGACATTACATAAGAATTCCATCGGTTACCGCTCTTAAATAATGTATTTGTATAAGGGCGATGTAGTGTTCCTCCATGTTCTTCCTTGTTTACTGATGTACTACACATGGAAGTCGGAGTTACATTGCCATGCTTCCACAGTACATCAGTGCAGCGCAAGAGAAGCAACGGAGAAAAGAGAATCTCCATTGCTTTTTTATATGAGGGACAGTGCAGAAATACAAGGAAAATCAGCTATGTTTCTGATTCTTTAGTTTTGCAGGATGTACCTGATTTTTCTTGTATTTTGATCTGTCCTCTAAGCGTATGCCAGTAGGTCTGGCTGCTCAATGGTACTTCAGTAGCTGGACTTTTTTCTATTGATACATACACAATAGGCATGCTAGTTGGGTTGTCCAATCAGTGTATTCATTTCTGAATAGCAATAAACCGTTAGTCTATATTAACGTCACCTTTGATGATGGTTTCTTTGTTGATATTTTGAGAGATCCAATACAGGATTTCATGTTGTTCAGTGGTGGATCCAGGAATTTGCAGAAGAGGGGGCACAGTACAGAAAGGATTTGGGGCATGTAGAAAGTAGATGAAAAGGGCGGGACTGTAGAAATAGACCCCCTAGAGCTGTTCTGATAGCAGGTGTGAAAAAAGACAGAAATGTACATTCAGCTGTACATCCTTGTAGTGCAGCTGTGATAGTGGAAGTAGGTAACTCCTATCTAGCACACACCAAATTTACAGACAGTACTAGATGTTTCAAGGCATGGCTAGGAGTGACATCTGGCTATCTATGCCAAGTTATAGTCCCTTTTCATGATGGCATGTCTTACATATGCATTATGATAATCAAAATAGTGCCAACGAAGATTATGTGACCACAGTAAGTATTGGTAATGCAGGCATTGTTACCTAGTAATCCCAAATATCCTATTAACTGGTGACTCCACTGTCTGTTAAATAGCTGTGTATATCACTGGGCAGTGTAAAGAATCTTCTGACAGTGTCATGTCTGCCTGGATCCAAAACTGGGGACCTCAGTTCTGATTACAGCCGACTGACATGGTCACTGTTCATGCTGCAGTCAAATTTAGAAAGTCCTTCCTCTCAGATATGCAATAGGATGGGGTGGGATTATCATACATGCTAACAAGCACAGGAAAATAATACCTGCATAGTGAAGTCTTCTCATCACTTTATGCAGCACCTGAATATTACAACAAAGCATTGGTATTCAATCAATGGCTAAGGGCATGGTGCCATAGGGAGGAGATTCACTGCTTTACTCTATTTAGGGTATTTTAATATCAATGCGTTATTGAAATATGGTTCAAAATGCACATCATAGATTCCAGTGTATGCCTTCTTTCATTGAATCTTGTAGCACTGGGAACTTATGTGGACATTGACTAGTATTTGTCTATTTTTATAAGAAAGTCCTTCTATATTGCATGGCTTGTAAACAAAGGAATTGTGTCTAGATCTAGGGATGTCATTACCCCCCTTTACTCAGCTATCATTAGGCCAGTCATTGAATATAAGGCCCCCTTTGGCCTGCATTTCTCCAGGCACATGCAACAACTGGAACACACACACACACACACACACACACACACACACACACACACACACACACACACAGATTCCTTACTAAAAGGATACAAGGCTTAAAACAACATGTCCTACATGGACCGGCACAAAGCCCTGTTACTATACTTGGTATCCCACAGACTGCGAAGAGGTGAAAACCTCTTCTGCAACATCAGCAGAACACTTTTGAGGAACAGGTATATTTCACAGAGGATACCTCTGCTATGAAACAGACTCCGCATCCACATAAATCAATTTAACAAGAGGTTACCTCTGTTATGAAACAGACTCCACATCCACATAAAACAAAGTTCATCCCTGTCCATTTTCAATTGCAACTTAGATCTCTGGATGGGAAACAGAAAAACCTTACCCCAGGACTATCCCCTGTACTACTAATAGACAGAGGCAGCTCCTAAATGTTTTCTCACATGCATGGGTCCCCTCAAATTACTTACGGTATGATCCCAGTTTTTCTCATTAGGAGTAATATGTAAGTATTGACTATGGCATGGGTAAGGCCAATCTTTAAGCAAATGGGATAGGTTAATTCAAGTACAAGAAAGGAAATTGGCTAGGCTTAAAATGGCCCACAAAGGCAGTTATCCTAGTACTTATCTTTGAAACTATTCATTGAAGATGTAACAGCACTTGATAATGTGCTCACAGTGCATAACGTTTATCTTGACCATGCTAAAATCTTAAGACACTATTCCTAATAAGGGAAACTGATAAATTAAGGACACTAAATGGCAATCCATAAGTAATTCAATGGATAAAACATGATTAAGCTACAGGATGCAGCAAGTTAAGTTGGAGGTTTACATGTCTATCCAAACAGGGGTAATTCGTGGTAACCCACAGGTGCACTGTATTAATGCCACAGGAAGTGGGCTATAGACAATCAAATGTGATAATAATTGCAAACTGATTAGCATAATTACTTCAAGAAGATATGTGAAAATATATGAAAGTTTTCTAAGATGGTGTACAAAATTACATATTTAGTTCAGCAGTAATGACCCCAGTGTTAATGCCACTAAGTGAAGCAACATGAGACATGGCAAAAGATAATGCAAATTATGGCTTCAAAATAAAATATTATCATTAAATATCTAAAGGCAATACAAGACAACTACATAAACTCTGATCAACATGAACTGACAGTCAGACAAGCATAGGTCATAACTCACCTCTAAAGGGAATACAGAGCTAGAAAAAGCCTGTTCTATAACCAGTCAAATTTGAAAAGGCATGCCTGGTCAGTCCAGGAAGCTCAATGTACAACTTTATACCTTGCCAATGCAACACATTATTTAATGCATTGCTGTGTTTTATAGCTTTTAGACAAGCTACATTAAAATTCTTGACAAAACATACAATTCCTTGTTAGGAGAATCATGGACAAATAATTCAGAAAGGCTTCTGGAACTGTTATTATTTTCTGTTTTCTAACGGTTAGTTATATATAGTCTCTACCTGATCTGTAATGCACTGTCTGGTACAGTACTGTGTGAAAATTTATGTCTGGAATTAAAATTGTAAATCTGAATGCATGACTGACCTTCACTGCTGGGAACGTGCATAAGATTCAGGCACCTAATACTAAAGATGAATAATAACAGAAAAAGTAAAATTTACTTTACCCATTATCTATTAGGATTATGAAATAAACTTCATGATACAATCAGAAACATCAGTTATCAACTTCCTTCAAAAATAATCTTGATAGGTACAGTAGGTCATTAAGGTGACAACTGAACCTATGAACCTATAAGAGTAAGGGGGTATAGAAGTTTACAGCCACATCACATTTCAGTGTCTGTGTACTACTAAACTGTGATTGTCAATACTGGGTTGGGAGAAAAAAATTATTAATCTGACTTTGCTAGCTGTCATTATCATAAATCAAGTGCACACTGTGCATCATAAATGATGTGTAGGTAGTGCTGAGGTGGCATTGCTGTGACAAGGGGATCAAAGGTCTAGTAACCCACCTGTCGTGTTCTTTTGCTTTAGAAAGAAGACGCGGGACAACTGTGTGCTGTTGCTACCAACTCCAAACTTTATTGACAAGCCAACGTACAATACAATCCACATCCTTCCTGTCTCACAGTCCTTACGTCATGCACCTCCCCCGCCCCCAAAGAGCATTAGCTAAGGCAAGACAACTCAGTCCATTGAATACACCACATCTCCTTTTCTATAAGGCCCCTTTTCACTTATTACAAAACCCAGATCTATTCAATTTCTTCGTCTTCACTACGAACTTGGTACATTGACACAAAATGCTCGCTTAGCCATGTTCTGATTACTATAACACAAAGGACATTGCTATTTACAGACTGATCTCTACAGATCCAATCGGTCCGGCTTGTTAATAATTCTTCCTGATCTGGTCCTCACAACATCACTATGTACCCGGGTTTCCGGGGGAAGGCCATTGCAAGATGGCAAGGCCTCAACGGTCTTACTCAACACACTTTCCTGACACACAGGGTTTGATTCACACTCAGGCTCAGGTAAGGGAATCAAATGCACACGGTTTCACCAAGACAGTCCCTTGTGGCACGTCTACCTTAAATGACCTCGGCGAGTAATGTTTTTGATCTACAGTACCTGGGGTCTTCATATCTGTCACCCACACCTGGTCACCGGGCAACACATCACCCAGCGGCCTTGCCCGATGGCGCCTGTTGTAGTTTGTCGCATTATACACCCTCTTCTCCCTCTTTCCCCACGAGCCTTCTCCAGTCAGGCAGCACAGGGTCCAACTGCGAAGGATGAATCGGAAGAGAAGTCCGCAACCGCGCCCCATGAGAAGTTCCGCAGGGCTATATCCATTCTGCAGTGGCGTTGTCCTGTACGCCAGAAGAGCCATGTAATGGATCAACACTTTTTAAGCAGGTTCTTCACAGTCTGAACCGCACGCTCTGCTTCCCGCTACTCTGCGGAACCTGGGGCTGCTTGTGACATGCTCGGCCATAAGCCGCTATAAGTCCGCAAAAGACTGCCCTGAAAACTGAGGTCCATTATCAGACACGAGGACCTCTGGGATACCATGGCGAGCGAAGAAAGACTTTAGGTGGGTGATGACCTCGTTGGATTTGCTATGTTTCAACAATGCGATCTCAAAAAACCTGGATAAGTAATCCACAGCAAGAAGGTAAGTATTTCCTTTTAGTTCAAATAAATCCGTGCCCACTCTTTGCCATGGTCTGTCAGGACATTCAGTTGGGATGAGGGGCTCAGAATGATTCCTTCTCTCTGAGATGCACGTCCTGCATCCCAAAACCATGTCATTTATCTGTTGGCTGAGCCCAGGCCACCAGACAGTCTGACAGGCTCTGGCTTTGCACTTCACAATGCCTTGATGTCCCTCATGCAATTTCAACAACACCTCATTACGCATGGCAGAGGGGATAACAAGGCGTGAATCTTTTAACAGCAACCCATCTTTCACCGTTAGTGTAGAACGATCTGGCCAGTAGCTCTTCAATAAGGGTTCCTGGTTCGCATACAGCGGCCACCCCTGACTGCACAATTCCATAACCTGCACACACACACTGTCTGCTTTCAGCTGCTCCCGTAGTGTCTGGAGGAAGGATGGCTTCACCTGCATGTTTTCCACAATACAGTTCACGTAGATATCCGTGTCCTCCATTAACTTTGTTTCCTCCAGTGTTAGCCTGGTTTTAAGTGGAGAACGTGACAGAGCATCTGCCACCCACAGTGATTTCCTGAGCGCATTGCACTGTGTATGAGAACTGCATCAGTCTCATCCTGAAGCGCTGGATTCTAGGCGGTAGAAGATCCAGCGCCTGACCTCCAAGCAATGAAACCAGGGTTTGTGATCAGTTTCTAGACAAAACGATTTACCTAATAGGTAATCTCTGAAGCGCTCACATGCCCAGGTAGACGCTAGAGCCTCTTTCTCAACCTGGGCATATCGTTGCTCTGTAGGTGAGAGTGACCTTGATGCGTATGCCACAGGTCTCCAGCCGTCCTCCCATTGTTGCTGCAGCACGCTCCCTAACCCAAAGGATGATGCATCCGCAGAAATCTTCGTATCCCTATTCGGGTCGTATACAGCCAAAACTGGAGGTGAGGTGATCGCATCTTTTAAGTCATTGAATGCCTTTTCCTGGTCCCCACCCCAGTACCAGCTGTTCTTTTTTGATAATAAGTCTCTCAGAGCTCTATCCCTCTCAGCCAAATGAGGGATGAACTTCCCCACCTGATTCACCATGCCCAGGAAACTCCTGAGTTCTCCTACTGTAGCAGGTGCTTCCATCTCCGTGATGGACGCGGTCCTCCTTGGGTCTGGGCTTATGCCAGAATCTGTGATGACATGGCCCAAGAAAGTCACTTTGCTCCTCGACAGGTCGCATTTCCCCACATTCAGCGTAATGCCTGCCTCTTCCAGTCTCTTTAATGCCGCATGGAGTTGGGCGTCGTGCTCCTCCTGGCAACGACCCCAGACCAGCACGTCGTCCATGTGGCAAATCACACCCTCTAGTCCTTCAATGACCTCTGACATCATGCGTTGAAAGTGTTCGGGTGCAGAGTTAATGCCAAAGGGAAGGCAATTGAAGCAAAAACGCCCAAAGGGGGTTATGAATGTGGTAAACGCAGCCGACTCCTCTGACAAAGGAATTTGCCAAAATCCCATGTTGGCATCCAGTTTACTAAACACCTTCGCCCCGGCAAGCATCCCAAGACTCTGCTCAACCGAGGGCAGCACGAACCTCTCCCTGCATACATATTCATTTAACTTAGTGTAGTCTACACATAGTCTCAGTCTGTTACTGTCTTTCTTTGGGATGACAACCATGCCTGCACACCAGTCAGTAGGTTCCTCCATTCTGGTAACGACACCCAGCGTCTCCATCCTCATTAACTCCTCCTTCACTTTCCCCATCAATGGTAGTGGTATCCTCCTGGGGGTCTTCAGAGAGTATGGCACCGCATTTGGCTGAAGCTTTATGTGGTATTTCCGCTGCACTGCCCCCAACCCAGAGCACAGTTCAGGGTATGAGGTCTTCAAAGACTCCATGGTGATTGTGTCAACACGCTTCAGGAGACCCAGCCCCAAAATAGCAGGAAGACCTAAAAGCGGCGTGCGGAGTCCTTCAACAACATACACTTTCTCGCATGTCTGTCTTTGTCCATAACCAAGCTGAAGCTCCAAGGATCCTGTAACCTCCAGTGGCGTCCCTCCAGGACCCAACAAGGGTTTCTCCGGCTGCTGGAGCACAGGAGCATTTTTCCCACTGAACAAGGTGTCCAGGTCTGACTTGGAAATAACAGTAACATCCGCCCCCGTGTCAAGCTTGAAAGTCATAGATGTGCCCTCTATTTGAACCTCCACAATCCAGGAATGGTTCCCGGAGGAGACAGAACCAAGGAAGAAGCCCTGTTCTTCACGCTCTCCAAGCTCCTCGTCCTCCTCGATACACTGCACCACCTTAATCTGCCTGCAGACTCGCTGGTAGTGGCCCTTCTTCCCACACGAGCGACATCTTGCAGCAGTCGCCAGGCATAGGAGTTTATGATGAAATGGGCCCCACACCTGTAACACTGCGAGATCGGAGCGCCTTTACTCTTTTGCGCCTGTCGCTGAAAAATCGGTGTCAAGGACTTGCCCCAACCTTTCGAGGTCTCCAGCCGGCTTGGTGTCAAGTGGTGTCTGCACAGCATTCACGTTATACTGCAGGGCACTACTGTCGCACCTCAAAGCCGCCTGCTGCTTCTTAACCTCCTCCGACTGTCTGGCCATGTTTACAGCTCTCCAAGTCCAGCCCTTTTTCCATCTGCATCCGCTCGACAGTCTGGTGTCAGCCAAGCCCACAACAATTCTATCTCTTATGAGCTCATCGTGCAGCCCCATAATTGCAGTGTTCAGCTAATGCATGCAGCGCAGTAACAAAAGCATCAACAGTCTCATTCAGTTCTTGTTTTCGCATGTTAAATCGTGCGCTCATAAACAATGTTCTTCTTGACAATAAAAACCTTCGCCGCTCTTCACTTTGGCATACTCCTGATGCTCTGCATCGGTTAGCTTGAGGCCTCTCAGGACATCGTCTGCCTCATCCCCCATGCAGTATATCAGGGTGTTCACCTGGTTCCCTTCTGGGTTTGAAGACAAATTGCTGGCCTGACGGAACCGTTCAAAACGGGCGATCCATCGTGTCCATTCATGAGGTTTGGAAAATCAAAGGGCTCGGCTGAATACTAAACGTAGCATTGGGAGCGCTAGCTGCCATGTTAATTCTAGCTCGCGGCTGCCGACCATTCTCTTCGTCCGACATGTCCGCTCCCCGCGTCACTAGGCCACTCGTACGGTCTTCAGCAAGTGTTCAGCAATCCCAGTCACAGCCACACAGCACTTCTGACACCATGTCGTGTTCTTTTGCTTTAGAAAGAAGACGCGGGACAACTGTGTGCTGTTGCTACCAACTCCAAACTTTATTGACAAGCCAACGTACAATACAATCCACATCCTTCCTGTCTCACAGTCCTTATGTCATGCACCTCCCCCGCCCCCAAAGAGCATTAGCTAAGGCAAGACAACTCAGTCCATTGAATACACCACACCACCCTTCCAGATGTGTTCACTGACAGTTCATGGGCAGAAGTGCATAGACTGTGCCGGATTGTCAAGAGACACTGTGCATTGGTCATCACCTACTCGCCCATTAAGGCTACAGATAATACCAATGCATTTTTACATGGGTGGGCAGAGTCTTTCAGTAAACCATAGAATGATACAAGCAGATGGGCAGAAAGGACTCTGCCATGGCAGCATTCATATGGACAGAGAGAGTGTGTGACACTGAGTTTCTTATGGAAGGATGGTCTGCTTATGTATACATAGAAGGTGCTCCACCAGTGCTGAGTTCTGAAACATGCAGCACAGCCAAGACAAAGGTCCCTATGGAAAAGCTGCATGTAGAATGTCAGGCAAAAAAGAAAGTTCATCAACATAAAAAAGAACCAAATGAACATTCTTTCTAACACAGATTTAAAGCAAGTTTCCACACACCCATACAAGTCTTACAAAAGCTATGAATGTTATTATGGGAAAGAGAACTGAGACACCTCCCCTAACTGCACACACACACACACACACACACACACACACACACACACACACACACACACACACACACACACACACGCACGCGCACGCACACACACACACACACACACACACACACACACACACACACGTGGGCACGTGCACATGCACATCACTTTATTCACATTCATAAACAGAATGCAAAGAGGAACTTTACTAAAATCCATCAAAAAAATGCATGGACAACTGACTACATGATCTCTCAAATGGAATTTATTTACATATAGTACAATGTTATACAGCTAGTGTTCCTAGTACAGGGACAACATTAATTACTAGCAATTTTATTTTCCTTATTTTCTTTTATCATCCCCTCTTTGAAAATTTAAAATAAAAGCTTGCACAGAGGCATAAACTCTAGCCTAGCACAGCCAGCAGAGAAAGAAAGTATACTAAACTGCATTAAGGATTCAAAGACAGAATTACCAAAATGAAACAAACCACATTCTGTAAACATTTTAACATCTAGAATTAAACAAAATCTGATCAAATCAATATTTATAGGGCTATATAGCATTCAAAAATTAGCTCTTTGGAGTAATAATTCACTGCCTAACTTTAAAGGGAAACCATCACAGAAGTAGGGTTGCAGACTGGTACATTTTCCAGTACCATTCCTGTTTCTTTTAACACCATATGGATGAAAAACAGTAGTACCATCTCATGTACAAACAAAAATGTCTTCCATCTTTGAACATTCAGCAGAGAAGAAGCACAACTTGGACTAGATAAACTCATTTTACATTCACTTATAACTTTACCTTGTTTAGACAGACTCCATTTTAAAACCTACAATTTCTTTTCCATGAAACCAGATTCACACACATATGCACTCAGAGCTGGATCATTGTCAAATGGCAACCTAAGCATGATAACAGACCGAGACGCCCTGCCATACCGGTTTTCCATTACTTGGCCATTTTTCCTCAATTACCATAAAAAACTGTTCAAACCTGTCAGTTGTTGTTGTTTGTCTTTTGGCTTTTCCCAGTTAGGGGTCGCCACAGCAGAACTCCAGTCCGTTAATGATTGGCAGTAGATTTTCACGAATGCTGAGGTGCCAGCTCGACATCCAACCTTCAATGAAGGCACGCCCATTTATGCATGTCTTTCGAACACCCATCCAACTGCGGGGAGGACATGCAGACTCTACACACTCCCCACACTTCAGCTGAGAATCGAATGGGAGAACCTCTTGCTGTGAGGCAACAATGCTACTGCTGTACCACCGCGGATAATTGTTCAAACCTGTCAGTGTTCATACTATTTCCTTCTTCACTTTTACAATAATCACAGAGATTTGGATTTAATTTAAACTTCTCTCTCCGATTTTACAGCAAAAAGACTGACAGCCATTTGCTAAACAAAACAAAACAGTCTCACATTGAAAACAGACAGCATGAACAACAGTAAACTTCTATTCCCTTGAAACACACATTTATTGAAAATCCATCTGGCAATCCATTAAACTATGAGAGACTTGCTGGGATTTGTAAGTAATCTCTAGAAAAATGGTTAATTAAATCTCAACAGTACAACACTGGGTATGCTGCAATAGAGAAAGAAAAACAGTTGTTGAAGCAGTACGTAAACAATGAGGTATGTGATTGGAGCAGCTATATTTCCATTTTTTAAACACCTTTATTGAATGATCACTTGTGACATAGGCAAACTTACAGTTATATAAAAGTAATCAAACCATATTAATAAGTTCACATTTACAAATGTTATACATCACATATATTGTTATATGTCATATAATTAAAGCGACATTACATAAACTGTTACTCCTCCAAAATATTTTTCTGCATGTATTGTTCCCATAATTTTCATTTTTTCTATGTTATTTACTCCAACACTTTTCTAAAGATCCCACTTCTCTGTTATAATACTACTTCAAGAATAGTTGGTTTAGATTTTAATTTCCATTTTCTACTAACTGTTTTTTCTTTTTTTTTGCAGCTGCAAGATAAACTTCTACATCTTTGACCAGGTATACATACTCTGTATTGCCCCCAACAACCAAATTCGGCAATGCCATCTGGCTAGGGGTAGAACTAGCTGAGCTGGGCAGCATTTAGATGGGTAATCCATTTTGCTCAAGTAATGCCCAGTGTGGCTGCACTGGGCACTTTCAACAGTCCCCATATAGTCTTGGTAGTCTAGGGTATAGAAAACATGATAGATGCTTGTAGTTCTAGGCATACAGTGCTGTGCAACAGAACTACAAGCTTTATTAATAATAATAATAATAACAATTATTATTATTATTATTATTATTATTATTATTAAATCAGTAGCACTTATGGCCAAGCTTTGTACAGAGACTGCAAAGTAATGTTTAGCGCTGAAGTCTGAATGGTTAAGAGTGAAAACATGCAGTTGCTAAATGACCTGATATAGTAATTTCTCTGCTCATGCAAGTTGTGTGTGGCAGGACAAACAGGTAGAGGCATATTATGACATAAACAGGGGTTTTGCATCAACAGACCTTTTTTAAACAAAAAGAAGCATGAAGCTGTAACATAAAGCATTACTAACTCTTATCCTCAGTGCTTTGTCAGAAAATCAAACATTTTATAAGGAACATGGCAAGATATCACACAAAATCAGTGACATTTTGCAAAACCAGACAGCTAAGATGCATATTGATATTGCTGATGCAAAATACACAAGCACTTTCTTTTTGCTGTTATTGTTTGTTTGTTTCTTTCTTTCTTTTATCTTTTTGTTAGACCAAGCAGATTGATGAGAAAGTATCGGTGAAATAGCAGAGTTGCACTTCTGCAATCACAATCAGCAGCCGGGAACAATTTCCCTTTAAATTTACCTTAAAAGATATTTAGATTACAAGATTCAGCACCCGATGCCAGACTTTCCGGTTTAGCTGACAATTTACAGACTCCCATGGTTCTGCTATTTCATGGAGATATTGTCATTTGTCTGATTGTTCAAAAAAGAAAATTACATTAAAAAAGAAAAAGATAATCAGATGCATGCAGCATCCACAAGTATGAGAGCCAGATCATACAAAAGCTGAGTCAGTTAATGCTTATACAGCGGAATACAGTGTGTCACTCTTTTTTTTTTCTCAAAAATCCTTTTATTGATTTATAAAGTATGACATAAAACAAAACATCAAAACATTATAAATCTTATCATATATGAGTTGATTGAATTTATACACCTTGTAATAATGCATTTCAACTCATGAAGGTGAGAGCAAAACAATATCTAACAATATATACAATATATACAATTGATAACCAAGAATCAAAATATGAAATGAGACTATAGCCAATATGAGAAAGTGAAGTATGAGAGTAAATAAATCCACATAATGTATTGTGACAATGAATATGACAACTATTAATCACTATTAATAATGAAGAGGACCTTCTCTAAAACTTTATTATTTAAAACCCTTTTCTTAGGACTCTTCCAAATAGTTTTGTGTGCATAAATATACAAATATGCCATTGTTCTAAAAGCATTTCAATTTAATTTAGTGCGATCAAGCCAGTTTTTGGTAATGTACAGTTTAATAAGACAACAAATGAATACCAGCACATGAGTATCCAATTTAGAGAGATGAATCATGGGAATGTGTAAGATTGCAATTTCCCATGATAAAGTAGATTTATGGTACCCCATTTTCTGTAACCTTACTTTCAAGGAAGTCCAAAGTTTATGTGAAAAGTGGCAATACCAAAAAATGTGTAAAAGGTCGGCTTTGGAAAAAGAGCAACAAGGGCATGATGGAGACTTGTTCACGTCAAATTTGTTAAGTTTGGAAGGAGTATAATAAGCATTGTTATTAATCATCAGTTGGGTATAAACCAATTTCTTGAAAGGAGAGTATTCCAGAGTATTTCTAATGGCCAAAAGTTTTGGTTGTCTGTTAAATGAGGGTTATGAATAACCCAAAAGTTCGAGAAAAGACATGACGAATCTTGTATTAATTTAGTTAATAAATTATAAGATTTTGACAACATTTTCTCAGGTAGTAATAATGTTTTAATTATCAATTCCAAATTATTGAGATCTTGTTCTCTTGGCATCATAAGATTGAGATTATTCATAACCACATCTCTTATTTGGCATAGTATTGTAGTATAAGTACAGCTGACATTCAGAATCTTACGTAGTTCAGCCAGGGACACGTCTTTATATTTCAGAAATGTCCAAACCTTAATATTTTTTATAAGGGGATAATTTGAAAGGTTAAATGATGTATTATCCAGCTTAAAATTTGGGTTCAGGTGAATTGGTTGAAGTATATATGAAATCTTATCCATTTTGATTAGTTTTAATAATTCCTGGAATGCATTGATCTTATATTTTAGGAAAATCGAGACTTTGAGGGTGTTCAAGATATCAGTAGATATGAAAGGAAAGGCATCAGGGTTTATGTTCTTTGATATAATATATTAATTCCAAATCCTAACCCAATTAGATGTATTATTATTGTGAATGTTATTCATTTTAGAAATGGACAAAAGTTTATTTGCCAAAACAATTAAGTAATAAAGATAAAAATTTGGCAAACCTAAACCCCCTCTATCTTTGGAAGATGATAATTTAGAATAAGATATTCTAACTGCCTTAGGGAACCACAAAAAATTAGCTAATTCTTTATTAACTTTGTCAAAAAAAGATTTCGGGATTATTTGATCTGAAGAACTAAATTGGTACAAAAATTTAGGAAGGATATTCATTTTGATTATGGCAGCTTTTGATAGAAGTGAAAGATTCAAAAGTTCCCATCTACGCATATCTAGCATTATTGTTGACCATAATTTATATAAGTTATTTTGAAATGAAGATAGGCTATTATGCTTCATATGAATACCCAGATATTTAACCCCGTATGTAATATGGAAATGAGAATCAGGGAATAAGTAAGATTTATGAGCTAAATAATTCAAAGGAAAAATATGAGTCTTTTGAGGATTAATGTGATAGTCCGATGCAAGAGAAAATTTCTCAATAGAATTCATAATCTTTTTAAAATCTGAGAGAGGAGTTTGAAAGAATATAACTAAGTCATCTGCAAAGGCAGAGGAAAATAAATTATTGTTAAGAATCCTAGGAATTTTGTGAAATGTATTTTGTGATATGTACAAAAGTAAAGGTTCCAAATATATGTTAAAAAGAAAAGGAGATAAAGGACAACCCTGTCTCGTACCATTAGTCAGCTTTATAGGACTTGAAGTGATTCCGTTAATATATAGTCTAGTAAAGGATTTTTTGTACAGAGTTTTGATAAAATTTATAAATGTAATGGGGAAATTAAAACATGACATAGTCTGAAAGAGAAAATTCCAACACACTCTATCAAATGCATTTGATGCATCCAAGATCAGTGCATACAATGGGTTATTATCATATTTTGTAAGATGTATAATAGATTCCAAGGTCAAGGTGTTTTCCCAAATGTGTCTATGGGACATAAAACCTGTCTGATCTGGCAAAATTATTGATGAAAGGACATTTTCCAATCTCTTAGCAAGAATCGAAGACAGAATCTTAATATCTACATTGATTAATGAAATCGGTCTATAGTTGCGGGGGTCAGTCTTATCTTTACTATTTTTCAGAATTAGTATAGTTTTTGAAGTGTTCCAGTGGAGATCAGATATGTCATTTATAATTATATAGTTATATACCTTAAGGAGAAATGGAGCAATTACTGTTTTAAAGGATTTAAAAAAGTTAAGTGTAAAACCATCAGGGCCCAGGGATTTGCCAATCTTTAGCCTATCAATTGACTCTGCAATTTCTAAAAGAGTAAGAGGAGATGAAAGAGTATTTTGCTGTTTTTCATTTAAGGTGGGAAATATTATGGAACTTAAAAAACTATTTATATGACTATTATTTATAGAATTAGAATATTTAGAATATAACTCTGTATAAAGTGATGAGAAGAGATGCAAAACTTCCTTGTCCGTACTATATATTTGATCTTTATATTGTATGGGCGATATTTTAGATCTCTCAAAATTTTTCTTAATTATTCTTGCCAAGGTTTTGGAAGGAATTTGGGCCCATTCTGAGTAAGTGGCTAATAATCTTTGCTCCAATATTGAAAGATTGTTTTGATGTAGTAAAATAAGTTCCTTTTGTAAGTCTATAATCTGCTTTTCATATGAGGGGTCCGGATTTAGCCTATAATGATTTTCAAGAGATTGAATATTCAGTTTTAAACATCTTTCTTTACTATTATGTTGTTTTTTTAAGATATGCAGCCTTACCAATAAACATTCCCCTTAACCTAGCTTTGCATGCCTCCCACTGCACATCATAGGGAATATCTGTTGAATCTAACTCATTTTCCATTTCCTGAATTATTTCTATACACATTTTACTAATTTCTTCGTTAGATAGCAAGTTATTGTTTAATGTCCAGTTATTCCTTTTGAGTTTATGACTCAGGTTAAAATTTAGATTTAATTTTACTAAGATTCTAGAGTGATCAGATAGAAATCTAGGTTCAGTAGTGAAATCCATTAATAACTGTGAAAGGGAATTTGAAATAAGAAAAAAATCCAATCTAGACCATGAATGATAGCATTTAGAATAATAGGTATAAGTATCAATTTTATTTGAGTATTTAGTGAGTTGTAGAGGGTCTATAAGATTATACTCTAATATTAAGTCCTCCAAAGCAAAGGATGCTTGCTGATTATATGAAGAGGAATAATTTGTACGATCTATGACCGGGTTAATTACAGCATTCCAATCCCCTCCCAAAATAACAAAGTGATCTTTGTATGATGAAAATATGTTGTAAATCTGAAATATAAAAGTATGTTGATCACTACAAGGGCCATAAAGATTTAGTATCAGTAGTGGTTTGTCCAAATTATGTATGAAAGCTGTAAAATAGCACCATCTACCTTTATCGTCATATTTTTCTTCAATAATAGTTCCTTGGAATTTTTGCTTAACTATAATAGCCACCCCCTAGAGTTAGAAGTGTCCCCTGAAGCTATTATTTTCTTAATCCATTTTTTATTTCTTATTTTGTTCCAGTCGTCCCTAGGAATATGTGTTTCTTGCAAAAAACATATATTGGCTTGTGATTTATACATTAAATTATATAATAAGGATTTCTTATCTTTATTTTGGATCCCCCTTACGTTCCAGGAATCAGTTATTAATAAATTAGTCATATAATTATTAAAGGTCTGTTAAAGAAGATGTTAAAATATAGATTGTTTGTGATTAAGTAAAGTATAAATGTGGAAATTAAACCAAACTTAGTCTCATTATAACAAATAATACATATAGGTGTATGTTTCAATGCAAAGTTAACTCTAACCTCATAAGTTTTGCTCTTCCCTACCCCAGTGCCTACCCACCTAAACCTATCTACCAAGGGAAGATGAAAATAACTACATATACAATTTAAAAACTTGGTTACCAAAATCACATACATATGTGAAGAAAATTTAAGTAAAGTCCTAAAAAGGACTATAACCAGGTTAACAAAACTAAACATATTTACACAGCTATCCAAAAACAAGATGCCCGACATATACATTCCCCATTCAAAAATGTACTCAAAAAACTCCTGTAAATTTAAATATAATTGTGACCAGAGTATATATGTAGTTAATCCTGTACTACAGTATATATCTATGATGTAAAATGTTAGTAAGATAAAAATTTAATTGGTGCAACATTAATATATTTATACATGTAAAGATCATACATGTATGTGTAGCAATATACGAATATGTCTATAATCAAAAAGGATTCATGTAATTAAAAATTTAAAATCTTCACATTCAAATATACACTATATTGCTTTGTATTACTAAATCCTTTAAACAGAGTATCTCTGATTAATCATCTTTACTATCTTTAAAAACAAATTGTATGACACAGGTATATGAAAATCCAATTAGTAATGAGAACATCAGTAAGTCTAGTAAAAGGTCAATCAATATCGATGAAATCACCTGAGTCTCATATTCTTTAACATAACATAAATATAATATGTAGGATGATATTTTAATATTTATCATAGATGTAAGTATAATATGAGAAAATGCATTCATGTATACTGTGATAATTACCAAGGGCTTCAACTAACCCTATAGGGTAATATTACACCCTAACACTTCCAGTATTGTCATTAAAAGTATACAAGTGAAAATATATTTTTAACAGAAAATATATACCTAAATTATAAAAATAAAATATTCCACATTTTTTGCAATTGGCCCAATATACTAACTGCAGCATATTAAGCACAATAAGTGTTCTTGTAGATGGCATTTAAAGTTGTCAGCACTTAGTAGATAATAGATGTGTAAAATAAATTATCTCCTGAATATTAGATTTGTTATGCGCCAACTACATGTAAAAGTTATAGCTAAAAACAAGTTTTCAATCTATATTACACAGTGTTTTAGCTTAAAAGTTAGTTATAAAGGCTTAAATGCTTCCGCACGCATGTAGTACCAGTCCAGTACGAGAAAAAGACTTCCTGAATCACGTAAAGCGCACTGTCACAACCTGCAAGAAAGAAAGCCACTTACTTGCAAGAAACAGTGCTGCTGAAGTCAAAACACAGTTTCCAAGGATGAAATCAGCAGTTCTTCAAATGCGGGATATCAGTGGAACAAGAAACCATATTCTGTGCAAGCAGACAATCGTGAACAAATGTTTACATACTTTTCAGCTTTCTTTCCGAAGACTTGTCATCAGACCACAGAGTATGTAGCACGAGCAACACAATTCTGATCAGATAAAAATAATTGCATTACCCTAGCGTCGCTAGTGACATCCAGAGAGTATACACCAAGGTAAAAGGCTCGTGAATAATTCCAAATACAAAACCAAGGCATTCAGTGAAGATTAGTGACTCTATGTAGCACGAGAGACCAGATATTATTCCCTCCATTCTGCTGATGTATTCTTAGACGAAGAAACATTACTTTTTCATGCAAACAATGCCAAGTTGATGTTGGTATATTGTAAAGGCGTAACATACTGGAATATTAATATGTGAGTTTGCGACAACTCCAAGAAACATTAAAACACATGTTTCATATACAAAAAAGCTGAGTTATTTTTTCACCTGTCAAAGCTATGTCATATAATCAATATTATGAAAAAAAGAAAAAAAAGACATAGTATTAAAGGTTAGCTCACAAACTTAAAACATCAAATGCACTTAAAATAATTATGAGTTTTATTTTTGTGTGTCATTAGTAGGAAGAGCCTTGAATACTTTTAAGAATATATCTTTTGCTTCTTGTGGGTCTGTGAACACATAAGTCCTGTCATTATAGTTGAAAGAAAGAGTATTAGGATAACACATCCTAAATTTTATTCCCCTTTTAATCAGGTCTGCACAGAATGGAGACAGTTTTTGTCTGTTTAATTTTATTTGAGCTGGTAAATCCTGTGAAAAAGTCAATTGGTGTACCTTTCATTCTGAAATTGTATAAAAAGTCAATTTATGTTTATTCCAGATTAGATATTTTTTACTTTTGGCTGCTTCTAAGATACGCTGGGTGTCTTGAAAGTTTAATAACCTTGTGTATATAATCCGAGGTGAAGTAGAGTCTTGTCTAACACGCAGGGCTCTGTGTGCTCTTTCTACAGTTAAAGTTTTTGTATTTGTTTCACAATTAAGTAAAGCCTCAAATATTTGTTTAGTCACTGAAATTAAGTTTTGATTTTCATAAGATTCCAGCAATCCTCTAATTATTATGTTATTTCTCCGGCTCCTTGCCTCCAAATCCAGAACTTTAGCTTGTAAATCAGCAATTAGATTATCTTTAGATTTTAAGTCATTTTCAATAGATGCTGCTCTTATTTCTATGGCTAAATACTTATTTTCAAGAATGTCCATTCTTTCATTAATCTGTTTTAAAGTTTTACCAAAATCAGTAAATTGGTCAGAAAAATTCTGTATAGCACTCTGAATGGGTTGTAATGCCATTTTAAGTCTTCTAAATGAAAATTAGAATCAAGTTTTTCTTTTGCACTTACTTTTATGATTTTGGTAGATGATTTAGAGGTTTTAAGTCTCTTGGAGCTAGTGTCCTTCTCTGGAAAAAGCATAGAAGAGAATTTGGCCTTAGTTGTCTGTGCATCCATGGAATCTGAGTTGCCAGCCATGCCCAGGTTAGAGGTGTGAAAACAGAGAAACTGACACAGAGATAAGCATCTGGAGTGCACTTGTCCAAAGACTGTTGAAGCCAAAAGTATTCTGAGGTAAAATAATCCAAAAATTTACCTTTTTCCAAAAATAAACAATCCCAAAGTGAAGGACTTGTATCAGAGATAATTTCTGTAAAAAAAACTGTGGAGAAATTTCACTTAAAAGTAGTTAAAAGTAGCCGGTAATTACATAGCAGTGAGGAGCTCAATGAATAGGGAGTAGTCTAGTCGGCGGCCATCTTTGAATATCAGTGTGTCACTCTTATATTAAACAATAGTGCAGCTATGGTGTGAAAGTATATTTACAGGTAGGAACATTGCTCCTGTGACAAATCGATCATGTTAACGATGCAATACGCCAAAATGCCTCCACTCAATGTGAATGTAGAATAGATAGGAACAAAACTGCTGTTAGTTTATCTTGATGCATATGCTCTTGTGGTTGTTGATTTGCAGGAGAAAGAGAATTATTTCAGCAATGGGAAAGTTGGGGTGGGTGAGGGGGTAGGAAGTGATTTCAAGTTGTTGGGTTTTTTTGTTGTTGTTTTTTTGTATCATAGCCACACAACCAGCTTTCTTATGTTGTCTGTCATTTCTTAATTATGTTGTAGCCTGCGGGGAAAAATTTCTGGTCTTTAGTACCTAGTTTTAGCCAGGTTTCTATGGCTATTAAGTCAGAGGTGTATGAGGCTATATATATATATATATGTAACTGTGGAAGTTTACTATTATCTTGGTTGAGTGGAAAGGAGTACTAGGGGTAGCTGAGGTGGCATTGTTGCAAGTCTTTACAGAGGGCCCAGGATTAAGATGTATATCACCATCAAAGCCAAGCTTTGATGAGAAGTAAGTGTAGTGAAATATATTCTAAGATTTAATTTTCACCTTTAAATTATCTATATGTAGTGTGGGTTCTTCTTTGGTGTATTTGTAATTAAAGAAAGTATGGGGTTTTATAGAGAATAGCCTGGGTGTATAACAGCATGAGAGTGGGATGATTTAGAATTATGGTGCAGTGTTCTTGAGATGAAAGTGAGGTTAGGTAAAACTGGAGTATGATGAGATGTGGCATGGGTAAGAATATATAATAGAAGTAGGGGCAGTAAGTGAAGTGGCAGCATTATATAGTTATAGCAGAGAAAAGTAAGTTTGAAGGATTTAATAAGGAGTGAGCAGTAGAATAAATGAAGGTATTGCTGTTTAAATTGAGGTGGGTGAATGGAATAGTAGGGAGAGGAGTAAAAGTAGAGTGAGGAGGGAAGGACCAAAGAAAGGTGGTGTGATATAATATAGTTATGTACAGGAGGGAAGAGCAAATAGGGTTTCTGTAATGTGCATGATTTGTTGTAGGTGTGGAGCGGGTTGGCTTAGGGAAGTCTAAATGTAGTTGTAATGGGGTGGGGGTGGGGGTTAAGACAGCGAAGTGAGCCCCAGCTAATTGAGGGCAAAAGGAGCAGGTTTCAGCCCCTTAGAATGAGTGCATGGCCAAAAACAATCAATAGAGTTTGTGCTGCTAAGGTTTGCATGCAAGTAACTAAGGGCACTTACTAGTGTAAATACAAATGTAAATCTTGGACTATGCAGTATTAAAAGTAGAAGACTAAAAGCAACACGGGTAGAAAGACATAATAGTAATATAGCAAGAAGTTAAAGTAGTTAACAGTGAAACCCCTTAGGGCCAGTGCATGGCCAAAACAATTAATAGAGTTGGCATTGCTAGAGTCTGCATGCAAGTAACTCAGGGTGCTCACCAGTGTAAATGCAAAAGTAAATAGACTATGTTGTATTAAAATTAGTAGACTAAAACAATAAGGGTTGAAATACATAATAGTAACATAGCAAGTAGTTATCAAGAAACCTCAGGTCATGGAAAAAAGAAAAAGCAAAACAACACAGATTTGCCTGTACAGGCAAAGATGGACATTCACAAAAGCAGTAGCTGGAAAGAGCAATTAAGAAAGTACAGGTTGTCAGCAAGAGTATGGCATAGTTCATTAATTACAGATGATGGGGAAGGGGAAAACTAAAGGCAGTGGAGGCTATTTTTGATTCTAGTTCTGAAAAACAGCCAAAAAGCAGACCGCTAAGTACTGGCCAGGCAGAGAAGAAACATGAAACTTGGTACTATTTTGAAGAGAGCATGATTAGGATAACACAATGAACAAACAACTCCCCCTTACACTGAGTAAAAAGACATGTCTACTTTTGCAGGGCTGTATGTTGTATTTCCTCTGCTGCAATCTTTGGGAAGCACGGTCTGCAACTATCTGGAATATAACAAAACGATATGGTTAACTGTTGAAGAGGGAGTTATAAAAGTAAAGGAGGCAAAATGGAACAGCATTAGTGTCAAGAGGTCATGGTGCATATGTAGACAGTAAGAGCTAAAGAAAGAGATAGCATTAATAAACCTAACTGAAATTAGAGTTATAGTACACTGACAAGGCAGGAAAGTAGTTTAAGATCAAGAGACAGGGGCACAGAAATGACATACATTGTATTTCCTCTATGTCCTGAGTTTAGATATGCAACTGGTGACTTACAGCAAGGTGAGTTAGAGGTGCAAGGCTCATATTGCAGCATCATGCTTGGAGAAAGTCGAATGCTGCTCAATGATATGTTCGTATCTGCCTGGAAAACATAGTCTGAGAGCTCCATCATGTATCTCTTCATATAGTCCTGAGAGGTAAATATCAAGACATTGACACCCACATGTAGTATGACAGAGTCATACCAGTACTTGTTGTTCAAGGACTTGAGTGCGTGTGTGATCTCACAGATCTTGGCACCAGACAAGCAACTAATCATTACTCTTTCCTTGCTCAGTCTGGTAAGAAGTACATCTGTATGTCTTACAATGGAGTCATGTATGACTAGAATGTTTGGTTGAGTAGATGCTTGCCTTACTGGCTCAGCATCTGTGACTTTGGAATTCCTTATGCTATGTGAGGTGGTAGGCTTAACTTGTTGGATGTGTTTTGTGCCTGTGTTGCATTTTGGACGTCTTTGAAGTTTAGGCAAGTTAATCTTTAGAACCTCAGCATACGATGGATTATGTGTATTGTGATGGCCTTGGTGAGTTGTGGTGCATGATGTACTGCTGGCAATGTTGGTATCTGAGTTTACTGGTGTGAAATTTTTGCCTCCAAGGGCATCATATATGTATATCTCACACACGCTGTGTTATGCTGTTTGTGTGATTATTTTCAGACAGCATGAGACAATTCTTACACTTTCTCAAGGTACTCATCTCAATCAATCTGACTACTGAAGTTGTGGGAAGTACTGGTTCATGGTTTCAACAGAAATGATTTTTGGGGGGGCAGAGGCAACTATAACTGCTGGTACTTTGGTTTGTTTAGGTTACTGTTTGGGTGGACTTACTACTAAAGTGTAGAGAGATGCCTAGTCATTCAGTCAGAGGTGTACTGCAGATCAAGATGTATTTATTTGCATTTGGCATAGGTTATTTGAATCTCAGACCTAAGGTTGTAAAGATTTTCCATGTTTAATAGTGAAAACCGCTCTTGCCTAGCCAACCCACTGCAGATTGACTCCAACATCAGCATTACACTGAATGCGGCTAAATGCAGCTTTTTTCATCCCTTTGAATAAAAAGCTTGTTTCTTAAAGTTCAGGGCTTTCCATGCTTCTCAAAGTCTTGAATAAAACAACTTAAGTGGGTGCAGCTCTGTACAGGCTATAGCAGATGCACTACAGAGGCATCCGATCAAATAAAGCCAAAAGATGAGCTCTGTTACATCAGAATCTGTAGCAAGTGACAGATCTCTTAGTCCTATGACTCAAAGCTACATCAGTTACCCCAAGTAGGTTAGAGTTTTAGAAACCTTAGCTTTTACTGTGGGGAAGGGGAGAATGTAATTAGTGTACAGCCAGTACGGAGCAGCAGGAGAAGCAGTACTTACTGTATCAGCAAGGGCTGGGAGGTCTGTAACAATGTCACTGGCGGATTTAGGCATCGGCACAGGCGCATGCCAGCCCCTTTTGAAGCTGTTCGGAACTTCATTAAAACAATAAAAACAGAAATTCACTCCCTGTTTTGTTGAAATTGGAAAATGTACCACCAAAATGGTAAATTTTTCTGTTTCAACTAACAAACTTTTGTCCACTTTGAAAGTTGCATGGGAGATACAACTGCAATTGGTTGCAGTCAGTTGCAAAGATGGCAGCAGGCATGTACTACACACACTATGGCCAGCCACTGAGTAGCAAAAAAAAAAAATGTTGGTTCACTTTTCAGCTTGCTGCCTGCTTTGCTTGGGTGACTGGAGATTTGTGCAATGGTGACAATTGTAATTGGCTGCTGGTGCATTTGGCAGGCAGTTTAACTCCCGTTAAATACAGCTACAGTTGAATCCTTCTCCTGGTTTTGGAGCTGCTGAGGTGTGCGAGTCGTTACTTCATGAGTGACTATGTGTCATGTAAGTCGGCTTGCTGATTTTTTTCTCCTCTTCCTTGTTTAGCAAAGTTAGTTTGGAGCAGAGTACAGTCTCCAAAAATGCCTACAGGATACGGTCCCATGATCTGTAACTCTTCCCCTCATGCCCATATCCACTGATTCTACGTATTTTGGAACAAATTAGATAAGGGAGGATGCTGCACATTTTAAATATTGCTCTTATCAACTTAGGAGGTTGCTAGAATAACAGGATGTGTGCAAAGTGCTAACGTATTTTCTGAAGGGTATAAAGTCTGAAACTCAGACATAAGTCACTATTTAGTGACTTCAGTCCTCAGCTGCAGAAGTGAGAAACAAGCCAAAGATATGAAGCAAAGATCTGGACACTCCTTCCCTCTTACTGCAAGACATCAAATCTGGACAAATCCAAATATAATGGGGGAGGCATAAAAATACGTGCAGATTTTAAATATTGCTCATAAATGTAGAAGATTGCTAGAAATAACACAATTTAGTTTTATGTGCATTTTCTGAAAGATATAAAGTCTGAAAATCAACTGTATGCCACTGTTCTTTAACTTCAGTCCTCAGTTAGATGTCAGAAACCTGTAATAAGGAACACCAATGATATGAGGCAAAGATCTGGATGTTTTGCAAAAATCTGGAAAGTTGAGAAGTATAGATCCCTCCCATATCAGATGCTGGGCTTGAGCAGGTGCTAATGAAACAAAAACAAAGCATGTGGGTCTCCCAAAAATGCACACTAAAATATGAATATTTAATATAGCACACACTGGTTGAAACTATAGATTCATTTAAGGACCTGGGTATATGGGTAGATCCAGCTTTTGAGTTTTTCTAATCATATCACCCAATTGTTTAATAATTATAGAACTATAGGTTGTATAAGAGATTTATAAAGTCTAGGAAATCAGAAATAAAGTTATTGTTCATAGGACGATACTAGGGTATTGGCCTGGAGGCCCTTATAAGTCTAGCCGAGAATTTCACCCATGTTCCCACAAAGTCAGCACCTGTTCATTAACTTGAACATGAAATAATATGGAAACCTTACAGGAAAACAAGGAAGAGAAAACAGGAAAGAGTCAGTGGAAATACACCAATGGTATCCATGGATGTGAAAATTTAAGTTTGCCTCATTGGTAAAAGGTACAGGGTTTGAATCTGATCTCAGGTTATTGGCAAGGCTTAGCTTGGTATTCGCCTATGAAACTATCGTACAGTGGAGCAGATATTTAAGGAAACCGTATTCAGGTATACAGAACATTTAGAGACAACTACCTCTAGAAATTTTTTGTGGTTGACAAATAGAAAATCAGACAACCTATCTAGAAGATTCTATAACAATGAGAAGTATACTCATTTTTTTCTCTCTCCGCTAATGCATGAATAGACTACCAGATTACATTAAAGCAAGCACTAGATTAGATATTTTTAAGAACATCCTGGACACTTGTTATGGGATCAGTTGTTTTGGTATACTGGCAGACTAGAAGGGCAGTATTGCCCGTTCTTGAAATATTTGTATTCAAGAGCACTTTCTGCTCAATTTTTTTATCATGAAATATTTCACCTTGCATAACATCTAGTGAATAAACTACAAATGTGTGTGTGTGTGTGGGGGGGGGGGGCAAACATATGTGATTTTTTTGCAGTATTTGAGTGGTATTAACAGGATCACAGCCAAATCACTGTGTATCCTTTTATTGTTAGCCATGGTAGATGAATTCATGATTTTAATGTGACTGCATTTCATTTGGTATGCTGATCATGTAGTGGTTAACTTAAGATCATTTTTAGAGAGGTCTGTGTTTTCTTGTAATGGTAGAAATTGTGTGGTGGGAGGCAGGTCAGTTTCACCTCTGCATAAAAGATGGGATAAAGTTGGTGCCTATGGATATGATTTCTAAGTTTATATTACGGTACAAGTCCAGTTCTGCATAGCTCACTATATAACTATTTAGTTGTATTATTTTGTCTATATAGTGCCAGCCATTTAAGCTACTAAAATTGTGAAATCTGATTCAAGAAACACTGTCTGGAAGCTCTGACCTTCTTGCACTCTGTATTTTGTAGTTAAATACCCTGTTGTATTGTGTACAAATCATGTAATGAAAGTCTAACTTGAGACATGAATTTAGTTTTTTTATAGTTGCTCCAGTATACATAGTTCATGTAGCTTCTCTGCTGCTTCCTTTATAACTGGTCTTCATTGTGTTACTGTGATAAAGTTCTGCTGAGAACACTGCATGCTAAACTGGCTGAAGTCAGTTTATTTATTTAACATTTTCAGCAACAGTTTTCTTGTTTTTTTCTGTAAAGCTATACTGCACTGGAAGCTGTGAGGGTAGCATTACAGCCTGTTTTGAAACTAAGCACCAGTCTGGCATTTTGCATTGTACGTTTTCATTTTGTGTGTAATGCTGATGTTGCATGCAGTTTACAAATTTGGTTAATTTCAGTTGTAACATGCACTGGGTTTATTGCCATTACTGAAGGTGTAGAGTCAAATGTAATTGTGTGCAGTAGTACGATTTTGATAAGCTGTTTTTTTCTCAATAGCTGTTTTTGCTGCCTTGTGTCTTATGAATAGCCTGTTGTGAAATATCCATGCTAACTTCAATGAGAACAGGGACGTCGGGAGGCATACGCACTGTACTGATTTCAGTACAACTTATTTAGAAGGGGGGTAGCTTTTTAAACTTTGTTTTTTCGCGCTTTACTGCACGATGACGTCAGCTCATCAGGGCAGCCAATCGGAATGGAGCTAACTGCGCATGTATTTCCGGCCGCGTTTCAAATGCGTTTTCAAGCAGGAGGATGTTGGATGTACACGAGCGTTATGGAGAGAGGGTATGGACGTTATTTCGAAGGGTGTTGGATGTACACGAAGCGGCGTTATGGACGTTATTTAGAAGGGTCTTCCGAGAGGGTTGGTGAGTAATATGAAGTGCAAGTGTGTGTGTGTGTGTGTGTGTGTGTGTGTGTGTGTGTGTGTGTGTGTGTGTGTGTGTGTGTGTGACGGATGTAGTACCCTACTCTTGCTATGTACCAGTCCCAGCACTGGAATATAAGTCCAAGTTCCTGATGTAAGTGCAGAACCTACACCATGATGGGAATGGACTCTGAGCCTCCTTTCATATTCATACTACTTATCAATTACATTGAGTTATGCAAACAATGCCATACTTCGAAAACATGGCCTGTGTATATGATTACAGTTTTCTTCCACTAAAACTGAAATATTTCATTTATTTTTCTGTGACTGTATTTAAGTTTCTATTTCCATTTTCTGTAAACACCTATGTATACAATAAGTAAATCACACACATAAGGAATTACCAATTAAATTTACTAAAGTTCTTATATACCTCTTCAGCATGCATATAGCAATGGCACTCAGCATTTCTTATATGTAAGAATGCATGTAACAGTGATGCTCATCACATAAAGAGCCCGTATAAGATAATTATTTACACAGGAAAAACAGACATAGGTACATAAAAACATATAATTTGCACAGGTGGTAGTCATATTTTGATACATATGTATATGTTATCTATCTCTTTAAAACTCGATGTACTTGCAAATTTCAGCTCATAAATGTGTACTCAAGACAGGCACTTACTGCAGTGTTACAGTTTAAATACACCTACCTCACTTTTATAGAAGACTGACTGCTTCACCATTACTTGTGACTCATAAAATCTTCAGTTATGACAACTACAAGTAAAAGAGGAAATTATCAGCATGCAATGAGAATAAGTTTAAGCATAAAAAAGTAATACTTTGTAGTAATGCATTATTTTATTTGCAAATTAATTTTGATTTTCAATGACAACAAAAAAAGCATTAGAGCTTGAAATGGTTAGCATCAGTAACATTTATTGCATGCTTGTTATAACTGCAGAAACAGCAAAACTTTTATGCAAGGAAAAAGGAAGTGTAGATAAGGTACCTGTAGGATGCGAGGGTATTGGTTACAATGATAATATGGAAATACCATTCCGTATTATTACCTGAACATGGCAGAAAAGCCATACACATCTGTCTATGATTAATAAACATCTTTTGTTGTTTTACTTTACCATAATGGGTATATCTGATCTCCATTACTTTTTGTAATTAACTGCTCTCTGCTTAGTCTCTAAGCTCTGCCAAATGACTGTTGCAGCATGGATGCCGTGTGTGTGTGTGTGTGTGTGTGTGTGTGTGTGTGTGTGTGTGTGTAAATACCCCAGGTGGGATGTACTGGTGATTACTCATGGTGGTGTGGTAGGGAATACCTCAGGCTTGAAGCCTGTACCTTGTATGCAGGTGTTAAAGACCTGAATTCCCTACCCACCACCATTTGCTAAAAATTGCAGATTTTGCCTCATATTTGATCTGATCAATATCTGTATCGTATCTGTGGTTTTTAAATATTGCAATGCTTGAAATTTGATGGTGCAGTGGTAGCAACGTAGCATTGATGTCTCACATCTGTAGGTTCTTGGGTTTGGTTCTTGGCTGGGGTGCCTTCTTTGTTGGGGGGGGGGTCTGTATCTTCTCCCTGTGTTTGTGTGGGTTTGCTTTTGTGTCCTCCTATGTTACAAAGACATGTCTGCATTATTTTTTCCTGGGCCTCTGCTGAGAATTGTTTTTTTTGTTCCAAGTCAGACTGTCCTGATTAACAAATTAACAGGCATTTAAATTTCAGACTTCAGGTTTCTGAATGTTTACTTCCTTACATATTTGATGGTGCAGTGGCAGTATTGTTGCCTCACAGCTATAGGTTTTCTGGTTTGATTCTTGGCTGGGGTGCCTTCTGTGTGGAGTCTGCATCTTATCCCTGTGTTTGTGACATAGTAAAACAACTTTTCATTCTAGCAATAAATATATACTAACACAACCTTTTTATAGCAATTTTTTTAAGTTTATGACTATTTGAAATTTGTCCTTATTTTTGGGACTGTAATACCCTGTTATTGGCTTTGTCCAGGGTTTTTGTGCTAAGGTTGACAGCTATGGCAAGAACTGAATTCACTGAATATGTTTGAGGGCTGTATTCCCTCATTACTGGGTTTGTCCAGGTGTTTTATGCTAAGAGGTTGACAGCTATGGTGAGAACTGAATTCATTAAATGATAGCCATTTAAGTTTCAGTCTTCCTCCCTTTCACAAAGCAGGCGATTTGGCATAGTGGTATGTTGTTCTGACTATTTTGCACAGTGACCTTGGCAGTAAAATGTATGATGGTAACACAGCATTTTATTCTAGCAGCTTTCAAGATTATACAAGCAATGTTTAATGTGTTCCTGTTTTTGCCCTTTTGACCCACCCCAATAAATTTGGCTTTTTCCAGACTTCTTGTGCTGCGAAGTTGAGATGTAGTTGAGTATTGCATAGATTTTACAAGGAGCTGAGAGCTGCAGGAGAAGAGAAGTTTAGTGCTGATTATGCTAAGTCGGCTCACATTGCTAGTAGCACAAAATGTTGTGTACTTGCTTTTAATGCAGAAGGTTGTTGGTTCTACTCCCATAAGGGGTGAATGCTGCTGTACTGAAAGTTAAGACACTAACTATGAGCCTGTTATCAGTTTGCCATCCATTTCCTATTGCAATATTACTAGCTTATTATTAATGTAATTTAGGCAATTTATTCCTCAGGGGCATCAGACACTTTATTTTTTGGTGAAGTCATGAAATATAAAGGTGATTGCTAGCAGCAACCTCTTCATTAGTTAGATTTATTTAACGTGGAATTATTTAGATGACTTTTTTACTACTTCAGAGATTGTGCATATTATTTACTGATAATAGTGGATTGTAAAAGTTTGACTAGACTTTTATGATGGAAATGTTCTGAAATGGGCAGTTTTGTTTCATTGTTTACTGGAAAAATGTTCAAAGCAATAGGAAGGTGTATCAAAGAGCACATGTATGTTTCATATGCAAGGGGCCTATGATTTAAAAGCAGCCCAGAATTAATTTTTATCTGCCACGGGTAAAATGTATTTTTCTTTGAATGTGGGTTTTAATGTTGTTTCAATGAATATGAGTTTCAAGGGCAGAGAAGTTTTAATGCCAAGTTTGTTTAGCAGATGTCTTAGTGTTTGTGCTGTAAAATGCAAAATAAAACTTCCAAATGAAGTTCAAATCATCATAGAAGTAAATCAGTATGCACATTAGTGTTTATGGTAAATGGAGTGAAATAGCAAAGTAATGGATCATTGGAATGGCTGCAGGGGGAGGCTCCATTCGACCATGGTTTTGTGAGGGGGAAGGGCGGCAAACTTAGACAGCCCCAGCTGAACTATACCTCCCAAATGTCCAGATTTTTAAAGAATGAATAGATTTTTTGCTTCTTATGTTTGGTTTGTTCCTCAATTTGTGGTTTTCTGGCAAATGATTTAGGAATTAAGTCACTAAATAATGACACTAGTTTCAGACTTTATAACCTTCAGAAAAATGCATGCTAAAATAAGACCTGTTCTATCAACTGTCCCAGTTTATACAAGAGCAATTTTTAGTACTGTTTATATGTTCTCTCAATATATTTGGCCTTGTCCAGATTTATTGCATTAACAGGTTGAGAGGTACATGCAAATAAATTGCTTTATAGAATTAGGCATAGCCAAACCTTAACTGTCCCTGATTTTGGCTCAAAATGTTGCTCTTCCCCTAATGATCCCTCCACAAAATAGCAATTTTGGAAGAAAACATAGAGGGTTTACTTTACTTTTATAAATAACTGTAATGATCAGAGTTCTACATTACTTTTATTTCAGAAATGCATGTAGATTCTCTAATTTTGTCAGCTGCTCTAAGTTAACTGTGCTCATATTAAAATGGTGTCCCTCCTTTGACAGGTTCCCAGCTGTATTGTCTGGCAATTTTATATTTTTGCATCACATTTTTGGTCCGTTTTTCATAAAATCGCAGTTTTCTGGCAAATTAGTGGCAAATTGTTAAAGACTGAAGTTAGAAAATAATGCAGACATTTCAGTTTCAGATTTCATACCTTTCAGAAAATTCAGATTGATGCAAGACCTACTACTATTCTATTATCTTTCTAAGTTTATAAGAGCAATATTTAAAAAAAAAATTCCTTATTTTTGGGCCTTTGCCTCAGTTTTATTTATGAGTTTGTTGCTGTAAGAGGTTGAGAGGTCTTGTGTGTGTGTGTGTGTGTGTGTGTGTGTGTGTGTGTGTGTGTGTGTGTGTGTGTGTGTGTGTGTGTGTGTGTGTGTGTGTGCGTAGCATACCTCTCAACTGTCCACATTTTGCAGAATGTCCAGATTTTTGCCCCATTTTTTGTCTGTTCCTCATAAATTTTGTGATTTTCTAGAAAATCATTGAAGGCTGAAGTTGTTAAATAATGACAGACATTTGAGCTTCAGACTTCATGTCCTTTAGAAAAATTCATACTAGCACAAATCCTATTATTCTAGCAACTTTCTAAGTTCATGAGAACATTATTTAATATCTGTCCCTGTTTATTTTAGGCTTTGTCCATATTTCTTGCACTAAGAGGTAGGTAGGGGTGTGTGTGTGAATGAAACATCCTAGTTAGTGGTAGCAGGTTGTTAGTAATTTACTCAAGCTCAAAACCTGTACCTTAGTTACAGAAAACAAAAGCATAAAGTCTCTACCCCAACTACCATGCTGCATTTTTCAAAGAACTGACATTTCAGGTTAATTTTCAATTCAAGGAATGGAGTTTGAATGAATTTATATTATATTACTGAAGAGGCATTACAGCGAATGCCTCTTCATCGACACTAAAAGAGCGAAGCGTGAATTACGAGAATGGCCGTAGCTTGGCTGGGGAGGGGGGTAGCAGTTTGAGAGCTGTCAGTACAAATGTGAAAATCCTAGCTACACCCCTGAATGAGAACAGTGAATCAATGCTCTGCAGCCATTACCTTAATTTCCCATTTGAATTCCATTAGCTGTATTAGAGTAGTTCTATTATCACTCAAGCTGTCTTATACTGCAGTGGTATACCTGTGCTGGGGGAGGGGAGCAGATGTTGGTATGAAATGGGATGGTACCACCGAATAGGAAAGATTTGCATAGTGACCTAATTTGCCCTCTGAGTTTCATGCTTAAATTTTTTTTTTTATCCTGCTGGATGTTGCAATCCCTAATTTTTGCCATGACTTTCTTCCTTTTGCTGTGCATCCTATTGATAGGATACCACCAGGCTGGCTTATATGAATTTGTTCTGTGGTTATTCCTGGTAAGCAGAAATGCCTCTGTGCCACTAACTTGGTTGTATAGATCAGTGTTATTAGGGTTTGGGGTGGGGCATCACATTTTGCCAGGTTACTACTTAATATTAGGACATTTGCCTTAAAATGGTTTGCCTCACCAAAGAGGACATTACATAGGGTGGGTGCTGCATTCTCCCATGCTAGTGATGACTAGAACAACTTATGTTCCCACTCCTAGTGGGCATTTGGACTGTTGGATTTAGGGCGCTTGTGTTGACAAAGTGCAGCAATGTCTTGGCTTGCAAGATTGGGGCAGTGTATGATTCCCAGTTTATAGTAGGGTAGTCACCCATGAATAAGTTATTGGGATGAATGGTGAGGAGATCCAGTAAATTGTGTTATGCATTTCCTGGGTGATTGAGGTAGACCTATAGTATCTACGGATATAGTACGTGACATACCTATAGTAATTTGGACATGGAGAAGCTGAAGCACATCTTGTTTGATCAGCCCTGAGGGATGCTTTTGATGTAAACTGTGACATCTCCAGCTTTACTCCATGCCTGTGCAGTAGCTGGTCTAAATGCTCAAATTTCTGCATTCTCCACAGTGGAAAAAAGCTGTTAGCAAGTACAGTTTCTTGCTTAGATTTATAGAATTGAGCAGTAACATCTTTAGATTTTCTAATTTGTCAGTTTTGCATTGTTTAAAACGTTATGGTGGTGGTCTTTGTGTGGTGTTGGTTAATGGACCTCTGTGGGACTGGCTACCATGATGGGGTACAGGGGCTTGTTGTAGTGAATCATGGCTACTAAATGCCAGTTAAGAGTTTCTGTGGACATCTCAGACTGAATTTCAGTGGAGCAAATACATTGGGGGCTGGGCCATGTGGATGCATTAAGGGCAGGGCAGTGTAGATGCATGGGGCTAGCACTACCAGACCTTACAGTACAAACTGAAAAAAAAACTGTCAACACACTGAGCCCCCCAATCCCTTCTTGATTTGCTTCTGAATAATTTTATTCCTGTTTGTATCCATCTGTGTCTGCTTTACCCCTTCTTTGTCACCCTATTTCTGTTTTAGCCTCACCATATTGGCATTCTTTCTCTAATTTTGTCTAATGTAGGTTTAATGTGCCCATACCTCTTCCTCTTCCTTCTCTCTTTTACAGTTCTTTAAAGAACTTCACATTGTCTTGTTTTTTTTTCACTGTCAGTCACTGCTACTGTCCCATTCTGTGTCTTGAGTCTGTTTCCTCTCATTCAGCTACTGTATTACTTTTCTATCTTTTTTCCTTTTACCTACAAGAATACCTTCATTCTCAGTACCTGACCTTGTGTTTCTGCATCTTCCAGTGTCTATTTTAATTCCTTCCTCTTCCCTTTTATCATCTTTTTTCCTGTATTATTTCAGATTCTTCTATTCCCTTGTTACTCCTCTGGTGACTCCATATTTCCCTGTCTCCTCTACAAGTCAACACTTTAAAGCAGGTTTAATGTAATTTCACAAACCTAATCATATGATCTTGTCTTTTTCATGTTGTCTTCCACAAGCTCGTTAAATCTTTTCTTTTTGATTCTGCCTTTGCTCCTGTGATCTCTGTCTGCCTTCATTCCATCTCCAGTCTCAACCCCCACCTGTAGTTCCTCATTACACACATTCTTACTGTATACAATAAAACTGCCTTTAACTTTTCATAGTTATTTCATCCAGCCAGTACACAAACAATTTCAATAATCTATCTTTCTGACATGGGTTCTTTCCTTCTATAGAATGCAAGTTGAGACTGCTTAGGAAAGCTTTGAGTTTAGTCATTTGGTTCATAAATTAAATGAACATTTTCCTAAGTTATCCAAACATCTGTGCCGGAGTTTTTGTTACATAACAATAAAATACATTTTGACTTGCAATCCTTTCTAGAATGTTACAGTTGTTATATATTTTACATTGCACATGACTAAATTGAGCATTTACTTGTTGTGATTTTTTTTATGACATCTACTTCCTTAGTTGCTGTGTTTTACTTAACTGAGCTTCACTTTTTCCACAGAAATAATCATTACCTTGAAAAAAAAATCTTTCGCTGTGACTAATATCCCATCCAGTTTGTCCTCCTTCCTAGGTTATAACAATGACTATGCCTGCTATGCCATGGAAGGGAACTGTGACTTGGTATGGGCAACCAATCATCTCTTCCAGGCATGTATTGAAAATACTTGTACTGGGTGTACATGTGCTGTGTGCTACACAGGAATAACCTATGTACACTACTACATCCACAGCAAAATCTTGTGCAGCTGAATGTATACAGAGTTCTTTTCACATGTGGGCATAGCAAAATAAATTTAAAATGGGTGGCGAAAGCCAAACACATTCTGGCTAGGCTTATAAATGCCCTAGGGCAGATAACCTAGTATGAACCTATGAACCTATAACCTCGAAAAAGGGCATAGCAAATTTAATTTAAAATGGGTGGCGAAAGCCAAACACATTCTGGCTAGGCTTATAAATGCCCTAGGGCAGATAGCCTAGTATGAACCTATGAACCTATAAGAGTTTCTTATCCCACTTTCCCACTCCCATTCCAGTAGTCAACTAGCCAGACTTCACCCCCCCCCCCCTTTGCAAATTCTTGAATCCATCACTGAATGTAGCAGACAAAATAACAGGGGAAAAATGGTAACAAATGTAACAAATGGGCACTATAATGCAACTTTAAGCAGACTATAAGACTCTGTCCGCAAAGCTTGAATGAAAACAACTGTGGAAGCAGAGAACCACAAATCCTGCAGCAAAAACTACAATGATAAATATTGTAATCCAAACTACAGTCTAAAGCACTTGACCATACAGAGATTTACCAGTGACACCGCTTATGCAAAAATGCTGTAATAAATTGCTGAATTAGGCTTAGATTCTGTAGTAGTTCATAATTCTCCTGCAATTGTGAATGAAACTATAAGACTAAGGTCCCAGACCAATTTCAAATGCAAACAGTTAATTTTTTCTAAGTAATTCAGCTGCTGGAGATAGAAGTATAGTCTGTTGTAAAAACAATGCTCAGATCTTGCTGTAATTCCCCCGCAAATGTAAATGAAATTAAAATACTACAGTCCCAGAAAAAGTTAAAAATACCAGATAACTTTTTTGTTAAAACACAGAAAAATGCAGAAAAGTACAAAAAAACCCAGCATCACCACACACGTAGCTATAAGTGCAACTGCAATATTCAAGCAGAATTGAAAAATAGCCTTTTGTTTATTTCCTGTTTGATGAAAAGCTTGTTTATTACAGTTGAGGGCTTTCAACACTCTAAGAATCTTGAATAAAAGGCCCTGGGTGGGTGCAGCTCGGTGCAGGTTAAAGCAGATAAACTAGAGAGGTATCCAGTCAATTTGCTTTGTAATTCCTACGCTTTAAGACCCTAAACCTCACCAGCATTAATTCGCTATACTCTACTGAACTTTTCTGTCAAATGTAATTAGACCAAAATGTGTCTTAGCTCAATTTAATTTTAGACTAAATACATCTTAGCTGAAACATTATATTTATATATTACATATATATATATATATATATATATATATATATATATATATATATATATATATATATATACAGTATATATATGCATGCACACACACACACACACACACACACACACACACACACACACACACACAATGTTGATAGTGAAATGGTCAGACCCCCCAAGACAGAGTTGGGGAGGAGTCTGTAGGGAAATGTGTAAATCTGCAGTTAAAAACTCACAAACTCTGGAAATGACAGTTTGTTACTGCTCTGCAGTTAAGACACAGGGCATGTTCTTTAAATTATTTGAGGGCGGTATCCTTATGAGATAGTTGCCTGAGATGAGCTTAGGTAAGTCAAACAGGAGCTGAGTCTAGAAGTATGGCCCCTATGCAGGGAAGATCTTTGGAGATATTTCTGAGTAGACATATATAAAAAGGAGCATGTTCCTAAAGTTTGAACAAGGGTAAGGGCTGCTGTTCCCAATGGGCTATCATATCTGAGAAGTAGCCTAGCCCATATCTGAGAAGTAAAAGACTATTCTAAAAGGAAAACAAGAAACTGATATAACTAATGCTGGAATATTACATTCTAAAACAGTTTTTGGTGAGCCTTCCAGGTCTGAAGAAAAGATACCTTTTTATTTTATTTAAAAGTTTGCAATAAAGGAAGTTATATTAAATGAGATGCTGAGTGGTTTATGCCTGGCACATGACCTATATTGGAGAATTCCACAACTGCATCAAGATACTCCTGATATACGCAGCGGCAAAGTAATGTTTTTTCAGGCATGTGATGCAACGCTGTCTAGTGAAGTTAAGATGTTGTTTGAAAGTGATTATTCTAGTTCTAAGGATTCTAAAAGCGTGGTGCAGCATGAAGTTAAAGTCTGTTAGAAAGGGATGAGTCTATCACTAAAGGTTCTAAGATAGATGGAATAATAAATAATGCTGAAGAAAAAAATGGTTCTAAAGCTCAGCAATGTAATCAAACAGCAACAGTTTGTAGAAAAAGTGATGGATGCCTTCCCAGAGAATATGGCTGTACAACAATTGGTCAACTAGTGACATTAAGTAACACGGCAAGAAATGGTCAGGGAGTTGTATGACATTTGTAAAGCCAGCCCTGAAAATGCTAAGAGTTCTGAAACAAACAACATTCTGGTTTTTATACTAAAAGCTAATGTTCTAGGATATTAAAAGAGCAGTGTTTCAAATCAGTCTGGCACAGCAAAATAATGGGTATAGTTCCCCATACTAAAGGGGTGGCGTAAGCCACAAAACGATGGGCTAGGCTTGTAAATGCCCTCGGGCAGATAGCCTAGTATGAACCTATGAACCTATGAACCTATAAAGAAGGAGGTCCAGGAAGTACAAAGGATTGTAGAAACCATTATAGCTAAACATGGAGGTGTAGAAAAGCCAAGTGACAGTGCTGTTAAATACAGAGAACATATCCTAAAATTGGAGGAAACTGTTTCTGAAAACAGAATTCATACAGTGAAAATATTATAAATGGTATCATAACACCAAGCTGAAATGGATTATCACAAAAAATGAGCTGGTAGAATTGCAAAGAGTTTTGTAAGGTTTATAAGTATGTCACCAAATGTTAGTGGCTAAGTTTGAATGACTGAAAAAATTGTCAAAGTAAAACATGCGAAGACATTGCTGCTTTATCCAAGAAGGTGTCTGAACAAGTTGGAGTAAAGAAACAAACAGTTCCAAGCAAACTGTTGCAATAAGTAAAAGCAACAGTTAGTTGCTTTAAAACAAAGCATTGCTGCAACTATATCCCAGTATCAGTCATGTCTGGATTCTCTACAGAAAACAATATGAAAAAAAAATAAAGAATTATATGGAAAAGATGAGCAATTTTGCCAAATGCAATTTAAAGTGAAAAAAAACTAAGGTAAGCAAGAAAGAAAATGAGCCTGTCTTAGTAGAGTTGGAAAATATAAGAAAAGAGCAACATAAACCAGTACTTGACCCTGAAAGCAAAAGAAAATAATGTGCAAATTCAAGCTGAATTTGCTTGTTTTCAGAGTGACAAGGAATTATTGCATGTCTTGCAATGAGTTAATGACATTGTTCTTGACTTGAAAACAAAGTGCCAGAATGCAAACTACAAATTAGTTGCTAAAGATACTACACAAAGAGACAAGAGAATGAAACTATAAACTGCAAATAAATATATACTTGTGATATTGAAGTGGTCAAAGAAATCACTACCTTAAAACAAAACTCTGCTTTTGCAACAAAAGTAGTTTGAAATAGAAGATGAGTACAAACAAGGTACATTTCCGTGTAAAGTACTTTTAAAAAAGAGTTGGCACTGCTGCAAAGTGAATGTGAGGAAGCCTTGTTAATGTGCTACAGGAAGAAAATAGAAGAGTATTTTGAGAGAGATGAACAGTAGGATGCATTGTTGAACTAACCACTAAGTGTAAACCTTTAAAACATGAATATAAACCCCAAAGCAAAGTTTACAAGATGGAAACAATGAGTTAAAACAATGTGACCAAACACTTGTCTCTAATGTTGAGGTGATACAAAAAAGGTTAAAAAAAAGACAGGAAAAAGGCCAATAGCAGGGACAATAATAAAGATATGTATGACTCATAAACCATAAAGATGACTAAAGGGAACTGTGCTGCAAGTCTACATTAATGACTCTAGACTTTCCACACAAAAAAAACAGTGGCAATATCTAAAGAGCGAGAACCAGACTAAAGAACTTGACAAGCAAAATCTACAAGACTTAAAGAACTGTAGATCTGCTTTATAAAATTATCCTTTCTAAGAAGGTGTATAAGTGAACCAAAATAAGAGTAAAAGAGCAAGAAAAGTCAGAACTGAAGGCCAGTGATACAAATGCTGAGTTAGAAACCATTCTTAAAAAAGAAAAAGAACTGGCTAAGCTGATGAAACACTGACCAAATGTAACTGGTCATAAACTGCATGGATTCAAATGTTACAAGTGCTGTCATTTTGGACACATGGCTAGGATCTGTACAAATAGTATACTTACGTACAGTATGAGATCACAAACTGCTTCAATCAGTGCAAAGTGAGCTGAACAAAATGTTCCTAACAATGTATGACTCTAAACAATGTTGCAAGTGTTACGCAACACTAACAAAGCAATGTTAGTGTAGGTTCGATATGATATATGTACAAAAGGATTCGATGGAAAGCAAGGCAGTGTATGGGAAACTGTGAATGGAGTCAGATGAACAGTGTGGTCATGTTGAAGACACCTTAACACTGACAGAGCATGTAAGGTCATTATGGATCAGAAATCAGTCTGGGACTGGGAGTCAGTGTCATTCTGTCTTTAACTGGGCAGCCGAGAGTACCAGTGGAAATCCATACTTTTCCTAACAATAAGGTGGGCCAAAATGTGTTCAGCAGAGACAGAATATGGTCAATAAATTGGGTTCAGAACTAGCACAGGGCTCTTAGTCAGACCGTCCTTGATGTAGGTTTGACCAGTTTTACAATGTCTTTGTCCACTGCTGTCATTCAGATGAAGGCTCCTGTATCTGAGTTGGGAGTGAGAGGCTATGTGATATGATATGGCCTACAATTTAGTATTGCAGCATTACATATGGCAAAGCCTCCTTTTTATTCTAGATCTGTAGACAATGTGAGCTAAGATGAGTTGAGTTGATTCAAACAGAAGCTGAGTCCAGAATCAAAGTCTCTAGGGAGAGAGGACCTATGGAGAGACTTCTGGGGAACAAGTATGTATAAGGGATCGTGTCCCTGGAGCTTAAATAGGAGTAAGGGTTGCTGTTGCTGATAGGCTATCTTGATCAAGAGTGAGAAACAGATCTAGAATAAAAAGGAGGCTTTGCCATATGTAATGCTGCAATACTAAATTGTAAAATTGTTTTATTAGTGAGCTGTAAAGTTTTGAAGAAAAGACAGCTTTTTTTGTTTTCTTTTGTTTGAAGTTTGCAATAAAATAATTTTATTAAATGAGAAACTGGCTGCTTAATTCTTGAAGCATGACATATGTCAGAGAACATGGTTAAAATGCATGTAGTGTTGAGCTTGTCCTCAGCATTCCACTCCCTCTCAGTGTAGATATAAACCAAGCAGCATAGCTCTCAACATCTTGGCACAAAAACTCTGGACAAAATCAAAAATAATGGAGGGAGGGAGACAAAACTTCAGAAATGGGGAAAATTTGTAAATATTGCTCTTATAAAGTTAAAGTTATTAGAATAAAAGGTCTTGTGTTCGCATGCATTTTCTGAAAGATATGAAGTCTAAAACTCAAATGCCTGTAGTGAATTAAATCCTCACTGATTTGCCACAGAAATCCAGAAAACCACACGTTTTATAAGAAACAGAGCAAAAATATGAGGCAAAAATCTGAACAGTTGAGAGGTATGACAAGCAGTGCAAACATTTCCACATTCATGCACTTCAACAAAAATTATATCCAGAAGCAAACAAATCCAGCACTTGAAATCATTTCCAAAAGTTTTTTTTAGGCCAGTGGCTTCAAAACACACAAACTGGTTTTGACAAACAAGCCTTGTCAGTCTATTCTGCTTAAACAAATGTCAGCTGTTTATATAGGCTAGCAAATATATTACATGAAGTATTTTATATAAAGCATATTCACATTTTTTAAAGTTAAATACTTTGAAACACAGTTGCTGAGAAATCATAACAATAAGTCAAAACGTCAGCTGTGTTAGTACACTTACTAAGTAGGGGAGCCAAAAGCATTCCAGAAATGCATATTAAAGAAGGACATAAAATCCCAGCAATATATTCCAAGGAAGAATTTAGAAAAAATGTCTTTAATGTGTCCATGTCAATATTAATAGTAACATCTGGGCACAGTCTTATACGTGGTAGCAGGGAGAAATCTGTCACCAGTGATTTACTAAGTTTTAATACAACATATGTTAGTAATTTGTTTAAGATTGGGAATGTTATTTCCTGCTATTGGCATATTATGAAAGAGATTTTTTTTTTTTTGTAATTATGTACCAGAAACATCCAGGCTTAGTTTGTGTAAGGCTGTACAGTTGACTAATTATTTACTTGGTATAAGCATCCAACCAGAAAACAACTGAAGTCAAATGCAGATGCACACAGGGCATGTTACCCAAGTTATAACTGTTCACATTGTAATCTTCTTCTTCTTCTTCTTTCGGCTGCTCCCATTCGGGGTCGCCACATTGGATCAACTGTTTCTATTTCTTCCTGTCCTCTGCATCTTGCTCTGTCACACCAACCACCTGCATGTCCTCTCTCACCACATCCACAAACCTTATCTTAGGCCTCCCTCTTTTCCTGTTACGTGGCAGCTTCATCCTTAGCATTTTTTTCCCAATATACTCTGCATCCCTCATCAGCACATGTCCAAACCAACGTAATCTTGCCTCTCTGGCTTTGTGTCCATCCTTCCAATCTGAGCTGACCCTCTAATATACTTATTCCTAATCCTGTCCATCCTTGTCACACCCAGTGCAAATCTTAACATCTTCAGCTCTGCCACGTCAAGCTCTGACTCCTGTCTTTTTGTCAATGCCACTGTCTCCAAGCCATATAACATAGCTGGTCTCACTACCATCTTGTAGACCTTCCCTTTCACTCTTACTGGTATTCGTCTGTCACAAATCACTCCTGACACTCTTCTCCACCCACTCCATCCTGCCTGTACTCTCTTCTTCACCTCTCTTCCACACTCACCATTATTCTGAACTGTTGATCCCAAATACTTAAACTCATCCACCTTCGCCACCTCTACTCCCTGCATCCTCACCATTCCTCTATCCTCCCTCTCATTTTCACACATATATTCTGTCTTAGTCCTGCTGACTTTCATTCTTCTTCTCTCTAGAGCATATCTCCACCTCTCCAGGGTCTCCTCCACCTGTTCCCTATTCTCACTACAGATCACAATGTCATCTGCAAACATCATAGTCCACGGGGACTCCTGTCTGATCTCGTCTGTCAACCTGTCCATCATGATTGCAAATAAGAAAGGGCTCAGAGCTGATCCTTGATGTAATCCCACCTCCACCTTAAACGCATCCATCACTCCCACCACAGACCTCACCGCTATCACACTACCCTAGTACATATCCTGTACCACTCTTACATACTTCTCTGACACTCACGACTTCCTCATACAATACCACAACTCCTCTCTAGGCACCCTGTCTTATGCTTTCTCTAAATCCACAAAGACACAATGCAACTCCTTTTGACCTTCTCTGTACTTCTCCATCAACACTCTCAGAGCAAACATCGCATCTGTAGTGCTCTTTCCTGGTATGAAACCATACTGCTGATCACTAATCATCACATCCCTTCTTAACCTAGCTTCCACTACTCTTTCCCATAACTTCCTGCTGTGACTGATCAGTTTAATCCCTTTGTAGTTACTACAGCTCTGCACATCACCCTTATTCTTAAAAATCGGTACCAAAACACTTTTTCTCCATTCCTCAGGCATCCTCTCACTTTCCAAGATTTCATTAAACAATCTAGTTAAAAACTCCACTGCCATTTCATCTAAACACCTCCATGCTTCCACAGGTATGTCATCTGGACCAACAGCCTTTCCGTTCTTCATCCTCTTCATAGCTATCCTTATGTCCTCCTTGCTAATCCACTGCACTTCATGATTCACTATCTGCACATCATCCAACCTTCTCTCCCTCTCATTCTCTTCATTCCTCAACCCCTCAAAGTACTCTTTCCATCTGCTCAACACACTCTCCTCGCTTGTGAGTACGTTTCCCTCATTATCCTTTATCACCCTTACCTGCTGCACATCTTTACTAGCTCGGTCCCTCTGTCTAGCCAATCTGTACAGGTCTTTTTCTCCCTCCTTAGTATCCAACCTTTTATACAACTCTTCATACACCTTATCCTTAGCCTTCACCACCTCTCTCTTTGCCATGCACCTCATCTCCTTATGCTCTTGTCTACTTTATTCATCTCTTTGGCAATCCCACTTCTTTCTCGCCAACCTCTTTCTCTGTATACTCTCCTGTACTACTTCATTCCACCGCCAGGTCTCCTTGTCCTCCTTCCTCTTTCCAGATGTCACACCAAGCACCTTTCTAGCCATCTCTCTTACTAGCTCTGCTGTAGTTACCCAGCTATTCGGTAACTCTTCACTGCCACCCAGTGCCTGTCTTAACTCTTCCCTGAACATCACCTCACAATTACCCTTAACTGCTCACATTGTTTGTTTGTGTCTTTCGGCTTTTCCCGGTTAGGGGTCGCCACAACGGAACTCCGGTCTGCTAATGATTGGTAGTGGATTTTTACGTACAGGGTTACCAGCCCTGACGCACAACCTTCAATGAAGGCATGCCCCATTCATGTATGCCACCACACAGAAGACGCTCTAGCTGAGAATCGAACGGGACAACGTCTTACTCCGAGGTGACAATGCTACCGCAGCACCACCACCGCAGTTTAATGCATGTAAAACAAAATAACCAACCATAAAATCAGTGAGGTTGACTACAGATGCTCTCAGGGGATGTTATCCAAGCCATAAATGGTCACATTGTAATAGAGTATGTAAAACAAAATGACTTTGAAAATCAGGCATCTTATCACCCGCAGAACTGAATAGGGGATTTTTATGGTTGTTTGCTTCTGCAGTGCATTTTGTTTGGGCCGGACAAGCAGACCATGGTAAAACAGTACTTCATTACACATAAGTGACATTAATTGTAAAAGAGAAATTAGCATATTGTAAGAACATTTATTGAAATATAATGGGCCTAATTCTAAAAGACTTGCTCTGTAAGTAACCACTTAAACTGAGAGTGGGTTCAGAGCAGTTCTTTTGGAATGTAGTCCTTGTTATAAACCTGTTTCAAACTGAAGTAAGTCACTTATATCGAGAGCAAGTCTTTTGGAATCTAACCCAAATCAGCTCTCTTTATACCTTTATTGGTATAGATAAGCTGATTATGGAAGATTTACTCAAAAGTGATTGGCACAATCTTTTAGCCAGGAAGGAACATCACTGGATTGTGATTTTAGGCGCCCTTTATCTCCCAGGCTTAAATGAGAATATCTGATTACCTGTTTATGGAATAAGCACAATATTTACTATATGGGTGTTTTTGTCAGGGAACCTTTATATCTGTTAATGACTGTTATTTATTTATTTATCTATTTGCTTGCATTTAGGGCATATGATATATTTGTTTAATAGATTGTTGGCTTGTACTATCAATTTTGACCACACAAAGGCAACAAGTATAATCAAATTATTGTTTGCTTTTATTTGGCTCACAAAAGAATAGGTTTTGCTTTTGTTTTAAAAAGGACACTGCTTACATAGTTGGATCCTTCACTGGAATATATTGCTGCAAGCCATCCCTCCTTTTATGTCTTTTGAATTTATTGTCCTTCCAACTAAAGGACTCTTACCTTCTATTACAGGTAATATTAGTGAAGCATTAACTGAACTGAGGTTATTTATTAGAGAACTAAAAATGAATTAATGACTACAAATCATAAATGTAAAAGTTGCTTTATACCTACTAGTCAGCCATTAGTTATGGCAGTTCAAAGTATGTGTAAAAAGCAGTTGTATGAATTATTTTTAAAAGCTAATGTACGTAAATATTACAATCTTGCTCAAAATGAGTTTTTGGCTTTGAAACAACTTAGAGACAACAATGATAATATTATTTAAAAAGCTGATAAGGGAGGGCTACTGTGATTATGGATAGAAGCAAATACCATGAAAGTAAGTTACAATTATTAGGTGATAATGAGACTTTTCATGTAATAGAATTTCTGAATGTTCAACAGTTAATATATAAATGAACAAGCAATTATTCCAGTACAGAAACACAGCTGGGGCCAAACTCTTTGTTATTCCAAAACACCACTCTGCCTGTTAAGAATAAATCCAAATAAAGAATGAATTCATGCAGAACCAAGAAACTTTAATCGAAGGTAAGCCCTTTCACAAAATAAAATTTGCTACTTCAGACCACATTCACCCAAAAATGACCGAAAAATAAATAATACATGCAATTAAGTTGATGCCTAGCTACAACCAATAAAACATGCAAGCATTTCAAGTAGCTAAGAAACATCCAATCTAACAAAAAGTCTAAACACATCTCATTCATTCTGTCAATTAATCATATGCTTTTTCATAATAAAATCAAACTTGATAATGATACGGAGGAGGCTGGACATTCTATGTATCCAAGAGACGAGATGGAAGGGCAGTGCACCAAAGCCACTTGGCTTGGGATCCAGACTCTACTACTCAGGTGGTGGACAGGCTAGCAATGGTGTAGGAATTGTGGTGAGACAGAGGCTTCAGAAGTCAGTGAGGGATATCATCAGAATTAATGACAGACTCATGGCAATCAGAATCCAGTGTAATGATAGGACAGTATTCATAATCTCAGCCTATGCCCCACAGCATGGTTGTGATAGTGAGGAAAAGAGTGCATTCAGACAGCAGTTGCAGGACCTACTAGATAAAGCAGGACAACATGAATTGGTGTTGATAATGGGTGACTTAAATGCACATATCGGGACAGACAGAACAGGATATGAGGACTGCCTGGATCCCCATGGGTGGAGCAATAGGAATAAAGGAGGAGAACCCATTCTAGACTTCTGTCTGGCAAATGGCTTGATAGTAGCCAACTCATGGTTCAGAAAGAGAGACAGTCACAAGATCACATACAAGAGTAGCCAACATGCAACTCAGGTAGACTTCCTCCTAGTAAGGAAAAGGCAATGGGGTAGAATCCATGATTGCAAAGTCATCCCCAGTGAAACAGTCGGTTCGCAGCATAAACCAGTAGTTGCCACAATCAGCTGCAAGCAATGGTCAGAAAAGGCTCTAAGGTCAACAGAGACCAGGCTGAAGACCTGGAAGTTGACTGGAGAGAAAGTACAGCAGTTCAAGGAGGGCTCTAGCACCCCAAGAAGAGGAGGAAATAGGTGGAGTTGAAGAAGAGTGGCGGCCCCTAAAAACAGCATGTGTTAGGACTACAGAAAAGATATGTGGCCGAGCCAGGTATGGAAATAAGGTACATAAGGAAAGCTAGTGGTGGAATGCAGAAGTGCAGGAAGTCATCAAAAGAAAGAAGGAGTGCAGGAAGAAGTGGGAGATTGAAAAGACTGACCAAGCTAGGAAGGACTACTGGTTGGCTAACAAAGAAACTAAGAAAGAAGTTGCAATAGCAAAGAATAGGGCATCAGAGGCACTCTATCAGCTTCTGGAAAGTTACTCAGTAAGGGGCACAAAGAAACTATACCAGGTTGTAAGGCAAAGACAGAAAGATAAAGAAGATAGTCAGACACCCTTCATAAGGGATTCCAGCAACAACCTGCTTACCAGCCCACAGGACATCAAAGGCAGATGGAAGGAGTATTTTCAGCAGCTTCTGAATGAAGAAAACCCCACAGAAGCGGTATTGCCCCAGAAACAGCCTACAATGAGAGTAGAAAAGGAGCCCAGCTTAGAAGAAGTAAGATCAGCACTAAGGAAAATGAAGTCAGGGAAAGCAGCAGGCTCAGATGAGGTCACAGCAGATATGATAAAGATGCTGGGGGAGCTAGGGGAGAAATGGCTCCTGAGGGTACTAATTGCAGTGTGGAGAGAAAGGCGTATTCCAGATGACTGGAGAATAAGCATACTCATGCCAGTGTACAAGAACAAAGGGGACATCCACAACTGTGGACAGTACAGAGGCATCAAACTCCTACCACATTGCATGAAAGTTCTGGAGAGGGTGACTGATAAATGGATACACAGAATAGTAGAATGTAAGATGGGAGATATACAGTTCAGATTCAGATCAGGATGCAGCACAACTGACCCGATGTTTGCATTGAGACAGATACTTGAGAAGAAACTAGAGAAGAGGAGAGAGTCAAACTGGGCTTTCCTATTCTTGGAGAAAGCATATGACAAGGTCCCAAGAAAGCTGATCTGAGCAGTACTGCAGTGGTTTGAAGTCCCAGAAACATTGGTAGAATTAGTACAGGCTATGTACAAGGACCCAGTGACTCAAGTACGAACAGTGTTTGGCCTCACTGAGGAGTTCCCAGTGGGAGAAGGTGTACACCAGGGTTCAGCTCTGAGCCCACTGCTGTTCATACTGGTAATGGACTACATCAGCAAACAGGTTGGAGGGGTCAGAGCAACAAAGCTGCTGTATGCAGATGATGTGGCAGTACAGGCAGACTCTGATCTAGAACTTCAGCAAAGGATAGGAGAATGGAATGCAAATCTGAAGGCACATGGTATGAAACTAAGCACAGATAAGACAGTAGTAATGGCAGCAGATTGGGAAATCAGAAGAAGCTGAGAATAGAGATAGAAGGGAAGATAGTGGAACAGGTAAACAGCTTCAAGTATCTAGGAGGGGTGGTTGAGGAGAAGGGTAGTCTGAATGAAGAGGTCAAAGCTAGAATCATAGGGGCTGCAGCCAACTGGCATAGAGTATCAGGTGTAGTATATGACAGAAGAATGCCAAAGAAGCTGAAAAGTAAGGTGTACAAGACAGTAGTGCAACCAGTACTACTGTATGGTACAGAAACCTGGGCAGTAAAGGCAGAACAGTTGAAGAAGCTAGAGGTGATGGAAATGAAGTGCCTGAGAAAGGTAGTAGAATGCACACTGTGGGACAGCCGAAGAAATGAGGACATAAGAGCAGAAGCCAAAATAGCTCCAATTGCAGAAAACATCAAAGAGAACAGATTACGATGGTATGGGCACATGTGTAGAAAAGCAGCAGACAATCTGGTGAGGGAGATTTGGGACAGACAGGAAGAAGGTAAGAGGAAGCGAAGGCATCCAGCAAAGAGGTGGATGGATTGTGTGAAAGAAATCTGTGACAGTCAGGCATGAGTGTTGAAGAAGGCAGGAGAGTGGCACTGAATCGAGAGAGTTGGCGACAGTTAATACGATACCCTGACCCCATGTAAATGGGAAAAAGGGATGATGATGATGATGATGATGATGATGATGATTAAACACTTTATACAGAATGAGAAACTAGGTACTAGGATTTATAGAAAATATGTACAAACATCTAAATATTCACATGCTCACAGTATGCATCTGAATCATATCTGTAATGGTATAATACATAGTCAATTTTAAGAGCTAGTAGACTAAATACCAAGGAAAGTGACTATATGTTGCAACTCAGTGAAATGTACTTTGAATTCATAGGTTCATAGATTAGTGCTAAGCTAACTGCCCTTGAGAGCCATTTTGAGCCTAGCCAATTATCTCTTGTCAGACTCAAACCCTGCACCTTGTGTTTGTAAAGCAAATACCTTGACCATTAGGCCAGCCTCCCAACTGCCTATTATAACCTCTATAGTAGAGGTTATAATAAAGACATCCTTGATAGTAATAAGGATAGAATTATGCAGGAAAGAGATAATGCAGCTAAACTGCACTTTTCTGTAGAAAAGACCAATATAATATGGACTAGATGTTGAGTTAACAAACAACAAATTAGGTTAAATATATTACTCATACACATAAAATTAATGATATTATTAAAGTAAATTGGTTGATATTATGATTTCTAAAAATATTAAGGAAATTATAGGTTAACATCCCAGCTTTGTGTATAAAAGAGAAAGAAATATAATGCAACAACTGTATTTTAAAGATTTGAATTCTACATCTAAGGCTAACATAGCAATGTTATGACTGTCAGTTTTGTAATTATATCAATAAGAGTAATGTGTTTGAACATCCGATAACTAAAAAGATTTTTACCTTTCAAAGTTTTACTACTTGCAAAACAAAAATGTGATTTATCTAGCTACTTGCAAAATGTGTATTTGTTTCTATGTAGGAAAAACTAACAGGATGTTACAGGAATGGATTTCACAGCATTTATTTGATATACGTAGAAAAATTGAAAGTAATGCTTTAGCTAAACATATTTTACATACTGGTGCTAGTCATAAGTTCTCTTTTAGAGATAGTAATGTTATAACTAAAGCAAAAGAGAAGGTGATATTGTTTGATTAGGCTGCAAATTAACTGATGTTAATTAATTTTACTATGGTATATAAGAAGTGATTGATTTTATTCTACTTGTTTTAAGCATTGATGAAGAGTTATCTCAAAAGCTTTGCAAACAAATATTTTATATAATAATTCATATAGTTTTTCCATTATTCCGTTCCATTCTTCTGCTGTCTTTTACATGTTTTGCTAGGATGCTTTAGGCATCTCTGGTTCCATCATACTAAACTGAAGGAGTATGATGACATACCAGATTGCTTAAAGCATGGCGAGTTGTATCTACTGATTTGGTTTAGCATTTATGATAATGGATCTCTTTGTTATTGAATAGTTCATCTAGTTGACAGGAATTTCTATGTTTGTTAATTCCTTTTATAGTTTTCCTTTATACTTTTTATAACTAGGGCACTGATATTTGTTTAATATGTAGTTGCCTTGTATTATTGATTTTGACCATATGATGGCAGCAAAAGCAATAATATACTCCTTAATTTTGTTGGGCATGCATTGAAAAATATTTTTTTTAAGAAACAGTTTCTACAGCATACCTCTCAACCTCTTGGCGCAAACAATCTGGGCAAAGCCTGACATAATGGGGGACAAAGGCTCAAAAATAGGGATAGATTTTTAATATTGCTCTCATAAACTTTGAAAGCTGCTAGCTCCCATTGTAAGAAAAAATTGTTGAGGTGTGGGCAATCTGAACAGGAACTTCAGGATTGTTTTCAATGTACTCAGTGGGATGTTTTTAAGACAGCTGCTATGAATGAAGATTGTATTGTTGATCTGGAGGAATACAGTTCAGTAGTTTCTAGCTACATAAGCACATGCACTGACCCCATTGTGCCCCATAAAGACATCTGGATATATCTAAATAGTAAAGCATGGATTAACTCAGAGGTTCACTCTGCACTTCATGCCCGCTTTAAGGCATATGCATCAAGCAGTATCAGCGAGTATAAAAAATCCAGACATGACTTACGCAGGGCAGCAAAGGAGAGTTATAGTCATAAGCTAGAAGGCCATTATTTGACTGCTGATACAAGGCATATGTGGCAAGGCCTGGAAAACATCATAGGCTACAGAGACAAAGGCCGAGGGATGACTACTGACAGACAGTTTTCACCGGACAATTTCAATGAATTTAATGCCCAGTTTGAGGCCCAAAACACCAAATCAAAGGGTACCATCACAAGAGAGCGGGACAGAGAGGAGTAATCACCACTTTTTACAATATCACCAGAAAGTGTGGTAAAGTCCTTGAGGAGGATAAATCCACAGAAGGCAGCCAGTCCAGATAATATTGCTGGAAGGACACTCAAAACCTGTGCTTCAATGCTTGCTGATGTTGTGGCTGATATATTCAGTCTCTCTCTCTCGCACAAGCTACAATTCCTACTTGTTATAAGGCAACCACTATTATTCCACTACCGAAAAAGGGCAAAGCCAACTGTCTGAATGACTACTAGCCAGTTGCATTGACTCCCATAGTGATGAAATACTTTGAGAAAATCATTATGAGTCATATTCACTCAGTTATACCTGATACAATGAATCCCCTGCAGTTTGCATATAGACCGAATAGGTCGACAGTCAGAGGATGCAGTCAGTAAAAACTGCATACAGTTCTTGCTCATTTGGAGAATAAGGACTGTTATGCTCAATTGCTGTCTATTGATTATATTTCAGCCTTCAGTATGGTGATATCAATGAAGCTCATTAATAAGCCATACTGGGTGTGCTATCAACTCTTTGTAATTTTTAACAGGCAGACCACAGTGTGTCAGGCTTGGGAATAACATCTGTAAAACAATAATAATAAATACAGGAACTTCACAAGGCTGCGTGCTGAGTCCAGTGCTGTACACCCTCTTCACTTATGATTGTGTTGCTACTCAGCATGACACCACTATTGTCAAATTTCTGGATGATACAACAGTCATCGGTCTGATCTCCAGTGCTGATGATTCAGCATCTAGGAGGGAAGTACAGAACCTTGTGAAGTGATGTCGGAACAGTAATCTCTCTCTTAATACCAGCAAAACGAAAGAGAAGATCATTGATACACGGAGGAATTGAGGGCAGCATTTACCATTATATATTGGAGAGTCTGAGATGGAAAGACTGGCTACATTCAAATTCCTCAGTACTAACATCTCCGAGGACCTTACCTGGACTCATAACATCACAGACCTGGTAGGGAAAAGCCGGCAGTGACTGCATTTTCTGAGAAAGCTGAGGAAGTTTGGCATGCCCAACATCAGCCTCAGGAACTTCAACAAATGTACAATTGAGAGCATTGTCTCCACTCTGTTACAATATGGTTCAGGAATAGTACAATACGGGATTACAAGGCTCTGCAGCGAGTAATAAAAACTGACCAAACATCACTGGAGTAACACTCCCTGCATTGGAGAACATCGACACCAAAAGAGTTCTTAGGAGGGCCCAAAACATTATCATGGACACTACTCACCCACAACAAAAACTGTTTATGCTGCTACTGTAAGGGAGGTGTTACAACAGCATGGCAGCCAGAACAACCAGGCTGAAAGTCAGTTTCATACCTCAAGCTATTAGACTATTAAATAAAACTCATATACTACCTCTCCCTCCAGTGTTGTAAGTTGGTTCACATTTGGGGGAAACAAGCTTTTTTTGCACAAATGCACTCTTTTGCACAGTTATTTATATAAAGTTACTGATATTGATATATTATTGTTTGTTGTCTTAGATTACTTCTTGATGTCAATTGTCATTGTTTTTATATGTTGCTGGAGGACTTGCAGAATAAGAATTTCATTGTACTTTGTGACTCTGTCTTTAGTACATATGACAATAAAGTTGAATTGAACTTAATTCAATTCAATTTGTCTTAGCCTGCATTTTTCTGAGGGATATGAAGTCTGAAACTCATACATATGCCTTTATTTTGTGACTTCAGTCCTTAGATCATCCCAGTGATTTGCCAGAAAATCTCACATTTTATGAAGAATAGACCAAAAGCATTACGTAAAAATCTGGACAGTTGAGAGGTATGTTCTATAGTTAGGTTCTCCCTTGGAATATATTGCTGAGATTTTATGTCCTTCTTTAATATGACTCGCATTAATGCTTTTGGCTCTCCTACTTAGGAAGAGTGGTAACACAGTTGACTTCTTAATGTATTAGTTATCATGATTTCTCAGCCACTATGTTTCAGTGTATTTAGCTTTAAAAATGCAAATGTGATTTCTGTGAAACGTTTCCAGTTTTTTTGTTTTTCATTTTTCTTATATTATTTGGATGTTTATGCTCTTGGAATTGTTTATTAAACATGTACAGCAATTTTATGCATACTGGGTCAAAGTTCATATGATACAATTGGTAGCCTATATGAACAGCTGATGTTGGTGTGATGAGCAGATTACATTGATGAAGCTTAATTAGTGAAACCAGTTTGTGTATTTTAGAAGCCATTGGCCAAATAAAACCCATGTTTTGGATATTATTTTGAGTGTTGGATTTGTTTGTTTACACACACACACAAACACACACACACACACACACACACACACACACACACACACACACACACACACACACATATATACATTAAATACATATTTACATATATATATATTTATATAAATGGTTTAATGTCACAAATCCGGGTATGCCTACATTGAACTTGTGGGATCTCTCGGCAGAAACTTTGAAATCTGCCCATACCGAAACCCACAATATTGAATTCTGGACCTGCCCCTCCTTGCAGGACCAATGCTAGCGTTTGTTGCTGTGTTCATGCAATTAGGGTATTTTCTGATTTGTTACAGTTTCAGGGTTGTACCTGATCAGTGTTGTGGATTTCAATATTTCTGCTTTGAGATCCGGCGAGTTTGATATAGACATACTCGGATTTCTGATAGTAAACCTACATATTAGATATATAGATTACATGCAGATAGTTAACTGAAGTTTACAACTGTTTTGTGTACGTGTGTGTGTGTGTGTGTGTGTGTGTGTGTGTGTGTGTGTGTGTGTGTGTGTGTGTGTGTGTGTGTGTGTGTGTGTGTGTGTGTGTGTGTGTGTGTATATATATTTGTATATATATATATATATATATATATATATACATACATATGCAGGGTTTGGGGGATGGCAAAATGGTCATTGTGTCTACGTCACAGACTCACCTTTGCTGGTCTGCAAGGGCAGATAGCCTAGTACTTACCTATGAACCTGTGAACCTACTGGCTGGGGAGGGCTGATACAACATTTACTTTTCAAAAAAATTGCATGCATGCCTTCTTTAAAGACGTTCTTCCCTGCATGCATTGATATACACACCTGCTGTTATTTGTTTCTTCTTTTCTACATCTGTGTGTGGAATGTTAACACAAGACAGTTCCTGCTGCCTGGACTTGGAATTTATGCCTGCTTCTATGAAGCAAACAAACATTCCATTGATAAGGAAGGGGATGAAATGCCCTATTTAGGGATAACAAGCTAGTTAATTGGCTCTGGCTCAAACGCTGTACCTTGGTTATAGGATACAAGAGCCTGAATCCTCTACACCAACTACCAGACAACTCAAAAGTATGAGTTTTAGTGCATTTGTAAGGAAATGAGTTTCAATACATTTTCAAGGAATTGAGTTTCTATGCATTTTCAGGGAATTGTAAGCTTCAAGAGAAGAGAGGTTTACTGCTGCTCATGCTAAGTCTGTTTTCAATGTGCAATTGCTTTGTTTAGTATATGGCTGTCAGTGTTTGTGCTATAGAATTTGAAAACAGTGTTAGCAGCACAACGGGTAGTATACTTGCTTTTGATGCACACGGTTGCGTGCTCTACTCCATCACCATGTAGATGCATTGCTGATACTGTGTTGTACTTTAAGGGGGGTTGGGGGTCTGCATTCGTGAGTGTGTCCTCCTTTGGATGAGATGCCTAGTAACTATGAACCAGTTGTCAGTTTGCAATCCATTCCCTTTTGCAATGTTAGCAGCGTACAATGTAACCTAAGAAGTTTATTCTTCAAGGAAGCAGGCAGTGAATATATGGAAGAAACAGTGAAATATAAAGTTGTTTGCTAGCTGCAACCATTTCATTAGTTACAGATTTTTTTAATGTGGAATTATTCAAATGACTTTTACTTGTGCAGAGATTGTGCATCTTGACAAACTGAGTGGCCTTTTATGGTTGAAATGTTTTGAAATGAGAAGTTTTGCTGTTATTGGTTCATATGTTTTGTTTCATTGCTTACTACAAATGTAAAAACTATAAATTTAAAACACACTCTAACAAGTGGTATTATACAAGGAATATAATTGAATACAATCAGGAAGGTGAATCAAAGAACACATACACGTCTGCATGGATCTAAAATTGTGTAAAGGGTCCTATGGTTTAAAAACAGCCCAAAGGTAGACTTTATCTGCCGTTAGCCATATGCATTTTCTTTGAATGTGGGTTCCAGTCACGTTTCAATGAATGTAAGTTTCGATGGCAGAGAAGTTTACTGTTAATGCTAAGTCGGTTTTTATTGTGAGTCAGTATTGTTTTGTTTAGCAAATTTCTATCAGTTTTTTGCTATAAAATTTGAAATAAAGGTTTTAAATTAAATCCAGACATCTGTAATCATTGTAGAAAATGAAAATAGTATGCAAACTAAAAAGTCTGAACAGTGTATATGGTAATTGGGGAGAAATAACCAAGTAATGGGACAAAGGAATAGCTGCGGGGGGGGTCTGCTGTGTGTGTATGGATGCCCCGATCCATTACCCTGCCTAAGACCTCATTTGATCATGATACAGCTCTGTATGTATGTATATATATCTATATCTACAGACATATATATATATATATATATATATATATATATATATATATATATATATATTCAAAAACCAAACAAGGCCCAAGTCAAGATACAACAAAACCCAAAACGGAGCAGCAAAATGTATAGCCCAATTCAAATGAGAACAAAGCTCAAAAAGTCTCATAAACTAGTTAATATTGCTCCAGACGCATGAATAATCCAATGCTCAAAATGTGCAAATAACAAAAACCTTGTTGTAGAACCAAAAGATGAAGCATACGCTAAAATAAGACATAAGCCCTTCGGCTAAAATCCTTGCAGCGGAACGTCCAAGCAGAGAACACAAAATGTGCAAATAACAAAAACCTTGTTTTAGAAATAGAAGATGAGGTATACGCTGAAGTAAACCATAAGCCTTTCGGCTAAGTCCTTGCAATTTGTGTATCAAAATGGAGAACTCCAAAGCCGATGTATATGAGAAGTAAACTTTTAATAATGAGCGCTTTTGCGGTTAACAATACCGCTTCTTCAGACAAGTTACAAACAATACAAAGACGTTTAAATACTCACCAACAAAATGTTAGCATAGTTAATTGGCTTCCTCTTATTTCAAAAATACTAAAATATCCAATGATTGCAAGTATAGATCCCAAATACGTGCGGAAATGACGAGGCTTAACAGAACATAATCATACTCTGCGTCCTCCCGCTGACAGACATGCAGCAATAATACGTAACTGAAGTTGCACTGTTAGCGCACATGCCAAATCATCCCAACGTTAAAAATGATAAAACATTATAAAACATTGCAATGTTACTCTTAAAATACAATGTATAATTTAAAATATACGCTATAAGCGCGTATACATATTTAATATAAATGTTACAGACAGACCAAAGGTGTAGCTATGGGCACTAGCTGTGCCAATAGCTACGCCAATTTGGTTATGGCAGAATTTGAAAGCAGGTACATATTGGGAAACAAACAGATAAAATTTTTTAAAAGGTTTGTAGATTATCTCTTCCTTGTATGGGAAGGGACTGATACATCTTTACACCTTTTCCATGGCTATCTGAATAGTGTAAGTGACTTTATAAAGTTTACTATGAATTATTCAAAAAATAACATTGATTATTTGGATGCCCATATATATAGGGAGGATGGCCAGATAAGAACAGGTGTACACCGTAAATCTTGTTATAGACCCTCATACTTGCATAGGGAAAGTATGCACAATCCGAACATTTTTACAAACATAATCAAGGGACAAGCAATGAGGCTTTCCCGTCTAACAAGTACTGAGTCAAAATTGAAAGATGAGTTAGAACAACTTAAAGAAGGTTTGCTTGGACGTAACTACACAAGCGATGAAATAGATATGGTATACTCTGATATGAAAACACTCAAGGCTACTAGAGCAAAGCCCTTCTTCTCAGGTCATGAAAGAGGCGAAAGAGTCAGGAAAGCTGGACTCACTCAAGAACCAATAATATTACCATTTAGTGGCAATACATGACTTGTGAAGCAAGTCATACAAGACAATTGGAATATTTTGATAGCTGATGAAAAAATAGGGGGTATAGTGGGTCAGTCCCCTAAGTTTGTTTACAATAATATGCCCAATATGAAACAACTTCTGTGTCAACTCAGGTGCTCATGGAATTTATACAGGCCTTGAAAGGACTACTAAATGTGGTGCTTGTTTGCAATGTTGCTATATTGATGAATCACATTTCTTTAAGCATCCGGATAGTGGTAGGCTATGGGACATAAGGGTTAATGCTACCTGCACCAGCCGTAACATAGTCTACGTTGCTCACTGTATCCATTGTTTTAGATATTACGTTGGGAAGTCCAACCGTACATTACGTTAACGGATCAGGGACCTCCATTATTGTTTAGCCAGAAGGGATGAGAGCAGTGCATTAGCTAAACATATGTTGAGAGAAGGCCCTGACCATATCTTTTGGTTCCAGGTTCTACATATAGAGTTTTTCATCTCGTATTGGAGACCTCACCAACAGAACTGAGGAAGCAGAATTGAGATGGATACTCGGGTTGGGAGCACACAGGGACAGGGGTCTGAATGAAATGATTTCACTGAAGCCTCATCTTAAAGGTAGACCTCTGAGATAATAGTAGTTTTTGGTGGACCCCATGAGGTCATATATTCAATATTACATTACATTTTTTATTATACATTACTTACCTCTTAGCAGACTACATCGTTTTCCTGGAGGTTACTTTTAGTCATGTATATTTCAGCTCCCAACACAGTCTCTAGTTTTTGGTGTAATCCATGGTTTTACACACACGACTTTCTTTACATACACGACTCTTTTATTTTCACTCATTATTTCATTCTTTAGTTATTAGTATTTAGTTGTCAAAAGCTAGGTAATTATATGTGTTTATTACCAGATAGAATGT